>NC_089006.1:1235589-1866113 GCF_963932015.1 Anas acuta | reverse complement strand
CCTCGTCTGGGTGGGGGAGGCTCTGCCTCAGTTTCCCCCCCCCCCGAAACCCGTCTCCTTCACCATCCTCTTCCTCGCCGTGCTGCGGGGGGGGGAAATTAAAATAAATAAATGGGGGGGGCACAAAACAACCAGACTGAGCCCCCCTGCTCGTTCTCATCCTCCTCGTCCGGGTGCTGGAGGCTCTGCCTCAGTTTCCCCCCCCCCCCCCATAAACCCGTCTCCTTCACCATCCTCTTCCTCGCCATGCTGGGGGGGGGGGAAATTAAAAATAAATAAATGGGGGGGGCGCAGAACAACCGGACTGAGCCCCCCTGCTCGTCCTTGTTCTCCTCAGCTGGGTGGGGGAGGCTCTGCCTCAGTTTCCCCCCCCCGAAATAAGAGGGTGTGGGCAGCGTGCCGGGCGGTGATAAGCACCAAAGGGGTGTGGGGGGGGAAATGGGGGGGGCAGGAATAAGGGGGGGGGGGTATAAAATACAAATGGGGGGGTAAAAACACAAAGGGGGGGGTTGGAATACAAGGGGGGGGTTGGAATATGGGGGGGGGGAGTATGGGGATGGGGGGTGTGGGGGGGGCCGAAACTTTGGGTGCTGCCCCCCCCCCCCAGGGGTCCTGTGGGTGTGAGATGGGGGGGGTAAAATGGGGGGGGGGGGGAGGTGGGGGGGTTATGGGGGGGTGGCAGTGCGGGGGGGGTCATGGGGGGGTCATAGTCTGGGGGGCTATGGGGGGGGAGTGGGGGGGAAGGGGGTGTCAGTCGTGGGGGGGGTCACAGGGGGGTGTCAGGGGGGGGTTGTTAAAGGGGTGGGGGGGGCACAAAGGGGGTGTGACACAGCGCGGGGGGGGGGGGGCACAGCGAGGGCCCCCCCTGCGAGAACCCCACGGACCCCTGGGGGTGGGGGGGGCAAATTTTGAAGGGGGAGGGGGGACACCAAAAATTTTGGGGGGGGGGACAAAAATGGGGGGGGGGGCACAACGGGGGCAGGGCAGCGCCCCCCCGGCTCGCACCGCACGGAGCTCACTGGGGGGGGGGGGCTAAAAAATTTTGGGGGGGGTCAAAAAAATTTTTTTGGGGGGGGGGTCAAAAAATTTGGGGGAGTCCAAAATTTTTTTGGGGGGGTCAAAATTTTTTTGGGGGGGGTCCCGGTGCCGGAGGAGCCCCCCCAAAAGGAGCCGGGGGGGGCCAGGCCCGAGCTTGGGGGGGGGGTCCTGGGGAGGGGGGGGGGTCACGTGATGGGGGGGGGTCCCCGGGGGGAGGTCACGTGATGGGGGTCCCGGGGGGGGCCGCCCCCCCCCCCCGCACTCACCGCCGCTCCGCCGCCCGTCTCCGAACTCTCTGGAAGCCCGGCCACGCCCCCCTCGCTCCCCATTGGCTGCCGCCCGCCCCGCCGGCCACGCCCCCTCCGCCCCTCTCCGACCTCCCATTGGCTGCCCCTCCCTTCTCCCCGCCTCCATAGGCCACGCCCCTTCATCAAGCCCCGCCCCCCTTCCTCCTTCCCCGCCCCCCCCCCCCCGCCCGCTGCCGGCCGCGGATTTCTTCCGGGTAGGCCTGGAGGGAGGCGGGCGCTGATTGGCTGAGGCGGCCGCGCCCGGGCGACGCCCTCGTTTTTCATTGGTCGAGACGGGCGGCCAATGGGAGGGAGGAGGGGGCGGGGCCTGGAGGTGCAGCTCCGCCCCTCGCCGCCAGGGGGCGCCATGGGGAGGGGGAGCGAGGGGGGGGGGCGGGGGGGGCGGGGGGGGCCGGGACCCCCCCAAAAATGCCGGGGGGGGGCCAGGACCCCCCCCAGGGACCCCCCCCCGGGGAGTTGGGGCACGGCTGGGGGGGGCCCCGACCTCAGGGGTCAAGGGGGAGGGTCTTGGGGGGGGGTCTTGGGTTTTTTTTTTGGGGGGGGGGGATATTTTTGGGGGGGGTTTTGGGGGGTTTATGAGTTTTTTTGGGGGGTTGGGGGGGGTTAAGGGTTTTTTGGGGGGTTTAGGGGGGTTGGGGATTTTTTTTGGGGGGGGGTTTGGGTGGGTTTATGGGGTTTTGGGGGGGGTCCGGGGGGGGTTTGGGGGGGCTTTAGGACTTTTTGGGGGGGTTGGGGGGGTTATGGGGTTTTTGGGGGGGTTGGGGATTTTTTTTGGGGGGGGTTGGGGCGGTTGGGGGGGCTTTGGGATTTTTTGGAGGGATTTGGGGGGGGGTTTATGTTTTTTTTTTTGGGGGGGGTTGGGGGGGTTGGGATTTTTTGGATGGGGTTTTGGGGGGGTCTGGGGGATGTTTGGGGGGGGTTGGTGATTTTTTGGGTGGGGTTTGGGGGGGTTATGGGGTTTTTGGGGGGGTTGGGGGGCATGGGGGTGAGTTCAGGGGGGCGTTAGGATTTTTTGGGGGGGTTTATGAGTTTTTTTGGGGGGGGTCTGGGGGGTTTTGGGGGTCTTTGGGATTTTTTGGAGGGGGTTTTGGGGGTCTTATGGGGTTTTGGGGGGGTCGAGGGGGGTTTGGGAGGCTTTGGGATTTTTTTGGGGGGGGTTGGGGGATGTTGGAGGGGTTGGGATTTTTTTAGGGGACTTTGGGGGGGGGCTTGGGGGCCTCGCGTTTTTTTTGGGGGGGGGGGGGTTTCTATGGGGGTTGGGGGTTTCTATGGGGGTTTTGGGGTCATTTTTATTTGGGGGGGGGGGGACAGGGGGAGAGCACGGCGCTGTCAGCAGGGGGGGCTGGGGGGGTCCCAAAATTTTGGTTTGGGTTTTTTTTTTGGGGGGGGGGGGGGTCCAGCAGGGGGTGCTGGGTGTGCCCCCCCCCGGTTGTTTTTTTGGGGGGGGTCACTGGGTGTCACTGGGCGTTACTGGGAGTTACTGGGCGTTACTGGGAGTCACTGGGATTTACTGGGATTTACTGGGAGGCACTGGGAGCCCCCGCCCCACTCCTGGGGGGGGGGGGCCCGCACCCCCCAGGCCATTTTTGGGCACAGCCGCAGCTCCTGGGGGGGGTCACGACCCCCCCACGACCCCCCCATGACCCCCCCCCCTCCACCCCAAGCCGCAGTTGTCGCCCCCCCCCCGCCCACCTGCCCCGGGGGGGGGGGAGGCGAATTCCTGGGGGGGGGGGAAGGTGGGGGGGGGGGCCAAAATTGGGGATTCGGTCCCCAAATCTGGGAGGGGGGTCCCAAAATGGGGATTCTGATCCCAATTGGGGCTGGGGCCCCAAACAGGGATGCTGACCCCAAAAAGGTGCTGAGGTCCCCAAATAGGGGCTGGGGTCCCCAAATTGGGGATTCTGACCCCAAAAGGGCTGGGGGCCCCAAATAGGGGCTAGGGTCCCCAAATTTGGGATGCTGACCCCAAAAAGGGGCTGGGGGCCCCAAATCAGGGATTCTGACCCCAAATTGGGCTGTGGTCCCCAAAGCAGGGATACAGTCCCAAAATCAGAGCCAGGGTCCCCAAATTGGGATGCTGACCCAAAGTGGTTTGCGGTCCCCAAATCAGGGATTCTGACCCCAAATCGGGGCTGAGGTCCCAAATAGGTTCCCAAATCAGGGATGATGGACCCCAATTCCAGGCTGATGTCCCCAAATCTGGGCTCATGTCCCCAAATCGGGGCTGAGTCCCCAAATCCGAGCTGAGGACCCCAAATTCGGGATTCGGTCCCCAAATCCAAGCTGAGGTCCCCAAATCGGGTCTGAGGTCCCCAAAACATGACTGAAAACCCCAAATCAGAGCTCAAGTCCCCAAATCGGGGCTGAAAACCCCAATTCAGAGCTGAGGACCCCAATTTTGGGACTCAGCCCCCAAATCTGCGCTGAGTTCGGCCCCGTTTCGGGGTGTCCCTATATTGTCCCCGTGCCACCTGTGGGGCCGGGAAGGAGCCGCTTTTTGGGGTTTCCTGCGGGGCCACGTCACCTCCGGCCCCACTGCGGGGGGGGGAAACTGAGGCACCAACCGGGACCCCCCCCGGGCCCAGAACCCGTCCTGCTCCCCCCCATTTTGGGGGAGAGAACGGGGCTTACATTTCTTTGGGGTTGGGTCTCATCACCCCAGATTTGGGGTTTCATTGCCCTGTTTTGGGATTTCATCAGCCCAGATTTCGGGTCTCATCGCCATGGGTTTGGGGTCTCAGAGACCTGGGTTTGGGGTCTCATCACCCCAAATTGCTCTAGGTTTTGGGGTCTCATCACCCCAGATTTGGGGTCTTCTCTCCTGGATTTGGGTCTCATTGCTCCAGATTTGGGGTCTCATCTCCCTCGGTTTGGGGTTTCCTCTCCCCAGATTTGGGGTCTCATTCCCTGGATTTGGGGTCTCATCTCCCCATTTTTGGGGTCTCATTTCCCCATATTTGGGGTCTCATCTCCCCTGCTCTGGGGTCTCATTGCTCTGGATTTGGGGTCCTCATTTGCCCATATTTTGGGGTCTCATCTCCCCTCTTTTGGGGTTTCCTCTCCCCATATTTGAGGTCTCAGCTCCCCATATTTGGGGTCTCATTTCCCTGGATTTGGGATCTCACCTGCCCCTATTTGGGGTCTCCTCTCCCCAGATTTGGGACCCCCCCCCTACTGACGGACGGCCCCAGCCGCGCATTCCAGCCTCGGGGTTTGGCCTCCGGCATCCCGCAGCTGTCAGGGGGGGGCAACCCAGCAGCTGGGCGACCCCCCCAAAAACGGGACCGAGCTTATTATAACCACCGGGACCTATTTTGGGGCGGGGGGGGGCACGACCCCAGTGATGGACCCGTTATAGGGTGGCGGGGCCGGACCCCATGGCACGTCCCCGGGGGGCTCGGGGGGGGGGGATGAATGGGGCCGTGCCGCCACGGGTGGCAATTTTTGGGTGTGGGGGGGCACCTGCTGCACACCCCTTTTGGGATCAGGACTTTTTATGGGGTCACTGTGCCCCCCCCTCCCCTATATCCCCTATATCTGGCTTGCCCGCTCCGAGCATCCCTTATTTTGGGGAGGGGGGGGGGCGGGGGCCGCCTGCACCCCTCGGGATGGGTTTGGGGGGGGGGCGGAATTATTATTTTTAGTCCTTCCCTTATAAGGTTTCCGTGATTTTTTGGGATCCGCGAGCCGGGTGAAGTCATCGCTGAGGTCATCCCAATTCTGTGCCCCCCCCCCCGCCCCATTTCCTTTTGTTTCCCCCCCCCCCCCCCCCCCCCCCCCCCCCCCCCCCCCCTCCAAGCTTCGGGGAGGTTTTTGTGTGGGCTCCATTGAAATCCCCGGCTGCGAGGAAACAAACACCCGGCATTGTCTGGCGGGGGCCAGGCCTCAAGGATTGGGGGGGGGCAGCTTTTTTTTTAATTTTTTTATTTTTTTTATTTTTTTTGGGGGGGGGGGGGCAGCATTTTTTTTAACGCTCCCACTTGGCCGGCACCGTGCCGCGAGCCGTGCCCCGCACCGTGCACCAGCACCTTGGGGTGTAGGGGGGGGGGGGGTGAGCAGCTCCGGGGGGGGGCACATCCAGCACCCCAAAAGCCCCCCCCCAAAATGAAATTGCGTCTGGTTGGGTTAATAAATGGGGTGGGGCGGGGGGGGGAGCCCCCAAATTGGGTCGGTGGCTTTCGGTGCGCCCCGGTGCGCTCTGATGGGCACGGGGGGGGGACCCCGGCATTGGGGGGGGCTGGGGGTGCTGGGGGGGGGTTGGGGGAGCTGGGGGGGGTTGGAGGAGCTGGGGGGGGTTGGATGGGTTGGGGGGGGGCTGTGGATGGGGTTAGGAGTGTAGGAAGGGGGGGGCACTCTCGTCCCGTTTGGGGACGCCCGATTTAGGATTTTGTGCATCGCCGGAGCCCCTCGCCGAGCGCCCATGGCCGTGTCCCCCCCCCTCACCGCCACCCCCCAGCCCTCGCTTCTTCCTCCCCCTCCTCCTCCTCCTCCTCCTCCTGCTGGGGGCTGCCCCCCCCCCGCCATCTGTCCCCCCTCGTCTCTCTGGCAGCCCCCCCAGGCCGCCAGGAATGCGGCTTCATTTCGGGAGGAATGCGCCCCCCGCCGCCCCCCGCCTCGCTCGGCTCCCAGCCCCTCGGCGAGGCCCCCAGACCCCCCCCCAGGCCCCATCCCGCTGCGCCCCCACGGCCACGACCCGCTTTTTTTTTTTTGGGGGGGGGGGCACCCAGAGCTGCCGCCGGGCTGACGGCTGCCCAGGCCCCCCCTGCGGGGCCGGATGGGGGCCAGGGGCTGATTGAACGCAGCTCGGCGCCTGATTAAAGTAATCAGCGGGGATTTTTTTTAATTTTTTTATTTTTTTTTTTTTTTTTGGGGGGGGGAGTTATGGGATCCGCTCGAGTTTGGCCTTAAAAGGAAGGCGTCGCCTGCGGGCAGGGAGGGGGCCGGGGGGGGGGCTTCGTGGGGCCAAGGCTGAAAATTGGAGGGGCCTTATCGGAGAGACGGAGAGCCCTTATCAGAGAAACCGAGTGCCCTTATCAGCCCCCCCCCCCCGTGCCCCCCCCCCCCGGTGCCAAGGGCACGGCTGGGCCAAATCCGGGACATGGGCGAGCGGCGGCCGAGCTGCGGTGCTGGGGGCACCCGTGGGTGCTGGGGCGCCCCCCGCCGTGCCGGCAGAAAGGCGCCCGCGGGGCCCGGCGCACAATGGGGTGGTTGAGGGGCACCGCACCCCGTGGGGGGGGGGCTCGTAAAGGGTGGGAAGGGGTTGGGGTGCTTGGGGTTGGGGTGCTCGGGTCATGGTGGTTGGGGTGCTTGGGGTCAGGTGCTCAGGGTTGGGGGTGTTTGGGGTCAGAATTCTCAGGGTTGGGATTCTCGGGGTTGGGGGTGCTCAGGGTTGGGGTGTTTGGGGTCATGGTGCTTGGGGTTGGGTCCTTGGGTTGGGGTGCTTGGGGTTGGGGTGCTCAGGGTCAAGATATTCAGGGTTGGATTCTCGGGGTCTGGATGCTTGGGGTTGGGATGTTTGGGGTTGGGGTGCTTGGGGTCAGGATTCTCGGGGTCTGGATGCTCAGGGTTGGGATGTTTGGGGTTGGGGTGCTTGGGGTCAGGATTCTCAGGGTTGGGATGTTTGGGTCAGGATTCTTGGGTTGGGATTCTCGGGGTTGGGTGCTTGGGTCAAGATTCTTGGGTCAGGATTCTTGGGTCTGGATGCTCAGGGTTGGGATATTTGGGGTTGGGATGATTGGAGTCAAGACTCTCAGGGTTGGGATGTTTGGGGTCAGGATTTTTGGGTCGGGGTGCTCGGGGTTGGGATTCTGGGGGTTGGGATTCTGGGGGTTGGGATGCTCAGGGTCTGGATGCTCGGGGTCGGGTTGCTTGGGGTTGGGGTGCTTGGGCTCGGAATGCTCCGGATCGGGATATTTAGTGTCGGATAGTTTTTGGGCCGTGATTCTCAGGATTGGAATCTTTGGGGCCGGGACATTTGTGGTCGCCGTGCTCGGGGTCAGGATGCTTCGGGTCCCGGGTAGCTCCGGGGCAGGGCGGCCCCGCGGGCACCGTGCCCGGGCCGGGCAGGGCTCGCAGCCACTTTTCTGCTGTCTCATCGCTGAGTGTGCTGCACGGGGTCAGGGGGGGCTTGGCATCCCGTCCCCCCCCGCCGTGTGCCAGCTCCAACACCCCCATAAGCTCGGGGGGGGGGATTCAGCTTCTCCTTACAGCCCCCGTTGCGCCCTCCCCGCACCCCCAGCCCGGTCCCGAAGCCGTGGGGGCTCCCGTCGCGCTCCCACCCCCCCCCCCCGAAGGAATGAGGGAGGCAGCAGGTGGGAGGGGGGGGCCGGGGGGCCGAGACTTTATTAAATTAATGTCGAGGCAGCGAATGCGTCCGCCGTGGGGCAGCGCCGCGAGCGTGGGCGGCTCGGGATGGGCACCCTTGGGTGCCCTCGCCCAGAGGTGACAGTCCCCAAACCCCACTGTGCCCCCACCCCCAGGGAGGGAAGGGGGAGATGAGAGGGTTTAAATTAAATACTGCGGTGGAGAGCGCACCTGGGGGGTGTGGGGGGGCACGAAACAAAGGGGGCTGTGGGGTCTGGGGGCGCACGGGGTGACCCCGCTCCGGGACGCGCCCTTGTGCCGGCATCTGAAAAAAGAGGCAAAATCCACACGAAAAGGGTTAAAAACCACGAGGGAACGGGCGTGCTACGCGGGTGGGGGGGCTACGGGAGGCGTCCGATTGTCGAGAGGGAGCGGGGCTGATATTTGGGGGGGGGGACACCCCGCCACCCTCACTCGTCCCCCGAAGCCCAAGGCTCCGGCTCCAGGCGCGGGACCTGGTCCCCGGGGGGGGACAGCGCGGGGACGGCGTCGGCTCCACCGTGTTTGCGGGCAGGGGGAGGCTTTGGGGGGCTTCAGCGGCTTGGAGGAGTTATTTTGGCCCGGGGGGGCCACGCCGTGAGCCCCTCCTCGGCGAATTCGGGCAGGGTCCTCCAGGCTGGCCTGGCGGTTGCAGCCCGTTGAGCTCGGCGCCCTCGGCACGGCACGGCTCCGCCGGCGCCTCCTGCACCGTGGGCTGCTCCTCGCTGGATGAGGACCCCCCCTCATCCTCCTGGGGGGGCTCCGAGCTGCCCCCGCCCCCCTGCTCGCTCGCTGCCAGCCTGGCCCCAGCACCAGCTCCTGGTTGAGCTCCAGGCTTGCTCCACCAGCTCCAGGATATCCGAGTCCTGCAGGACGTCCGCCGGCAGCTGCGCGGGGCCTCGGGGCTGCCCTCGGCCCCCTCCAAACCTCCCTGCTCCAACGGGGAGCCCGGGGAAGGCGGCTCGGGGTGGGGGGGCTCCTTGGCGGGGGGGCTGTCCCCATCCTGGGTGTCCTCCTCCGGGGGCAGCTCCTCCTCGGGTGCTTTTTCGGGTGGTGGAGACACCGGAGCCGCCGGTGGCTGGGGCTCCTCCGGGGGGATGCGCTCGTCCTCCTGCCCCGGGGGGGTCTCTGCTGGTCCCTGCGGTCCTGGGGGGTCTCCGCTGGTCCTTGGGGTCCCAGCGCATCTCCGCTGGCCCCCTGCTCCTGCTCGCCCGTGCCATCCAGCTCCTCCTCTGGCTCGGTGCTGGAGCCCTGTCCCTCGTCACCCTGGGGGGCGTCGTCATCGGCGCGCCCCCCAGACGCCCCCTCGGTCAGCGGGGAGCTGGGCTGTGCCCCCAGCACGGCCGAGCCTTCCTCCAGCTCCGTGGCAAAGCCCCCAGCATCATCCTCATCTTCCTCCTCATCCTTCGGCACCTCCCGTTCTTCTGGGGGCGTCTCCGCAGCTTCCTCTGCGCCCCCAAAAGCCTCCGAGCGCTCCTCGGCCTCTGGCTCCGGAGAGGCGTCTCCGGGAGCTTTGAGATCATCCCGGGCGGCTTCAACTTGAATTTCTTCAAAGTCCTCCGAGACCTCAGCCTCCTCCGAGCTGGACGCCTCGTGGCTGGGAGCAGACACCATGAAATACCCCTCCTCTTCCTCGGCGCACTCCCTCGTAGGAGCCAGCTCCGGCTCCGGCTCCTCTTGGCGGCTCTCCGGCACCGAGGCGGCCGTTTCCTCGTGGCTCCCTCCCGGCTGCTCCTCATCCCCCGGCTCCATTTCGGCTCCGGGTGCTGTCTCCGTGGCCTCCTCGCCCTCCGGGGTTTTTGGGCTGGCCGCAGCCATCCTCCCCCCTTGGGACGCGCTCAGCGGGGTGCTGTCGGGCAGGGTGTCCTCCAGCTCGATCCCACCCGTCCCCAAATCCTGAGCATCCTCTTCCACGGGCTCAGCGCCCCCCACGCCGCTGCCTGGCTCCTGCTGAGGTGTTTCGGGGTCTCTGCTGCCGTTCTCCAGCTCCGTTGGCTCTGATCCAAGCTCTCCTCCAGCTCCTTGTGCCCCCCAAACCTCCTCCAGCGCCTCGGATGGATCCTGGGCATCCCCGGGTGCCTCCGTGGTGCCCCCCTCCTCAGTCTCCTCCAGCCCCGGGGTCGTCTCAGCCTCCTGCTCCTCTTCTCCTGGTGTTGGTGCCTGCAGCTGGCTCAGCACCTGGCTCCCGGCAGCTTCCTCCTCCTCCTCCTCCTCCTCCTCCTCCTCCTCCTGCGCCTCCTTCATCTCCGCAGCTCCCTCCTGGCTTCCCGGTGCCCCCGTGCTGGGCAGTTCGTCATCCACCCGAGCTGGCTCTCGGGGTGTGACGCCGGTGTCCCCTCCTGTCCCCTCCGCGGCTCCTTCCCAGTCCTCTGCTCGCTGCTCTCGGCCGTTGTCCTCGTCCCCCCTGCCCCAGGCGTCCTCTCCGGGCTGCAGCTCCGCGTCCTGCTCCTGCGCGTCCTCCTGCAGCTCCTCCGAGCCGCCGCTCTCCTGCCTCAGCTCCTCGCCCCCCCAGGCCTCTCCTGCCTGGGGATCCTCTCCCCCCATCGCCTCCTCTCTTTCCTCTCCCTCTTCTTCCTCGCCGTCCCCTGCTCCGTTTGCCGTCTCCCCTCCTTCAGCCCCCGCCGAGTCTTCTTCCACCAGCCCGACCTCCTCTGTGCCGGGGGGCTCCAGCTCTGGGCACGTCTCCTGCTCCCTCTCCCCTCCTGCAGCCGCCCCCCCGGGGGGCATCTCCCCCTGCCCCAACTCCTCCTGCTCTCCCCCCACCAACTCCTCCTCCTCCAGGCTGCTTTCGGAGGGGAGACCCGGGCGGCTTCCCAGCGTCAGCGCACGGGCGGCTTCGATGCCCCCCTGGGGGGTCTCCTCCTCTCTCCTCTCCCTCTCCTGCCCCAGGAGCTCCTCGTCCTCCCTGGGGGGGCTCCAGGCTCCCCTCGGCTCCTCGTCCTCCGAGAGGTGCAGAGCCTCGGTGCTGGTGGCCTCCACGTCGTCCTCCCCCAGCTCCGGCTCCTCCTGGCCGCTCCCCGCCCGGATGGCACCGCTCACGTCCCCTTCCCGGGGTGCCCCCCGCGGCCCCCCGCTCTGCCCCGTGCTCGGTGGGCTCTCTCTCTCCTCCTCCTTGCTTCCTTCCTCCTCCTCCTCCTCCTCCTCCTCTTCCTCCTCCCAGGGTCCCGGCTCCTCCTGGCTCTCCGTGTCGCTGGGGGACGCGGGCGCAGCGGGAGCGGTGCCGCGGTGCCGAGCGCTGCGCTCCCCCCCCAGCCCCTCGGGGACGGCTCCTTCATCTCCTTCCTCCTCCTCCTCCTCCTCCTCCTCCATTTCGGGGCCCCCATCCCCAGCTTTTGGGGCCGCTTCTCCCCCTTTCTCACAAACCTCCACGGGCGGAGAGGGGCTGGACCGGGGGGCGCCGAGTGCGGGCTCCTCTTTGGGTTGGGCATCATCGTCCCGCACCTCCCTGAGCGCATCCTGCAGCACGTGGCTCACCAGCTGCTCGGGGTACAGCTGGTCCCGGGCGGGGGGCGTCCCGGGGGGCTCCTCGGGACCTTCGGGGGGCTCCTCCGGGCTCCTTTCCCCTGTGTCCCCCCCCGGCCGGGTGGGACCCTCTGCGCCCAGGCTCCCCGGGGAGAGCAGCGGGGCGGCGTGGGTAGGGGTAGCCAGCTCCTTAGAGATCGGTGCCTGTAGGGCCGAGGTGATTTTTTGGGATTCCCTCACGCTGGGACTCTTGGTTTTGGGGGTCGGAGCCTTTTGGGTGTCCCCCAGGGCCCGGGGGGGCTGCGCTGTCCCCTCCGGCCATGGGAAGGTGGTGAGGCCGGCACGGTGCTTGCTGCTGCTCGCCTCCAGCTTGACATCTGCAAAGAGCCAGGGGGGAGCGCGGTGGAGGGGGGGGGCACGGCCCCAAAAAAACGTCTCGGCCCCAATGGGACCCCAACGGGGCACAGCAGCACCCGAAACACCGCGGGGAGGCACCGGGTGAAGGGGAGAGGGGGGGTCTGGGGGGGCACGCTGGGTGCTTGGCTGGGGGAATTTCATCCCAGAGGCTCCTCTCTCCCCTCCCGGTGACCCCGATCCTATTTTTAAAACAGCCCCGCCACGGAAAGTGGGAAATTCCTCCCCAGAAAGTGGGAAATTCCTCCCCGGAGAGCCGCCGGGGGGGGGGCCGGGTGGGGAGCGCAGCGGGGTCGCGCCGCTGGGGCACCAAATGGGATGGTGGTGGTGGGGGGGGGTGTCTGTTTTTTTTTATATTTTTTATGAAAAAAAAACAATTCTCAGCCTGCTGCTGAGCCCGGGGACCCGTGCTTGGCCCCCCCCATGCAGGAATTTAATGGAATCACAAAGAGAGATAAGCCCTTATCTGCTCCGAGGTGCCTGGAGGGGGGGCATGGTGCCAGCACCCCACCATCACACCTCCCTGCTTGGGGGGGGGGGGGAGCGGCGCTGCCAGGACAGTGCTGGTGCCCCCCCCTTGGCCTTGGAACCTCGGTACCCCCCCCTTTTACCTCGCAAGCCGTTGGCCAGCTTGAACTCCGGGGGGGCCATCTGCAGCCGGGTGCTCTCCGCTTCCAGCAGCGTCCTGCGAGGAGACGAGGTGCCGGGGTGGGTGGGGGGGATACCCAATTTGGGGGGGGGCTGCACCCACAGCCCCCATCACCCCGGGGTCTCCCTGAACCCCCCCAGCAGGCTGAATGGGGGGAAACTGAGGCACGAAGTGGCCTGGGGGGGTTCGCTCATGCCAACCCCTTTGGCAACCTCGCTGCGTGCGCCCAGCTCGGTGCGGGCACGGGGGGGTCCCCAAGGGTGCCCCCACCTCCTGGGTCTCCCCTCGCCCCTCCTGGGCCCCCCTCCCATCCCCTCCAAGCCCCCGGGTGACATCAGCTCTGGCGGGGAGGCCCCCGGGCTGGGGACAGCCCCTATTGTCATGCTAATTGCCCCCCCCCCCTCCCTCCCCAGCCCCTCCACAGCCTCCCTTTGTCTGGGGCCATCTGGAGGGGCTGGGATTGGGGCTGGGGGTCCCAAAGGGGGGGCAAAGGTCCCGTCCCCGCTCTCCGACCAGGCTGGGAGGACACCGGGGTGCCCCCCCGGGATCGTAGGGTGCCTTATGGGTGCCCTCCCACCCAAGGGTGCCCCGTGGGTGCCCCCCCACCCAAGGGTGCTCACCTGTAGGTGGCCACCTCCAGGCTGAGGGACATCTTGAGGTGCATCAGCTGCTGCCTGTCCTCCAGCACCTGGGCGATCTGCGCCCGCAGGCTCTGCTTCTCCTGCTCCAGAGCCTCGATGGCCAGCTGCGGGGACAAGCAGGGGGTCGGGGACGGCACCACCGGGACCCCCCCCAAACACACATCGCCCCACACGAGGCCGGGAGTTCTGGTGGCACCGAGGGCTCCATCCCCGGCTGGGGTTTGCCAACCCCCCCCCCATCCATCGCCGCTCTTCCTCCCGGCCCTGACCCCTCGGCTCCCGTGGGAAATGAGGGGAAATTATTGCTCCGGCTCCTTCCGGAGGATGGGGGGGGGGGAAAGGCTGGGATTTGGCTCCGGGAGCCGCCCGCAGCCGGAGCCACGGCACCGAGAGGGTCCCCGGGTCCATCCCCAAACCCAGCACCCCATGGGGTGACCCCCGTTTCCACCCCTGGGTGCACAGCACCCCGCAGGGGGTCACAAGGGGGGTCATTTTTTTTTCCCGGGGGCTTTGGAGAGGGGAGAGGTGGGCGAGGAAAGGAGCCGGGCAGAAATTCGAGTGGGCAGCAGCTGCTGGAGGAGAGATGGAGAGGCTGGAAGGGGGGCTCAGGACCCGGCGATGCCGGCGTGGGAAGGATGCGTCCTTGGGGGGGGGGTGGGCGGCCACGGACACCCCCTTCCCCATCCCCACCATGGAACAAAGAGGGGACCCTGCCCCGCGCGGGGGCTGCAGCTCCAGCCACCAGCTGGGGGCCATTCCTGGCATTTCCAGCCCCGTCCCCCCCCCGCAGCCTCCCTTTCCTCGATGAGTTTCGCAGCTGTGCTGCAGCCGGACAAACTTTTTCCTCCCCAACACCGGCAGGACGCCGGCAACAAAAACCCACCCGGGGGGGCTCCGAGCCGCCCCTCTCCACCCGTTTTGGGGGTCTTCTCCTCCTTCCCCCTCCCCTCCATCTCCCCCTCGCCCCTTTCTGCGTCTCCCCACCTGGAACTTCTCTGCTTCTCCGCGCTGCTCCTGCCACTGCCGGGCCAGGTTGTCCTCCAGCAGCTCCTTGCGCGCTCGGAGCGCCGCCAGCTCCTTGTCCAGGTGCTGCAGCTGCATTTGGCTCTGCTGCCCGTCCTCCGCCGCCTTCCAGAGGCTCTCCTTGGCCTGGCCGAGCGAGCGCTCCAGCTGCGCCACCTCCGCCTTGTAGGTCTCCACCGCCCCTCTCCAGATCTCCGCCAGCCTCCTGGAGTAATCCTCCACCTCCAGCGGCTGGAACGCCGCTGGGGCGCAGCGCAGGCTCTCCAGGCTCTGCGAGAAGCCGGCCAGCTCCCGGTCCAGCCCCGCTTTCTCCTCCTCGTGCACCTCCAGCAGGGCTCCCACCTCCTTCTCCAGCTGCGCCGCTCGCTCCTTCAGCCAGATCTGCGCCCTCCTCTCCTCCTCCAGCTCCTTCTTGCCGGCCGCCAGCTGCCTCTTGGCTTCATCCCGCGCCTCCTTCTCCTTTTGGCACCTGCTCCTCACGTGCTGCACCTCCTCGTACAGGTTATCCCTGGCCAGCTCAGCCGAGCATTTCTCCCTGAAGGCTCGGTCCAGCGCTGCCCGCAGGGCTCGCAGCTCCTCCTCGTACTTGGCTCTCCAGGGCTCGGCGGCGGGGCCGCTCTTGGCGCCGCGGATTTGGGCGCGCAGCCCCTCGTTCTCCTCCTCCAGGAACTTGACGCGGGCCAGGTAGGCTTCCAGCCGCTTGTTGAGGTCCCACATCTGCAGCGATTCCTCGCCCAGCAGCCTGGCCCCCACCAAGCCCTCCATGCTCAGCATCGGGGGAGCCCGAGGAGGACGACGACGCCGGCAGGAGCGGTGCCGGCGATGGCGAGCGCAGCAGCTATTCATACTCACCCCGGGCGAGTGGGAGGCCCCCGAGACCCGGGCAGAGGAGCGGCTTTAACTCTTCCGCAGCCGGCGCAGCTGCTGCCCAAACCATCCTCGTGTGTCCCCCCCTTTCTTCTCCTCGACCCCCCCGTGTCCCCTCAGGACGCCCGGCACTCCTCGAGCGCCACGCTGGGGAGGGCGAGGAGGAGGGGGCTGCAGGGGGGGTGCCTGGGCTTTGCTGTGCCTCAGTTTCCCCACCGAGCTCGGCACAGTTTGCGGTGCCCCCCCCTCTGGCTCAGATCCCGCTGGGGAGCCCCCCCGCCCCCTCCCCAAAAACGTCACGTCCTTGGCACCTGGAGGTGCTGGGCTGGCCGCCGTGGTGCTCAGCGCGGAGCTATTTGGGGTTTTCCAAGGGAGGCTGGCAGACACCTGTCCCCCAGGGCTTGGCCACGGGGACCCTTTTGTGCTGCTCCAAAAACCGGGGTGAGCAAACCCCTATGGGGCCGTGGAGGGTTTTGGCGCCCCGGGGAGGAGAAGACCCCATGGGGATGCTCCAAAAAACGGGGTGAGCGAAGCACTGTGGGGCTTGGGGGGGTTTTGGCACCCCGGGGAGGAGAAAACGACCCCGTGGGGATGCTCTGAGCAACCCCAGTGCCTCTTGGGGCTCAGCCACGGGCACCACTTTGGCACCGATCCTGCTCCAGCACCCCAGATCCACCCCAAAAGGCATAGGGCAAACTGCTGGGGGGGGGGGAGAAGGAGGCGAGCGGAGCAGCCCCCCCAGCAGCCCCCCCTGCTTCCAGCTGTGCCCGTTTCGGGTTCCAGATGTGCTGCCGGAGCTGGGAGCCCCACGGGGGCTGCCGATGGCCACAGGTTCCCCTGGAGCAGCCCAAAGTTTGGGGTTGTGCCCCGCGGCCGTCCACCCCCCCCCCCCGGGCTGCTCCGATCCTCAGGGCAAGGAATTGCGTCGTGGGGATTGTTTCCCCTTTTTTTTTTTTTCTTTTTCTTTCTTTTTATTTCCCCCAGCTGATTTATTCGGGGGGAGGGAGTTGAGGGCGCGAGCTTGCTGTGAACAAAAGAAAGGAACGAAAAAAAAATAAAATCATAAAATCATCCGGGGAGAGACTTTTTGTTGCCAGCTCTTTCTCTCCCAGCCCTTCCTCTCCCGGAGAGGCGGTGGGGAGGGTCCCCGCCGGCCCCTTTCCAAGGAGGAAAAGGGCAAAAAAGGAAAAAAAGAAAAAAAAAAGGCAACGTCCCCTCCCCAGCTGGCTCCCGGCCGGCTCCCAGCCAGCTCCCACCCTGCTCCAATTTGAGGCGAGCAACAGTCCCCTCTGCTGGCAACACCACCCGGAGCCACCCGGAGCCACCCGGAGCCACCCGGAGCCACCCAGGGGCTGGCTGGGACCCCACAGCCCCCGTGCCATGGCCTGGGGGGCGCTGGGGTCCCCAAAAGTGTCGTTTTTCCACCTAATTTGCAGCCAGACGTGCTGAGATTTTTCCTCCTCCGGTGCCTCCCCGGTGTCTGTCCCATGGGATGTGGGGTCGGAGCGCTGCCTTCCTCCCTGCCCTCGCTCTCCTCTTCCTCCCCGAGGCTCTTCTGTGGGTTTCCCTGCTGTGCCCCCGTCCCCTGGTCCCCGTGGCAATCCGGCAGGGCTCAGGGGGACACCCCAAAACCCCAAAACCCCTGTGGTGTGCGGGGTGCCCCAGGTTGGGGGGGGGTCTGTGTGCTCCCCGAGGGTGCTCAGGGCCTGGAGCTGCTTGGGATGGGGACATCGGTGTCCCTGGGGGGGTTCTTGGGGTCGTGATGCCCCCAGGAGGGGAACATCCACATCCCTGGGCGATGCTTGGGGTTGGGATTTGGCCCTAAATGGGGACATCCCTGTCCCTGTGGGGTACCCTGGGTCTGCCCATCCCCCCCAGGATGGGGATGTCCCTCCTTCTGCGGGGTGCTTGGGGGTGGCAGTGGGGGGCAGGAGGTTTTGGGGGGGCCACCACCCAAAAAGGAGGAGGAGGAGGAGGAGGAGGAGGAGGAGGAAGCACAGCTGGGCACGGGGACGCTTCCAGCCTCACCACGAAGGGGACACAGCTGGGGACCACCGGTGTCCGGGGGACACTTTTGGGATGGGGAGGGCTGGGGGGGCCCCACCACCTCCTGTAGGGCACGGGGTGGGGATTCTCTGATGGCTGATAGGGGTTGTGCCCCGCTGCCACCCTGCGCTGACCGCTCTGCCCCCAGGCACCGGCTGTCCCCGGGGCTGTCCCCTCTCCCCAGGACACCCCGGGGACACCGCGGTGGCCCCGTGGCGCAGCGTGGGGGAGCCTCTTTGGCGAGCTGGAGAGGAACATTTGTTCCCAATTAGGGCTGGTAAGGCTCCTTGCTGAGCAGGCACTTCGCCTTTCCCCCATTCCCGAGATTTCGGCCACAAAATCCCGAGCGCAGGATGTGAGCTCATGGCCACGAGGATCCACAAGGATCCAGTGGGGGGGCCCAGCGTCACCCCTACCCCTTGGGACATCTGTCCCCGTGTCTGTCCCTGTCCCCGTCCCTGTGTCTGTCCCCGTGTCCGTCCCGTATCCATCCCAGCCCCGTGCCACCACGCCGTGCGCCTCGCTGCCGAGCCCTTCCCCACCGCTGCTAATTATTTCCCAGGGCGACGGGTGATTAATTCTGCTCAGGAGCTGCGGCTTTCTGCAAACTCACCCGAGCAATTATCCGGCAGGCGCCGCGCCAGCCCCCCCGGGGTGGAGGATGCCGCACGCCGGAGAAAGTTTGGAGCGAGATCTGGTTAAAAAAAGCTCCGGTTTGGAGCTCGGCTCCCTAATGGGGGGGGGGGACCCCGATGCTGGCTGCACCCAGGGTCCCGAATGCAGCCCACCCCCATCCTGCTCCGCGGGGAGGATTTGGGGCTTGGCGAGCTTAAAGCACCCCCCCGGGAGCAATCTGTGAGCCATGGGCTGCAGGTGGGGAAACTGAGGCACGGCGTGTGCCGGGACCCCCCTGGACCCCCCCAGCTCCACACATGGAGCTGGCACAGGAGGGGGGCGCACAACAAAACCACAGCCACCAGGACCCCTACCCACAGCCCATTCCCCTATCCAGCTGAAAATGCCAAATATTAGGATAAACACCCCAAAAAATGAGGGGCTGTGGTGGGGAGGTTGGGGGGGGGGGTCAGTTTGGGGGGGCCCCTTGCATCCACAGGGTTAAACCTCGTGCCCGCCCGGCGCATCCGCCGCACGGGTCCCGTGCTGGCATTGCCAGGAGGGAGGGAAGGGGAGGGACGAGGCGCCTGCCAGCACGGTAACATATATTTATTTTTTTTTTAATTAGGGGAAGGAATAAAATATAAAAGGAGGAGGGAAAGAGGAGGGAAAAGAAGAGAGAAAAAAAAAAAAAAAAAAAAAAAGGAGCCGCGGCCACGGCCACACGCG
Source organism: Anas acuta (assembly GCF_963932015.1). NCBI lineage: Eukaryota > Metazoa > Chordata > Aves > Anseriformes > Anatidae > Anas > Anas acuta. The sequence goes on along the minus strand of NC_089006.1, from coordinate 1,847,979 downwards.
CACACAGAGGGCTCCTCTCTTCTCCCCCCCCTGCACTTATGCCCGGTGCAGCTCGCTCCCAGCCCCGCTGCCAACCTGCTGCCCAGCTCTGCCCCCGAGAAGCCGCAGCTCAGCCCCGTGCCGGACCCCCGGACCCCCCCCCGAAAGCAGCGAGCAAGGTGGGAGCCGGGCAAAGGCGCTGGGGAGCCGAGCGGTGCGCCTGCCGTATTGCGCTAGGGAGAGCGAGGGGGGTTTGGAGAGCTCCCTTCACCTCTGCGCCAGGGGAGAGTGAGGGGGGTTTGGGGGGGCTGGGCTCGCTCCTCTCTCCGGGGGGGTGCAGGTTTTGGGGGTGAACCCCCCCTCCCCAAGTGGGGATGCTCCGGTCCCTGCTTTGTCCTTGGCAGCGTGCGTGCGCTCTGCAAGTTTCTCCGCGCGGCTCTGCAGGGCTCGGGGAGGGGTCCTGCGAGCAGAGATGGAGAAGAGGCTTTGGGGAGGGGGGGGGGGGCAGGGGTCTCGCAGCCCCCCGAGCGCCCCATTTTGGGGTCCCCTCCCCGTGGCAGAGCCTCCGCACAGGTCCTCGTGCCAAGGAGGCTGCGGTCAGGGCAGTGCCAGGGGGGGAAACTGAGGCACGGAGCTGGGCAGGGGCCCGGCTGCGTCTCCCCGGGGGCGCAGGGGGAAAAAGTTGCCCCCCGGGGGTGGCTGCAGCACCGCAGGGATTTCCTTTTTTTTTTCTTTTTTTTTCTTTTTTTTTCCTTTTTTTTTTTTCCAGGCTCTGCCGGTGTCCCGAAGGGGACAGGGGGGGCTGGGGGGAGAAGGGGAACATTTTGCAGCATTTTTTAAGGATTTTCCCCACCGGGCAGCCCCAGGGCGTGCGTGCAGAGCACCCAGGGCTATGGGGGGGGGGTTCCTGCAAGCCCCCTCCCCAGGCGGAGCAAACCCCGGGGTGAGGGCGCTGCCCTTGAGCATCCCCCAGTTGAGGGGGGGGCAGAGCTGCCCTTGCCCCCATCCCACCAAATTTTTGTTGCTCCCCGGCCAAAAAAAGCCCCAAAACCCAGAACCTGTTGCTTGTCCCCCCTGGGGGGCTTCTGCCCCCTCCGGGCAGGTCCTCGCCCACCCCCTGCACCACGGCGCGAGGGAGCTCAGGAGATTTTGGGGCTGTTCTGCAGGGACTGGGTTGAACTGGGCAAACTGGGAGCCTGGCTCCTTCCTCGGCGTGCCGCGATCTTCGAGGGAGCATCTCCAGGGAGGGTGCTGAGGGGCCGGGCGGCACCGCCGAAATCTGGGGCACCCCCCCCCCCCCGCTGCTCCTGCCCCATTTTGTGCCTCAGTTTCCCCACTGGAGCCCTGCAGCGGAGGGGGGGGGGGGCGCACAAAACCTCCACGTGCGTGGGTCCCTCGGGGGGGGGGCTGCCCTCCTCGGCTCCACCTCGGGAACCTCCCCAAGCCTCAGTGGCACGTCCCGACCCTACAACAAGGACCCCTTTTTCCCCACACAGACTTTTTTTTTTTGGGGGGGGGGGAGCGTCTCCGGCAGCCGGAGGGACCCCCCCTTTTCCTCCCCACCTGCTTCCTGCCTTTTGGGCTCTGCCAGCGGCCGCTGCCAAGAGGCTGCCGGGCGCTTCCCGCAGCACCCCCTGCGCCGAAAGCGACCCTAGTGCCCACCCCAAATGGGGGGGCTCGGCGCTTGGAGACCCCCGAGCAGCCGAGCAGGGCGCAGCGGGCGGCGCAGGGTGCGGGAGCGCTTTGCAGCAAGGGAATGGGACGGGGATGGGGGAAACTGGGCACGTGCCCGGGGCCATCGGGGTGCCCGCAGCCCGGTGCCGGTGGGGCCGTGGGGCCAGGCTGGAGCGGGGCCAGGCTCCGTCCGCGGCTGCTGACTCATTCTGCAGCTGAGCATCCCTGGAAAGCCGCTGCTCCACCGCGCTGCCTCGCTGCGGGCTGCCAGGGCACCTTGGGAGCCAGCACGTGCGGGGACAGAGCTGGGGACAAAGCCCCCCAAAAGGGGTGGTGGCAGGGAGGGGAAGGGGCTCGGCCGCGGGGTGCCCGCTCGCGGCGTCTCCGGCGCTTCGCTGCCTCCGAAAGCGGGGCTGGGCTCGGGGGGGAGAGGGATGGAAAGGTCGCTCCCGTCCCGAAGGAGGCTGCAGCTCCATTTTCCGCCCGCTTTCCCACGGAATTGGAGGGCGGCCGTGCGCACACGAGCGCCTCGTCGCCGTCCCCGTCCCCCGGCTGTCACCGCGGGGCCGGGATCTTGGAGGTGCCCGAGTCCCCCTCGCTGCCCGCCGAGCCTTTTGGCCACCGGCCCCTGGTGCTGCTCCCAGCCTTTTCCCTTCCTGATGTGTGGGCTAAAAAATTTTTTCCGTTTGTGGCAAAAAAAAAAAAAGAGAAAGATTCAAACCCCAAACCTCAGACGGTGACGCCTGAGAGTCTCCTGCCACCACGGGAACCCCGCGGGCAGGATGAGGCCAGGTTTAATCCCCCGGCCCCTCGGACCCTCGGTGTCCCAGCCGTAGGAGGGGAGCAGACGCCCGGTGTCCCCGGCTCGCTGCCTCCCCGCCGACTTTTTTATCCCTTGAATTTCCTCCCTGGGGCTTCGTGGGCTGCTCCGGCCGCCGCTCACGCCACCGCGGCGCCTTGGGAACGGGGAGAAAAGGAGCCGGTGACAAAAGCCTGCCTCGCTCCGCCGCCCTGGGGGACGGCGGCCAGCCCCCGTCCTGGAGCCCGGCCACCGTCCCCGGGCAGGGGGGATCGTCCCTCGCTCCGGAGCCGTGGGGCTGAATTCAAAATGATCCAGCCCCAGCCGAAAAAAGCCCCTGGCTTGGCTCTGGCAGGGCCAGCCAGGTTCTGGGGGAGGTCGTGATGGGGAGGGGGGGGTGCTAGGGGCTGGATGTGCATGGGGCAGGGTGTTAGGGGCTGGATGTTCATGGGGTATGGTTTTAGGGGCTATTTATGCACGGGGCATGGTGCTGGGCTGTCTGTCCTTGGTCCCCGTGCTGTATTCACACCCAATTCCCGACGCATCGGCCCCATGGGAACCCCGGGAGCCCGGTTTGTGGGCAGCGAGGCCATCCTCCCGGCAGCCTGGCTCTGGCAGCTGGCGACCTGGGCCAGAGCTCCCCGCGGCGGTGCCAAAATCCCCTTCGGTGGCTGCCAAAATCGATTCGGCACAAAGAGCTCGTAAATTACAAAACCGCTCCCAGGCTCAGGGGCGCTGCGCTCCCGTCCCGGTGCGGCACTGTTACGGGGAGCCGGGGAACCCCCCGAGCCCCGAGGTGGCTCTGCAGCAGGGTGTGAGGATAACGGGGCCGTGCCCCCCTCCAGCACCAGGCGCCACGCGGGGGCCTCTCCGCATCCTCTCCACACAGCTGCGAGGTGCCACGGGGTGGCCGGAGCCCCTCGGGGACGTCCCCAGCGTCCCCGGGGGCTGCTTCTCGGGGCTGGCGACGGCGGCGGGGCTCTCCTTTCAGAGCCGCTCCCCAGCCGGCGGGGGAGAGCCCTTTGTGCCAGGCAGCCTTGAGAGAGGCCCGGGACATAATGACTGCTTTGCTCGGCCCCGCTTTTCCCAGCCTGAGCGCGGGGAACCTCCGCCGTGAGCTGAATGGCAACGAGAAGCCCTCCTGCTCCGTCCCTCCCCCTCCGCCCCGCGCTTTTGTGCGCCCTCGGCATCCCCCCCCGGCAGCTCTCCGGCCAAAGCCCGCTCCCACACGTGCACAAGCGCATGTGCAAACACGCGTGTGCACCCACGGGCGGGCACGCACGCGTGCAGCGGGGCACGCAGACGTGTGGGCACGCCGAAAATCCCCCCTGGCACATGTGTGCACGCGCACTCGCTGCCCACGCCGGGGCTCGGCGGCTCGTTCCTTCATCCCTGCTCGACACCAGTTCTTAAAACCCTGCCTGAGGTTTCTAACGGCGGTGCCTCCGGCTCTGGCATCGCCTCCTGCCCGGCTGCGCTCAGATTTTCCGTGCCACCGGGGCCAGGCTGGGCTCTGCCGTCCCCAGAGGACCCGGGGGTCTGCGGGCCGAGGTCTCGCCCTCGCCCCCGTTGCCCCCCTCGCGCAGGGAAGGGCTGTTTTAATTCTCCTTCCCACTTTAAGCACCGCTGCTGGGTTTTGCCTCCCCCTCGCAGGGCACAGGATGGCCTCAGCCCTCCCGCTGCTGCTGCTGCTGCTCTGCGCCTTTACCCCCGCGGTGGTCCCGGAGGTGCTTGGCCCCGGAGATGGCACAGGTAACGGCGTCACCGCGCCTTGCGCTTACCCCTACCCCATAACCAGGCTCTGGGGGGGGTCTCCACGCGCCGACCCCTCTCACATCTCCTCTCCTCTCCCCTCCCAGATGACCTCAAGGCGCTGCAGGTCTCCATCCCTCGGCACCCTGCCCTGGACGCCGTGCTGGCGGGGGACGTCACCATCCCCTGCCTCATCACCTACCTCGGGCCCCTGCCCACCGCCGGCACGGCCGGGCGCAGGGCGGTGCTGGGCGCCCCCCGGGTCAAGTGGACCTTCATCTCCGAGGGCAGGGAGGTGGAGATCTTGGTAGCCCGGGGGGACAGGGTGAAGGTGAGCGAGGACTATCGGCTCCGCGCCTCCCTGCCCATCTTCCACCAGCGGTACACCAATGCCTCGCTGCTGCTCACCGAGCTGCGCCCCAACGACTCGGGGATTTACCGCTGCGACGTGCAGCACGGCATCGAGGACGGCCACGACATCCTCGACCTCAGAGTCAAAGGTACCCGGAGGAGAAGCGAGGGTTTTTTGGGGGGGCTGGGGGCACAGACATCCACACCTCGGCTCCCATTTCGCGCGTGGGTGCACCCAGGCGGGTGGGGGGCTGCTGCGAAGCCCCTTGCCCACCCCGTGCCTCCCTCCTGCCCCCAGGGGTTGTGTTTCACTACCGCGAGGGCTCCATGCGCTACGCCTACACCTTCGCCCAGGCGCAGGAGGCTTGTGCCAGGATCGGTGCCCGCATCGCCACCCCCGAGCAGCTGTACGCTGCCTACCTGGGCGGCTACGAGCAGTGCGATGCCGGCTGGATCGCCGACCAGACCGTCAGGTGGGCACCCCCGGCACACGTTTGGCACCCCCAGCACACGTTTGGCACCCCCGGCACACATTTGGCACCTCCTGGGGCCCCCCTGTGCCCCTCTTTCCATCGCCAGCCCCCTTTCTCCTCTCGTGCCCCAGGTACCCCATCCACACGCCCCGCGAGGCTTGCTACGGGGACATGAACGGCTTCCCCGGGGTGAGGAACTACGGGGTGGTGGACCCGGAGGACATGTACGACGTCTACTGCTACGCCGAGGACCTGCCAGGTGCCCACCAACCCTGCGCCCTTCCCCTCCCTGCGGCCCCGCACTAACCCGGCCCCGTAACCCCCCCATCCCACAACCCGACGGGCACCAGCGCACGGGGCCAAGAACTGGCAGAAATTTCCCCAAGCTGTAGGCACTGCTCGTGTCTCCGAAGCCTCTCCGAGACTTTGGGCGCTCCGGTGTGCGCGGGAGCTGGGTGCTGCCGTGCCGCTCCCCACGCGGGAGCATTTCTGGGGTGGTTTTGCCTCACTCAGCTCCCTGGGCTCTCCCTGGTGGCTTGCGGGTCCTCTGAGAAATGTGCCACATGCGTCTTGCTCCGTGCAGGGCAAGGATTTGCTCCTCTGCGGTCCTTTTTAGAGGTGACTTTAGCAAAGCTTTGATGCTTCGTGTGGCCAGGGGACCTCTGGTGACCTGGGGCCGCATCCCCGCTGTGGAGCTGCTCGTGTGTGCCAGGTGGAAGCAGCGGCCCCCGTGTCGGTCACATTTTGGTTTTGGGAAGCTTTGGGTCCGCAGCAGGCTTCAGAAAAGCGCAGGCAGCTCGGGAAATCAGAGCAGGACGCTCAGCAAGGACAGACCGTGCCCCCCGCACCCAGCCCTGAGCGGCGTGGCAGCCCCAGCCGCGTTCCCGAGCCCCTCTCCTGACGCCCGCCTCCTTCCTCTCTTGGCAGGGGAGATCTTTTTGGAGACGGCCCCAGACAAGTTCACGCTGGAGGAGGCGGAGGAGCGTTGCCGGGCGCGGGGCGCGGCGTTGGCGAGCCCGGGGCAGCTCTACGCCGCCTGGAGCGCGGGGCTGGACGCCTGCAGCCCCGGCTGGCTGGCCGACGGCAGCGTCCGCTACCCCATCGTCACCCCCCGGGAGCGCTGCGGCGGGGCGCTGCCCGGCGTCAAAACCATCTTCCTCTTCCGCAACCAGACGGGGTTCCCCGATGCCCAGAGCAGATACGATGCGTACTGCTTCCGAGGTAACCGGGGCACCCCCGGGGCGCAGGGCAGGGGTTCGGACAGGGCTGTGGGGTGCAGCCTCGCATGGGGGTCCCCCCGTGCGCTCGCCGTGCCGCCGGGTCGCGATGGAGCAGGGCTGTCGGTGCCGCCTCGGTGGTGCATGAGGAGCCGGGACAGGGGTGCCCTGCATGAGCTCGGTTAGGGAGGGATAACCCGCATGGTCTCAGCGCTGCATGCATCGTGATGGAGGACGGGCGCTCTGCATGATCCTAATAGTCTATCGGGACATGGTGGGGCTGGTCTGAACGCTGCATGCTGCTATATCGCAATAGAGCAGGGACGTCCCCATGGTGCCGTCCTTCTGCGCGAGCTCAGGGTCAGCTCTGGGGGGCAGAGGCTCTCCCAGATCGGTGCCACCAGCCCCAGCCTTGGGGTGAGGGGGCTGCGTGGGCACAGTTTGGCCCCATAAGGCTGCTGGGGGCATTTTGGGGCTCCCTGTGGGCTGTGGGGTGCAGCCTGCCTGGGCTCACACGTCGTGGCTGTGGGTAGGGAATGAAACCCATGGGTAGCAGCCGTGGGCTCAGCCGGGGTGCCGAGGGCACCCTGCGCACCAGGGGACGTCTGCGGTGCCCCAGGAGGGGACGAGCGAGGACAGGGACAGCAGGCAGAGGGACAAAGCCACCCTCCTGCTGAACCTTCCCCATCCCACCTCCCCGAGGGTCCCCTCAGGGCCATGGGGGCTCGCAGGATGGGGACTTCTCCTGGATCAAGCGGCCGCCGCGTGCCTCTGTGCCTCAGTTTCCCCCTCTCCCAGCGGGAATCCCGTTGCCTCCGAGGGCAGGGGTAGGCAGGATGGAGCCGTCCCACAGCGCCGCGCCGCCGTCCCCGTAACCCACTAACTCCTGGGAGCTGCCAGCTCGGTCAGGGCTGATCACGGGGGGCCTGATCCTGCCCTTTGCGGAGGGGCTCGAGGAGCAGCGGGTCCCCCCGAGCGGGTGCCAGGTTGTCCCCAGCCGCCGCGGGGCCAGGACAGGGCAGTAATACCCCGCTTTCTTTCTGCCCACAGAAGGGACAAACTCTATCCCTGAGGCCGCAGGAAAATACGGAGCCGGAGAGCCCGAGGGCCTCCAGGAGATTGTTACAGTGGCAGAAAAGCTGGAGGAGCTGCAGCTGCCCAAAGCGCAAGTGGAGATTGAGTCGCGAGGGGCTATTTACGCCGTCCCTTTCTTTAAGGACGCGGCTGACGCTGAGCTGGAAAAGCCGAGCCTGGCCCCCGAAGATGCTCCAGGGCCGGGGGCCCGGCACCCCCCGCTAGCTACCTCCGTGTCCTCGGCTCGAGGACGTCACCCAGCCTCCGCCGCCCCTTTCCCCACGGCCCCGGCCGTCCCCGAGGCAGGCATCCCGCTTAGCTGCGGTGCAAAAGCGGGGAGCCCGTCCCCCGCAGACGAGGAAGGGGCGACAGGGACGGGTGGAAAGTGCGCAGAGGCTGGGCGAGAGCCGTCCCGCACGGGTAGGTGGAGCGGCCGCCGCGGCGCTCAGGGTTTGGGAGCCGAGAGGAGCCGCAGGGATGCAGGCGTGGAGCTCGCCCGAGGTGCCCGGGGGTGGCCGAGCCGCCTCTGCCCCCTCAGGGTGCGCCCAGGGCCGGGCTGGCTCGGCGCAGCGGTGCCAGGCGACGTCTCCGGCGCGCACGTCGCCGGCTCGGGGATGTCGTGGCCGAGGCAGCGCCGTGCGTTGGGCAGGGTCGGCACCGGCCGGTGCTTTAGCCACGCCAAGAGCCCGAGGAGGGAAAGGAGGTGGCGAGGGGCTGAGCAGCACCCTGCTGTGCTGCAGCACGAGGTGGCTGAGCCGGAGCATGGCACCGGTTCGCAGGGGGAAGCATCCCGTGGCCCCGGGGCTGTTTCTGCCTCCCTGAGCATCTTCGTGCCGCGTCTCCCTCCCAGATCCCCGAAGCACCGGGTGCGGGCGCAGGCGTCTCACCCCAATTCTTCTTTGCGCTTTGCAGGGGAAGAGGGAGCAGCCGTGGGCTCTGCACTGGGTGGGGACCCCAGGAACACCGCAGCAGAGAGCCCGGAGGGACGGCGAGACCCCAGCCAGCCCACGGAGCCGGACACGGCAGGAGCTGAGGGACCCTCCGATGCCCTGTCCCCAGCGGTGGCCTCAGCAGGTGACACAGAGCCACCCGATGAACAGCCCCAGCCCCCCGCGGCCCCCTCGAGCCTCCCCAGCCGCCCGCGGGAAGCCGTGGGGCGCCCGGCCCACACCAGGAGCCCCGGGCCACCCGGGCACGGGGACAGCGGGGTGACACCTCCGACCCGTGCCACTTCTGCCACCTCGACAGACAGCCACGGGACGCACGGCCGCGGGTCCGGCCCTGCCACGGGGGGTGCCGAGGACGCCGAGCTGTCCGGAGACGTGGCCGAAAGCCCCCGGGGGGCGTCCCCGCTGCCCCCCTCGCAGCTGCAGGAGGACGGCGAGGAGCAGTCGGGGGCCCTGTGGCTCCCCTCGCCCGCGGCCCCAGGGGACGGGGGCACGGTCCCCGCGGTGGAGGCGACGGTGGTCACCCCAAGGCACGCCGAGGTGCCCGGTGGCAGCGACGCACCGGCCACGGGACACGAGGCTGTGCCGCAAACCCCGGGCACTGCCCACGGGACCCCCGCTGCGTCTTCAGAAGAAGAGGAGGAGAAGGAAAAGGAAGAGGAGGAGGAAGAGGAGGAGGAGGAGGAAGAGCGACCCGTGCCCTCTGTCGCAACCGTGGAGGGTTTCCTTCCAGCCGTTCCCGGAGAACCAGGTGGGACCCTCGGGGATGGCCTCACCTCTCCCCGTGCTGGTGTCCCCGGGGTGTCTCCAGCAGGGACCCCCTTTGGGGACCCGGCCCCCAGCACGGACGCCCCCCTGCCCGCCCTCCCCACCGAGCGTGCCAGCCTCGGGGCGGGGGCGAGCTCGGCCGGGGACCCCCGGCACCGCGCTGCCCTCGCGCTGGGGGCAGCGCTGCTGGCTGCGCGCTGGCACTAGGCAACAGCAACGCCTTTCCTTCACGCTGTGCTTCCCTCTGTCCGTCCGTCCGTCCGTCCGTCTGTCTCTTTCCTCTCTCTTTCTCTCTCTCTCCTCCTCTCTTCGGCTGGGTAAGGGAAGGTTAAAGGTCCGGAGAAGCGCATATTTGTCAAACAAATTGGTCTGAGCTCCGCATGCACTTAATTCTCTTCTACTTCTGTGAAGTGTTTTAATGACTGTTTCCATGAAAAAAAAAAAAAGATATATATATATCAAAAGAAGGCCCCGAACCCTCCTCTGACTAACAGTGGTACTAATAAAGGGAATTAATTAAAAGCTTTCTAGAACACGCACCTCGGCTAGCTCTTCCCTTCGTCCTCGCGCCTGCTGCCTCGCTCGCGTTCCCCACTGACGAACTAATCCCCCCGGCCCTGCGCCCCCCAGCCCTGGATGAGGGCTTTTGGGGGCTGAGCATGATCTGAGCCGGGGGCTTCCCGTCCCCTATGCCCTGGGGGGGGGGACGACACCCACGTCCTCGTGCCAGGGAGCACCCCCAAGGTGCACGCGGCCAAGCGCCCCAAAGCGCTGCAGGGTTTTAGGGGGTTGTGGGGTGCACGGGGGCAGTCCCGAGCCCCCTGGGGGCTGAGGTGGGACCCCCACGCTGCGGGAGGATGCTGGATGCATGAGCTGTGACCTCAACCCAAATCCCTCCAGCCCCCAACCCCGGGATGCTCCCAGCTCCGCGATCAGGCGCTGCCCCATGTCCCAAGCGGGGTCCCTTTTTGTGCCCCCCCCCGGACGATGCTCTGCAGTGGGTGCCCGGGTCCTGCTGGACCCCCGCACCTTGCAGGACGGCTGCGTTTGTCCTGGCAAGGAGAGATGCCCTCAGAGAGATCCGGACGTGCCCGAGCCCTAAATAGCTCGTCCCTCGCCCCGCTGCGCTCCGCTGGAGCTGATCCGCGCGTCCCCGGCGCCGCGGGGCTGGCACGGAGGGGACGGTGGCAGCCGCCGAGGCGCTGGGGGGGTGTCAAGGACTTTCGCTCCCCGCTCCGCTGGAGCCCTTAATCATGCTCTTGAACCGGGGACGGGTTAATGACCGCGTGCCTTAATGACCGGAACGAGCTGGTGCCAGCCAGGGAAGGGCTTTGGGGGCTGGCGCCGGCACCGGGCGAGTTCTCAGCCCCGGCCAGGCTGAAGGTGAGAGCTGCGGGGCTGGGGGGCAGGCACGAGGCTCGCCTCGCCCCCAGGCTGAGGACGTGCGGCCAGGACGAGCTCAAGGGCTTGTCCTTTTAATGTCCCCTCCAAAAGAGCCATCGCGGCGCCACTCCAACACAAGCTGTCCCCAGCCCAGGGCTTGGCACGGCGACGAGCCCCCGGCGCGAGGGGTGCGCCCAACTCCCGGCTTTGTGCGCCCGGGGGACACCAAATCCCCAAAACCCAGCCAGATACAAGTCCTCCGGGCACACCACCGTGCCCCAGACTTTGTGCACGGGGTGGCCAAATCCCGCACCCCCTCGCCCGAAACCCCGGCGCTGAGCGGGGCCGCCCGTGCCTTGCAGGTGGCTGCGTCCCCAACCCCTGCCTCAACGGAGGGACCTGCACCGAGGACGGCGCCCACCTCGCCTGCCTCTGCCTGCCCGGCTACGGAGGGAGCAGCTGCGAGAGACGTGAGTCCCACGGGGCCAGCACTGTGCCGACCCTAAAGCAGCCCCGGAGGCGTAAATGTAGGGATTTGGGGTATTTTTTGGGGTTGCTCGCGGGCTGGGCTCCGCGGTGCTGACCCTGTCCTCTCTCCCCGCTTGGCCCCCGCCGTGGTTCAGCGCTGAGGAGGTGCAGCCCCGGCTGGGACAGCTTCCAGGGAGCCTGCTACAAGCACTTCTCCACCCGGAGGAGCTGGGAGGATGCGGAGACGCAGTGCAGGCACTACGGGGGGCACCTGGCCACCATCCTGACCCCCGAGGAGCAGGACTTCATCAACGGTACGTGGGGACGGCCCAGACCCTACAGACCCCGGGAGCCAACGGGGGCACACCGGGACCCTCGCCCCGCTGGGTTTAGGGTCGGAAAGCTAAGCCAAAAAGGGGCCCCTTGCTCCACTGGGTTATGGGGCCAGGGGACAGCAGGGACAGAGGGACAGGAGGACAGAGGGACAGGGGACAGCAGGGACAGAGGGAACCAGGGCTCACTGCCGGGGACACCAAAGCCACCAGGGACAGGAGGGGACACCAGGGCTCTGCTGCCCTCTCCCGGCGACCCCTCCCCACTTCCCAGCCTCGCCCAAGCCCCCCCCCAAAAACAGCCTCCAGCCCTTGAGCCCTGTTCGGGGGTGCTGGGGGCCGGCTGTGCCCCCCAAGCCCCCCCCGTGCCCCCAGACCAGTACCGGGAGTACCAATGGATCGGCTTGAACGACCGCACCATCGAGGGGGATTTCCAGTGGTCTGACGGGAGCCCCTTGGTAAGTCAGGCTGCCAGCCTTCCCTGCACCCCCCCAAAAAATGAGGAGCCCCCCCGGGGGCAACTCCTCATCCTTCTCCATCCCTTGGGACCGATCCTTTGGGGTGAGTCAGCGCCGGGCTTTGAAGCCGTTGCCAAAACCGCGGCGGCGCCGAGTGTCGCGCGACGCCTCGGGCACAGCAGCCCCCGGGTGTCTGGGACCCGGGGCTGGCAGCACGGGGATGGGGCCCCGTGTCACCCCAAAAAAAAGCTGTCCCCAGCCCCCAGCCCTTCCTGTCCCCCCCCCCATGTTTCAGCTCTACGAGAACTGGCACCCCGGGCAGCCCGACAGCTACTTTCTCTCCGGGGAGAACTGCGTGGTCATCGTGTGGCACGACGGGGGGCAGTGGAGCGACGTCCCCTGCAACTACCACCTCTCCTACACCTGCAAAATGGGGCTGGGTAAGCCCTGCCCCCCCCCTTACCCCCCTCTCCCCCATCCCCGACCCCAAAACGGGGAGAGGAGAGGGGCTGGGGGCACCCTCCCCTTGCTTGGGGTTTACGCTGGAAACCTTGGGGGTGGCATCAAGGGGAGGGGTCCGCCTGGCACAGGGGTGCCCACAATTGCCCCCCACCTTGCCCGCAGTGCAGTGCGGGCCCCCCCCCGCCGTGGGCAATGCCCACGCCTTCGGCAAAGCCAAGCCACGCTACGAGGTCGGCTCCACCGCCCGCTACCAGTGCCGCCGCGGCTTCGCCCCGCGCCGCTCGCCCCTCATCCGCTGCCGCGAGGACGGGACCTGGGAGCAGCCCCAGCTCTCCTGCCGCCCTGGTGAGCACCGGGGGGGGGTCCCCGACCCCCTCCCCCTGCATCGTACCCCAGCATCTCTCCCTTCATCTGTTTTTTTTGTTTTTTTTTGTTTTTTCTCCTTCATCCAGGGTTGGCGCAGCACCCCAGAGACTGAGGGGGTCCCCGAAGCAGGAGGCTCCCCGGGGGATGGGGACGGCACCGGGATGGCAGCGGGGGCACCGGTGGGGCGAGGAGCCTGCCCCGTGGGTGCCCGCCCTCTGCTTGTTTTATATCTGTACAAAGAAACCCCCATAACTAAAGATCCCCCAAAAAGGAGCCGGCAGCCACCCGCCTGGCGTCTCACCTCGCACGAGGGCTGGTGGGGTCCTGGAGGGACCACAGAGCCAAAATCGGGTTGGGGGGGAGGAATCCTGGGGTGGGGGTCACAGCTTGGAGGTGGCAGCATCATCTCCAGCCTCTTGGAGCACCTTTGCCCCGTGGGTCCTCACCCTATAACAGTGGGATGGGGACACCGAGGCGGTGCCCTGGACACGGCCACACTGCTGGGGGGGGTGCGCATCGCCCAAACCCCCCTGGGTGCTGCTGTGGGATTAAAGCAGATAAACGGGGCAGACGAGAGGCAGAGGCAGGGGTACCCGGCCCGAAAATTGGGAATGTGGGGTGCACGATAGTGCTGCTGGCACCGCGGTGTCCCCACAGCCACGGAAATGGGGAGGCGCAGCCCAAAACATCCCCAAATCCCGGTGGCCGCGGGGAGCTGGCAGGGTTTGGGTTGGGAAGCTGCTGCTGGCAGACGTGCAGGAGGAAGGGGGCACCTTGTAGGGCTGGACCCCCCCGGGTCTCCCCACGCCGCTATCTCCAGTGCCAGTGCTTTTTAGAGCTGTCCCCGGCGGCGTCACCAACCCCAAAACCCCCCCAGAGCGGTGCCAGGGACACCGATAACACCAGGACACCCCAAGGGGGGGGTCCCTATAAACTGGGACTGCTGGAAACAAGAAGTCCTTGGCAGATCCCCATGGCTGAGAGCCCGGGAGGTGCCGGGGGCAGAGGGCAGGTGAGGGCACGGCTTCGGCGTGCAGCTTTACCGTCGCTTTATTAATTAAGAAAGCGAAACTCCATTAGTCACGCTCGTTAATGCCCAGCTCTCCAGCGCGCCTGCACCGGCCACTGTCCTCGCGACTGCGGGGAGCAAAAATGGGGAGAGAAACACACCGGGGGTGGGGGGATCGGGGGGTTTTGGAGCCCCCCTTCCTGGGCTGGCAATGGGACTGGCTTTTTTGGCGAGCCCCCAGCGCCCAGCGAGCCCCGGAGCAGCTGGGATGGGGGCAGCAGCTCCACCAGAGGATGCAGGAGCCCCCCAAAATCACCCCCACCGCTTCCCCGGAGGACGCACAAACCACCCACCCCCACCCGGAGACCCCCGGCCCCCACCTGGAGCCCCCCACCTGGGTGCCGTCCCCCCCGCTTCTCAGCCCACCTCTCCTACGCCCCCGCGAAGCAGTAGGTGCCGTAGGTCCTCTGCTCCTTGCTGGGGAAGCCGAAACTCCTCACGCCGGGCTCGGGAACCCCCCCGCAGCGCTGCCGGGGGGCGGTGATGGGGTACCTGACGCTGCCGTCCGCCAGCCACCCCCCGTCGCAGCGATCCAGCCCCGAAAATTTCCAAGCGGCGTAGAGCTGCCCCACTTTGGCCACGGTGGCCCCGTGGTTTCGGCACGCCTGCCCGGCCTCCTTGAAGCTCAGGTGGCCCCGGATGAAGTAGACCTCACCTGGGGGGGGGACACGTGGGGACACGGAGGGTGAGCGGAACCCCACGAGGGTCCCCCCGGTGGGCTCCGGGGATGGGGACGGGGGATGTCGGAGGCAACCTTGCAGCGCCGAGGTGAAGCAGAAGGCGTCGAAGCGATCCCGCTGCTTGTCCCTGGCCCCGTAGGTGCGGACGCCGGGCAGGAGGAGGCGGCCCCCGCACGGCTCGCGGGAGTTGATGATGGGGTAGTGCACCGTGCCGTCGAGGACCCAGCCTGCGTTGCACCAGTCCAAGCCCTCCGTCCAGGCTGTGGGGCGAGCCGAGGGGGGGCAAATTAACAAATTGACTAATTGACAAATTGACAAATTGAGGGACGGGGCCGCGCTGCGCCCAAGGACCTCAGCATCACCATGCAGCTCTCCCCTCCTCCGTGGTCCAGCAGGGCGTGTTTTGGGGGCAGGAAGGGTTTTTTTTTGGGGTCCCCCCCTCCCACAGCAGCAGGGCGGTACCTTTGTAGAGCTGCTGGTAGGTGGCCAGGCGGGCGTCCTGCTGCTCGCACGCGCGCTTGGCCTCGTGGTAGTTGAACTTGTAGCGCCCGTTGCTGGGCTGGTAGGGGAAGACGACGCCTGGGGAGGGGGGACAGGGATGGAGAGGGACGGAGATGTTCTCTCCAAAAGGGTTTTGGCTCATTGCCCCCGAGAACCTGGTGCTGAGGAGCAAGGGGCGTTGCAAAGGGGGGCACCCACAGCCTCCTCTCCCCCCCGGGACCCTCTCCCCACCCCAGGAAGGCAGCCGAGGCTCACCCTCGAGGTGCAGCGTGAGCGAGACGCTCTCGTCCTCCAGCCCGTTGACCAGCTGGCAGCGGTAGCGCCCCTCGTCCTCCAAGGCCACGTCGGTGATGGTGAGCGAGGCGTCGTAGCGGTGGCTGTGCCGCAGGCGCACCCGGGGGCTGAGGGGCCCGTAGTTCTTGTGGGACAGCCCGTTGGTGATGATGATGACGCTCTCCCCGTAGTTGGCCGGCTCCACCTTGCTCCACTTCACCCGGTAGTTGCGGGGCAGGGCGCGCAGGACGCAGGGCAGGGTGGCGGTGGCACCGCGCTGAGTGTGCACCGCGCCGTGCAGGGGCTCCAGCAGGTACTGTAGGCGTGGGGCGGCTGCGGGGCGCCGGGCACCAGCTCAGGACACCTCCACGACGCCCCCAAAATCTCCCCACCGCCCTCATCGGCACCTCCAGCTGCTTTCCAGCCTGGCTCAGCGTAGCTCAGCCCCCCCGGTGCCGTCCCCAAGCAGCAGCGCCCTGCGCCCCCCGTCCCCGTCCCTGTCCCCATTCCGTACCCGGGCTCCCCGTGGGTCGCTGGAAGGTGCTGGAGGTCGGGGACGCTGCCAGGAGCCAGAGGGAGCTGAGCAGGAGAAGCCGGAGCATCTTTGGAGCTGGGGGCAGGAGGGTGCCCGGGGGGAGCGTTGGGCTCAGGGACGTGCAGCGGGACGGCCCCCGGCCTCGCTGGGGACCAGGGGACGCGGTGGGGACATCCGCAGCCATCGGCTCAACGCTTGCCCTGCCAAGGGGACAACTCCACATGGGATGAGCCCAGCACTGAGCCGGGCAGGATCGGACCCCCCCAGCACCACCCCACCTCTTACCGTCCCCAGGGGAGCCGCCGTGCCCATCCACCCCCTCCAGCGCCCAGCGCCCACGTCCCGGCTCCGTCACCGCCGCCCCGACGTGGCACCGGTGGCACCGAGGGCTCCGGGAAGCTCAAACCTGCGCCGTGCTGCTGGGACGAGGGGACCCAGGGGTGCAAGGGGTGGCCTGGGGTGCTCCCAGCTGGCCCCTGCCCTCCCCGTGGTGTCCCTGTCACCGTCACCGTCCGTGTGCTGGCAGCGTCCCGGCAGCCCCGCGGCACCGCGGCCCCTCGGTGCCTGCTCCCATGGCCGTGCCCTCGCTCCCTGCCCCGTCCCCGTCTCTTCCTGCTTTCTCCTCTCTTATTTTTTTCTCTTTTTTTTCCCCCAAAACACCTCCCCGAGGAACGCACGGGGAGGAGGAAGCACAATTTCCCATTGTGAGCATCTTTCTCTTTATTGTTCTGCTGGGCAAAAACACAGCGCTCCCGGCTAACAAGCGTGCTTTTATTCGCAGGCCACAGAGCCGGGGAATTCAGGGGAAAATGTCAGCGCCACGCAGGGCTCCGCAGCCCCTGCTGCGGGCAGAGACCCCCCCTGGGCACCAGTCCCCCTTGGGGACGCTGCTCCCTGCCTCACGGATTAAATTCCTGCCCCCCCACAGCGAGTTCCCAGCTCTCCGATGCCATCCTGCGGGGCTCCTGTGGTTGGGGTCCCCCCTGCCACCCCAAAAGCCACCCGAGAGGCTCCCCTGCTGTCACCTTGGGGCCGGGAACAAAGCAGGGGGGCACAATGGGGCTGTGTGCTGGGCCCCCCCTTTATCAGCACCCCCAGCCCTGGGTCCAGCTCCAGGGGGGGACGAAGCTCGTGGCAAACGAAGGGCGAGACAAGTGGCCGTCTGTCCCCGGAGGACACAGCGCTCCCGGCCTCATATGGCACAAAAAACAACCCTCCTGGGGGGGTCAGCACCATGTGCCCCCTCCCTGGCTCGCTGTAACCCCCTCGGAGCTGCCTGCACGAGCAGCCCCCCACGTCTCCCCCCTGCAGCTCAAACCATTCGGTGATTTTTACGAGCCAGAGGGGGACGGAAAAGCGCAAAGAAAGGAAAAATCAACGGGGTCAGCCCGGCACGCTCCTCTCTGTGCTGCTGCGGGCTCTGTGCTGTGTGCGTGGCTGCCAAAACAGACCCTAAATCCCCCCCTAAAAGCGCCTGGCTGAGGTTTGGGGCCGGCTGCTGCTTCCTGGAGCCGCGGCACCACGAAGGGGCTGTGCCGGTGCTCGCGGTGTCCCAGCAGCAGCGCCCAGCGGCCCCGCCACAACCACAACCCCAGCCCTGGGTCCTGCCCCGTGCGGGGACCCCAACCCAGCTCCGGGTCCCCAAAGTCCCAGCCTGGCAGGGCCGGGAGCCACCGCAGCCGTTTCCCAAAGGCGAGGCGCTCGTTGGGCTCCTTTCTTTCTCTTCCTCTTCCTTTTCGGGGTTTGCGCTCCGGGCGCACAACAAACACGTCCCGGCGGCAGCAGCCAACGGAAAGCCGAGCGGAGGAGAGCAAAGCAAACAAACCCCTCGCCTTCCAGCTGGCCCGGCAGGGAGGGGACCCCCCCCGAGGGGACCCCCTCCCCTTTTCCTTCCCCCTTTTCCTTTGCCAACAGCAGCCTCCGGCCCCTCTCCTCGCCCTTGTTTGCCTCGATCCTTCCGGGGTGCGGGCAGGAGCCGGCGGCCCCACAGGAGGGGTTTGCAGGGAGCCGCCCGCCCGATTTGGGGTTTGTTGCCCCCCCCCCCCCCGGTATGGCTGAGGGTGCTGCTGCCCCTTCGAGGCTCCGTCTGGCCGGGCTGTGCTTCTTCCTCCAGCTCCTCACCATCATCCTCTTCGCCGCCTTTGTCCGGTACGGCCCCGAGAGCGACCCCGGCCTCTGCTCCCCGCAGTCCAACTGCAGCCGGAGAGACCCCGAGCCCGGGTCGGGGTACCCCCGTGAGTACGCCGTCCCCGAGGGGTGCAGAACCTCTTGGTGCTGCTGGATGCTCTGAACCGCACCCTAAAAGGGAGCAGGGGGCACGTGGGGCTCCCCGGGGTGCTGTGTGCTCCCCAAGGGGGGCTGGTGGCTGGGAGGCGCGCGTGCTGACCCCGGCACAAGTCCCCAGGTGGGGAAGCCCTCAGCAGGGATGGCTGGTGGGGGACCCACATCTTGGTGGCCCCAATCGTGCCCCCAATCCCCTGATGGGAAGCCCAGGAGCTGCTCCCAGCGCTTGGGGGGCTGCAAAACCACCCGCAGGGCTCGCAGCACCGAGGGAACCGCCCCAAGCCCCCGCCATGGGGTTTTCATCTTTGCAGGGGCTGATCCTGACCGTACCCCTCAACCATCACGGAGGGGGGGCTCAGCACCCTGCGTAGCCCCTTTGGGGCAGCAGCGGGGCCAGGCGGGTGATTCAAACTCACCCGGGCCCAGCCCTTTGCCCCGGCCCCATAGCAGCTGGCCGGTTTGCCCAGTTCCACCGCGTAACCGCACCCGGTGCTGAGTCACCGGTCCCTGCGGGGCAGGCACGGCACCGAGCCCCAAAAGGACGCATCCCCCAAGGGAGACCCGGGTCCCCCCTGCTGGGTTTTGCTGCCAGTTGTGGGGTGACATCCCTGGGTGTTTGCGTTTCGGGTCCCCTCGTCCCCCCTGATGTCTCCAGGGGCAGCAGGGGGGTCCCCAGCTGTGGCCGGTGACCTCTCCTCTGGTCACCTTTGCGCCCGTGTCACCCGCCCCAGGAAGCTTCCAGGTTGTGGGGCACCCCACGTGGGGTTTAGGCTGCTGTCTGCGTGGGGCTGACGCACGTGGGGTGAGCTGGAAGGGACACGTCGGGCAGGGACAGGCGTTCACCCACGGTCCCCTCCGGAAACCTCCAAGGGCGGTGACACATCCACCGTGGGCGCTGGGACACATGGGTGGGGAAGGCTGAAGGCTCCAGCACCCCAAAACCTGTTTGAACCCCAAAAGGTGGCCGAGCAGGCTGGGCGAGCACCGCTACCGCCCACGGAGAGGACCCCGCGCCTGCCCCCACGTGCCCCAAATCCCCCCTCGTGCCTCTCCCCGCCAGGTTTCCGCGATGCCCACCTCCAGGCTCTCCTCGGTTTCGGGTTCCTGCTGGCCTTCCTCGGCCGCTACGGGCCGGGCAGCGTGGCCACCAGCCTGCTGGTGGTGGCCTTCGCCCTGCAGTGGGCTCTCCTGGCCCAGGGGCTTTTCTACTTCTCCCCAAAGGGCAAGATTTACGTGGGCGCACAGAGGTAAGGCGGGGACAGGTGCCGCCACGGGACGGTGCCGATGCCGGCTCCATCCCTTGCACGCTGGCTCCCTCCTCTGTAAAACTCACCGCTGTGCTCCGGAGGATGGGGAGGCCAAGAGGGACCGGGTTTGGGAGCCGTCAGCTGGGTTTTAGGGGGCACCGGGGGGGCCCTGACTGCCTCGAGCCACCCCGTCCCCTTGGCACCAACAGCCTTGGCTCAGCCTGCAGGAGCAGCGGGATGCAGGGTGTGGGATTGGGATGTAGGGGTTGGGATGCAGGGTCTGGGATGTAAGGGTCAGGATGAAGGATTTGGGATATACAGGTTGGGATGCAGGATTTCAGATATAGAGGTCAGGACGCAGGGTTTGGGATGTAGAGGTCAAGACACAGGATTTGGGATGTAGGGGTCAGGATGCAGGATTTGGGATGTAGGTATGCAGGATTTGGGATGTAAGGGTCAGGATGAAGGATTTGGGATATACAGGTTGGGATGCAGGATTTGGGATGCAGGAGTCAGGACGCAGGGTTTGGGATGTAGTCAGGATGAAGAATTTGGGATGTAGGAGTTGGGATGCAGGGTTTGGGATGTAAGTGTCAGGATGCAGGATTTGGGATATAGGGTTTGGGACACAGGATTTGGGATGCAGGGGTCGGGACGTAGGGTTTGGGATGTAGGGGTTGGGATGCAGGATTTGGGATGTAGGGGTTGGGACAAAGGATTTGGGATGCAGGATTTGGGATGTAGGGTCAGGACACCAGGTTTGGGATGCAGGGGTTGGGACACAGGATTTGGGATTCAGGGTTTGGGATGCAGGATTCGGGCTCACCTCCAGCCCTTCCTGTGGTGCCCACACTCACAGCCAGCAGCCCCAAATCCATCCCCACACCTTTCCCTCTCCTTCCCAGCATGGTCAGCGCCGACTTCTGCACCGCCGCCGTCCTCATCTCATCCGGAGCCGTTCTGGGCAGGGTAAACCCCATCCAGCTGCTGCTGATGACCCTGCTGGAGGTTCCCCTCTTCGCCTGCAACGAATTCATCCTGCTCAGCCTCCTGGGGGTGAGTGGCCCCCCCAAAATCAGGCTGGCCACGGGCCTCCTGCCTCCCCCGTCGGGACCCATCCCCACCCGTGTCTCCTGCACCCACCAGATCAGCGACAGCGGGGGCTCCCTGACCGTCCACGCCTTCGGAGCTTATTTCGGCCTGATGGTTTCGCGAGCCCTGCGCCAGCCCCGTGTGGATGAGCGGGGGGAGCAGCAGGACGCGGGGTGCCAGCCCGATGCCTTCGCCGTGCTCGGTACGGAGCTCCAGCCCGACGGCACCGGGGGCACGGGGACGGTGCTGGGAGCACGGGGCAGCCTGAGGCCACCAAATCCCCGAGGATAGGGAGCCTCCACCTCCCTAGGGACGGGGGAAAAAGCTTTTCCTCCTGCCCAGCGTGACCCTCCTGCACTGCCAAATGGGGACCTCGGTCCCGTTTTGCGTCCGGAGGGAGCGGCCTCGGTGCCAAAACCTTCCTGGCCCCCTTCCCCGCAGGGACCCTCTACCTCTGGATATTTTGGCCCAGTTTTGCTTCGGCCACCACGGCGCAGGACGGCGCCGAGCCCTGGGCAGTGCTGAACATTTACTTCTCGATGGCAGCGAGCACCCTGGCCACCTTCGTCCTCTCGCCCATCCTCTACGAGGAGGGCACGCTGCAGGCGGTAGGTCCTGTCCCCTCCCACGGGGCACATAAAGGGGCAAGGGGATGCTGTTGGCTCCCTCGGCTTCGTGAAGACCCAGCTTGAGCCCTGAAGCAGCCCAAATCCCGGCCCAAAGGTGACGTTCTCCACGGGAGCAGTGCCCTGACCGTGTCCTCCACCAGGCCCAGCTCCAGGACGCCGCCCTGGTCGGCGCGGCGGTGATGGGGATGGCCGGGGAGATGCTGCTCACCCCTTTCGGGGCCCTGGTGGCGGGGTTTTTGGCCAGCCACCTCTCCCTGCTGGGCTCCAGGTTCCTCTCGGTGAGTCCCCCCCGTGACACCAAGGACGTGGGGACGTGGGGGACCCCCTCTGGGTGCGCTGGGGGGGCTGCATCGTCTCCAAAACGAGCAGCAGCGCAGCCTCCCTGGGCGAGCGTCCCCCCTCACCCCCTCTCCGTGCTCCCCCCCCAGCCCATCCTGAGCTCCAGGCTGAAAATCCAGGACACGTGCGGGGTCCACAACGTCCACGGGCTGCCGGGGGTCCTGGGCACCTTGGTGGGGACGCTGCTGGCGGGGCTGGCCACCGCCGACGCTTACGGCGGCAGGTGAGAAGACCCTAAATTTAGGGTGGGTGGGGAGGGAACTGCCCCACGACCCCCGAGCTGGGGGCTTCTCCGGCCACGAGCAGAGCCCCCCCTGCACCTTCTCTACCCTCAGGATGGAGAACGTGTTCCCGCTGGTGGCCCAGGGCAGCCGCACGGCCAGCAGCCAGGCGTGGTGGCAGCTCTGCGCCCTGCCCCTCACCCTAATCCTGGCCTCCCTCGGGGGCAGCCTCACGGGTGAGTTTCTCCTGCGGGAACCCCTTCCCCGGGACCCCCCCCACGCGTGTCCGCGGCCGTGCGCACCCCCGGTAGCCGCTAGGTGGCAGGGGAAGCCCGGGGAGCGCAAGGAGACCCCCGCGCTCAGTGCGCCCCCGCCCGGCTCCGGCCGTCCCCAGGAACCCTCCTGAGAATCAGGGCGCTGAGATCGACCCCAAAGAGCCCGGAGATGGAAAACAAGGTCCTGAGAGAGGTAAAGAATGGGGTTATTGGGGGGGGTAACAGTGGGTTTGGGGGCGTGGGGGACCCGTCCTGGGGGTTTACTGGGGGGATCTTGGGGGTTTATTGGGGTGGGGACCCTCTCTGGGGGTTTACTGGGGGGGACCCTGTTGGTTTATTGGGATGGGGACCTTTCCTTGGGGTTTCCTGGAGGGATGCTGGGGGTTTATTGGGATGGGGACCCTCCCTGGGGGCTTATTAGGAGGGATCCTGGGGGTTTATTGGGGTGGGACCCTCCCTGAGGGTTTACTGGGGGGGACACCCTGGGGGCTTATTGGCATTGGGACCTTCCTGTGGGGACCCTGTAGGTTTATTGGTGTGGGGACCCTCTATGGGGGTTTATTGGGGTGGGGACCCTCCATGGGGGGTTATTGGGGTGGGGACCCTCCCTGTTGGTTTATCTGGGGGCACCCTAGGGGTTTATTGGCATGGGAACCCTCTGTGTGGGTTTATTGGGGTGGGGACCCTCCCTGTTCCCAAGGTGGGAGGCAGCTCCGTTAAAGCCCCCCCCAAATCCACATCCACGTCTCCACATCACTGCAGGTGCCCGAGGACGGACTCAACCCTGAGGCGAGCGACGAGGAGCTGGGTGGCAGCACCCTCGCCTGACGGCCCCGAGGCCACGCTGAGGTCCTGCAGCACCGGGCTCGACGCCTCCAGCAGCAACACCGGCACCGGGCGGCCCCAAATCCGTCCCTATGGGACCAGCACCCGGTCCCTATGGCTGGGGAGCAGCGGGGTGCGTGGCGAGGAGATGCTGCAGCATTTTTGGGGGTGAAGGCACGGCTCAGCTTGCTCCGGGGATGCGACGTGGAGCCAGACCTTGCTCAGCGTGAGAGGTGTCGCTCCCGTGCCTCAGTTTCCCCACCCGCTGCTCTCTGAGACGTGGGGGAGAGAGGAGAGCCACGGGGGGGGGGCTTTTTTTTAGGGGAAGGGGTGTGCCTAGGGGAAAGGCAAGCAGCAGAGACTTTTTTATGGACGCTTTGGAACGCCACAATTAAAATACTTTTCCTTTCGTAACTTCAGGCTTTCCCCATAAATTCACGCATCGGTTTTGCTGGCGGATTTGCCTTCGGGTTTCTTTCCTGGGAGGAAAGCAAGGCCCCCACGCACCCCCCCATACCCCATACGGTGATGCTGTGGGGACCCTGTGGGTTTTGTGCCTCGCTCTGATCCTCGCCCACAGGGGGAATCCTCCAGAGCTTCGCCACCAGAGGGTGCGACGGGCCTGGAGAGCCCAGGGTGACACCAGGGTCCCCAGCACCGAGGTGGCCCCTGAGTCCCCCTTCCCACCCCACACCTCCCACAGGGACTGTGGCCGAGCAGAAGCCCCCCAAACCAGGAAAATGCCCCCCCTTGGAGACAGGGATGCTCCTATGGCCATCCGGGGATTCTTGGGGGGGCCGTGGTGGCCGTGCCGGGGTCCCCCGCAGGAGGGTGCCTGGGGGGGCCTCGTCCTGCCGGCAGCTTCCAGGCGCTTTCACACCTCTGGTGCCAGAATCTGGCACTCGCCAGGTGCTGGGGGGGCAGCTCCATCCCACCCAGGGATGGCACCCGGGTGGGGGGCAGCGGGAAGGAGGGGGGTGACACCGGTGGGAGACGGGGCTCTGCGCCCTGCTGCCCACCCGGCACGGCCCCGCATGGCACCGCTGTCTGTTAACTCCTGCTGCTCTCGGAGCACCCGAAAAGGTTGCATCAAAGGTGGAAGGAAAGGAATCATTTCACAGCAGGAGTTCCCAATTTTGGGTTCTGATGCGCATCAAACCCTGCCCCAAACTTCCCGAGGGTTTGGGGTCGTTCCTTACAGAGAACCCGGTGAAACTCCGTGGCAGTTCGGTGCTTTGGTGCCACCGAAATCCCACAAAAAAGCGCACGGCAATGGGGCACACGGCTCCATCCCCGCTGCCACCACGGCCACTGGGGGGCTTCTGTTGCCCCCGCTCCACACAGAGACCCCAGCCCCACTCTGCTCACCAGGGGGGACGCGTCCCATGGCCAGGACCCCCCCGGCACACATGGGGACATGGGATGGAGAAGCAGTAACGGGGCAGGGCTCCGGCCGGCAGCCCCCAGCCCCTTCCCACCCCCCCTTCCCACCCCCCCTGTCTTTCCCAGGCAGCCCCTTGCCCCTTTTTCATCCCCTCCCGGCACGTTTCAAAAGCAACCCACCGCGAGGGGAAGAAAAGCCCCTCCAGTGAGATCATTGCGAGACCCTCCGACGCAAGGGTCGGGCGCGAAGCCCACCTCCCTCCTCCTCCTCCTCCTCCTCCTCCCCTCGCCCACCCCGGCCCCTCCGAGGGCTGTTATGTTTGGTAATCGGATTAGGGAGCCCCGCACCCTCCCCACGGCCGGCTCGCGCGCCGCCGCGCTCCCCGCAGGATTGTTTAAGCCCCGGCGAGCGCGCCGAGAGCTCGCCCGCGCGGCGGCGAGGGTCGGGTGGGACGGCGAGAGCCTGAAAGGTTTCGTCAGCGAACAAATTGCTTCTCTGTAGGGGCCGTTTTCTTCCCAAGTCGAACATAATGATGGCAGTTTGGCGAACAGATGGCGCGGCTGAGCGGATAATCCCGGAGCCCCGCTTCTGCGGGGAGAGGCAACGCCGGCTCTGCCCGCGGCACCGGGGGCCCGGGACGGGCGGTGATGTTGGGGTGACGGTGACATCCCCGCGGGGAGCAGCCTCGGCTCCTCACCCTGATGTCTCTCCAGCCCCGAGACCCCTCGTGCCTCAGTTTCCCCGCCTGGCAGGGCACGCTGTGCTCCGTGACCCCTCGCAACCCGCAGCCCAGCCCAGGGGGATGCCCCACGGCCTGGGCACACAAAGAATGGGGCAAAAAAAGCTGATTTTGCTGTTTGCCATAGCCACGGGCTCATCTAACTCACATCACCCCCCCTGCTCCCAGCCCTGTCCCCCGGGAGCCCCGACTGCGCCAGCTGCCGAGAGCCCTGCCTGAATCACCTCTTTTTTTTTTTTTCTTTTTTCCCCCTTTTTTTTCTTTTTTTTTTGAGCTCAATCAGCTGCTCCGAGGGTGTTTCACACGGCGAGGCAATAACAACATCTCTCTGCTACAGCTGGGGAAACTAAGGCACACAAAAGGGGTGCCCACGAGTGCATTGGAATTAGGGGCAGGACAAAGCCCGGGCTCCCGACGTGTCCTTACACATCGGCGGCCCCCGCCGCCTCCCCCCCCCCAGGCCCAGCTGATGCCGTGTGCGGGTTGATCGAAAGCCAGCTAATCATCTTTCCCACCTTCCTGGGAGTGTGAATCGTTATCCGAGCGACACCTGTAAGGCTCCGTGTCAGACGGGGCTGGGGCACGCACCCGATAATGGGTGCCAGATGGGAGAGGGGAGGCTCCGGAGAGGAGCAGGGGCCCCCCGAACATCCCCGCTCCGAACAAAGAGCAGCGCCCGAGGGCTCCCCGCGGCCACGCGGCACCGCCGGTGCTGGCATCGGGGCCTCGGGAACACCAGCGGTGCCGTGACAAAGGGGGAGCCCCAACAGCACCCCCGGTGCTTGGCACCAGCACCCCAAAGTGCCCCATGGCACCCCGGCACCACCCATGGGTGCAAATCCCCCTGGATCCCTGCGTTATCTGGCGACAGGAGGGCACGGCGTGAACCGATCCCGACCCAGAGCCACCCAGGATCCCTCCCTGACCCCAACCCCAGGGGGGGTAAAGCCCGGCCCCGCTGCCAAGCCCCCCCCAGCAGGAGCACCCCTTTGACCCCTTGCAATTACGGTTTGCTCCGTTTGCTCGGTGCCAGCGGCGTAACGAGCCCCCGGGTGCCAGCACCGGGGGCAGAGCAATTAAAATCGCTGGTGCCACCGGGCGAACAATCGGCTCCTTCTTCCGCCAGGTCCCGAGAACGATAAAATAAAATCAAGAGGGAATAAAGGCCCCCGGCAAAAAAAAAAACAGGAGTCAAGTCTATTTACGAGGGAACAAAGGTGTTATGTAAGGGACAGGCACTAAGGGGCTCTTTACCCACGCTAATTGCCACTTGCTCCGCGATACCCGCTCGGCCAAGCGGCTGCAGGTTCACCACGCTGCCTGGCACAAGCGGGGCCCAAACCCATGGGGAGCCCCGTGGTACCCCGAAAAAACAAAGGGGAGTGAGGCAGGTACGGAGAGATGCTGCTGGGGGTGAAAAAGGACTTGGCTCTGATGGAGGACGAAAAAAAAAGCTGGGTCCCTGCGTCAAGGGGTGGAGAGGAGTGGGAAACCATCACGGGGTGCTCGTGGGGAAGGGGCGCAGGCTGTGAGAGGAGAACCGGAGAGGGGGAACGATGCCGGTGCTGGGGACGGATGATGCCGGTGCTTAAGATGAATTCCCCAATTGCTCTGCCTGGAAATCACCAAATGGTTTTGGTCAAACGCCAGGGAGCAAAGGGCAGAGCCCGGCACAACACCGGGGGCCTTGCCGTGCCCCCCAGCTCGCCCCTCTCTGCTCCCCCCCCCGGGGCACGGGGACGGTCGAGGTGCTGCCGGCTCCGCTCCGAGCCGCTGGGAGAGGGAGGAAGAGGAGGAGGCTGCATCCCTGGGAGCCCAGAGGTCAATTTTATTGACAAACGGCCTCTTGAATGGCGCACGGGGGGAACAATGCCGGCCCTCAGCCCGGGTCAATTGGGGCTGTGTAAAGCGAGGGGCCGGCAGCGGCGGCCCCGGGGGAAGCCCTCCAGGCGAGTGGCCTTTGCCACCGTGTTTGCGTAACCCCTGACCCCTCCTTTGGGGGTTTAATTGAAATCCCAGCTTGGTGACAAATTGGCATGACCAGTGGGCCGGAGGGTGGAAGCGATGCCGGGGAGCCCTCTCCCTGCTCCGGCGGAGCCCGGTGCGCCGCAGCGAGCTGCCCCTTCCCCTGCTGGCACGGCCATGTGCGAAGCAGCTCCCCCTGCACCCAAGGCGAGTGTTTGACTCCAGCGGGCTCCTTTCCCCTCATGGCACTGCCCCTGATGTGCTCGGGCAACCTCCCTGCTCCACGAGGAGGGCACTCGGCGCGGGCAGGAGCAGGCAGGCAGTGCCCATAAAAGCGGGGATCCTTTTGGGGTGAGATCCCCAGGAGCCTCCTTGGGCTGAGACCTTCACCAGTCCTGTGTGTGGAAGCAAAAGCTGCTTTTCGGAGCTAACACCAGACACCAGCTTCCGAAAAATAAACCCAACCGAAGCCCCAAAGCAGTCCCTGCAGGCTGGGGATCGGGAAACGGCACCGAGCCGAACGGGGCTGAAGTCGCCCCATTTCAGAAGCTCCTGGGAGAGAGGTGAGAAACGACAGATGCGCCCTTGCGATCATGGAGATCTCACTTTCTGCAGGAATCAGACTGAAAACAACCAAAAAAAAGCCCCAGAGCAGCCTCCTCAAGATCCCCATCCCTTTTACAGCGCGTTAGCAGCATCGCAGCCACGCCGGTGACGCAGGGCTGCGCTAACGAAGGTGCTGCCCGCCTGAGATTTGGTGTTTTACATCAGCTGGGTCACCTCGGATGGATCCCAGCTGCTCTCTGGAGGGGATGGAGGAGCGCCGGGTCCCCACTCGTGTGTGCAACCAGACCCCAAAGCACAAACAGCCCTGGAAGTGGGGTTGGATCCGATTCCAGATCAAAGCCGTGCGGTGCCCACGTGCTGCTGAGGCTTCGCTCTGGTGACATGTCCCATGCCTGTCCTTGGAGCACCAACTCCATTTTTACCATGCCAGGACTTTCCCCTGATCTCCGTCCAACTCACACCGAATCACCTTAAAAACAGTGCGGCCCCAATTTGAGGCTAAACCCCCAAATATCCCCACCTCCCCAGCTTCAGCTCCCACACCCCGTTTCGGAATTATTCCCAGGGATTTTTACGCCTCTCCAAACACTCCTAACTGCAGGTTCCGTGTCTGTCGTGTGTCGCTGATGAATACATTTCTCTGCGATTATTGCTATTATTGCTGTGAGACACGCACCCATCCCACCCAAAAATCAGATGCCCTGATGGTTGGGATGGAGCCTGGGCTCGTTTTTAGGGGACGCAGCTATCGGGGACGATGAGAGCGGTCAGAGCAACCCCCTGCTCCCCGGTTTGATCTCAGGAGGTCTGGATTGCTGCTTTGCAGAGGGAGAGGAGCACGACAGGACGCAAACTGCTCCGAGTATCCCCAAAAAAACGAGGGACACCGCTGGGAAGCAGACTTCGGGCTGGATCCTTGCCTCCTCCACCTCCCCTTGAGGCTTTGGAGCTCGCTGCGCTTCAAGGGAGAGGAAAGGGCTGCGGTTTTGTGCCCTTAACCTCTGTCCCCACACATCCCTGGGCGTAAACCTGGGATGGTTTCACCCCCGAGCTTCCTCCGGTTTCCCCCAGCTGAGGTTTGGAGGCTCCTTGCACGAACCCCTCGAGGTGTTTCAAGGGGGGCTCAACAAGGCTCCTGCTCCCTCTGGGGGGTTCTCACGACCAGAGGCTTTCATCCAGCGCACACCCCGCTCCCCGGCACCCCAAGGACCCCAAAACCTTCACCCACCACCGAGAGGCCAAAGGAGCACCCGGGGGGGGACCCGTCCCTGCCCCATCTCCCGGTTCCCATCCTCATATTTATTCCCTTCCAGTCTCCCCGCTCCTTTCTCCTTTGGCGAGCGCTGTCCTCCTCTTCCCCGCTCCCCCCAAGGCCCCCCTCCGGCCCCGGCACCCCCCTTTCCCTGGGCTCTCTATAAACAAAAGCGCCTCAGTGTCTGCAGGAAGAAAAGTTGCATTATGCAAATGGGAAAAAGCGACCGGGAGATTTCTCACTCCGAGAACCCCCATTCCGGGCCTGCACCTCGGTTTCCATGGCATGGCCAAAGCCTGCTGGAGCCTGGTTTGCATACGGATGAGAGAGGAGATGAAATCAGCACGAAAGCCCATCGCTGACAGAACGCCATTGTTTAGCCTGTCTGATTTGGAGGCTAATGAAACGCCATTAAAAAAAAAAAAAAAAAAAAAAAAAAAAAAAAGGAAAGAAAGAAAGAGGGGAAAAAAAAAAAAAAAAAAAGCTGCTTTCATCCTGGCTTCGGTCAGCAGCGGGAGGGGGAGTTAAATATGACGATGGAAGGTTGTCTGCCCGACCGGGCTTGGGGTGAAGGTATTTGGGGAAGGAAATTCCCAGGATGCACTTGCCTGCGAGCCGGGGGATGCTGACGGGAGGTGGTGCTGGGGCAGCGCTGGGAAAACGCCGCTGGGACCAGCCCTGAGCATCCCCAGGGTGCAGCAGCGCCCGGCGTGAAAATCCCCAAACCCGCCGCTGCTCAGCCCCAAACCTTCCCGTCCCACAGCACGGGTGGTGGAGGCACTCAGAAACACCCCACGTCCAGGCTGGGCTCTCCTGGTCGAGGGATTTTGGGGTCCAAAGCCTAAAAAGCTGCAAATCCGAGGGCTGCAGCAGGAGAGGGTCAGCGAGCGAGCGTGGTGCAGCCGTGCCCGTGCACTGGAGGCATTTTGTGCACCTCGAAGGACAGCACAACAAAGGTGTTGGGACAGAAACACCCCTGGGTGCTGCAAAACCACTCCTGGGGCCACTCCCCGTGCCCAGCCACCGGGGTCCGGGTGCCTCCGGGAGCATCCCGAGGTGGGACCGTGCCCGCTCCCCGTTCCCCCTTTGTCCCTTGCGCCCCATCCTGCTGCCAGCAGCACGTTGTCCCCGTAGGGACAGAGAACAACGCGACCGACCCTGAAAGGACTGATTTTGCCTCCCCCGGCCCATTGAAATGCCGGAGACCAAAGCCTGTTCCCTCACGGCGCTCGGAAACCTGGCACCCTTTCCGCTTCGCCGCCCCGTGCCCCTCAGCCCAGGGCTCCTGCTGGGACTTTGCTGTCAACAGAGTTTTGTTCCCTTTCTGGGGCGGCACGGGGGGGACACAAGGACCTTGGAAGTGGCAGCTCCTTTGACACCGCTATTCTGCCGCGACCCCCCTGGCTGAATAAAACAGCTCACAAAAAAAAAATGGAGTTTACTGTATTTCCTCCTCAGGGGGAAAACACTGCATCTTGGTTCTAATTAATTTACCCAATTAACATTATCTTCACTAGGGCTGTATGCAAAGACCTCTCTGTGCTGGCCGGGACGGAGGAAAAAAAAAAAAAAAAAAAAAACAGGAATCAAACATATTCAGGCATCTCTCACCCCGACTGTAAAAGGGACATCGCGGAGGCACACACGCCGCTCCGAAAATCGCAGCCGAGGCAGCGACCACGGCAGCATCGCCTCCGCCTCCTCCTCCTCCTGTGCTTCGCCACGGGTGCAGGATGAGACCACCTAAAGACCGGCCCCTTGGTGCTGGGAGCACCCAGAAATGAGCTGCTCGGGGCGCACCTAAGGGTGCAGGGCTGGGGGAGGCGTGTGGCACAGGGGGATGGATGCAGGGGGGCACCCAGAGAGGTGCCCACACGGCCCCTAAATTCAAGGGTTGGCTTTCTGCCACCGTCACCCATCAAGATCTTGACCCCGTGCTGCTCTGCACCTCCCCGGGAGCCTGTCCCCTGTTCAGACCCTGATTTTTCCTGGGGCTCGCCCAGGTCCTGGGCAGCCGCCGCTTGGCGAGGTCCGGGGCCCTTTGCACCTCCGCCCAGAGCCCTGCTCCG
The DNA here is from genome assembly GCF_963932015.1 of Anas acuta. Taxonomy (NCBI): domain Eukaryota; kingdom Metazoa; phylum Chordata; class Aves; order Anseriformes; family Anatidae; genus Anas; species Anas acuta. The sequence goes on along the minus strand of NC_089006.1, from coordinate 1,817,531 downwards.
CTATTTTGTTCTTTTCCCTGCCAGATGCCAGCTCTCTTCAGCCTCTTTCTTCTCCCCACGCTTTGCTTTGCCGCATAGTTCCGGAAACCAGAAACAAAAGGAGAGGAAAGAAAATAGGCTGGATCTAGTGGGGGGGAGAGAGGAGAAGGAGGAGGAGGAGGAGGAGGAGGAGGAGGAGGAGGAGGAGGAGGAGGAGGAGGAGGAGGAGGAGGAGGAGGAGGAGGAGGAGGGGGAGTTTCCCTTCCGTTAAGCTTTTTGCAGCTCTCCCTGCCTCCCCGTACGAGACACGATGTGGCACCCCACATGACAAGCGCTCGTGCCCACGTGTGCCTCCACGTGATGGGGCGCCCGCCGTGCCAGGCCGTGGGACGCAGCCTCCCCGTGCCCGACCCCTGCTCCCACCGCTGAAACGCACGGGTTGGGGGGAAGCGACCTCAGCTCGGGTGCTCGCAGGTCTCCTTGCCTTAATTTGTGCAGTGGGATCTGTGTTTTCAGGGCAGAGGATGTGGGTTTGGGGCCCTGCAGCCCAAAAAGCATCGTGAATCCGAGCTGCACAGCTCTGCCTCGCGTCTTCCCATCGTCTCCCCTTCCAACGGGGCTGCCAGCATGGGTTTAGGTGCCCCCGTCATCAGAATCACTTGATTCGTAGACATTTCTGATTTATGGAGGGAAATCCCCCATCCCAAGCTTCACCACCATTAGCCCAAACGGCCAGCGATCGGTCTATAATTCCGTTTCCTTGCCAAAATGAAGTCCCGGCACGGGGAAACACCAGCTCCCCGGAGCGTTCCCACCGCCCCTGATTTACGACAGCACTGAGCCAACACGCGGAGCAGCTCCTGCTCTCAGGAACACCATCAGGAGGAGGAAAGGGGCAGGAAACCCATGGGCGAGGAGGAGAGGGCAGGTCTCCTCGCCCTCCACTCTTTCTGCTTTTTTTTCCGGGGGTCGGAACCGTGCCGCGGCCGGCACGAAGCCCACCCGAGCGAGGCAGGGTCTGGCTGGCTCCAGCCACTAGTAGGAGCTGCAAAGTGTGAATCGGAGCAGCCAGAGCAGAGAACAACGTGCCAGGCAGCGATGGCAGGAGGGAAAGCACCCAGGCAGAAACCAGGGCTCCACGGCCCCCGGTAGCATTTTGCACGCTCACCTCTCCCGGGCCGTGCTCCCTGCTGCAAAGCTGCAGCCGACGGAGGAAAAGCACCACGAGCGCAGGGTCCCACGGCCAAACCCCGCGTCCCCTTCCTGGGGACGAGACCTCGTGGAGCAGAGGGTGGGCACGAAACCACGACGCAAGCCTGCGAGGCGTTTCTGCAGCCCAGCTCCTGGGGGAGACCCCTCGCAGACCCCCCCCTGCCCGCTGGACCAGGCAGAGGGGAGATGCTCCCACCGCCAGGAACCCGGTATCAGCAGCAGGTGCTTTGTCCACCCCGTTTCCAGCTGCTGCCAGGACTTTCCATAATTCTCAGTGACCTCAATTTCGCTTTAATTTCGCAAATCATTTTTTTGGGGGGTTGTTGTTTTTCATTTTACTCTCTTTTTAATTTGTTGTTGTTTCCCTCTGAGCTGGAGTTTGTCATTTAATCAACTTAGACCCAGATAGCCTGGAGGGTGTTTGGGGAAGGGGGGTGGGGGGGAAGAATGAAAACGCTAATGTCACATCACCTCCCTAAAATGAGTTTTAATTGTAATCCTTTAATCCCTCTCAGATGGCCCTCTCTCCACTGATGTTTTTCATAATTATTCCTTGCCATTTTCCCATCGGTCTAAGGAGTGTCTTCAAGAGGGAGGGGGTGGAGAAAGGGCCCTTTTATAAAATAATAATAATGGGCCAAATTAAGACACAAAGAGAGAAATAACAAGGGGGCAAGGGCTGCAGAGACAGAATGGGGATTATTAATGCCTCCCCCCTCAGAAATTTCAGCGATGGTGCTCTCAGCCACCCCAATCAGTGGGCAATTGAGGCTTGTTTGCTCGAGTGGCTGCACCCTCCTACAATGACCCACATTTAGCCAAGTGGCTGCATTGACGGAGTACCAGGTGCGCAGGATTGGGAAACCGCCTCGAGGCAGCGTCTCGCCAGCCCGCGCCGCTCCGGGGCCGTTCCCACCTGCCTGAGCCATGGCTCGGGCCGAGGAAATGCTCACAAGGGCTAAGAAAATGCTCAGAAGGACCAAGGAAATGCTCACAAGGGGCTCATCCCCACTGCTGCTGCCAGCCACCATCCCCTGCATCCTCCAAAATGAGCCTGACCCTTCTCTGGAGCTCGCTCAGGTGGAGCCCAGAGGCTGTTGATGAGGTTTCCTTCCCCAGCAGCAGCAGAGGAGGACCTGGCTGGATGGGGAAGGTCAGGAAGGGTCCCCATGGAGGGCTCTGCTGGCCCAGGGGCACCAAAACCTCAGGGCTGGTGCCTCCAGCCCTCCACCAGTATCAGCGCTGGTTGCACTGGTACCTCCTAGCAGCCACCTCCAGGCACGCCAGCCCCAAGGGATGGCAGGAGAGCAAAGTGGCTCATCCCTGACCAGCTCCCTTGGCTCTGAGCAGCACCAAGTGCCACCCAGGAGCCCTAGGCCCTGGCTGCCATGGCTTGCCAGGTGCTTTACAGCGATGGTCCTCATGTTGTTAGCACCGTACTGATGAGAACACAACGCGAGCCTGTTGGAGGAAACGCACAAGACCGATAAGAGTTCACTGGATGCTTCCGAGCAGCTTGAAAAGCCCCCCAGGAAAGCCACATGGGGACTCAGGTCCCTAAAGACACAGGGTGTTAGTTAAGGGGAATTGAACCTGGTGTGTGGGGAACTGAGATGCCACAACAGCCTGGTCCACAGCCACGGGCTGCAGAGCAATCCCCGGCCCCACAGCTGCTCCAGCACAGCACCCCGGTGAAAAGGGAGCCTTCACAGACCACTGAACTTCAACTTAATCTGGGAGACCTCTTGTACAGGTCTGACGGGGGTTAATCCACCCCGAACTTCTTTGTCACCCTCTCTCCTCAGCCATAAAGCTCGATGGTCGTTGCTAATCATTGCATTACTTCAATGAACCTGACCCCAAAAGGCTCCAATGCCCGCTCCTGGCTGTCCCTCTCCCTATTTCGGCTGTCTCACCGCACCAATCCTCACCATCCCACCCTCCGCCACGGTGCCCGATTGAATCGACAGTGCACGTCGGTGGAGCGACCCTCGGGGATGGCAGGTCGTGGCCACCACGACCCTACAGGGCAGGCGATTCTTGCAGGAACAAAGAGCCCCTGTGTGCCGACGGCCGGGGCTTGTGTGCAATTAACTCTGGTCAAACCAAACACGCCGAGTTGATAAGCGCCGAGTTGAAGAGCTGCACTGGGGTTGATGGACTGCAGGCTCCCAGGGAAGGGACCGGCCAGAGAGGGAACAGCTGAGCAGCGGGAGCTGCAAGACGAGAGGGGAAGAGAGCCCCGGACACAAAGCAGGGCAGGGAGGGGGTGGCAAAAATAGGATTACAGCAGGGGTAGAGCTGACAAATCGTGTCAGGCACCAGAAGCACTTGGGGAGGCAAGCTGCAAGGAAAAGGATCCCTTTAATTATCTACGGTGGGGCAGCAGAGGAGGATGTGGCTGGAGGAGAGCGGGGGGAAGGTGGGCACGGGGCTCCCACCCGCAGCCAGCGGCGGGGAGGGCACAGACCCCGTCCAGCAGCGGGGAAAGGGGAGCCCCCTGCACTTCCCCAAAATGATATCTCTTTCTTCCCAATGACAGGGAAAAAAAATGAAATTTGGCACGTGGGATTTCTCAAGAATTCCCGTGTAGAGGCAGCGGGGCATTTTGGTTTGAATTGTATCAGAAGAGGACGTACAGAATTCCCGGTGATTTAGATAGTGCGGTCTGATTAGAGATACAGAACCCAGCAAAAGTTTATCGGAATGAAACAATCAAAATAAAGGTACTTCGTGGCATTTCACGTTACCAGTCCTCAATAAAAGAATTAGAACAATATATTAGCGGGGTTGTTTTGTTGCTGACAGGAAAAAATGCTCCCGTAAAATGTGTCGATTCCAGCAAAACTGCTTTTCCCATTGAAATATCACCAGCGAACTGGAGCATGTCTCTCCCTGCAGCCCTAAGCAGATGCTGCTCCCAGGCTCAGGCACGAGACAGCGCCAAGAGGAGTCATTGCACTGTGGACCATGGGAACGACCCCAAAAAATGTTTTTTTCCCTCTATCCCCTACTAACTGCAGGCTCCAGCAGCGGCATCGCCCATGCCCTGCAGGACTCCTGGTCCAGGTGAGGTTTTTGGACAAAGCCCCACCAGCCGCTGCTCGTGGATCCAAGGAACCAGAGCATCACTGGGCTCCTTGAGGATCAACACCTCCCGATGTGCAAAAAGAGATGTATCCCCCCCAAATAAAGGAAGAGGGAAGGCTGGGGAACAACACCCCCCCCCCCCCCATCCTCCATCCTCGCGAACCGATGCAATCCTTTATATTTTCTGACGCCCCTTCCCCATTGATTTGGGAAGGTGGGAAGCATGTGCTGCCCTGCAGCCACATCCAAAGCGGCGCCACATCCCCACCGCCCGTCTCCCAGCTCGTTTGCAGCCCCCCCAAAAGCCCCAAGCCCCCCTCTCCGGCCCCCCGCTCATTGTCCTTGGCGGGCAGACGCGGGGCTGGCACCGAGTCGTGGGAAGCGAAGCAGCAGCTGTGGGTGCTGGCGCGGCCGCCCCACCGGGCCCCATGGCCCCCCGAATCCCCTGCCATCCCCACCCCACGGCGGGGGGCAGCTGGGGATGGAAAAGGAGAGGGGGAAGAAGAAGAAGAAAGGGAAAACGGCCCCATGGAAAATAAAGAGGAGGAGAGGCAAAAAGGGGGGGTGGGGGTGGGGGGGGGTGTAAAAATCGTTAGCACTAATTATCAGGCACAGGGACAAACGATTAATTTGCAAGTCAATTAGTCTCAGATAGGTTCACGTTTCCTGTTCTCAGCCACTGAGGGGGAAAGAAAGAGGGAGACACAACTGCGGCCTTAATCCTCCTCAGAGGCGGCCATGGCGGGGCCGCCTGCCCGTGCCAAGGCGGAGGGGAGGGGGGCTACAGCTGGCACCGCCGCGGCTGAGGGGCGGCCGCGGCGAGGGGCCGTTATGTGCCAGTCATTGTGCCCTCCGCAGCGGCCCTGGCACCGCGCCGGCATCTTCCCCGCCGGGGCCCCGCCGCCATTTGGGAGCCCCTGCCGCCATTTTGTGGATGCCCCGGGAGGGAGGCGGCTGCTGTGGGTTTTCAGAGCCCGCTGCCATAACCGCCCTCCTGCCTCCTCCTCGTCCCTCGTGTCCTCTGCCAGGCCCCGGAGGCCTTGGGGGCCTGCGGGTGCCATCGGGACCTGCGGGCACCGTCAAGGTGTGGGTTGTTGTTATGGCCGCCCCGGGTCTAGGTGGCTTGGGGTTATGGCCGCACCATGGGGATTGGGGTAAAAAGCTCAATTCCAGCTGGTCGGGACCGTGCTATGAGGGGCCAGCTGCAAAACTGATCTGTTTTAGCAGCCAAGGAACAGAGCTGGCAACCCCAGGAAGGTCCCAAGCCTTGCCCCACACCACAGAGCATCCAAAAGTGATGGGATTAGCCCCAGATTTCCCTGAGTTTCAGCAAGCTAAGGTCCCAAAAGTGCCTGTGAAATTGAGGGGTTTGGGGCAGCTGAGGGAGTGGAGCCCAGGGGTCTGGGTGGGAAGAGATGTGGGATGTTGCCCTGAACACAAATTCTGTTTTCTCCGAGCTTGCTGCTGTCACCTGGAGCCACAAATTACACACAGACTGACCAAAACAGCACTGCAAAATATATATGTTCTAGGAACACCTTGACACACCCACCCAGACTTGACTGAACATTAACCCGTGCTCAAGAAACATGGGGAAAAATGAAAAAAAAAAAAACAAACAGAAAAAACAATGAGGGGGGAAAGTCAAGTGAGGGAGAGAGGTGCCAGCAGCCCCTGGCTCCATCCAGGGGGACAGACAGCCCCCGAGGATGCATGGACACCTGCCACATCGCCTCGAGCAGCACCCTCACTGCTTCCCATTGTCCCCAAACCCCAAATCCCCCCAAGAACAGGGAGGGAGCGATGGTGGCGGCTCTTTAGCATGCGTGTGCGCCCGCGTGTGTGTGTGTTCGTGCACGGGAGGGTGCAGTGCATGATCTGAATGTGCACCATGCTCCCCACGCTCTGCGCGGGGATATTTGTGTGCGTGTGGACACAACATGTCTGGGACCTGACAAAAGCCATCTGATTGACACAGAAAAGGGGGCTGACAAAAGGCCGAGCAGAGCTGGAGAGCGGTGCACAATGCTGGTCGCTGGTACCACGCGCAAGGGTGGGGGACTGAGGTAGCAGGGTGGCTTTTAAGGACACCTCTGCCTTCCAGATTTAATAACAATAAATAATTATTATTATAATGATACATTAGCGATCCTTCAGCCTCGTTTTTGTGCAAAGTGGGGGCTCTTGCACCTAGCCAGGGAGATTTCAGCAAGCAGTGCCAATAGTAGGGTTGCTGTGGACCCCTGGCCGCAGCTGGCACCGGGGCCCCTTTGTGCCACACAAAATATGTTTTCAGCCCCAAACCTGCCCAAAGCCTGCAGGAGCTTTTATTTTATACCCATTGCAATGGTGAAAACCAACTCTCTGCAAAAGACCCTCGGCGTGGCCTGAAATTTGGCTAAAATGCCTGCAGAGGAGAGGGCAGAGAGCTCCACCTGCAGCAGAGGAGACCTTCACCTTGCCCTGCCTACAAAAGCAGGCGCTTGCCCCTTCCAAAATCAACCACGGTGATCGGGGGGGGCTTCACTAAAACATGCTTTTTCTTTTTGTAGGCAGCTATTTCCACCTGGAGGGTCCTGAAACCATAGGCAAGGACCTGTGGTTTCCCAAATCCCAAGAACAGCTTACATTTTTTTTTCTAAGGATCTTTCTCAAAACCCATTTATTTCCCCCCCACCCCTCCTCCTTGCCATAACGAGAAACAAAAATGTTTGCAATGTAAACGGCTTCGCTGTGCCAGGGAACTCCTGGAGCAGCAATGGCTTTGCTGCACCGGCTCTGAATGCCTCCGAGCAGGGGGGGATGAAAAGAAACTGTTTTATCTTTAAAAAGTGAAAACTTGCCGTGTTCGCCCTCCTTTTGCTTTAATCGCATCCTGAAAATTTTCACCAGCTTCGGAACTGATTAAGCTTTTGTACCTGACAGGCTTGAGGATTGTTTTTCAATCAAAACTAGTTTTGAGTGTGATTGACCCAAGTTTAGAAACTCTCCATCAGCCGCACACCTGGGATTTTATCTTCCTGTCTATGCACTGAAAGTGTCTGAAAACACTCTCTTATTTTGACACTTTTTTTTTTTTTTTTTAAGAGAAAAACAAGAACACTAGGAAAATATTTAGTTCACAATAAAGAGTCTATCCAAATTCCTAAGAATAATAGGAAATACCCTAGGATGATGCTACACAATGGGGCTAAATTGGTTCCCACCAGCTCAGGACCCTGTAAAAGCCTTATTAAGATTTTTTTTTCCATCTGGGCATTTTAAATTGTAATTAAAAATACACTTTTTATCACAATAATTTATAATAAAATGTTGGCATTTTAGCATGCCCAAACATTTCTTGAATACTGCTCATTCTACAAATTAGCAAACGGTTCTTCTCGTGGCAGTAATAATAACGTAACCAAAATCTCCTTTTTAAACTTCTGGGGGCAAATGCTCGCTGCGATTTCTGCCCCGAGCAAAAAAAGTATTTTTTCGTTTGCTAATTTCAGGGACAAGGTGGGAGAATTACATTTCGGAACGGGCTTACACGGGATCTTGCTCGACCCGACAAATCCCGGGGAACAAGACGGCTTTGTCTGAGCGTGCGGCAGGCGAAATTTCACACTTTCTCCCGCACGGAGCTGATACCAGACCCAAAAACGCGTGATATTGCCCCAAACTTCCCCTGTCGGGTTTCAAGGGGACAATAATTCGACTTCAACGAGTTTGAGAGGAAAGAAAGACAAACTGAGTTCACGCGAAGAGTTTTTGCCGACTTGATAGGCGGGAGAAATGAGGGGAGAAACGGCAGAAAACGAAGCTGAAGTTTGGCGGGGAGGGAATGGGGGAAATTCGGGGGATTTGGGGAACATTCCCACGCCCTCGCCCGCCCGGAGGGGGCGGCTGGAGGGGGGCGCAAACCCGCGCGGGACCAAACAGGAACATTTTTTCCTAGAAAAAAAAATAATTAGGCAGAGCAGAAATCTAACCGATTTTTATTTTTATTATTATTAATTATTATTTTTTAACTGCAAAAGCAAGGGACAGCAGAGCCCAGCCGGGACGGAGCGAGAAGAGCCGGGCTCTGATTTTTTTATTTATTTCTTTCTTTTTTACCCGAGGTGCTCGAGATGGGGGTGAGGCATTTCGGGGCTCCCCCCGTGCACACGCACAAGTGCCCCTTTTCTGCATTATTATTATTTTTTTTTGCTTAAAGCCGGGTTAAAGCGATTCAGTGGCTGCGAGTTAAGCACGGACCTTTCTGCTGCCGGCAGAGCGCTGTTTGCAAACGAATTTTTGCTCCGGGGTCGCTTGGTGCCAGCCGGGGCCCCCCCGCACCCCACAGAGACCCCCCCCCGGCTCTGCCCCCAGCCGGGACCCCCCCACCCCCGGCAGCCCCGGAGACTGCACGGAAAAAAGGGGGAAAAGAGTTAACTTCGTGTCCTTTGTCATTTCCAGTTGGTTGTTAGTTCTGTTTACTTCGCTCGTAATCTGGGGTTACTCTGATCAACTGCGCATCAACTAATTTAATTAAAAAAAGCTTATTTTATAATCTGATTTGGGAGGGGGAAATCTCCGTTTATGATTTTTCTTTTTTTTTTTTTTTTTTTTTTTTTTTTCCCCTGCCTGCTGGATGCGATCATTATTCTTGCATTTTCTAATGAAACGTAAGATTACAAATTAATTGAATTGCTTCCCTCTCCCCCCCCCCCCCCCCCCCCCTTCCAATCTGTCATCTTTGTTAAATTTGGGGCTAATCGTAAATAAATTGCAAATAGCCAAAGCGAGCGCGGGGGTTTTTTGTTTGCTTCGCATTGTGCCGCGCCTGGGAAGGGGCTGGTTTGGGGCAACCCCTGGCGAGGAGAGGAAAAAATCCCAGCGTGGAGGGTCCCGCTGGGTCCCCCCGGCCATGGCTGGCTCACCCCAAAGCCCCCTCCCCAGCCCCTCCGTCCTCCCCAGCACTTGTGGGCAGAGAAAAGTGTGCGTGTGGAAGGGGGGACAGCGAGAAAAAGCACACCGCGGAACAAAAGGAAGGCTTGAATGGCCGGGGGGATGACAAACGAGAACATTTCTATTTTTTTTTTAATTTAAAAAAAAGTCAAACACGAGGATTTTAGCCGGTTACACCGCCCCACGGCCAAGGGACATCAGCACAAGGAGCACCAGCTGCTCGGGAAGCACCCAAAGCACCCAAAGCACCCACGGCGCTGCTGAGGGGGGGGTCCCGCAGCCCCCAGGAATACCCGGAGCCGAAGAAATGCACAAAACCCATGAAAACACCGACAGCGGCACAGAAACCCTGCAAAGCCCAAAAAACAGGGCAGGAGTTGGGCAGTTGGAAGCTTTCCACCTGATGCTCCATCACTAACATCACTGGGTTTAATTTTAGATATTTTTTTGTTCATACCTAAACACGATCCCTACATTTACAGCACATGAAATATTATAGTTTTTTTTTTCTTTCTTTCTTTTTCTTTCTTTCTTTTCTAATTTACAGCACAGTTCTGTTAGTGATTTATTTTATTTTTTTCAACTTGAATTTTGCCTTTTCCCCCCCACTGGCAAATTCGGTCACTACTTGATTCCATTTAACATAAAACAGCCCCCAAATTAACACGTTTGATGTCACCCAAATATATTTTTGAATTTGATGGGAAGCTATTCCTGCGCAGCAGAAATCCAGCGCCGGAGCTAGTGCAATTGTTTTGCCTCCTGGATGTGCTCCTAAAAGCTCACTCGTGGCCTGACAGCCTTTGGCACCCTAAAGTTTAAATATTGGGGCAGCATCTGCCCCTGTCTCCTGCCTTTTTTCACGTATGGACACTTTAATTCAGGTTTAAGCAAAAAAATCCAAGTGTTCCAGTATGGAAAATATCTTCATAAATATATTAATTGCTGGTAATTATTACTGCTGTTTCCCCAAGTGCCACAGGCAGGAGCCAGGACCCTCCTTTTTGCATTTTTTTTGGTACAAAAAGCAGAACAAGGTGATTTCTCCCCAGAAACCTCACCCCAGGAGAAGCGAGAAGAGTGGCCTCGTGCAGGGAGGCTCGCTTATGCTGCCAGCGGGCGCATCCTATGAAAGCAGAGGGCCGTTTGCATAAATTCATGCAAAAATTGGGGCAGAATCCTCTCCTTTTGGGTCCCGGCACCCCAAAAAGCTCCGTCACACTCTGGGGCTGAGTTGCTTTGTGCCATCAATCCGGCTCACGGCTACTTGGGCAGGGACATCAGTGGCACACGAGGCCCCTCAGTCACCGCCTGGGTGGACGCTGATCCCACAGAGCAGCCCCTTGAGGAAGGGTCCCGGGGGGGCACGGACCCCGGGACCATGTCCCCAACCCGAGCATCAGGCCCTGGCAAAGGGACGAGGAGCTGGGCTGGGCCATGGGACAATGACACCCAATTTTTGGGCCCTTCAAGGTTGGGAAGGAGCCAGCATGCCCACAAAATCCCCAGTTCTTTCCCCTTAAATCCTCCTTGCACCCCAGTGGTGATGCAGATCCCCCCAAACCATCCCCCAAATCCCATCCTTCCACCCCAGCATCAGAAAGGAGCATTCATATAAACGAGTGGTGTTTGACACAATGCTCCCGTACCCAAAAAGGTGCTCTTCCCTGCTCCAGTCTTAAACCAGCTTCTATCATCACCACTACAGGCTTTAGGGGAAAAAATAAAATAAAATTCAAGGTGCCTGCAATGCTGGGGGCTTCCCAGCTCTGGGAAGGGGGTTGTGGCAGGGTGATTTTGCAGTGGAAAACTCTTAGATCCCAGATACATTTTGTGCAGTGATTTGTGTTCTCAGAATAAGGCGGCACCAGAACTGAGAACCCTGTGAGGGTGAGGGGAGCACCAGAGAGGACAGATCTTCAACATCTCTAGCAATTTAAATATGCCTTTTAATATTTTCTCCAAGAGCTTGAAACTTGAACCTAATAAAGCACAATTGGCTTTCAAACCGAGCTGAAGACTGGGGGTGTGTTTGGGGGGGAAACGATGTGCTTTTGGTGCCCCAAAGCAGGAACCACATTTTTCCCTAGAAAAAAAAAATACAATAAAATAAAATAAAACGCCACCAAAAGCAGACTCAGGCTCACACACTGCATGGCTCAGTCTGAACTTTTTTTCTTAAAGAAAATAAAGCACATTATTGTTTGGAAGATGATAAAGTCGCCTGTACGCATCCTTTAATGATGCACAAACAATTCCTGATAACATTCTGCGTGCTTTTCGTTCCTTCCCCATCCCGATAACTTTTTCCGAAACCTTTATCGAAGGCATTGCCCTCCTGAGACGATTCCCACCAAACGCGGCCCCCAGCAGCGTGGTGCCTAACCTGAAATTTCGCTGCAGTTGGGCTCGGTTCAGCCTTCTCCGCGTGGGCTTTTCCCCCCTTAGCGCTCCGGTTATGGGATTTAGCACACAAGGGCTTCTAAGATCGCTAATCCTATTAAAACTCCTGCAAACAGGCCGGGTGGGAGCTGCCCAGGGCCGAGGAGAAGGGGACAGGCACCATGACAGTGACCCCAAATCCTCGAGAAAGGCATGAACCTCACCTATTCCTGGTGATCTGCCCTGGATGGGACCCACCGAGCACCCCCTGCCCCGGGGCTGGGTTGGGGGGAAATGGGCACGAAGGTTCCTGCGCTCGCCCCGCAGGGTTTTGGAGACCCCAAAACCCAAGGTCAGCCCATATCCACCCTCCTTCTGCTCCTCCACCTCCAGGCAGGAGCATGGGGTTGCTCCCAAAGAGAGGGGACCCGGTGCCCCCCCAGGATGCTCTGCCAGCCCCCAAATTAACCTCAGAGCCAGGCATCACTACTGGGGACCAGCGGGATCTCCGGGGCATCCCCCTTCCCTTGATGCCACCAGCCTGGCTCTGCCACCCTTTCCCCACACCCCATCCCTGCAGCAGGGCAGCCTTTACTACAAGCCACAGGAAAACCCTAAAAGGGGCGCAGCAACCCCCCCAGGACCCCCGCTGAGCAGTTTTCTTCCCCTAAAACCCACCGGGATGCTTCCCGGTGCCAGCAGAAAGCTGCCGCCCTGGCACGCGCCGCGGGGAAAGGAGGGCAGCAGCTGCCAGGCAGCGCCAGCAATGACATTTATGGGGGGGGCCGGTGGGGGCAGCTGGCTGCGGCTGATGATGATGATGATTATATTTTTTTTTTAATTCATCTTCCTTTAAATAAGATTGTTCCAATTAACAAAGCGCTCGCCCAGAACAGGTTTGGGAGAGAAAAGGAGCGGGCGCGGGATGCGTGGCACAGCCACGTACACACACACACACAAAAAAAAAGAGTAAAAATAGAGAAACCCCTTTGGGATTTGTCATGGGGCTTCTTCCCACCGCCTGCTCGCTGCTCGCAATCCCGGGGGCTGCAGCATCCCGAAAATGCCCCCCAAAACCCAACGAAGAGCACAAGAACCAGGGGCCAGAGCAGCGGAGGTGCGCGGCCCCGGCTGCCCTTCCCACCCCAACTTGCCGTACCTGCTGCTGCACAATGGCCCTTTGTCTCCCAGCCCATTAGCGGGGGTGCCCCGCGTTTTATTGCCATTAACGTCCAGAAAATAAATGGAAAATAAACTGGCTCTTCACAGCTGAACCGCCACAGTCCCCCCCCCCCTCCCCACTCCCCGCATTAATACAGCGCCGAGCGGCTCTGACAAATATTCCCTTTTAAAAATGCCAGCAGAGCCGAGAAGGGATTTGTTTTCATTTAGGGAGATGGGTCATTTTTGCCCTAATAAATGTTTTTCCTCATTTCCACCGCGGCGGTGTATTGACGAGGGGCTCGTTTGATATTGCAGCCGTGCAGACAGCCGCGGATCCGGGTGTCGGGATTCTCACAACAAGGCATCGCTGCTCCGTGCCACGATTTTAAGCCTCGAGACTGGCTGAACTCCGCGCTGCTCAACTTCATTTATTACTGTTTCATCACACGTGTTATCTAAAAACACGACATTTTTATTATCCTACCTATGGAGCACGGGGAACTGCAAAGCAATTGGCCAAATTCAGATGTGGTCAAAATATTTTTAGCATATTCTTGCATGCTTTTTTTTTTTTTTTCGGTGTTTTTGTTGAATGCTCACTGGCTGTACGGATATTTCATGACAAGAAAATCTGGCTTACAGATCGAGGGTTATTTCTGTTCGAATACAAGAAGCTGTTGATTTTTATTTGATGGAAGTTTAAGAAGTGTCCACGCTCCATTAAAAAACGAAGGGCAGGATCCTGCCCCTGCCCATCGCACACCCCTGACTCTGCTCCGAGCATCCCTGCCCCATGGCCTCGCATCCGAGCTGGGCTCGCTCGTCCCCACCAGCCTGCCCCAGCACCCTGCAGAGCTGTCGTTCATTTTTCACCCATTTTCCAGCTTTTTGCAGCTCCCCCCCCACAAGGTTGGATCCACACTGCTGTTCCAGCAGAATCGGAGGCTCCTGGAGCTGCTTTCCTCCACGATGATCCCAGATGCTCCATCACCTCCCGGTCCCAAAAACACACCCAGAGCACCCAGCACAGCTCCCTGGGTGGTTTCAGCTCCTGGGGTCTCCACGGGGATGGGGGACTCGCTGGTGTCTAGGGCAGGGTGAGCACCCACCGCCCTCTGCCTTGGCAGGGCAAAGCCACCGCCACTGCTCTTCTTTCCCCTTCTTTCCACTAAAACCCACGTTGAGGTGGCTGACCTCAGCCAAAGGGCTCCAATATTAGGGCAGGGGGAGATGGAGCTGCTCCCCACCTGATTTTTCTGGGGAAAAAAAAAAAAAAAAAGCACAAAACCAAACAATTCTGCTTGTAAAGAAAAAAACCCTTTCCCTTCCCTGTGCTGAGCCAAGCGTTTGGCAACAACCCCACAAGCAGCACAAGGCCCCTTTTGCCCGCCAGGAATGGAGCAAAACCTCCAGGAACCGCCTTCCCTGAGCCTGGAGCTGCTTCGCCTTCCCAAAACCTCTCTGGGTGAAGAGTGGGGGGATGCCCAAGTCCCATTCCCTTCAAAACCCCCGCACCCTGCATCCCTGGGCACGCCGAGCACCCCCGGTTGATTTGGGCGGATGGGGAGGAGGTGGGGGGGGACAGGAGTGGAAATTGGGGGGAATCCCAAACCTGGCCAAGCCCTGGAGCTGCCCCAGGGGTGTTTTGGTGTCTCTGGGGTTTGGCTGGGCTGGCCGAGGGGTGCAAGGAAAGCTCAAATCAATATTTGGGCACAAATTAGGGCACCCGGCTTAGTGCGTGGAGCTGGCCGGAGGATTTTCTGGTGGGAAATGACAATTCATCCAAAGAAGCACAGCCCGTGCCTACCAAGAGTTTGTTTTGAATGAGAAACTGGGGGGGTAGGGGGGGAGAAGCACTGAAATGAGATCAACACATTTCGCTCTGGGCTTTTCGAGGAACGCTGAGCCTGTTTTAAAAAAAAAAAAATCACTTTTCATTTCAATATTCCACATTATAGAGTCTGAAGTGATTTACTTTGCAATTTCACTCCGAGAAAAACATTGAAGTTTCTGCTCTTATTCTTTCTTAGAAGTGGAAGCAAAGGGGGGAAGGAGAGGGAAAGAAAAAGCTCGAGTATTGCCCATGAATTTAAAACACGCAGTTCCCCTTCCGGCTGCCTTAATGAGATCAGCCTTGAATCTGTAGGAACCCTGCTAGGGAAAATCCTCATTTGAGAGGTTTTCTCTGCAAGGAAAAAAAGATGAGGGATGGAAACGCTCATGGGGAAGGAATTGGAGAATTTTGGGGGAGATTTTGGAGAAGCCACGTGCAAGGAGGTCCCGTGGGGAGGGGAAGGGGCCAGATGGGACCAGCACCGGGGGCAGCACGGGGTGAGGGTGCCAGGGGGGTGCTGACCCTTCCCTCCCTGCAGCCCCTGCCCAGGGGAACCCCAACATTGGGGTCTCTGGGGACAACACAGACCCATGGTCCAGGGATCGGGTGGCTTTGCTGGGGGAAAAACCAGATTTGAAGCCTCTCCATAAAATAAAAATGAAGGGGAAATGCTTCAAAGAGCTCGTGGACGAGGCAGAGCAGTGAGCTGCGATGCTGGAGGAAGGGGGTGCCACGAAATGCTGCAGTAGGGGCAATAGGGACCCCCACAGCCCCTCCATGCCACCAAGATCCCCCCGTGCACGGTGCCACCGTCCCCTTCCCACAGTGGGGAAGGAGAGGGAGGAGATCCCACACCGCACGCCGTCGGTACCCAAAGCAGCACAACCAGGGAAAAAAAATCCCCAATCTTTTCTATTTTTTTTTGGACAAACCATGGGAAACAAAAAATGGGACGGGGACAGAGGGACCCCATGCCCTGCTCCTCCTCCAGCCACCCCCAGCACCTGCCCCCGGCAGAGCCGCATCCACCACGATTGCGCGGGCATGGGGACGGGGGCGATGCCAGCCGCATCCCCCTTTGTCTGAGGGCATTAAACCCCAAAAAAAGCCATCGGGGGAGGGGGGACATGGGGTGGATGTCGGTGCCTGATGAGCGGCTGCGCGGCGCTGCCCGTCTGGCACCGGTGCCCCTCGCCACGGATGCCATTGGCAAAGCGCTGCACAAACATCTTTTCAGGGCTCGCCTGGTTCTCCCGGCTGCCATAGAAACCCCCGTTTAGCTGAAAGTATATTAAAGGGTGGCGCTGGCCCTCGGACTGAATTCATCACATTGTATTCCCCCAGAAAAAAAAAAAAGAAAAAAAAGGGAAAAAAAAAAAAAAGGGAGAAAGCCCAAAGCCCACCCCTTTGTGCCTCCGCCGCTGCTTTCTCTGTCCGGGGGTGGTGGTCGCTGGGTTCATTTTGCAGCCCCGAAGGAAACCCGCCTGCGTCCCACCAGCCCTTCGCCACCTTCCCCATCACCTAAGGAAAGGTTTCTCAGAGCGAGGAAATGTGGATATGGGAAAAGTGGGGGTAAAACCTTCCCCGCACCCACCCTGCTCCTGCCCGTCGCTCTGACCCGAGCGCATTGAGCACCCCGAGCTGGGTTTTCCCATGGCGAAGGCACGTCTGGTCACACATCTCCCTTTCCTCTCAGGGCTGGGTTGAATGGGAAATTCCCAGCTTTTTACAGATTTTTTTTCCTGCTTAAATTCCCAGCAGCAAAAACACCGCAGAATACACCCACACCCAAATAAAAGACCCCCAAAGGCACGGTTCGAAGAGGCAAAAACCCACTTCACCCCAAAACCGCTGAGCAGCCGGAGCTGGGATGCGGCCCCAAAACCTCCCCACGGTGTCGCCTGCCCCGGGCAGCCCCGGAGGGCGCCGGGGGGCAAATCGGTGTCGGGGGGCGCAGGGGAGGTTGCGGGCTGGGAGGCGCCTTCAGGCAGATTTCATGCCCTGCCACCAGCCCTGCGTCTCTATCAGGAGCCCAGGGCCGAGCGATGCTCGGGGCACGCGCACCCCTCTCCAGGTCAAAAGCCCAGTTGGGTTTGACAAAAAAAAAAAACAACCAAAAACACAGGATTTGGGGATTAAAGCTCTATTTTCACCTTGTTTCTTTCGGAATTTGCTCATGGTCGGCCATACGTTTTTCCGAAGTTTTAATCCCCTGGAAGATTTCAATTTGTTGGAAATTTCCTCCCCGGTTTAACAAAAAGGGATCACTTCTGCCCGGAATTATTGACCAGGATTTTTATCCAGTTCCTCCCAGAGCAGAGCCCTCAAACCCAAACTGAACTCGTCCTTCTCTGACATCCACAGAGGTGACAGAGCTCAGCCGCCTGGAGGTATTTCCTCAGTTTTAAGAACCCTTTTTCCAACATAATTTTGACACCTTTAATTTTACCTTTACCAACAGTAAAAGAAACAAAACCGAGCTCATCCATGGTGTGCCATCAGCTCCCTTTTGCTCAGAAATACCCTCGTGGAAACTCTCCCTTTGGTCAAAAGCCAGGTGTAAAAAAAAAAACCCAGGTGCTTTTAGGGGTGCACGAGGGTCAGCAAGTCCGTAAAGCCACCAAACGATCCCCACACCTTGCACGAGGCAGATTTGGGTTGAATTTCCCCGGAGCAGACACCCTGGGGGTCTCACTGGGGGGATTTGGGGTCCGCACAGCCCCATGCAACCCCCCTGAGCCCTGCAGTAAGGCCAGGCTGAACCGGCACTGGGAAGAGGGACCCAAAACCATCCCATTCCCAACCCATGCATGGGAAGGGGGGGGACACGGGGCAGGCTGCGTGCCAATCCTACACCAGAGCCGAGCATCCTGCACCCCATAACCCGAACAAACCCCATCCTCACACCGCAGCCCCTCCGGCACCCGGAGCCTCCAAAACCACCCCGCGAGCAGCCGGCGGTGCCCCCACCCGTGCCCCCCGGTCCCAGCGGTCCCACGCGATGCCACGGCGGTGGCGGGGACCCTGCCACGCTCATCTGGCCGCTCGGGGCCGATCTGCATGACAAAAGCCCCATTCTTGCGAACTTGGGCGACCTCCCGACCCCGCCGGCTCGGGGAGTGAATGGCTTTAGTCTGCCACGACCATCATGTCACTTTGATTAGTGCGTGAATAAACTCTCAATCCCGGGCTGGGGGAGGCAGCAGGGCTGGACGAGCTGTGCCGGGGACAGCACCCATGGCCCCGTACCCAGGGGATGCCGCACAGAGACCCCCCCCATTGTGGGCACCCTCGCCCCTTTTCCATCCGGGCACCCATCTCGGTGCATGGGGTGGCCCCGCTTCCTTCCCATCCCTGCAAATTAGTGGGGAGCGAGCCAAAATTAGGACCCGCAGGGAAATGCCACCCGCTCTCACTCCTTCGGTGCCCAAATCTCAGGAAGCAGCCCCAAAAGGACTGCCCCAAAAGGACCCCCAAAGTGGGACGGATCCGACTCTCGCTGACAATAAGGGGCTTCAGGAGACCCCGAAATGCCTGAGCCTTCCCAAAACGTGGGGTTTTGGAGCTCGCCCTCGTGTCTGGATGCACATGAGGCTCAGCCCCGTGTTTCCGTGACAACAGGGACGTGCCCAAAGGGATGGGGCTGGGGGCTGGTGGGGCTGCCCCCAGCCCCAGGGGTGCTCCCAGGTCCCTCGGGACCAGCGGCCACATCCTGCTCCATGGGACTTGCCATCGCCCCTTGCTCCACCTAAAAAAAAACAGCGATGTTTGGGGGATGGAGGACATTTGTGAGTGCTTCAGGGTGGGCAGGCTGCTTCTAGACACTACTTTTGGGGGGAATCCTGTGGGATTTTGCATCTCAGGAGGCTCTGAGGTGTGTTCCAGTTCCCTGGCCGGGCTGGGGTCCTTTTCCCGTTCCCATTTGCCTTGGGGGAGCTGAGCTCTCGCACACCCCTGCCTCTCGCTGCGTGTCCCACGCCACCCAATACAGCCCAAGTCGCCCAACACCTCTCAAACCTGCCAAAATCTCCCCGTTCCGCGCCTCAGAATGCGAGATCTGTAGGAAGGGGTGAGGAAGACAGTAAATTAGGCCCCGCACGAAGGGCTCTACATGGGAAGCTAATGACCTTTTGTCTCTCCTGTCTACAGACGGGCCTCATTTGCATGTATGCACTCGGAATAATCTCGCCCAGATTTCGAGCGTGCGGCTCCATCCCCGCGTCCTCCTCCGAGAGGTTCCCTCCCGCTGTGCCTGCCGTTATGGGGCGGCCTCCAAAGCCACCCGGACCCCCGCCGGAGGGGAGGAGAGGGCTGACACCCCGAGCTGGGGGATCCCTGGGGGCTGCAGGACCCCCGGGTGTGGGGAACAGCCCTGGGCTTCGGGGGAATGGCTCCAGCATCACCCCCCGGCCTCCTCCAGAGGCTGGATTTCAGGTTGATTTACCGAGCCCCAGCTTCGCTTTGGGGTTTCATGCTTTTTGCCAAAGCGGTTCCCAAAGGTCAGGCTGAACGTGGTGGGAGGGTAAATTTTGGGTGCTGCTCGATGCCTCCGCCACCACCTGCCCACCTCCCCGTGCTTCGCTCCATGCTGGGAGGTTTTGGGCCTCCAGCAGCCCGGGGAGGAGCTGTGACCCCTGCGGGCACGCGGCGGGTACGGGGCCAACGCCGCTCTCTGCATCATCCCCGAACCCTCTTCCTGAGGATCAGGAGGTCCCTGCAGCACCGAGGCAGCTGCACGGGCAGCACCGGGCTCTGCACCACCCAACCTCACCCGTGGGGGCACCGAGAGCAGGATCAGCCCCAGCTCAGAGCAACCCAGAGCCCAGGAGCCCTTGGGTAACCCTGGGTGCACCTCTCTGCGCCAGGACCCCAAAACGCAGAGCGTCAGCATCCCCTAAACCCCTTCCAGCACTAAACCCAACCAAATTCCCATTTTTGCCCCTCTCCCTGAGCCCCCAGAGCCGGTCCCAGCCCCGTCGGGGAGCGGCGCGGCGCGGCCAACAAAGCGGCTCCCGCTTGGGCGCTGGGAAGGCAGCGGCGCGGCGAGCACAAGACCTCAGCCAGGCAGAGCTGTCAATCCGGCCCCCCGAGCCCTCAAAAGACGGATTGTTTAAGGACAAAAAAAAAAAAAAACAAACAAAGGAGAAAAGGGAACTTATGGACGTGAGCTGAGAGGCGGGGAAAGAGGGGAGGGGAAACGAGCCCGGCCAAGTTAAAATTCCGACGGAGAAGTTGCGGCTGAACTATAGAGTCTAGACAACCATTCACCGCCCGGCCCCGATTGTTATATAGCCTCTATTGTCTTAATTAACCATTTTAGCTGAAATGGGAGCAGACAAATCTTTTCTTCTGCGCTCCACCCCTCCTCTGCCGCACACTCATGCAGACAAACACACGGCCGAGTCAAGTGCTTTGATTTCCAAACCCCTCCGCGTCCCCGCGCGCGCACACACACACACACAGAGCCCCCTTCTTTGGGGAGGGCTCCGCGAGGTCCCTTGAGAAAAAAAAACCTCGCCAAACGCACCCGGGGAGCCAAACGCACCCGGGGAGCCAAACCTGAGCAAGGAGAGGGGCTCGGTAGAGGTTGGGGAGAGAGGGGGGGGGGGGCGAAAAGAAATGCAAATCCCGACGCAACGTGAATGGGAACAAATGGGTTGATTCTTTTAATCTCCTAATGTGCTTAATAAAGCATTATTGCGATGCAAATTTTATTTTAATGCTGTACATATTTTATTTGACGTGCCGGTAATGTTAGTTGGCTGAACAACCCGCCGCTTTGTTTTGCCGAGTTATTTCTGTTTTGGGGTGTGGGGTGGAGGGGGGGGGGGGGGGGGGGATATTTTTTGAGGCCATCACGGGACTTGTGCCAACCGATACCCCCCTGGGAACCTCTGCGGCACGCTCTTTGGAGGCTTAAGCTAAAAAATAAATAAATAGGAGAGCCAAATTCTCCTCTCATGACCCCGGCGGCAGCGCAGCAGCCCTGGCGAGCCCCGCTGCCTCTCGCAGCCCTCCCGCTGCTCCCCTTCCTGCCCCTTTTCCTGCTGCACTGGGAAAACCCCGAGCACAAATTGGGCATCGTCTGGGCTCCCCCCAAGGAAATCTGGGCTCCGCCAGCGCTTGGAGAGCCAGCCCTGCCCCGGGGAGGGGGGCGGGGAGGGGGGAACCTGCCTCATTTTCTGCCAGTGTGTCAAGGTGCAAACCTGATTGCAAAAGAAAGAAATTAGCGCCAATTATAATCATCATGCCAGGCTGCGGCTCTCTAATAGAAAACTGTCATTTTGGCAGGATAAATGCAGCTCCAAGAGCTCGGGGAAGCAAACACGGGCGCGGGCAAACGTGCGAGCTGGGGAAAGGCGCCCGAGACCCTTCGGAAAGGGCTCCTGGGCACAGGGCTGGGCGCTGAAAGGTTTGGGGTGGAGAGAGATGAGCCAAAGGGCAAGGAATAACCACAAGGAGCACCAAAAAAGGATGGAAAAGCTTCTGCTGGGTGCATC
The DNA here is from genome assembly GCF_963932015.1 of Anas acuta. Lineage (NCBI taxonomy): Eukaryota > Metazoa > Chordata > Aves > Anseriformes > Anatidae > Anas > Anas acuta. The sequence goes on along the minus strand of NC_089006.1, from coordinate 1,796,435 downwards.
CGGGGGGTCCTCAAGGCGGAGACCCCCGGGCAAAGCCCATGACCCCTCCTGGCACCGTTCCTCGGGGGATGCAGGAGCAGCGCCGTGGGGATGGGCACCGCTGGGGGATGGCTTTGGAAAGCCCTCGGGTGCAAGTGGGGGCTGGAAATCCAAACCCCACAGCTGTGAGCAGCAGGTTTAGGAGCAGGCTGGAGGCTCTCCCAGTCTTCTGCTCATCCCCACTGCAGGAGGCGAGCAGAGCGGGGGCAAACAGAGCACCCGCGGCCCCCAGAAGGATCGGGCACCTCCAGGGAAATGTTGATCCCATCTCAAAGTGGGGCCAGGACGGCTCTCGGGGGCTCCCCAGCAGCAGGGAATGGCCACAGAGGGGTTCATGGGGGGGCCGGGAGCTGCTCCAGAAGCTTTGCCCCAGCCCCTCGCCTCCGCCACCCTGTGTGCCCCTTCCCACCTTCAATCCAGGGGGGCCCCAACCTCTAAAAAGCCAATTCCCGAGGGTCCTCTGGAGGAGCAGACCCCACAGAGGTGACCGGGCTCACCCACAGCCCCAGAAAAAAAAACCTTTAAGACAACCACCACCGGGATCCCAGCCCTTCTCCAAAGCACACCCCAAAAAAAACCCCGAGACCCACCTGAGCACCACGGCCACATCCTGCAGGGCTCGGGGGGAGGCAGGGGGAAAGCAGAGCCCCCCCTCAGCCCAACCTGACACCGAGCAGCCCCCCGGTTTCTCCTGGGTCCTCGTGGGGTCCCCTCAGACCCCTCACCCAGCTGGGGGCACCCTGGGGTGCGGGGGGGCCCCATGAGTGAGACACCCAGAGAGGGCCAGGAGGAGGCAGGGTGCCGAGGTCCTCACCTTTTTTAAGCCCCCCAGGCACGATCTTGCCTCCCCCCCCCCAATAATAATATTTCATCTACCTTATCTGATTAGGTTAGGCTCATTTGTGTGTATTTTGTTGTTTTTTTTTCCAAAAACACCTTTAATCACCTCGCAAATTCCCCGCCATCGCAAACAGAGCCACCACAAACATTTGCTGCCATCCAAGTTTTATTTTCGGCAATCTCTCTTTTTTTTTTTTTTTTTTTTTTTTAATGCAAGAAAGGCAGTTGTAAAAAAAATAAATAAATAAAAATTTAAAAATATGAAAAAGACAGAGGCTGAGAAAACATTAACAAGGCCCTGTGCTTTCTGCTAAAGTGCCTTCATTTCATTATCATTAAATTTGCCTAGTAATTAGATTTCAGTGCATGAATATTTTAAAAAAAAATGTAACAGACAGGCTGTCAAAAAAAAGCACGACAACATCAATTCGGTAATTTTTTAGACAGAGACATTCATAAGCAATTAACACAGATTTCCCGGGTTTGGAGACTTTTTTTTTTTCCTTTCTTTTCTTCTTTTTTTATTTTTATTTATTTTTTTTTCCTTCCAGCCTTGTGTTCTTCACCTGAAATCAAAAGAAAAAAGAAAACCACCATAAACATGGGTGTTGCTGGTTATGCCATTTTATTTTATTTTATTTTTTGCCCCCCCCCCGGCTCGGTTCCCTCCCCAGCCCCACTGAGCACCGTGGGGCCAGGCACCGGCCCCGCAGCACCCGCTTCACCCGAGGTGTCACCGAGCTCCTGGCTCGATTTTCAGGCGTTTCTGCTGAAAACGGTGATTTTGAGCATTATTTGCATAATCGTACAGTTCGCCGGCTCCCTAATTATGTGATCTGTGTTCGGCACCGCTGCAGGCGAGGGGAGGCTGGCGAGGGGTAAGGCAGCACCGGGGCCTGATCCTGCACCTGGCTGAGCATCGCAGACCCCATCCCATCGAGCGCATGGGGCTCGGACATCCCGCAGAGCCAAGGGACCAAACCCCAACCCCACCAAGCGTCCCTTGGCCAAAACCACCTTGACCCAAACCCATCCCTTGACCCAAACCCATCCCTTGACCCAAACCCATCCCTTGACCCAAACTCATCCCTTGACCCAAACACGGATGGATGCCAAAAACTCACATCTAGTTTTTTATCACCGGCAAGCTTGAGACTACCCAAAACCAGCCCCACACAAAGAAAATCCGAGACCTCAGCTCGGGTCATGCCTCCCCGAAATCTCCTTTGCGAGGTTTTATCGGCAAGAGCAGGGAGTGGAAGCAGTTGGTACAAGCGGCTGAACGACCAAATCAAAAGCATGTGAGCAGATTAAAGAATCAATCTCCCCGTTTGATGCAGAGGAAATCCCGCTAATTATAAAGAAGGGGCTTATTTCCTGGAGTCACTCTGTTTGAAGTCATCAGAAACTAGTAAGACTTAATTACTCGACTTTATGGGCTAGGAAGCGGCGAGCCCCCTCGCCCACTCGCCGGTGCCATGGTTGGGGCTTGCAGGGGGTGTTGGGGATGTTCCTCCTGTCCCCCTGCACTGATTTATTCAGACGAAGCCCTTAACAGCCCTTGCATGAGCCTGCGGGGAAGCATTTACACATTTTAAGAGGGGAATATAACGAAAATTAAAAATAATCATAAAAAAAAGCAACCAACACAACAGAGTGCGTTAGCCATGCAAGCTACCTGGGTATTAGTGCAGGTGTGTGGGCTTTGTGCTAGCAAACACCTGCGGGATCAGGAATTTGGAATGAAACCCAAGGGAAGGCGTTCACTGCATCCGAATCCTTGGGCAGGGAAGGGTCCGGCCTCCCCCAGCTCTCCCTGGGCAATATGATGGCCATGGACTGAAAATAATCGGATATTCTGGGGAGAGCATGTGGGAAAAGAGAGTGGCAGAGAGGCACAGGGTCTTGGAAATGGCACGGGGTAAGGTGATGTAAAGGACCTGGAGAGGTGCCACGTGCAGGGAAATGCGTTTGGCACGTGGCCGGGATGGGCTTTGCCTAAACCACCACGGGAAAGCTCCAGCACCCAGATGGGGGAGGAAAAACGTAAAATAAAATATCAGCAATCACATCGTAACGGACTGGGAGGAAAGCTCAAAAACTGAGACCCAAGAGATTGAAACGGGGAAATCCGAATAAGTTCGTTTTTATTAAGTCTTGTCCCTGTTGGTGCAATCTCAAGGGGAGCCGAACACCGAGCGCACCTCGACCGAAGCCCCAGGAGAACCCATCCCTGACCAAGGAACAAACCCCACGGAGCCAAACCCACCCCGAGGCTGACACTGGGGTCTCTGCGTCCCTCGGCGCCTGCCCCTCATCCTCCTAAAGTTTTCGGGCAGCTTCCGTGGTGGCCGTGCCTGGAGGATGCAGCGTTGGTTTTGCTCCGGTTGGCGTTGGCTTTCCAAATTCCTCACCACCTTCTCCAACTAAATTGGTAAATTTGGGGATGGGCAGCAGCTCGAGGTCTCTGTCAGGAGCAGCAGCTACGGTACCCGAGATTTTTGGGGTTTTTGTGGCTCCATCCTGGTGTCTATTGAGCGCTGGGGGACGTGGCTCTGAAATTCTGCACATACCAGCTCGCCTCGGGAATGTCCCAGGAATGCTGCTGCGGAGTCATGAGGCTTCACAGCCAGGAATTGGGGGAGAAAAGGGTGGTTTATATGTTCCTAAGAGAGAGGAGGGCAAGCTGCTAAACCCAGGCTTGGCCTAGGTGGGAAACTGTGCTGGTCGGAGCCATCCCTCCCGAGGGGGCCGAGCTTTTGTGCAAACCAGGCTGGGAGCCCCGAGATGCAAACTCCGGGGGGCTCTGGGTGCTGCGGGGGCTCACACTGGGGCAGGACACCCACCAGCATCACCCTTGGGTGCCCTCACCACCACGCATCTCGCTGTCCTGCTGCTGGTGGGAGCGCAGGGTCAGCATTTCCCTGCTGCTCCTTGTGCCCATTCCTGGCGCTTTTTGCAGAAAAACCCTGCCCAGATGCCCCAGCGCTGTGCAGAAGGCTGGATTCCCATGAATCCAGGATGAGAGCCACATTTCTGACCCAGAGGCATTTCCTCCAGTCCCCCCCAGCACTTTCTGTGCTCCAGGTTCCCCGTTTGAGGCAGGGTCTCCACCTGGCAGGGAAGGAGCCATGGCAGGGAAGGGAAGGGGCCAAGACGATCCCCAAATAAAACCCTCACCCCCTGCCCAAGCAGAACCCGGAAAGCCCCCAGGTGAGCACACCACGGGCAGGTTTTTCCTCCCCTCTTCAGCTCCAAGGTACACGAGGAGGCGAGGAAGGATGCGCCGCGAGGGGAACGTCCCCGCGTCGTGGCTGGGAAGTGGGAAGGGAATTGGGTTTTATCCAAAGAGGCTTCCCGGGGCTGGGGGCCTCCTTCACCACAACCCATCGCTGGCACGAGCACAGCCAGCGCCGTGCAGGGCTCCCAAACCCAAACCCAAACCCAGGGCTGCTTCTCCGTGTGCCACCCCAAAGCCAGGACCGATGGATGTTCCCCTGCGCCACCCCAAAATGGGCTCAAGCAGCGGCCCCATCCCTTGTTTCATGGGATCCACTGCGCTCAACGCACCTGGAAAATAAACTCATCAGCAAGAAAACCTCGCCACAAGCAAAGCAAAGGCTTTAACGCCCCACGAGGGCTGGGCACCCAAAGGTCCTGCTCCCCTTTCGGGGCGCTGGGGACAGCGAGGGGGGCGCGGAGCCCCCCGCAGCCGGCGGCTCTCCGCAGCCCGGCCGAGGTCCGTTTGTCACTTTTCCTTCATTATTTGCAGTTTGTACACAGGCGTCATTAGGGATTCATTCGGTTTCCCTAGCAGCAGGCATTAGTCTGGCTTCCCTTTCCCCCTCTCTCTCCCTCTCTCAGCAGCGCCCTTTATTTTTAGTGTCTTATTTACAGTTTGACAGAGTAACTGTAACCCTTGCAAGCTACTCCAGCGGCTTTAATCGGGGGAATAATGGGTCCTGTCTGGCGATGAATAGAATTTAGGGGACAGATTGTTCCACACTCGCCCGGTGGGGGTAATTTATTTATGTGCGCACTTGTCAGGAGGAGAAAGGGACGGGGGGATCTGTATGCGCCGAGGACACCGCCGCCGCTGAAAGGCGGAGGGGAAGGGAGAATGGAGCCAAACGCCCCGGATCCCGCTGCCCCCCTGGCAGCTGAATGCCTCCGGTGGCCGTGAACTTGGAAGGGCCGAAAGCCCCATTCCCAGGCCCTCGGCACGTCAGCGGGGCCGCCCGCGGGTGCTGCCGGCAGCGGGGCTGGGGGGCTCCAGATGGGTCCGGCCGTGGCGCTCTGCCCTCCCCAGCGCTGCCCCGCATTGCCGCGGCGCGGGGAGCACGTCCCATGGCAACGGTACAGTAGCAGCGGCACAGCGGGGGGCTGGGAAGAGAGGCAAAGCCCTCGGAAAAAATACAGGATGGGTTCCAGACAATGGCCCCCCCTCTCATATCATAAATTACACGGCGGCCACAAAAGGGGGGACGGGGATGCTGGCGCTCCCAACGCTCCCCGTTCCCAAAGTCCCCGCGCTCGCTGGGCGCCTGTGGGGAGGGAGGTGGAGGAGGGATGCTGCGGCACCCATGGGCGCTGTGTTTGGGGAGAAAGCCCCAGCCCCATCCCCACCTGCAGCATGGATCTTTCGCCCCGCAGTAGCCCCGCTTCCTGCCCCAAAAATCTCCCTGAGCGCCCGCTGCCCCGGCTCCAGGCTCGCCCCCAGCACCAGGACCAGCTCCTGCTGCAGAAGGCTCTCTCCCTTTGGAAAAAAGGCCTTTTTTTTCCCTCCCATTTCCTCCCTGCAGCTCCAGGGCCAGAGCATTTTGCATTTATTGCCAATGGCTCGGTGCCTCCGCACCGCTTCTCCCACCCACTTCTGCCTGGTGAGGGCTGGGGGCAACGCACACAGCTCCCCATGGGACACGGGGTGCTCCCCAAGCCCCCCAAGCTGCCAGCAGCATCAGGCCGAAGGAGAAGGGGCTCAGGCTGCACCCACCAGCATCAGAGGGCTCCCTGCTTGGCTCTTTTCCTCCCTAAAAGAGCAAAGGAGCCTCAAATCCTGTGCACAAGGGCACTTTCTGACCCTCTTTGCATCACCAGCACGGCACAGAGGCACCTTGGCCCCAATGCGCCCTGTGCTGCTCTAGGATTGCCCTGGGTGCCCGAATTTGCCTTACAGGACGGGGTCAGTAGGACTGGGTACGAAGCACTTCCAGTTCCTGGGCTTCCAGTGGTACGGGAGAGCTGCTCGGAGCCAGGAGGGCCGCGGGACTCAGCACCCCAAACCTCCTCGCCCCAGCCCAGGACGCCACAAGAAGCACCATGGATCCCCCGTGGGCACCTCCCAGGAGCTCGAACCTCATTGCAGCGAGCTGGAGGATGGCAAAGGAGGACAGCAACGAGGCCTGAGCCACGTGGAAAGCACCGAGGTGTCTTCTCCAGGCAGATGCACGAGGTCTTCTGGTGGCACCAAGGGCCATGGCGCAGCGCTGGGACACGGGAGGTTGGCGGTCACGCTTGCTGATTTTCAAGTTCACTTCCAGCCCCGGTGATTCTGTGACTCTTTGGCTGCCCACGAGCTATAGGACAGCCCACACGATGCTCCTGGTGTCTCCTAAACCTCTCCCCAGGACCGAGGGTGATGGATCCAGCACCCAGAGGTCTGGATGCCGCCCTCGTGGTCCCACGGCCAGGGCAGAGCGCGCTGAGACCGGAGCCAGCCCAGCACCAGTTCTATGGGAGACCTTCCCTTGGCAAGGAGACCAAAAGCTCTCCTTGCTCGGCCAAACTCAAGCCAATAGTGCTCAAATATGTTCAAAAAAAGGCAAAAAGGTGGCCTTCACCCCAGGAACCCAGCGGCTTGCGGGCCGGCCCCTGCACCGCCGCATCCCACCGCCGCGGGACCTGGAGGGGGGACCCTCGCCCGGGCACAATGACTGTCTATTCTGCTGATCACAAGCCTAATCCTCTTTGGTTTTTAATTGGCATTTGGGCTAAGCTGATTTAAACCTCTTCACCTTGTTGGGTCCCCCCCTCCCCACTTCTTTCTTTTCTTTTTGCTTTTTTTTTTTTTTTTTTTTTGGACCAAATAACAACGCTGCCATCACCCAGCCCCCGGCACAATGACATCTTTGTGCGAGGGCGAGAGGAGAGGAAAGGAGAAGGGGAGGGAGGATGGAGGGGAGGGGGGGGGCGCGGCGAAATGTGCCGAACCCCCTCGGAAACAATGCGCAGTTTGTGATTCAGCCTTGACCACGGGCAAAGCACCCGCTTCAGCTGCGCCTCGGTCACCACCGCGCTGGCCCTGGCCATCGGTCCCCTCCCCAGCCCGGTTCCCTGCCCGTCACCTCCACCTGCGCACCCTGAGGTGCCCCCCGCATCCCCCCCAGGCTCACCCACGAGGTTCGGTGCTGCCCAGCATGGGGATGCTCCGTGGTGTCCTTGCCTGTCCCCAGGGCAGTCCCCGGTGTCCCCGTGGCCGCGGTGCTGGCACCAGGCGTGCTCTGCGCTGCTCCAGCAAGAGGCAGGAGGAGGAAGAGGAGGAGGAGGAGGAAGGTTCACGTGGGATCAGCCACGGTGAGGGCTTCTGGTGGCCCCCAGACGGGGCTGGTGGCTCTCAGGGCCGGGCTCTCCTGGGTTTGCAGGGTGGGTTGTTCCCACTCCTGGGTTCATGCGGTACCGAGAGGACCTGGGATGGAAACAAAAGCAACAGAAGCACCTTTATCACCTCCACGGGTTTCACATCTAAAACACAAAAATAAAAGAAAATATCCTTGCAGGAGCCCTTTGTTCCTTCAGGTGGGAAGGACGCCGCTGGCAGGCTTGGAGGATTGCGAGTTAACAAAACAGCTCCGAGAGGTTTTAGGAGCCAAACCCGAGGGCGTGCGAGGAGCCGGGGATGTGGATGGAGAGCAAGATGCTGCCCCCCTGCTCCCCACAGCCGGTGTCTCCCGTGCCCATCCCCGAGCTCCAGCCCGTGCCAGAGCCTGCTCGGCCCTCAGAGTGCGGAGAAAACCTTGAGAAATAAATTCACTTACCAGGAAATTCCCCACGAACTCTCACCGGGAGCCACGCGCCGTGAAGTGCTGGCCGCAACGCACGCAGAGCATCGCGCCGGGGGAAGCCACGCAGCTCCCTGGCAGGGAGAGAGGGGGAAAAGGGCATGGGAACGGGATGAGCGTCAGCCCCAACCCCGGGGCTTCTGCCCCGAGCTGGGTGCGGGCTCGTTCAGCACCCCCTGTCCCCGCCAGACTCAGGGGCACGGGAATTACGAGGCTGGACCTACGGCTGTAAATCCCAGTGGAAAAAAGAAAAAAAAACAAAACACATTTTTCCATCAGCTTTCTGGGGAGCTGTGAGCCCCTCCGTGCCCAGGGATGCTGAAAAACCCAAAGCCAAGGGGTTCATCCGGACACGGGAACACCGGGCAGCTCCAAAAATGATGCCCCCAAAACCAGGGTGGCCACAGCCCTCGTGCTGCCCCCCATCACCCTTACGGATTTATTTTGGCTTTAGATATTACATTTATTTGTATATTTTTGTGAAAACTCTGCTTTATCAGTGGCTTTTCACGGGCTACGCATGGATTTAAACATCCTGAGCAGAATTTATGGGGCACATTTAATAGAGAAAGGCATTTGGGGCAGAGAAAGATCCTTTTTCTGCTGGTTAAACCAGGGAGAAGCCAAGCGGTGGAAAGGACGAGGCACAGACGATGCCCAGCCTCAGCCCCAACCCAAACCCAGGTCCCAGGAATGAGAAAAAACGAGGAAAAGGAACAAAAAACCTCCCCCAGCACGGACAAATAAACGAAGGCAGGGGGAAATCAGCTGAGCAGCTAAGAGCCTTAGCGCATTTTTGCGGGCGTTAGGGACGGGGCTCCCATTCCTGCACACGCTGGGCCGGGCACGCCGAGCCATGGGTGGTTTTTCCACTGGGGAGGGGGAAGAAAGAAAGAAAAAAAAAGTGATTTATTTTTCTTGAAACCATAAATTTTCCAGTTGTTTCGGGTTGCCGTGAAAATTCCCCTCGCGCCAGGGTTAAGCTCGCTCCATGGATTTAGACCTCCGAGTTTCTCATGGCAACAGAGGGATGGGGAGAAGCGAAAAAAGCAAAGCAAACCCAAGCTCAGGGAGGACAAATTTCGTCACCTAAAAATCACAAGGCTCTCACGTGGGGTCTGTAGAGAAAACACCCCAAAATACCTCAAGTGCCAGAGTAAAAAACCGATCAGTTCACACGTGGCCGGGTTGTGCCGGACCCGGTGATTTTCCCCTCTCCTGTCCCGATTTCGGTGCCACGAACCAGCCCTAGGCTAGGGCAGGGATGACCCCGCTTGTGTTTGGCATCGATTTTTTTCCTCCCCTAAACAGCCACAAAACGTTCTCAGCCATAATTAAGGCTGTTGGATTTTTCTAATCCAAAAAAATGGGGGAGAAAAAATAAAAATAACGATCGGGCAGCTGCCTCCCTAATATTATCGCGACGCGTTGAAAATCCAACCTCGGCTGGAGCCACTACACGAAAATTCGGTGGTCGAACCAAACCCCCAACACCCCTGCGTGGCATGGAGCGCTTTTTAATGATAATTACAAAAAATAAAACCCTCGTCGAAAGGACTGGGCACCATCCCCAGTGCAGAGACTGAGGCTAAAATAAAATCGGGGCGTTTTAGGGCGCGGGTGATGCCGGTGGCGCTCGGTGGCCGCAATGCCAAGCCCATTGCCGGTGGGAAAAGGAAAAATTTGGGCGTTTGAGGCCGAGATGGAGACGTGCTGAGCCCCGTGCCCCCATGGCGAGCACGGGGGGCCGAGGGCAGGATGGGTCCCCCCCCTGTGCCCGCGGTGCCGCGTGGCGCTGAGCGGGGAGAGAGCATCGGCCATTTTACGTGTCGGCTGCCTAAAATGGTGGCTCGCACCTTTTTCCCTTTCTGCTACCGTTTCCAGCACGCATGCACCCGCGGGGAAGGGGAGGGAGAGGGGCCGTGGCCCCCCCCCACAACCCCCCCCCCAAGCGCAGGCGAGGGCGCCGGGAACGGGAGCCAAGCTGGAATTAGAGGGGGGGGAAATTAAAGGAGGGGGGGGAGAGGGAAGGATGCGCTCGCCTCGCCACGGCCCATCCGCCCTTGGCTTTTGTGCGTCGAAGGGAGAGGCAGGAAGGCATGGAGGGGGGAAAAATGGGGGGAAAATTAAAAAAATAATAATAAAAAAAAAATGAGGGGGAACGTGGCATTTGGGTGAGGATGGGGGAAAACACGGAGGGGGCAGGGATGCGCGTGGGGCGCGGGGAAATCTTCCCGTCTTTCTTCGCCGACCCCCCTTCGCCCTCCCCGCAATCCCGCTTTGACTTTTCCCACAGAAGTAGCCAACCTCCAAGAATGCAAATGACATTCATTATGCAAATGCATGCAAATCAGGTTTAACTATCGGAAGAAGGGCTCGGAATTTCTAATGGCTTAACTCTTTCGCACACAACCACCACAACAAGAGCCCCGCGTCCTGGTGCTTGGGCTTTGTGTTTGCTCCATCCCTCCCCAGGCACCCCGGCCCCGCACCCTCGCTGGGGTCCCCCCCGGTCCCCCCCGAGCATGGGGACGAGGGACGAGGGGCACGGGGAGGGTGTCGGGGGGGGGGGGGGGGAACAAAGCACCAGGAAAACAACAACAACAGCCCCAACCCCATTGGCGTGGGAGCGGCTGCCCCTTCGTTAAACAACGCCAGCAGGAGATGAGACAAAGCAGGCTGAAACGCAGAATTTGATGGGGGGAAGGAATTAAAAAAAAATGAAAAAAGGAGGAAAAAACAGGCCGCTATGGACCGAACATAAAATCCCAGTGATGCGTCGGCAATGGCAGCCACCAAGGTTTGGCGACCTGCGCACCAGGACGGCGCAGAGCCACTGTCCCAGTCCCTCCTAGCAGGAAAATAACCACCAAAACCCCACCTTTTCCTTTTTATTTATTTTTTTTCCCTCCTTTTTACACCCTTTCCCGCTGTGCTGGATGAGCTCCCAGGCACCCATGGCCACGATCCGCCCTGGGATGCTCCAACGCAAGAACCCGAGCCCTGAGCCTTACACACGGCGTAATTCTGAATATTTCATGGCTATGCTGTTATTGATTAGCAATAATTACGTTCTGCCTCATCCAAGCTAAAACCACCTTGTTTATTTTCTACATCTCCTTCCGATGGCCAAATTTGTGCTGTTTCCTCCCCATCTGCTCAAAGACTCGTTATTTAAGCTAGTTGCTGCTGCTGGAAGGAGCAATTAGCTATGTTAGGGCAAGGAATTCTCAAAATTTTAGCTAAATGGCCAAAAATCAGTTGTTTTTACAATCTAGTATGTTCCAAAATGCAGAATACTCTGAATTTCTGGCCAGGTAGGAAAAAAAAAAAAAAAAAGAAAAGAAAAGAAAAAAAGAAACGTTTCATTTTTTCCACCTGATCCCAGCCTGTTCAGCTAAGGCCTCTCCGCAACCTAAAAATATCCAGCACTTCTGCCAGCCTCAAGTGTCTAAAAAAAAAATAAATAATAAAATAAATAAAAATAGTGAGTCAGCCCCCTCCCTACCAAAAAAAAAAAAAAAAAAAAAAAGAAAGAAAAAGGATGAGAGGGGAATTAAAATAAATAAATCAGCAACGTGCATTTCTTTATTTGTTCCCTGACTTGACACCCACCAGCCTTGCTGGGAGGGCACCCTCCAAGCCCCAAATTTCCAAGCACACCTGATTCCTGAAGCTGGGGGATTTTTTTTGGTTTGATTTTACAGTAATTATCAGATTCATTTATATATATATATTTTTTAATTAGATGAAAGCAGGGAGGGCCAAGTGAGGGTCGGTGGGTGCGCCAGCGTGCGCCCCGTGCCCAGCAAGGCTGGCGCCGACAGCTGCTTCTCGCTAATGACCAAAATGCAGCATCAATCTCATCTCGCAGTGCAAACTTCTCTGATTCTTCCTTACAGGCACACAAACAGCACAGAAATTGGTTTTTGGGCAGGGCGGTAACGGGGGGGTCACTTGGCAAATTCCTGGTGTCACCTGGTGCCGCTGCGGGACAGGAAGGCGAGCCCCTGGGTTTCAAACCAAAAACGGTTTGACGTGGAAAACCTCCCTTGTGGAAAAACGTTAGGCACCAAATTCATCAAAATTATTAATTTTTAAATTAAAAATATTAAAATGGGTTTCTCTTTCCCTTCCCATCCCTTGCCAACTCTATGTAGGAGCCCGCTCTGATCCTGTGCACACCTCGAGCATCGTTGGCCGTGGGAGGAGGCGGCATTTCTGCAGCCCAGAGGCCATGAGGAAACATTTTGGGGACAGAGGAGCTGCCAAAGCCCCACCATGCCCAAAATCCCACTTCCCAAATATTTTCAGCCACTTTGCCTCCAAACCCTGTTGGGGAAGCGCAGGCACCGAGCGTTTATCCGTGCAGGGGGTGGGATGGAGCCCAGCAGCTCCGACAGCGATCCCTTCCTCGGAGACTCCACGCTGGGAAGGAGGAGGAGGAGAAAAGGAAAAATGACAAAGGGAAGGAAAAAAAAAAAGGAGGGGGATTTTTTAATGTTGAGAAGTCGGAAGAAATCATTCCTTGTGGAAGTTAGCAAGGAGGGGGGAGAGGAAAGGCTGCGGGCACGAGGCGCAGCATTGGTTTTTGGATAGGGCACCGGGCCTCGCCCTTTGCCTGCCAGTTTGGGGCCAAAATGTTTATTTCTGGTCATTCCCAGCAAGTCCTCAAAAAGGTCCGGGGAAATATTCACAGGGCAAGACGGGCCATGTGCTGAATCCACCTTGGCCACCTGGCTGAGCATCCATTCCCGATTCCACCAACGGCCCCGTTCAGAGCCAGCCCCGCAGCCCTCAGCCCCCAACCATTTTGGGAAGGAAAACCCCTCCCAAATGAGATGGCCCTGAAAAATGAGCAGGGACGAGCAGAAAGCATCGGGCACGGAGAAAAAGAGGAGTGAACGCTGAGCCCTCAGCGCCCACGAGCACCCTGTGCTTGGACCAGGCTCCCGGGACAACCCCGTGCCTTAAATAAAGGGTTTTCAGCAAAAACCCTGCTTTGTCACTGCTCCCATCAAGAGCGAGAAGAAAAGAGGAATTTGCGGTTTGTGGGGCAAAACGGGAACCGCACCACGATTTCTCCGTGGATCGGGGGGATTTGTGTTTCAAGCGCTGGGCCTTAAAAAAGCAGGAGGCAGAGGCAGCCAACGCAGTTTTCTTTTTTTTTTTTTTTTTAATCCAGATTTTCTCATCTCACCCAGACCCTTTTTTAAAGCCTGCTCACGAAGCGTTCTGGGGCCAGACTCCCATTTTTTTTTTCAGCGGCTGGGGCACAGTCATCAAGAAAAAAAAAAAAAAAAAAAAAAAGCAAGCAAGCCCACCACCACCCTTTTTCTAATTTTTCCCAAAGCCCTCGGAGGCGTGAGCACTCGAGAGTCAAATTTGCCCAGGACCCGCGTCCCCTAAGAAAGCAGGGCTCATTCGCCTTCCACAAACTCCGCAGCGGCAACAAAAGTCCCTTTCAAGCCCTTCCAGACGCAAGTCCTTCAGCTCAATTAGTCAGGCACACAGAGGCACAAAAAAGCCTCCCATTCAGGCTAGAGGCTGGCTGCGGAGGACAAGGGCGAAGAAAGGATCTTTCTCCCACGCTTTCACTGGGTGTCATAACAAGCAGAAAGCCCTCTTACCGGGGGGATTATTGGAGATAAGAGCCCGGCCGAGGGGCTGGGGCTGCAGGAGGAGGGGAAGGAGGCTGCAGGGGAAGGAGGCCGCCGAGGCTGCGGCTCCCGCGCCGGCGGAGAGCGGCACCGCGCACGCTAAAAACCCACGGCCAGGCCCCCTTCTGCACGGGCACGGGAGGAATAATCCCGGTTTTCCATGGCAACCCGCTCACCGCCGGCCCGGCACCGGGGCAGGGAGAAGCTTGGGAGAGCCTCGACCCCGGCAGAGAGCCTCGTGCCCCGGGTGCCTCCCGAAATCGCCGCTGGTTTTGGAGCGGAGCGCCGAGGCCGTGCGCAAAGCAGCTCCAGGAACGGGTGGCTTCAAGATAAAAAGAACTTGATTTTTATTTTATTATTTTTTTTTTCCTAAAAAGATAGAACAAGTTTTTGGAAGGCCTTTTGTTGCTCAAAACAAAGCAAACGGGAGGAAAGGAGCAAATCCTGCGGAGAACGGATTCTGTCCACAAAAAATCGGTGGCCCGGGGCCACCCGCCTGCTGCGGCACCCACCCGCAGCACCCACCCCAGGTCCTGTAGGAATCAGGTGCCCCAAACCCTATAACAGCTCCCTGAACCTTTCCCAGTAACCCCACACACCCAGCTCCATCCAGAGGCTGGATTTCCTTCCCAGGGAGCAGGGGAAACCCAAAAGCAATAATAAATTTGGGGCTCTCCACCCCTCCTGCTCAGCCCCGAGCCCTGTGGGGTGCGAGGACAGCCAAACCCAACCCAGGCACTTTTGGGGGAGGCTCGGGGAGGGGACACAAACTCTCCAGCTCGGGCTGGCGAGCCGAGAAGCTCACTTGGAATTAATTATCCCGTAATTGTGGGGTTTCGAGCACTTTCCTCCCCAGCAGCTGGTGCCTGCTGGATGGAGCCAGGGGAAGGCGGCTTGGCCCCGACGTGCTCCTGCCCTGCTCAGCCCAGGAAACCCTACAAGGAGTCACTCCTGCAAAACACCATAAAAGCTGAATATTTCAATCTTGCCCAAAATATCACATATTTACAGCCAGAAGGAACAAGCGCCTGAAGGACAGCTCTCCCTCCTCCCCAAGGGGCAGACAGCGACAAGAGACACAGACCCAGGGTCCCTCGCCCCCTCCCCGCTGCTCACATATTGCCTTTCAAAAGGGACAAAACAGATCCTAGGGCAGATATTCTATTTTTCTCCCCAAAAAGAGACGTTTTGGGTTGGCCACCTCAGCAGGCACCCGCCACGGAGGTCACATTGAGCCTGGCACGGCTGTGCCAAAACCAGTGACATCCCTCCAGGGAAGACACTGTGCACCCTGCACGAGCCCCAGGCCACCCCCTCACCCCCTTCCCATCACCCCAGTGTAGGATTTTTTTCCCCAAACCCCACATTTTGCAGCTCCACCTGTTTTAGCCCCAAAAAAACGATGGCGTGATGCCAAGTGGTTAAAACACACCCGAGGCAGCGGCTCTGCACCGCAGCGCCCTGCCACTGCCCCTCGGTCCCTGCAGGACAGGAACCCCTAAAAGTGGAATTAAAAGGGGTTTTACACCTAGCCAGAGCTCAGGCCACAGCGTTTGGGATTACACGGTTTAGCTGTAGGGTTTTAGATGGCAGCTCCGAGCCCAGCCCAGGCTGCAGCGGGGGAAATCCCCCAGTGACACCAGCACGAGACCAGCACTGGCCAGGAGCAGCTCCAGCACCCAGGGACCTCCTGCCCTATAATTCAGGATTTTCCCAGCTTTTCCTGCAAAACCAACCACGGCCAGCACAGCCCTGCAGATGGCCGGATCCTGCCTGCCCCAAAGCCCCCCCAGCAAACCCCACTCCCCTCACATCCCCCAGCAGTGGATGAAGGCAGCGAGCAGGGACTCACAGCACACATCCTTTCCTATCTCCATCCCTAAAAACCCTACAGGACGAGCCAGAAGGCTGCCCTGGGAATATTTTTAGGGCCACCCTGTCGGCGGCAGTGCTGTCACAGCCCTCCTGCAGCGAGGCTGCGAGCACCACGGCTCCGCTTTCACATCCGATCACCCTCAGCGCATCCCAGCCACCTTCCCAGCTGTACCCAGCAGCCCCAAAAGCGCCCAGCTCAGCATTTTCCTCCCCGCTACCCCCGGGGGAAAATGCCACCAGCTGTCCCCCCCTGGGGCTGGATGCAGGGGACCCGTCCGGTCCCATTTGTTGGATGCCCTGTGCCACGTTTGCACCCTGAAAGGGGGGCTCAGAGAAAGCCCCTCGCCCTTGATTTTTTGCTCCGTGGTGCAAAAATCAGCAGCCAGCATCCCAAAGCAAGCCCCGTTGCAGGGGCATCGGGGGCGAGACCCAAATCTGGGAATGGGATGGGGACCCCCCAAGGTGCAGTGAGTCCGGAGCAGGGCCCCGGCCATTCCCACACAACCCCAAAATGAAAGTGGGGCCTGATCCGATTCCCCCAGTGGCTTAGAGTGCCTGGGTTACCATAATCCCAGCAGAAAAAAATATTTTTTAAAATAAAAACACTCCCTCGAAACCACTCAGGGGTTTTGAAGCCTGGATTGTTTGGAGAGGGGCGGCTGCTGGTGGCACAAAGGCGCTCTCGTCTCCCAGCCTCAGTCCAGAGGTTTCAGAGATCCTTCCTGACCTCCCCGGGTACCAGCAGCAGGGAACCCCGCTCCTGCCCCCTGACAGACCCAGAGCAGTGAGGTGCAGCCTCAGGTGGCCCCAAAATGCCCCAAATCCCCGGCACTTTGGGGGCACCGCACTGGGAACGAGCCAAGGCAGGGACGCAAAAGCCAAAGCCCATCCTGCATCCGATGCCAAGCTTCAACTGCTCAGGGCTGGGAAAAAATAAAAAATAATAATAAAAAAATCTATTCCTACCTATATTTCTACACCTATACATGCACAACTTCTTTGTGATTGCCCCTTTCGATATCCCATAGCACGAGTGCAAGGGAAAGGCCGGAGACCCGAAAGCCTCCAGCCACCGGGGCCTCCCTTTGTTCCCACCTTCGAGTCCCCAACGAGGCCAGCAGAAAATTCCTTCAGTCAGGGAATGCCTGCTGTCCTCCAGCACAGAAATCCCATTTTTTGGGGGAAGATTTAACAGTTTGGGGCTGCGAATTTACCATTCCTATCCCATCTATTCGTTTTAGCCCTCCCAAAGGAGGGGTCGGTGCCAGCAGATCACCGCGACCCCCATGGCACCGATGGGGCTGAGGGTTCAGAGGGATCCCTGCAGCAAATGGGCTGGGGAGGAGGAGGAGGAGGCAGAGGAAGGCCAGGACAAGGACACCCGACCCAAACCATCCTTCCCCCTCCTCCTGATGCCCCCTGAAATCACCCCTTCCCCACGTCCTCACACCGCGGGCAGGGGAGCAGCTCTCCCCAGCTATTTCAAGCTGAAACCGATGCATTGAGTGGAATTCTGAATTTCCAGCATTTGTCCAGCTCGGTTCTTCTCAATGACTCGCCCATCAAAAAGTTAGGAAAGAAAAGAAAAAAAAGGAAATGCCATCCTTTTTTTTTTTTTTTTTTTTTTTTTTTTGGCTCCAACCACGCTGCTTCAAGCAGGAAAAAGGACGCGGAGAGCGCATCGCGCCATGCAGGAGCACGGAACCTGCACGAGCATCTCCTCTTAACGTCCCCAGCAGTTAGGCAGACACGAGGGAGAGGAGAGCAGACAGTGCTGAGTGTTACCCAGTCACATCAGAGTGTCCAAGCAAGCTTAAACGGCCACACGTAGGCTGCAATTTAGATCAACGTCACGCCAACGCGCGGGGCTTTCCTAGCACTGCTGCGCCCTGGGAGCAAACTGGGGAGAAAAGGGAAAAAAAATAATAAAATAAAAAAGAAATGCCCCAAAAGGCTGCTTGCAGCCTGCCCCATCTCCCAAAGGCCTCCAGGACTTCCAGTTCTGGGCTGGAAGCGCTCGCCTGCCATAATTCAGCCAAAATGTAAAAAAATCTCCGCCAAGATGGAGAGCAGTGTGGTTACAGAGCTGGGGGACGTTCCCGACCCTCTCTCGGGGTCTCTGGCCCTCTAAAGAGCCAGGAGTGGAGGGAAAAGGACCCCATTTTTGGGGGCTTTGCACCCTAGGAGGGATGGGGACATTGGCTGGGCGCTCTCCAAGAGGGGTGCAGGACCCTGGGTGCTCCGTGCCACCACAAAGCACCTCCTGCCCCGTGCGCCCCCAAATCCATCCTGCTCCCGGACAGCACCCAGGCTGTGGGGTGCCCCATTCCCCACCCAGCTCTGCCCTCGTCCCAAGCCACCAGCCCCCATTTCTGCCCATGCCTTTTGTTATCCCCAAGCAAGTGACACCGCCAGGCTGCAGCCTCCGGCGTGCCCCCCGTGCACAATTGGCCACGGCCGAAACCCAAAAGGCGAGCGCACGGCACCGTTTCCAGCCCCGGATTGGCCAAAAAACGCTGTCCCCCCCCCCGGGATGAAGGCTCCAGCCAATGGTGGGTGGCACGTGGCAGCTCGCCGCCGCTCGCCCAGCCATAAAAGCGCCTCGTCCCTGCACCAGGAGCCGCCCCACGAGGATTTGGGGGCGAGAGACACGGCCACGCTCGGTGCTGGTGTCCAAGCATCATGAAGAGCGGTGGCACCAGTGGCCACAAGACTTGGAAGGACCGAGGCACGGTGATGTCCCCCTGCCACCAGGGCCAGGGCCAGGGCCAATTGTGCATCCCCCAAAAGATGCTCGAGCCTAATTCATGGTGCCCAAGACCCCGCCAGACCCCCAGAGAATTCCCCCATTCCAAGTTCCACGGCCAAGGGAAATGAGCTCATTTATTAATTTAAAAGTAACCCCAGGAGCAGGACGAGTCCTTCACACTGCACCCAGAACTCCAGCCTTTCCCTGTCCCTTTTGCCTTTTTTTTTTTTTTAAATAAATAAAAGATCCTGCACAAGAGCGGGTCCAGCATGGGTCAGAGACCAGCTCTTTTTCTCCATCCCCCACAATGATTTTTTGTGAGGTTGCAATGCCATAAATACCCCTTCCCCACCCCACTTCAGGTGCTGCCACCCATATGGATTTTAATTACAATTTTTTTTCCCTTGGAATCACCATTCCAAGGTGATAGGTAACAAATAACTGAATCCACCACAAGACCTTTGTGTTCTCAGCACCACCGCGACACCTCTCCAAACAGGCTGCTGTATTTCACGGCAGCCTCTAAGCCAAGCAGCTTGACCATTAAAAGCAGGCAAGAAGCACCCAGCCCACATCTTTGACCCCAAATCCCCTTCTAGAAGAGAGCAAGTAAAAAAATAAAAATAAAATTTAAAAAAAAATCTGATTCCATAAGTAAAAGAATGGCAGAAAATCCAGTGCAGGGGGTGACGGCCAGCGTGAATTTGCAGTCAGAGAGGATAAATTAAATAAAATCAGGTTCCCTGATTAGCCTCATATGGTTTCATCCCCAAGTTATAAATATATATTTTGTAAATCCCTGATCTTGGAACCTTAAATCCATTCAGGGAAACGCTCATAGACAAAGGGTTAAAAGGAGAAAGCCGGCGCTTGGATGGAGAGGTACTGGGAAAGAAAAACAAAGAAAACTGCAAGATCCCATTTTCCAAATCACCACCTCGGTCTTTCTAGCCCCGAGACCAAGTTGTATCTGCCAGGGAACGAAATTACACGTTTAACAGAGAGAAAATAGAGGGGGGAGGGAAAAAAAAAATATATAAAAAAAGGGGGGGGATGAATCCAGTATTTGTGTTTGCAAAACAAGCATTAATAAAGCGTGCTCCGGCGCTGCGTTATTGCCCAGATAATCCACGGCAGTAACCTGCCTCGATTTTTTGGGCTCTGGGCTGCCGTGGGGCTGCTCACACGAGGAAAGTTGATCCTCGGTGTGCAGCCTGGGTCCTGCACTTCGCCAATTCCTGGCCTGGGGAAGTTTTACTTCGTTAATTCAATCCCGGGCAGCGGCCGAGGGGAGAGCGGCCGCAGCCTCGGCTGACTCAAGGCAGGTTTCTTTTTTCCCCCCTCGCATGCACGGCATCACCAAACTCTTCCTTGAAACCATAAGGAGGAAATTAGGTGCTTAAAAATTAAAAAAAAATAAAAATAAAAAATCCTACCTCAGGTTTTAATTCCAGTCCCAAAAAGTTGCCTTTTTTTTTTTTCCCCTGTGCTTTTTTTTTTTTTCCGCCTCTCGTTTCCTTTCTCTTCTTTCTTTTCCATTTCTTTCTTTTTTTTTTTTTCCTCTCCTTTTCCTCCTCTTCCTTCTGATGAAATTTCCTTTCTTCTCCACATCCTCCTCAGGCGTGTACTGGGGTTATTTTTACTTTCGGTTATCTAGCTTTATGAAGAATTGACACCACTCATACAGCTAGATAACCAAAGATAACAACCAACCCCTGAAGTCTACAGCATCAGCAGGAAAAAAAAAAAAAAAGCCAGCCTCCTCTTCTCCAGGGGCTTGGGAGGAAGGAACGAGGGAGGAAACGAATAAAAAGAGAGGCAAATATTAGCAGTGCGATCTGGAACAGCACAGACACGTCAGGGTCCTCAACCCAGCGCCAAGCTCCCCTCAGCACCAGCGGGACGAGCAAGATCAGGCCCTGGGAAACGCGATTTTGGGGCAGAATTTGGGGAATCAGCACCCAGGAGCTGCCCCTTTCCCGTCGCCAGCTTAAAACCTGGTCCATTTGCAAGCCCAGTGGTGCTCTGCAGGTGCTGAAAATCGAGCCCAAGGTTTTTTTACCAAGCCCGAGCCCCCTCAAATTGAAGGGCTCGGCACAGCAACGAGCCAAGCGAACAGAATTTGAGAATTTGTGCCCCCAACTTCACGCAGGGGACCAGAAGGACATTTCCTCCTCCCCCCCCCCCCCCCAAAAAAAAACATCCCGGGAACGCATTGAACCCTCGCGGAACAAAACGCCTGCCCAAAATAATCATCGTAAATCAATCAAAAACCCGCAGGTTCAAAATAAACGCTAACTTGCGATGCCTCGGGTTCAGCCAAGGTGTGGGGGGGGCCGGGGGGGGGCCGGGAGGGATGGAGAGGGGCGGAAAAGGCGGAGGAAATGATGGAAGGCTGGGAAGGGAGGACGGGGGGGGGGGCAGCGAGCCCTGCGAGCCCGGCTCCGCGCCGCTCCCCGCAGCCCCCCGAGCCTTCATCCCTCTTCCTCCTCCTTCCTCGGGGGCTCTGCTGCCTCCCGGGGGTGTTTTTTTTGGGGGGGGGCACCCGCAGGCAGCTCCTTCCCGGCCCAGCTCCGCGCCTCCACCCTGCCTCCCCCGGGCAGCCTCCGTCCTCCGGGGGGGGCACGGCAGCCTCCCTCCTGCCCCCACCTGCGGACGGGTCTCCCCCCCCTCCATCCATCCATCCCCCCCCCACCCTCCCCTCCATCTCCTTCCAGCCTCCTCTCCACCCCTCAACGCATCCATCCTTCCTTCCATCCTCCCCCCCATCCTTCCCTCCATCCCTCTCCCCATCCTTCCATCCTCCCCTCCACCTCTCCTCCCTTCCACCCCTCTCTCCATCCTCCCTTCCACCTCTCCATCCTCGTCCCCCCCCCTTCCCCGGCCCCACCCGGCCCCGCTTATTTCACCTGCAGCCCTTCCTCGCTCCGCGGGAGGCCAATTCGCACGGCCACGGCCACGTCCTACGGGCTCGGCACGGCTCGGCACGGCCGGGACCTCATCCTAGGGACTAGGGCAGCATCCCCCGACCTCAGCCAAACCCGGCTCGGCTCGGCTCGGCACAGCTTGGCCCGACCCGACCCGGCTCGGAACGCCTTGGCACGGGTTGGCACGGCTCGGAACGGCTCCACACAGCTCGGCCAGGCTCGGAAAAACCCCAAACGCTTTGGCCCGGCTCGGAAAAGCTGCGAAGGGTTTGGCCCGGCTTTGGCACGGCTCTGGCACGGCTCGGCCCGGTTCCGGCGGCCGCCCGCAGGTTGTGCGCCGGGGGGAGCGGCGCGCGGCACTTTTCATTCATGCTTTCCCCACTCCCGGCCCTCGCCGCCGCCCCCCATTGGCTGAGCCCCCCCTGACGTCACCGCTCCCGGTTCCCACCCCTCTGCAGCGCCTATCAATGAACGGGGGGGGTGTGTGGGGGGCGCACTACGGGGCGAGGGGGGTTGGGGGGGGGGGATTACGGGGAGGGGGGGGAGAGGGTTGGAGCGCTCAGCTCACGCCGGGATCGCAGCCCCCAACCCCGGCACCCCCTCCCCGTCCCCCATAGCCCCCACATCACCCCTCATTGCACTCCACCCCCCCATCACGACCCCCCCCCAACCCCAACCCCCCAACCCCAAAACCCTCAACCCCAAAACCCCCAACCCCACCCCCCCCGAACCCCCCAAACCCAACCCCAAAACCTCCAACCCCAAAACCCCCAAGTCCAAGCCCCCCAACCCTGAGTCCCCCCCCAGCCCCAGCAGCCCCTCATCGTCCCCCAAGTGTCCCAGCCCCCCGGGGGGGGCACCAAAACCTGCATTTTTTCCCCACTTTTAACCCCCCACCCTCTTTTCCCCCCCCCCCGCCGCCCTTTTATTCCCCGTTAGCACCAAAACCACCCCAGGATCCCTCAAACAGAACTGGGGCGGCTGCGATTTTTTTTCCCATTTTTTCCTTAAAATTCCCCTTGGCCTTGGATTTTTTTTAATTTTTTTATTATTATTATTTTTTTAATCCCAGCCTAAAAGCAGCCAAATTTGGGGCTGTTTCCATCAATTTTCCCTCCTTCCCCGGGCCGCATCCTCCCCACCGGGGCCCTCTCCCAGTTCCCCAAACTGGGAAACCCGGAGCCCACTGGGCCGGCCCCCAGCGACGGGGACCAGGGATGACCCTGGGGGCCAAGGACAGCTTTGATTTGGGGCATTTCCTTTTTATTTGATCATTTTACAGCTTTTCCCCCCCCCCCTACTTTCACTTCCCGGATCCTGCGGGGACCGTGGAAAGGGTGCAACCACCGCGCGGCTCCGCGCATCCCCGCTCGGTTTCCCGCACACGACCGCGATTTTCCTTCGATTTTTTAATTGCAAATCCAGCTAAATTGGTAAATCAACACCCTCCCGGAATTGTAGAATTTAAAAAAAAAAACTCGAGAAAAAAAAAAAATAAAACCAACGATATTTCTGCTCTTTACCCCGAGCCGCACCGCCACCAAACTTGGCCGCTCGGAGGGGTTTTCCCCATGACCTTGCGATTTAATTTGGATTTGGGTTTGATTTGAAATTATTTTCTTAGCCCTCCCTTCGCGGGGGGGTCGGGATTTGCAGGGGATGCCCTCCCGGCTTGGGTTTTGCCGTAGCTAAATGCAGCCCCCGCTCCATGCTTTGCTGCCTCCCTACAAAAAGTCGCTTTCCGCGCCCCGAAGGCAGAACAAAACCCAAATACAATGAGCGGCTGCGGGGAGGGGGGGGAAAGAGGGGGGGGGGGGGGGGGTCCAGCTTTAAAAATCGCACCGAGAATTGCAGAAAACCGCAGAAAAAGCCCAAATTTGGGGGCTGGCGGAGCTCCGCGCCTTCCCCTCTTTGCCCGGCTCCTTCCTTAGAGGCGAATTAAGGACGGGCTGCGGGGCGCGGGTCTTTGGGAGGGGGAAATAGGAAAAAAAAAAAAAAAAAAAATGAATTAAAATGAAATTAAATTTAAAATTAAAGGGCCCTTCCCCGTGCTGGGGTGAAAAACCCGGGCGGGGGTTCTGCTGGCCCCGCCGGCTCCGGGGAGGGCTCACATCTGGGCAGCTTTGCTGCCCTCACCTCTGGCCAGATGTGTCCCCCCCCCCGGGTATCCTGGGCGCGACTTCAGCCTCCCCCCCCCTCCCCCGACCCCAAATATTTGGGGGATCGGAGCGTGCCGACAGCGGGCTCTTGGGATCAGAGGGGTTATGGGGAGGGTAAGGGGGGAGAAAACCCCGGAGCGGGGCTGGGGGGAGCCCCGAGGTCACCCCGGCCCCGGGGAGGGGGGGGTCCATCCCCGTGACCCCAACCGTGAATATTTTGGGATCCGGACCCCCCCTTCGCTACCAGGACACCCCCAGGCCCCCGCCCCCAGCTCCTAATAAAGCCGCTTCGAGAGCCAAATTCCTCCAGCGCCTCCGCCGGCTTCCCCCCGATTTTTTTTTCCTCTCTCTCTTTTTTTTTTTTTTTTTTTCCTTTTTCTTTCTTTTTTTTTATTATGATTTTCTCACCAAGTCCGATAAATTGAGCGGCTCGTCTGGCCTCAGACGTGTTCAGCAACCCAAGCCCCCGGGCTTTTGTTCCGCCGAGGCTCTCACATTGTTTGGCCGGCTCCGGGCCGGGCGAGCGCAGCGCGCACACGCTCCCGGGGGGGGCGCGCTGCTGGAGGGGGGGTTTGGGGGGTTGAGGGGGGGTTCTCGGCCGCCCCCTTCCCCCGGGGCTGTCCCCGAGGTTTGTCCCCGCGTGGGGCGGGACGTGGGGCCGAGGGCTGCTGGGGCTGGGGCTGCCTGTGCCGCCCTGCTCACCTGCATCCCTCCCAGCCCGGTATCCCGGATCCCTGCCCTATATCCCCGGATCCCTGCCCTATAACCCCATATCCCTCCCCTCTATCCCCGCATCCCTGTCCCATAGCCCTGGATCCCTGCCCTGCATCCCTCCCTGCCCTATATCCCTGTATCCCTTTCCTATATCCCCGCATCCCTGCTCTGTATCTCTGCATCCATCCCTGCCCTCTATCCCTGCCCCATATCCCTCTATCCCCACCCCATATTCCTGCCCTATATCCCTCTATCCCTGCACTACATCCCTGCACCCATCTGTGCCCTATATCCCTGCATCCTTGCCCTGCCTCCCTGCCCTGTATCCTTCTATCCCTGCCCGCTCTCCCTTCTCTCTATCCCTGTATCCCTGCCCTGTATCCTTGCATCCATCCCCGCCCTATAACCCTACCCTATATCCCTGTGTCCCTGCCCTATATCCCTACCCTATATCCCTGCATCCCTGCCCTCTGTCCCTGCCTCCTTGACCCATATCCCTGCCCTCTATCCCTGTATCCTCACTCCACGCCCCTACTGTTATCCCTACCCGATATCCACGCACCCCTGCCCTATATCGCACCCTCCCTGCCCCACAAGCCTGCCCCACATCCCTGCATCCCTCCCCCACATCCCTGCCCCACATTTCTGCCACCCATCCCTCTATCCCTGCCCCACAGCCCTGCCCCGCATCCCGACCCCACAGCCCTCTATCCCTGCCCCAAATCCCTCTCCCCCTGCCCCACACCCCTACCCCATACCCCTGCCCCAAATCCCTCTCCCCCTGCCCCACACCCCTGCCCCACATCCCCCCCCTCCCTACCCGCCGCGGGCTCCCCCCCCACCTCCGCAGCCCCCGCTCCGGGGCCGGGGCCGGATCCGTCGGTGGAGGAGCGGGGCCGGAGCCGGGCGCGGGGATCCGGAGGAGCGGAGCCTTCCCCGCAGCTTCCCCGCAGCCTCCCCGCAGCCTCCCCGCAGCCTCCCCGCAGCCTCCCCGCGGCGCAGCCGTGGCTCCATGTCCAAAAGTTGCGCTGCAAAACGCGGGGACGGCTCCGTCCGGGGGGGGGGGATTGGGGGGGGGGGGGGGTCCGCCGATGGGGTTGCTGCGAGGGGGAAGGGAGCTGCGCTATTTCCGAGCTCCCTTCACCTCTGGATTTCTGGAAATCGATCGGCGAAGCGCCGCAGCCTGGCAATTAGGGGCTCATTAGCATATATGCAAATGTGGTAAGCTATAGGCGCAGCGGCGGGGCTGAGATGCGGGGAGCGTTTCCCAGGGAATGAGCCCCCGGTTCGGGGCTGAACAGGGCGCGGGGAGCTCAGGGGACTTTTTTGGGGGGGGGCTTCCAGGGCACAAAGAGCTCGCTGGGGCCCCCCAAAAAAAGCAAAACGCAGGACGGGCGGCACGGCCCCGGCTCGCTCCCGGCAGCGGCAGCCCGGGGAAAACGGCCGCTAATTGGGGAAAGCGCCTGGTAATTAGCGAAACGCCGGGTGCCAGGATGCTGGGGGACCCGGGCGGCTCCGGCCCGGGCACGACCAACCTCGAAAAATCCGGATTTCTTCCTGAAAAATAAAAGCAAATCAACCAAACCTGGCATTTCCCGGCGCACACGATCGACCGCGGGTTCCCTATCGCGATACAGAGTTACCTGCGATTTTAGAAGCATCGCCGGCTGGGTTTCCTATTTCTTTATTTTTTATTATTATTGTCATGATTATTATTATTATTATTTTTGCTCGATAAGCACAGATTAGGAGCAAAATCCTCCCGGCATTTCCTGACCAAAGCCGGAGGATTTCCTCCTCGGTGCCCACCCAGGGCAGGGGGCACCTGCACCGAGGCATTTCCCCAAATTTCCCCAGCCCCACGCTCTCCCCCCTCTCTTTCCCAAACGCCTTCTGTCCCCCCCCTTTCAACAAACCCAAAACTTCGCTTATTCCGCAGAAAAAAAAATCCCCCTTCCAAGCCGGACTCCAATTTTCCTCCCTGTTTGGGATTTTTTTCCCCTTCCGTTTCACCCACAGCATTTTTTAATTTTTTTTGCAACACCCCCAAAACCCCGAGAAGGCGACCGAACCCGCAACCGATCCCTTCCCCTCCGGGCGCGATTTTTAACGGCTTTCCCTTAAAACAACCCCAAAATTTGCTTCCGGCGAGCAACAGCCCCGCAGCCCGGCTCGGCCCCGCGGGGAACGAGGTAATTGCAGGGGGTCCTGGGGGTGGACCCGGGGGGGGCACTTCTATTTTTTTAATTGGGAAAAGCCCTTTCAAGCTCCTGAATTTGCAGCTCGGCAGCTGAGCCGCTTTTCCCAGCCCCGTGCGGGTCGCTGCTCTCCGCATTCCTCTGCCCCATCCCTCATTAATTCCTCAGCCACCAGGATTTTTTTTTTCTTTTTTTTTTTTTCCCCCTTTTTTTCCCCATTCATTTATTTACCGTGAATGGCCCCAAATTGGAAAATAGCTCGGGAGGCGACAGGCGGAGGGACTTTGCTCCCCCCTTTCGCCTTATCTCCTATTTTGATTTGTTTCGCGTTTCTATTTGGGGTTAATTCCCGCTAGTTTCTGCAAAGCGCCGGCGAGTTCCCAAACACCGCCTGAAAAGGAGAAAATAAACCTAAAAAAAAAACAAACCACCACAAATCCTTTCGGTTCCCCTCCTCCTGAAAAATTCGCTCTTTCGACCCAAGGTGGAAATTTAAGTGGAAATTAAAGAAATCGGCGACTTTTCGCCTCCGCACCAGGCTCGGCTGCGGGCGCTGCGCTCCGGCGGGCGCCCAAGCTCCTGGGGGGGGGGTTGCGAAGCTCCGCGGTGCTTTGCAGGGGCAGGGGCCGGGGGGGCACCAAAATAAGCCGCCCCCCAGCCTGTTCGGCACCACCTCGGGAAGCAGCACAGCCCAGAGCCGAGGAGTTTTGCGCCCACCGAGGCTCGCATTTATTTTTTAAGGCGTCGGTGGTTCGCAGTCCGAGCACTTGGGGGGAGGGAGGGGGGGCGTTATTTAAGGAAAACGGGCGTTTTAAACTTTATTATTTTTATTTTTTTTTTCTAGCAAGCTTGTGAAGGAAGGCAAATTCAGGAGGAAGGCAAATTCAGGAGGAAGGGAAATCCCGAAGGCAGACAAATCCCGAAGGCAGGCGAATTTCGCAGGAAGGCAAATTTCGAAGGAAGAAAAAATCCCCAAACCAAGCAAATTTCGAAGCCAGGCAACCTCCGGGCTGCCGTGCAGGGGGGATCAATAATCGCGGGTGCTTGAGGCGAGTTTCACCCCTGAAAGCCGCAGTTTTGGGCAATTGGTGTCCCGAGGGGGTGAGGGACGGGGGGACCCCCCTGCACCCTCCCCATCCCCGAGGTGTTTGCGTGCACCGGGAGCCGCAGGGGAGCCCCCGGCTTAAAAAAAATCATATTTTAGGGAATGTAAATAATAATAATAATAATAATTACAAACCACCGCAACGCAATGCCTCGATTCTGCCCCAAAATGTGCCCGGTGCTAGGCTCGTGTGCGTGGCACGGTGCAGGCGTTGTGCCAGGGGGGTTTGGGGGGCTTGCGAGGGGCCGAGCCCCCCAGCCCACATCAGGCCACACTCAGCAGGGGGCTGCGATGCCAGCAGGGTGCAAATCCAGCAGCACCAACACCCAGAGCTGCCCCGAAACCTTTGGGGTGCGCTCACACCCCATAGGGACGCGCCCTATATGCAAGACGCGTGCGGCGCTGGAGCTGGTGCGGGAATCCCACAATAATCCCGCAGCGAAGCCCTGGGCACGCCGGGCGTGCAGCACACGCAGGTGGTGAGCGTGCAAGGCACGAGAGGGTTTGCACGGAGCTGCAGGCGTGCACCCAGCAGCCACGTCCAGCTGGGGAACGCGGGCACACACGGGGAGCACGCAGACGGGCGAAGCGCGTGGTGGGGTTTTTGAGGGAAATTCCCTCGTTTTCGCCTGCCAGCTCGGAGAGGCTCCATTTGGGAGATGTTTGAGCTCCGGAAGAAACGCCACAGATGGTCCAAAGAAGATTTTTTTGGCTTTTTAAGTGTTTGCACCAAGATGTGCACCAACACATGTGACTCCAGACACGCCGCGTGCGTTTATTGCCTATAAACCACGGCCGTGCAACAACCGCTGCCTCCGACAGCATGCACGGATTCTCACCCAGCCCAGCACGCCCAGGTTTTGTTCGAAATCCTCTTTATGGCCCCAAGCACATCTAAAATTGGGGTGCGGGTTTGTGAGCAGGTCAATGGCTAAGCTGATTTTTGGGGACTTTTTTGGGGTGATGCCCAGGGAAAAGCCTTCGTCTCCTTGTAAGCACCCTCCCGGCGTTTTGCACTTGGCATTTTCATTCACCGGGCATTTTTTTGCTCCGCCTGGGCCACGCGATGCCCCCGTTTCAGCACACACCAGACAAAGAAAAGCGCAACAAAAGATGCTCCAGAGCCATCCCCAGGCCTGCAGGGCTGCGCTGCACATGGGCAGCCTCTGGTACCGCGTGCCCGGCTCCACCGTTGCCCAGGCACCCACAGGTACCGGGGCAAATCCTCATCCCCCAGCCAGATCCAGGCTGGGAAGCCTCCTGCCTTACTCCTGCCTCCCCCTAGCACGGGTTTCCTGCCCAAGATGGAGATTTTTAACTGTTCTCCCAAAGGCCAAGCCACAGCGAGATGCCTTCAATGCGCCCACACTGCCAGGGAGCTCCGAAGGGGAAAGGAGCCTGGAAACAAATCCATTTACCCCAGGCAATCCTCACCCGAGGTGTGAGGCTGTCCTCACCGGTTCATCCCCAAACGCGCAGTAACACCCCCAAAAATATAGAGTTAAATAAATAAAATCTCCCTTTCTGCACTGAAGATGTGGGGGGGGGGCTCTGTTTTGTCTCGGTGAAATTGGGCGAAGTGTCCCCCGGCACCTACCCGGCTCGCACAGCTGCCCGCAGCGCTCAGTCCAGCAGGTGCCTTTTCTTCTGCTTCAAAGGGCTCTGGATGGGCTCTGGACAGCTCTTTTGGAGAATGGCGTTTGTTAGTAAGAGATGCCTGGCACGAACGCGGCCTGATTACAGCCCTGCTCGTTAAAAAAATGTTCTCTAGGTATTGAAGGGGATAACAAGGATATTTAAACATTCCCAGCGTGCACCTTTAAGCGGCGGAAAATAAGGGAAATTGCCATCGTTTAATTCAGTATTGCTCCTTTTGAACTCCCACTGGCTTTGCCTGCAATTGTTCACTCAGCCAGGGCTTGGAGCAGGGTCTGGATTACGGGGGCGCGGGGTCCACGGGGCTGTTTTCCACCAGGGTTGTGAAAAGTTCCCCCAGAGAGGGGTTTTGGGGCTGTGATCTTGTGATTCCTCCCGGATTTTGTGCGCGAGGGAGAGGGTGGAGCAGCGTTCCTTTTTGTCTGAGTCTCCGAGGAAGCAAAACCCACAGCTGGTGTTCATGGATGAGACACAGCCATGTTCTGGCAAGGGACAAAAAAAGAAAAAAAAAAAAAAAAAAAAGAAACCCTAATATCTAATTTTAGATGTTCTGAAATGCCTGCAACAAATGACATGCGCGCATCCCTTGCCCGGTGTTTGGCCCTGGCCCCAGGTGCCCTCAGCATCATCCTCAGGGGTCCCACTGCCCCCTCCGTGTGAAAAGCAGCTCCTTGGAAATTATTTGGGGTAATTTAGTCACATTTTTGCTTTGGAGGGCTCGTCCTGAGCTCTTTGGGGAAATGCTCTATCCGATTGTCCCCCAAAATCTGCTTTCTATGAAGCATCCAGAGCCCGCCTGGTGCCAGACCACACCACACGACCACAGCTGGTGATTTATCGAGAAATTCATTATTTCCTGGCTTTTGGGGGCAAAAAACTCGTACCATCCCCCTGCTTCTCCCTGCGGTGACACCGGTGGGCCATGCTGCTGCCCAGCCAGGGGGTTGGTGGCCCCCGGGTGCCGATGGAGCTGGGCTTTGCCCTGGCCCCACTCCCGTGCACTTTTTCTACTGCCCCAAGGGATTTTTGACTCAGACCCAAGCAGTTTCCCATTTTCCCTTCCTCTGATCCCAAGCGTCACTAAAATAGCAAAGCTTGGACCAGGGAGATTTTTTTCAGCCAGGGCACTGCAGCAGCACCCGGGAATTGTGCACGGAGGCAGGACAAGGAGGCTGCAGCCTCCTGCCATTGCCCTGCTGAGGCCAGGGCAGGGTC
This sequence comes from Anas acuta, assembly GCF_963932015.1. Classification (NCBI taxonomy): domain Eukaryota; kingdom Metazoa; phylum Chordata; class Aves; order Anseriformes; family Anatidae; genus Anas; species Anas acuta. The sequence continues at coordinate 1,766,240 of NC_089006.1, read as the reverse complement.
TCGGCTTACCGGCCTCTCCTAAAGGTCTCCCCCCTTCCAGCACGTAACCTTTATGTCCAGGACTAGCAAAGTTTGCTTTCTCCCTCCAGGGTTAGGCACAGCAGGAGTGAAAGAGAAAGCGACCGCTTGTAGGAGGTTCCCTCGGCATAATAACCTCAGAGGAGTTTAGGTCTAAAGACTAAAAGGCTCTATTTACTTTCACTGACAAGGAACAATCTAAGCAGATGTCCTTTGATGGGATTAGTTATTAATCCTTGAATCATGGGTAAATGGGAAAATGATCCATTATTTTCCGCAAAATCCTTCACTACTTTAGATTTCAAGGATGGGGTGGAGGATTGTTAACAGAAAGGTCTCGACCTGTCTGTTTTTGCCATTTAAAAATGTATTTTTACAGTTTGTGCCATGGAGCGTGACTGTGAAATAAAATAAAAAAAATAAAAAAATAAAAAAAACAACAAGAAAAGGTTTTTCCTTCCATTGAAGAATGAGAACAATGCGCCGTGTCAGAGATTTATCAATACATAGGCCCGAGCATCCCTCAAATAATAATCATAATGCCGACGACAATACTGATAATAATCCTCCCCCCTCCAGAAGCACGCTCGGTGCCGTTCTCCGCGCAGCTTTGGCAACTCTGCCTAAATGTTTAGATCCTTCGACGCCTCTGTGTCATGTTAGCAGCAAAACACAGGAGGAGCCCCGCGACGCCGGCGCTGGAAGCGTTGGTTCACAACGAGCAGGGGGGCTCGAGGGCTCTGTGGGGAGCTGGGGAGGGACGTGGGGGTCCGCTTCCATGACCCCTTTTTCATGGGGATTCAGCTCCAGGTGCAGGGGAGAGGACGAAGAGCCCCAAGACCGTGGTGCAGCCCCGGCCTCTGCCTCGGAGCCTCGCTGTGTCGGGCACGGAAAGCTTCCCGATGAATAATTCACTTCACTTTCTTTTGATTTGCGTTCCGATTGTACACAGCGGTGTGGGCTCCGAGGGGGAAAGCATGTTCTGATTAAAGATTTATACCGGGCACATGAGCTTGTTGCTGTTGTTTAAAAGATCAACTTCAAAGTTTGAGGATGGGGGGGGGGGTGTAAAACAGGCAGGGAGCGCCTGGAGCCTGCGGACGGCTCTCAGGGCACGCGGGAGCTTTCCTTGGGGCTTTTCTTTTCACCCCTTGGCTCTCCCGAGCTAAGACCTGGCGGTGCTGAAGCCCCTCCAGCACAAATAGCCGAAATAGAAACACACTTATCACTCCATTTTTGCAAGTTTCTTTTGATGAAACCTCCTTATTTACACCCCAAGCGTGCGCTTGCTGCGGCGGGGAACCAGCTCTCGCAGCACGGAGCCGGGCCTTGTAGGAACGCGATTTTGATGAAGTGGTGGTTCACAACCTAAACAGTTGTGCTGGACATTTTGGGGGTCTTTGGGGGCCTTGTACCGGCCCTCGTGCTCCCCAAAGCCTCCAGGGGGCTGCCACCACGCTTTGAGGCCATTTGGGCCAAAGGACGGCTGCGGGTCAGCGTGTGACGGCGGCCAACACAGGGCCCGGGCATTCGCCTTTTTAATTACATTTTCACATAATTCGTACCCAAAGCCGGGAGCCCGCCGGCCTCCCCCAGCAAGGAGGCCCAAACTCGTTTTTTGGGGGGGTCCCAAACGGCCCCAGCGCACCCCCCATGGCTCCCGGGGCCTGCCCCACAACCACGGCGCCATCGCGCGGCCATGCGGGGCCGGGCCGAGGACGGAGCTCTGCCGCCATCTGGCGGCCCGGCCCGGCCTCGACCCCAAAACCCGGGCCTCGTGGGCAAAGGGGGACCCAGGGGGTGAAGACCCCACAAAGTGAAGGCCCCCAAGACGTGAAAACCCCATGAAGTGAAAACCCGACGACATAAAGAGCCCCCAAGACATGAAGGCCCCGTGACATCAAGACCCCAAGACCCCCATGTTGTGAAGACCCCATGACGTGAGGACCCCACGATGTGAAGATCCCCACAAAGTGAAGACCCCATGAAATGAAAACCCCACAACGTGAAGACCCCACGACATAAAGAACCCCCAAGACCCCCACGACGTGAAGACCCCACTATGTGAAGACTCCGCAAAGTGAAGACCCTGTGACATAAAAAGCCCCCAAGACATGAAGACCCCATGACATGAAGACCCCAAGACTCCCACGATGTGAGGACCCCATGACAAAGTGAAGACCCCATGACATAAAGAGCCCCCAAAACATGAAGACCCCATGACATAAAGACCCCCTAAATGTGAAGACCCCATGACATGAAGACCCCATGACCCCCACAATGTGAGGACCCCACGACGTGAAGACCCCACGATATGAAAACCCCCCAAGACTTGAAGACCCCATGACATGAAGACCCCCACGACATGGACGCACCTCCCCATGGTATGGGGTCCCCATGACTTGTGGACCCTTCCAGCCATGTTTGGGATGAGGAGGAGGACATCGGAGGCCCGTGTGTCCTCCCACCCCATAGCCTCCAGGTGCGGTGCTGCTTGTCCCGATGCCCCCACCACGAGCCCCATGGGTGTTTGTGGGACCCCACAGCTCAGCCCCAAGGAATTCACCCACTTACCTGCATCTCCCACCCACACCAGAGCCCACCTCTGGGTGGAGGCCAGGAGGCCATTTTCTAACCTCGTGCAGCTGCGTTGGGTTGAGCGTGCCCCATAAACCCACCACAGCAGGTCTCATCAGCCATTGGGGGAGCAATTTGGGTGGGAAATGTGATATTAGAGGGTGCCAGAACATAGGTGGCCATGGGGACTGCTGTCCCTACAGGTCTACTTTGCTGTCTCCACCACCACGCCATGGTGAGGATGGGGAACGGAGCCCACAGGGAGGGACGGGGCTACGAGGGGGGACAGAATCAGCGGTCCTGGGGGTCACCATCCCCAGCTCGGTGTCCCCACATGTGTCCCGCTGCCCCGGTGTCTGTGCCAGCACCCAAGGGTGCCCCAAGCCACCAGGGCTGGGTGACACAACAACCGCCCCCCCGGCACGAGGGGGTGAGGAGGGAGGGGAATGAAGAGCCAGAGGCACAGAAAGTTATCAGAAACGTGTATTTTTGTTTTTTTTCCTTTTTAATAGTAAACCTCTTTACAACAAATATAGTGAAAGAGTTTCCAAACAAAACTCATAAGAATTTCTCATGATAATTATTATTATTATTAGCATTTTTTTTATCCTTTTTTTTTTTTTTTCTTTTTTCCCTTTTTTTTATTGTGGAATATACAATAACGCATCACCATACAACACAAAAAAAAAAAAAAAAAAAAAAGGAATATTGAAAAACCAAAACGGACGTCTCAGCCACGTGCTGCGGTCCCCGGGAAGGAGCCACTGATTGTCAGAGGTGCAGGCGGGGACGGGGGGGGCACCCCCGGGGCTCGGAAGCCCCTCGACCAGGCGGGACCCCAAGGGTGCAAACACTCAAAGGAAGATGGAATTGGTCACAGCTCCCGGTGCAACGCTCGCAAGTTCTTGGCGTAAACCCTCCCCTCTCCCTGCTTTGCCCCCCAAAAAGCCTGAGGGTGGTGGCGGGACCCCCGGTCCCCCCACCCCGTGCCCCTTCCCCAGGGCAAAAGCGACGTCGCGCATCTGCCCCCCCCGCTGCCGCAGACCCCCTCGACTCACACACACACACGCACACACACAGCTGGAGGAGCATCGGGGGGGGAAAAAAAGGTTAAAAATATATATATATATATTTATAGATACACAGTTTATCTTTTTTTTTTTTCTTTTTTTAAATTGCTTCTCGGAACAATAAATAAAACTACGAGGAGGGGGGGGGAGTGCACGTCCTGGTTCGCTTCTACCTGTGCAGCATCCATGGGGGGGGGGCGAGGAGCGGAGCCACCTGGGCCGTGCAGGAGATCCGACTGCCCACTGCATATCTACACTTTTTTGGGGGGGGGATTTTTATTTTTTTTTCTCTTAGTGCATCATTTAAAAGATCTATTCTATCTTACAGAGGGTGCTGCGGACACCCCAGGGTATGCTACCACTACTTGAGCTACAGGGAACGGGGGGACGGGGATGGGGTAAGAAGCAGGACCCGCCACTAAAGCCACCGCAGGTGACCGGAGGGACACGGGGGGGGCCACGGCACAGCCGCGATGCCCCCCGCGATTTCAGCATCCTATTTGCCTGCAAATTGCTTGGGCAGAGCCGCAGGACATCGCCGCTGTCCCTGCGCCCTGGGCACTTGGCCACGGATGCTGCAGAATCCCCAATCCCAGGACCCCCCCCCTTCAAAAAAAGCGCCCCCCCGGCTGCCCCTGCCACGCCAACCTCTTCTGGCTCGAGGTTTCACAAAAGGCATCGCTCTTAGAAAACAGGGCTGAAAAATTCCCTCGGGGTTTGGCGGCGGGGTCCCCTCGGCCTCTCCAAGCCTGGGATCTCTCCAGGTTCCAGCAGTAGAACCCAAATCGGGGGGGTCCTGGGCTTGTCCCCCCCCCTCCCACATCAGCCCCATTTGGCCGCATCCTGGCGGGGTCCGGGCTGGGCAAAGCGGGACTGGGAAAGAGCCAGGGGTAAAACAAGAAACAGCTGTACAGTTCGGCCATGTCCAAAGTCAGTATTATTACAATATACTCTGACAAAAATATAATCTCATTTCATATCAATACAACAAAAACCAGTTTTCTGTACTGTTACCATTGCTAACATATCGAAATCGCTATTTACAGTTACAGTAGCCAGGTAAAATCCTACGAGAGAGAGAGCAGAGAGAGAGGAGGGGAGAAGGACGGGGAACACGAAGGGAGGAGCGGCCCTCCTGCATCCCGAGCATGGCTTCTGGCTTCGGGCAGGGGAAGGGGGATGGAGGTAGTGAGCACACGAGGCTCGTTTGGGGGCCTGGAGGGATTTGGGGGGGCTAAAAATGAAAAGAAAAAAATAATAAAATAAAAGTGAAAAGGGAAAAAATAAAGGAAAAAAGTGAAAAGAAAAAAAAAAAAAGGAAAAAAGTGAAAAGAAAAAAAAGTGAAAGGGAAAAAAATGAAAAAAAAAAAGGAAAAATGTGAAAAGGAAAAAAAAGTGAAAGGGGAAAAAATGAAAAGGAAAAAAAAGTGAAAGGGAAAAAAATGAAAAGGAAAAAAGTGAAAATGAAAAAAAAAAAAGAAAAAAGTGAAAAGAAAAAATGAAAAGGAAAAAAGCGAAAGGGGGAAAAAAAAGTGAAAATGAAAAAAAGTGAAAAGGGGAAAAAAAGTGAAGGAAGGACAGAGTAAAAGTGATGCCAAGATGGGAAATGAGCAAACTTTTGGGTGATTGAGGACCCCAAGTGTCACCCTCAGCCGGAGGGGACAGGCGGGGGGGCAGCACATGGCACCGCGATGCCGTGGGCACCGCAGCACTGGCACCACCGGGCAAACCGGTGCAAAAAAAGGGCAGGAGGTGGAGTTTTTAAGGATTTTTTGTTGTTGTAATTCTGCGTTTTCCATGGTTAGGTGAGAATTTGAAGGGCGGAAAGTGAGGAAGGGGAGAAAGCGTCCCCCTCCGCCTCGCCCCCCCTGCAGACCACGCGCACCCTTTTTGCCACCAGCTCCGCTTCCAACGCCTCCACCCACCGGGGGTGACCTCAAATCCCCACCCTGAGCACCGGGGGCGATGGGGGGGGGACACGGAGACCCCTGCCTGGAGGTTTGGGGTGCCCCTCGCAGCCAGCACCAGCACCCCATTAGCAGGGGCCACCCCGTTCCTCCTCCAGCCGAGCCCCCTGCACCCCCCTGCGTATTTTGGGTGCCCCTCCATACCCTACACCCGTGTTTTTCCCTAAATACCCTGCACCCGGGTTATTTTTCATGAGCCCCTCCCTGCATAAGACGCCCCATCCAAGGGCAAACCCCGCTCGTCACATCACCCACTGCCCCCCCATCCCGGGCACCCCGAGGGGAACCGCGCACCCGGGGACCCCCCCGTGGGTTTCGGCATCGCCCTGCAGAAAACCCCGGTGCGATCGGGGAAAGGCCAGCGTCCCCCAAATCAGCCAGCACGGGGGGGTCCCGAGCCCAGCCCCACCTGCACGGAGCCCCCCAAAAAGAAAGAGGAGGAGGAGGAAGAGGAGGAAGAGGAGGAGGAGGAAGCCGGCACCGGGGTCTTGCGCCGGGTTACCTCTGGGTCCGGCCCGCGGCGTCGAGCCCCCCGGCGGTGCGCGCTCGAGGGATCCACGGAGGGTTCGAGAAGGTAAAGATCAGAAACAGGCTTTGGTAAGTAACCACACTTTTAGAAAGTAATATATCATTTTTGAAACATATCAGTGCATACTTCTTATATGAAAATATACACAATTGTATTTCATTCTCCAAAAAAGGAACAATTAAAAACAAAAGCAAACTAGCCCAAACACAATATATTAGCTGTTTTTTTCTCTTTTTTTTTTGTTTTTTTTTGTTGTTGTCGTCGTCGTCGTTTAAAATTTTTAACGCTACACTTTGTTCAGGTTACACTTTTTTTGTCTTTTTTTTTTTTGTAAATGTTTTTTTTTTTTTTTTCTTCATGCATTTTACACCTTTATAGCCTTTGAGAATAAATAAGCTCCATTTTGCTTCCACATCTCTAAAAACTGCAGCATTTTAACTATTGTCATTTAAATCGTGCAATTTTTTTTGCAACACCCCTTTTTAAAAAATGGAAAATATATATATATATATTTTAAAACTAAACCCTATACAACGCAAAAATTCCAAATTAAAAAAAAAAAAAAAAAATTATACACAATTGTAACTGTCAACAGTACAGATGAGCACGAGAAATAAAATTATAAGATCAGAAACATATTTATAGAAGCACAAAGGAGGGTGTTGGTTTCTTAGATTGTCGTTCTTCTTGGTGTCTTTTGAAAATTAGGAGGAGTTTACTGGACTCTACAGTCTGTGGGGAAAGGAAGGATAATGGCCCGGACGAAAAAAAATAATACCCCAAGCCCCCGATGAAACCAACGGAGAGACCCCCGACAAACCAACCCCAAAATCATTTCGCCCACGAGCCGTACTTGCCCGTGGCACGAGCCGGGGGTCGTCGAGTCCCGGGGCCGTGCTGCTGCGGATCCGCTCGGCACAAATCGGCACGGCACAAATCGGCACGGCACAGCTCGGCACGGCTCGCCCCTCCAGGTGGATCCGCGTCCGAGTGCGTTTTTCTGGGTTTGTTTTGTTCCGTTTGTGGGTTTTTGTGTGTTTTTTTGTGTGTTTTTTTTTTTTTCCCTCTTTTTTTTTCCAGGCTCTCAGCTTCAAGGTAGAGGTGTGAGCGCGGGAAGAGCCGGGGCGTGAAGTCCATGAGCAGAAATGTTTCCTCGCCCCCCGCGCGCGGCCGCTCGGTGCCGCCGCTCGGTGCCGCGGGGTGCCCGGCGCTCCTCGCCTCCCCTGGCGGGGCGGAAAACCTTTGGTTGCGGTTTGGTTTTCCTCGCAGGACGGGTGAAGAAGGAAAGAAAACAAAATGATAACCGATGAGACGTCGTCGTCAATCCCGCCTAATTTCCAAAGCAAGGCCGTGCAAAGAGCTGCGCTGCGGCTCCGCGGGGCAGAGCCGGACGGTGACAGAAAGCGGTGGGGAGCGCGCGGGGGGCTCCTGCCTCCCGGACGGACGGAGGGACAGAGGCACAGCTGCCCCTTCCCGCTCGCGACACGAAGCCTCCCAGTACGCCCCAGTAAGCGCTGGGCAAGGTTTGGGGAGTGGGGAGAGGGGTGCTGCAGCAGAACTGCACAAAACCTGCCGGGAGCCTGCGGGGGCTCCCATCGCCTGCCCGAGTTCTTCGGGAGTGCTTTGTTGGGTTGGGAGAGGAGAGTGAGAATTTTTCATCAAAAAGAAAAAAAAAAGAATCACAGAATCACAGAATTTCTAGGTTGGAAGAGACCTCAAGAAGTGGAAACGGTTTGGTATTTCAAAGCTTTTCGTTAGGAAATCTCCACCCGGCACGTCCCTGGGTGAGCTGGTGGCACGTGGCATTGCCCCACGCGGGGATTTTGGGGTGAGAAGCAGCAGGGCCGGGTCAGGGAAGTTTTCATGATGCTTTTTCCAGCCAGTGGCTCGTGCAGGGACAGGAGGAGCACCCCGTGCTTCCCTCCCTGGCCATTATTTCTCCCAGCCATTTTTTTCCACCTGATTTCTGGAGGACATTCTGTCTCCTCGCCTCAAACTACTCGCTTTAAGTGGCCCACGTTCATTCCATCACAATCGTTTACTTTTTTTCCTGCTGTTTTTCCAATTAAGACACTTGGGGGAAATCACACTGGGGGAAGAAAAAAATAATAAAGGGTGGAAAAACTTTAGAAAAACACCAATTGGCTTCTCCTTTGACATCACCCAAGCACATTTTGATGCAACACTCCCCGTTTCAGCAGGCTGGGCTGGAAACCCCACGCTCTGCGGAGGTCTCCGGGAGGAGCGAGCCGAAGTGGGGGTGAATCCCATGGCGAATTTTTGCTCCTCTCCCCAAACTGCAGGCCCCAGGGCAGCCTCTGCCACCAGCTGCAGCTGGCAGGGAGGCGTTTGGGCAGGTTTTGTGCCATTTTGCGACCACGACCTTCAGTGGAGGGGGAGACGCGCTGGTGCAAGGGGTGTCCCCGAGGTCACCGAGAGGGAGGCGCACAGAGAACGGGGACGGGGACAGGGATGGGGATGGGGACGGCGTCCCAGAGCAGAGCGCCTGCAGGGGAAAGCCCAAAAGGCTGCGGCACCCAGGGGACCCGCCGGAGCAGCCGGCAGCACCACAACTTCCCCCGTTTCCCTCGTGCCCTTTTTCCTGCCCCTGGCTCACGCGGCTGAGGCTGCGGCAGATTTTCCGCGTGGCTCATCCCCGGCTTCCCGAGGCCTTCGGGCGAAACCCCAAGGGCGTTATTTCAGCTGCATCCCTAACCAAACGCTATTCGCTCCTATTCCTCTAATTTAAAGCTTTGACCCACGTGGGATGGGAATGCATTTGAAATGCATTTGCGCCTTTCGTTTGGTAAAAACCGCGATTTTACCAGGCCGGGCACGAGCCGGGCTCCACCTGCACCCCGCAGGACGCGGCCAGGAGAGGTCAGGGCAGGTTTAACGCGACCGCGGCCAGACACAGTTCCCTTATCTGCAGGAAAAGATGCTCTCTGTAGCTCAGTTTCAACCCAAAAGTCAGGATTAAGCCTTCAAAATCTGCCTCTCGTGCCCCCGACACCTTCCCGTGGCGAAGGACGCGCGCGCTGCGCTCCATCCCGGCAGGAACCCCGCTCCTGCCCGCCGCTTTTTGGGAACCGGCGGAGGACGTGGCCCTCGGGCGGCCTCTTTTTGGGAGGATTTCAGCCAGATTTCACACGGCCGAGCCTCCTCTCCCTGCCCCGGGCTCTCGGGGCAGCACGAGGCGTTCCGGGGATGCTCAGCGCCTGCCAGCACGCGCCCCATCGCCCCTCGCCCCCCGCAGACGCTCTGCTCCGGGGATGTCCCAACCCCGGGACCCCTCGTCCCCGCTGTCCCCGCAGGGATGAGCCCCACCAGGGACCGCTCCTTCCAGCACGGACGCAGCCATCTGATTTTTGCCACCCCCCCTCCATCCATCCCCATCCTCGCCGGCCTCGCCGCTCACGCCGCCCGCTGTGCTAGAATGAATGCCTACAAAATCCTAAAGCTATTTCTCAGGCAGTTTATGATAAATCTCCCCAACCCCACCCCAACCCCTAACCCGTTTCGCCCCCCTGTAACCCTCCCCACCCCACACACACGCCCTCCCCTTTCCCCGCTGCGAGCCGGCGGAGCCTCCCCCATCCCCCCCCCTCCCAAAAAAAAAAAAAAAAAAAGAAAAGGGACGGCGGGGGACCCCCGTTATGTGACCCAGGTATCCAACCGCATGCGCTTGACCGAGGGGCTCTCCCCCTCGGGCTCGCTGCCGGGGCGCAGGAGCCCCAGGGAGGAGCCGAAATCGGCGCGGGCGGGATCGTCCCGCTCGCTGCTGCCCTCGTAGGAGCTGGTGTTGCTGCTGAGGCTGTCGACGGGCGAGCGGCCGGTGGGCTCGTGCCGGGGCTGGTGGGGGAAGGTGCTGAGCGGGGTGGCAGTGTTTCGTTCCCGGTTGGGCGAGACGGGCTCCGACTTGATGCTGATGTTGGGGTTGGTGTTGACAGTCAAAGTGGTGGTGTGGGACAAGTGGCTCCCTTGTCTGGGCGTCCGAGGGCGGGGAGCGTGCGAGGAGGAGGAGGAGGAGGAGGAGGAGGAGGAGGAGGAAGGGGAAGGGAGGAGGTGGAGAAAGAGGTGAGGAGATAATGGGAAGGCTTCGTTACTCATCTCGTCGGTGGCCCTTCGCCCTCCAATCCGCTGAGCTCCTACCAGCTCCTACCATCACGGAGCAAGGGGCCGAGCCAGGATTAGACCCTGCCCAAGCCCCTCTCCACCATCACCCCGTGTCCCAGCCCCGATCCCACCTCCAGCCCCCGGACACACAGGGAAAGGTGCTGCCGTGCCCGTATGGGACCTGGGCACCCCCGGGGGAGAGCCAAGCGCCAGCTTCTTCCTCCTGAGAGGGCTTTGGGGCTGCTGCTGAGCCCCTCTCTCCAAAATCCCAGCCTCACAGCCTTTGCGCAATTGAGGGCGAGCTGCTTAGACCTTGGTTTTGACTGAAACACCCTGAAAAAGCTCCGGGCACGTGGCTGCTTTGCTCCTGGCTGCGAGCAGATCCATTTCTGCACAGCTGCTCCATGAGGGAACCGTGCAGGACTTTTTAATTCGAGCAATTCACCGCCTGCACTAGGAGTTCCTCCCCCTGCACTACCAGGACCACTCTCTGTAGTCACCTCATCCTGCCACGGTCACCCTGTCACCGCTCACCCCAGGGACTCTGCCCCCTTCTAGACCTCAGCTCCTCCCATCAGGGAGCGATGCGCCAGGACCCCCAAATCTCCAGCCACAGCTCTCCAAAATCCCCCCCGAGGCTCCGACCTCGCCAGGGGACCCCTGCTCACTGCCAGGACAGCGGGGACAGGCTCCCCTTTCCCTCTTTGCTTTTTTTTTTTCCCCTTTTGCAGCACGAACTGAGCCGCCCACGGTACCCGTGTCACTTACATTAAGTTCCCTAGCGAGACGGGAACGAGGTGCTGCTGCTGCTGCTGCTGCTGCTGCTGCTGCTGCTGCTGTTGCTGCTGTTGTTGCTGCTGCTGCTGCTGCTGTTGCTGCTGCTGCTGCTGCTGTTGTTGCTGCTGCTGCTGCTGCTGCCAGGCAGAGATGTTGCCGAGGGACAAGCCCCCGGGTGAGCTGAACGCGGGCAGCGAGGACAACTCAGCGCTCGTCAGCTGATAATCTGCAAGGGAAGGAGCAGCAACGCCAACGTGAGCAGCAGCACGGCTGGCACCGAGTCCCGCAGCAGCGCTGGCCACGGGGCACCTCTCTCCCAGCTCCGAGGCACGAGCCCCCTCCCCAGGAGCCCCCCACGCAGCCCCCACCGCCCGCTGCAGCTCCCCAAAAGCGCAGCGAAGGAATTGGCACCTTCACCGGCACGGGGGGCTGGTGGGTTCGAGGGCACCCCCCCTGCACCCCCCCAGCCCAGGGAGCACCGGGCAGGGGCAGCAGGAGCCAAAAAGGGGGTGGGTGAGGGGGGGGCACCCCTGGGCTCTGCGCGCCCCCAGCCCCTCGCTGCGCATCAGCAGATGGCGCTGCCCGGCCGCCGCTGGGAGCTGAGGCCGGGCCTCCGCGTGGGTGGAGGGAGGCTGCTGGGGTGGAAGGGAGGGAAACTGGGATGCAGGGAGGAAATTTGGGATGCAGGGAGGGTGCTGGGATGGGAGGGAGGGCGCTGGGATGGAAGGGAGGGTGCTGGGATGGAAGGAGGCCACTGGGATGAAGGGAGGCCACCAAGATGCAAGGAAGAAAATTGGGATGCAGGGAGGCTACTGGGATGCAGGGAAAAAAATTGGGGTGCAGGGAAGAAAATTGGGATGCAGGGAAGAAAAATGGGGTGCAGGGAGGCCACTGGGATTCAGGGAAGGAAACTGGGATACGGGGAGAACACTGGGATTCAGGGAGGCTGCTGGGTTGCAGGGAGGATACTGGGATGCAGGGAGGCTACTGGGATGCAGGGCAGAAAATGGGGCTGCAGGGAGCGGTGGCGACTCTCCCGCTGCTGCAGGGCCGGGGAGGGAGCTGCTTTATCCAGGAGCCATCCAAAGCCGCGACCGGCTCCGTCCTCGGAGCCACATCTGCATCTGATACGGCCACCCCGCGGGTGCTCGGCCGCCGAGCGAGCCCGACCCCAACCCCGACCCCGCTCCTCCCTCTCCCCTCTGTCATTTCGGGCGCCTGTGGTTTCAGGCGCACGGAGAGGTGGCTGCGAAGGCGCTGAACCGCTGCCAGGGCCGGCGGGCTGGCAGGAGGCACACCCTGCGCACCCTCCCCACACCACGTTCCTGCCCCACACGGGGTTTTTCTTCTCACCCCAGCACCAGCCCGTCAGGTTGGGGAGCTCCTGGTACCCCCCCGGTCCCTCCAGCAGCCTCGAGCCACTGGGTTTGGCACCAAGAAGGGCCCCGGGAAGCTCCAGGTCAGCTCCACGGCCCCAAAGAAACTTCCCAGCGAGTTGGTGGGTTGGGAAGAATGAGGGCCAACAGCCAGGGCATGGGTTTGGGGTCTTGGTGAGGACCCCGTGTCGATCCAAGCCCCCGCAGCGCCTCCACCGAACACCCCGGCCACGGACACCCCAGGCGCCCGGGTGGGCATCGCTTCTCCCCCCGTGGCTCATCTCAGGAGGAAAAGAAACCCCAAAAGCTGACCTTCAGCCCCAAGCCACGTGGGCAGGCAGCAGCACGGGGCCCAATTAAAGCCTATTTTGGGGATTTTGGCAATAGGCAGGCTCGCCGGTGGCCGAGGACGACTTCCACGGGAGGAGAGGAGCCTCCCCGCCACGCACAAACATCTCCTGGGCAACACCTACTAATTAACGGCAGGGAGTTCCCAGCACGCCTAACCCGGGTTCTTCCAGCCCAGCAGCTTTCGACATTTTTTGCAAACTTTTCTCGGCGCAAACGCCAGAAGGAGTCAGGCAGGAAAGCCCTGAAACCTCCGGGAGCTTTGACAAGCCCTCCGCTTGGGCTCGCGCCCCGCGCCAGCCCCGTTTCTGCCCAGGAGCAGGACGGTTTGCATTCTTCCCCAACTTTTGGGTCCCCGACGCTCATTTTCGTTAAGCCCCTGTTACAACATCGCCCCCGGCTCGCCTTGAGCTGGGCGTAGCTGCAATTAGCAGCCGCTTAACAGCACCTCCCCGCGCTGCCAGCGCCCTGCAGTGGGCTGCAGCACCAGAACCGTGCCCTTACAGCGCTTCTGGCTATAACAGCCAGGTCCCACTATATTTATATAACGAGCTTCATCTCGTTTTTAATCCCGTGAAGCTCCTGGACCTCTCCACGCCTGGTCACGGAGCTGCCCGGGGAGCCCTGGGTGCGTTTCCCCCTTGGAATGGCACGGTCGCAACGTGCCCCCCCCAGGGCTGAGAGCTCCTTACCTGTGTTGTAGGCGGTGGGCATGGCCGAGAAAGGCAGCCCCTGCGTCAGCAGGCTCGGGGTGGCCACCGAAACCACCGGCGTGGTTAAAGAGTGGGTCGCCTGGGAGACACCTAACCGCTGCGTGTTCTGCTGGGGAAGCGAATGGAGAGGATGTTACAAGGGGTTGCGCTGCGCCCTGCTGTCCCCCCCAAAAAAAATCCCCCCCCCCAAGCAGGTCCTGGGGCTAAGCAAACGCTCTGGGTATTCCTCCTTGCAGCACGAAGCCCACCGGTTAGAGGCTTTTAGGAGACTTGGGAGGTTTGGGGGTGTTTGGGTGGGCATCGGGGCACTTCTCTGCTCAGGGCTGGGAGGGCGCAGCCTCAACGGCTTCCATAAGGCACCCATCCTCCCAGCTCCCTTCTGATGTGAAAAAAAAAAAAAAAGAAGAAGAAAAGGAACAGGCACTATTTTCCAGAGGATGCATGTGACTGCTGTGCTGGGAGAAAGGCGCGGAACAAAATCAGCGCTGGCTAACGCCGCGCGGGGCTGACGCCTCCTCCTCCTCCTCCTCCCCAGCCTCCAAGGCGAGCTGCAGCACCGGGTTTGGAAGGCGATCCGGCCTCCTCGCACCCAAAAAACCCCCGTGCTCAGCAGCTCGTGGGGCTGGTGCCCTCGTGGGGCTGGTGTTCTGGTGGGGTTTGGGGGGGGCTTGGGCGTCAGCGGGTGCGCTGCGGAAAAATCCTGCCCTCGGAGGGGCGCGCGCCGGCCTCCCCCCGGGGTTTGAGAGGCAGCTACGTGGGCGGCTCGGTGGCTCGGCTTCAGCCCTGTTTACAAGGCAGATAATCTGCGCTGCCTCTGCTTGATCTGATTTAAACCGGACTCAAGAGGCTTGCCTCTAAGCTGCAGCACCCCGACACACGTCACCCTGCACTGGGAGGCAGTGCCCGGCTCCCACCGTGCCCGGCACGAGGCCACCGCGTCCTCCGCGGCGCAGCGGGCACCAGCGTGGGGTCCCCGGGGGTCCCGTGGCATTTTGGGGCTGGGAAATGATCTGCAGCCTCCCAAGGGCCCTCCTGGGCTGAACCCTGCCCTGGCAGGGTGCTGGGTGCTGCAGCCAGGCAGGGAAGGCGATTAGCAGGGTGCTAATTGCTAAAGCCCCCGGGGCCGGCGGGGAAGGTTTGTCCTGGCGTGCATCCCGCTGGCACGCGCCCTCGCCGGCGCCCGCTGACCCCTGGGGCAGGGATGCTGCAGGGAAACACCGTGGTGGTGGTGGGCTCAGCCCCGTCCTGGGCATGGCAAGAGCGAGCAGGATGCGACCCTGCAGCCCCCAGCCCCTTCGCCCAGGGGTGCCAGCCCCGGCTGTGCTGCGGGGAGCCCCCTCCCCAAGCCTTGATCCCGATGCATGCAGGGGAGACGTGCCAAGGGGTGCAAGCTCTCCACCCCCGGTGCCAGGCAGGTTGCAAAGCGCTGCGAGACCCCCAAAGCTTCCCCCAGACCATGCAGGCATGCCCCAAAGGTGCAATCGCCATGCTCGTGGGGAGCAGATCCTGCAGGGACACGGGGGGCACCCCTCCAATGTACCCCAAAAAGCCCCCCGAGGAGCTGAAGGTCACCCGCAGCACCCCGATGGGGACAGCGGGGCAGATCCCATGCAGGGGCAGGAGGTTTAGGAGGTGTTTTCTGGGGAAACTGAGGCACAGCACTGCCAGGGAGGGGAAGGCAGGAGGTCTGGAGGGCACGGGGAGCAGGAGAATTCATCCGGTGGGATTCATCAAAGCCCTGCTCGGCCCTCGCCCTGGCCAGGAGCGTCTCCTCGCAGGCTGCAGAGGCTTTTGGAGAGCTTTTCCCTGGCCGCGGGAGCTGCGTCCCGCAGCGGCTCTCGCCCTCTCCTCGCTGCGCTGCCCTGCCGCCCATCTGCCCTGCACCAGAATAGCAACGGAGCCGAGTGAATCACGGCCACCAGCAAGGTGGCGTTCACTTTGCTGGCAGGAAAAAAAAAAAAAAAAAAAAAGGGAAAACTGCCACAAAAATAACAGGGAGAGCGGCCCCTGCGCGCAAAGCGGGGTTGGAGGATTCGCTCGGGCTTTAAATAACATCCTCTCCATGGGAAGAGGATGCCTCGCCCCCCGTCGCTCCTGGGGGGGCATCAGGCCAGGTCTCCCCATGCCACAAGCTGTGGTGACCCCGGTGAAGGTTGGGGGTGGCACACGGGGACCTGGCTGAGCCCCTGGGGGAGGCCAGCAGGGTTTGCGCTCACATCCTAGCCTGTGATTGAGATCTTCCTTCTGCTTTCCCTAAAAAAGGGCTTGTTCTCGGGATTGGGGCAGCGGTGCCCGTGCCGGTGGCTTTCCCGGCGGAGAGCCGGGGCAGGATGCGGGGCCAACGGGGACGAGCAGCCCACGTCCCGCCCCGCCACGATGCGCACTCAGCAGGCAACTCACCAGAGCCAAGTGGTCCTCCGTCTGCCCGCGCAGGAACGGGGAGAAAACCGAGAGGCACCGTTAACCCCGCTGCCCGTGCCCGCCGCGCGCCCCCGCGGCAAAGCTCCCTCCCCGGTACCCGGCACGGGGGCCGTGAGCCCCTCACCCGTCCCCAAAAAGCCCCCAACCAGCTCACCAAATGGTGCATGAGCCCCTTGCCACTCTGCGAGGTGATCACACGCAGGTCGGGCTTGCGGCTGTTGGCGGCCAGCTGGGCGCCGTGCGAGGGTGGCGGCGGCGGCGGGGACTTGGCCGGGATGATTTTGCCCAAGGTGCTGCCGTTGGAGACGGGGAGGAGGCCCGGCGAGGCGCGGGCGCTCACGTAGCCGTTGCCTGCGGGGAAAAAGGGCACGAGGAGGAGGTGAGAAGGGCTCTGGCCGTGCCCCAAGGTCCCCCCCCGGTGTGCACGGAGCCCCCCGTAGCCGGGCAGCTCCTTGCCTGCAGGGTATCGCCGCAATAACCAGCGGTAACTCTCGGGGTGCTGACTCCTTGTGCTTCTCCAGCAGGGCACCAGGGCCCTGGGGAGGGGGAGGAATTATTCTTACGTTCACTTTTTAGGCCCCTTTTTTGGGACCGGAGCAGCCAAAAGGGGCTGTGGCGGAGCAGAGGAGCCGGATCACTGATCCTGCTGCCCCTTTGAAGATCTGAGCATCCCTCCTCCTCCTCCTCCTCCTCCTCCCGCTGCTCCACTTAAGGATTTTTGTGTGCAAAGAGGAGAGAGAGAAAAAAAAAAAGAAAAAAAAAAAGAAGAAAGGAAAGGAAGAAAAAAATTTAAAAAGGAAAAGATTTGATGAACATCAGGAAAGGAATAAATTGGATCAGATTACTGTTCTGATGAGGGGTTTTTTTTTTTTTTTTATGAATAGGCCCCAAAGATAGAAAGGCGTTTAGCAATCACCAGGATTCAGCCCTCATATTCATTGCACGTTAGACCGGGAAAAATAGGTCGCTGATTGCATTATTAATCACATCCACCATGGCATTGCTACATCTGCATTTCAGCAGGCGGCTGGTGGCAGCGGCGCTGCCCCGGCACGCTGGCAACGCCTGCGGCAGCGTCCCCAAGGGAGGGGGCCGACCCCCCCCCCGGCCCTAAAGCATCACACGGGGTCCTGAGCATCGCCCCCCGTGCACCGGGAGCTGCACCCCAGCAGCGTGCAAAGCCCCCGGCTCCGATGCTCGTGACATTTTTTGGGTGACCTTCACCACCCGCGGCGCATCCTCAGCGCCGGTGGCAGCGGCCCGGAGCCGTGCCAAAGCTCGGAGGTGGAGGCAGAGCCACCCCCCCCAAAAAAAAAAGTGTTAAAAAGTGAATTTTTTCTTGCTAAGGTGGCGCTGCCACCACTGCGTGCGCGGCTCCCATGGCAACTGCAGCTCGGAGGGATGCTGACAGCCCCCTGTGTGCAGTGTTCGGGGTGGTCTGCCCAAGAGAGAGCCCCCTGCCCCGCCGGCACGGCCATCGTGGGGGGGGGAAAGCAGAAAAAAAAGTCAAACATTCAGAAACGGCAAAGAAAAAGAAGTAAAAAAAAAAGCAAAAATGGGAAAGAGCAAGTCAAAAATGGAAAAGAAGAAAAAAAAAAAAGTCAGGATTGCAGCGAGGCCCCTTGCTGCTGCCCCCCCCCCCCAGTCCCCGTTGCGGTGAGGCCGGGGGTGGGCAGGGTGCTCGCCCCCCTCCCCGCGGCACCGGGGGCGCTGGATTTGGGGATGCCGCCCGCGTCGCTGCGGGATCGGGGCCAGAGGCACGGCGGCCGATGACTCAGAGGCAGCAGGTGACGGTGGTGCAGAGCCGAGGAGGAGGAAGAGGAGGAGGAGGAGGAAGAAGGGGGGAGGAGATACCCCGGGTACCCCCAAAACCCACCCGGGCTCCGTCGGCCGGCTCGGGGAGCCCCCGGGGCCACCGAGCCCATCGGCACGCGGGGAATGCTGCGCTGACGTCAATGCTGACATTCACCGGCCCTGCCAAGCTCCGCGGCTGCTCGCGACAGCTGACGTGGGGGCGGCGGGCGGCCTCGGGGGGCCGCAGAGCCCCCCCCCCCCAATCCCCCTCATCCCAAGCCCAGGGCGGTTGTAGGGCCGGGGGTGCCGCCGGAGCAGCGCGATCCGGGTCCCAGTTGGGTTTTAACTGGGGAAACGGCGAACCCCAGGCGTGGTGGTGGCTGGAAAAGCCATGGTAAAAGGGGATGGTTGGGGTGCGGGTATGGGGTCACCTTCCCTGGGGGGCAGCACCCATCCTGGGGGGCACCAGGAGCTGTTGCTGGGTGCGCCCACGCAAGCACCGGTCCCGGTGCCGGCCCCGAAACCTTCCAGCAGAGGCAGGAGGCATTATTAGCTCATTTTATAGCCGGGGAGCTAAGCCACAAGGGCTGAGCCTCGTTAGCGCCGGGGCGCTCGCAGTGGAAAGGGGCCCTTAATGAGCTTTTTTTCCTCGCAGTAAAAGTTCCTTTACGGGGCCCAGGCGCGAGGAGGAATCAGGTGTTAAGTGACTCACCCGGGGTCAGGGGAGGAGCGGGTTTTGGCTCGGGGAGCGAAATGCCGAGCTGCCCAAATCCCCGCCATGTGGCTGCCCAACAACGGCAATCCCAAAACCAAGGAGCCCCACAAAGACCCCAAACCCCCTGGATCTGTGCCGAAATGCCTCGAGGAAATGCGTCGGCTCGGGGCAGCGTGGGCAAAACCCTCCTGCCAGTGGGACCAGGAGTCACCAAATCCTCCCCGGCGCTTCTCCATCCTCCCCCAGCTGCTCTGAATGGGAAGGGAAACCCCTGTCCTTGTAGGATTTATGGGGAAACTGAGGCACGGGGCTGCAAACAGAGCCCGGGGAGCTGCCCCGCACTTACCCACAGGGCTCGGGCAGGCTCCGTTCGTGGTGTTCAGGTCTCCGCCGAGCATCGCCCCTGCAAAGCCATCGGAAAAGGGGGGGTCAGAGGCAGCTCGGGAACACGGGGAGCAGGGAGGAGGAGGAGGAGGGGGGGAACGCGAGGGAGGAAGGCAGATGGAAATCAGCGGCGTCGCATTCCCGGGGAGAAAAGTCCCGGGCGAAAGCGAGCAGCATTCCTGGTGATGGGGTTTGGAAACAATATCCAGGCAGATCCGTTTCCTTTGGGCAGCAGCCAGGCGGCACGGGGGGCCCGGTCCGAAGCGCATGGCTCGGAAAACACTGCGGCTGTTTTGTTCCAAACCCTCCTGAGGGACACGGGGCCCGTGCTGCGGGGAAGGGAGCCCCCAAGCTTGTGAAACCCCCCCGCTTGTGAAACACAACCTGCCCCGCAAGGAAAACGGCCCCACGGCCCCGCTGCACCACGGCGAGCGCTTGGAAAGGGCTGGGAAAAGCAGATCGGGACCTTTTTTTTCCCCAAAAAACAGACCCACCTCACTCCTCGCCCCAAATGGGGGAAGAGGAGACGGGAACCTGCTGCCAGAGCGGGGGCTGAGGGGTTGCAGCGAGCCCCCGAAAGCAGAAGTGCTTTGGGGCCGCCGTGCCGGGAAGGGCCTTCGCCCTCTGCGTGGAAGTGGGACCGTGGGCTGGGGTGGTCCCCAAAATAAATTATGGTGTGGTGAAGGGCACGGTGACCCCAGAGGCATGGCAAGCACGGCGCTGCCTTAGGGGATGGCAGCGCAAACCGTGCCCGGCAGCTCCGAAACCCAGCTTGGAGAGGCAGGACCCTGTGCGCCCCCAACCCTCACCGGCACAGCAAAGCCTGGGGGCCAAATCAGGCTCAGCCTGCTGTGGGGGCGATGCTGACCCCATCCCAGCCCCTAAAACCCTCCCTGGCCATTGCCCCGTGCCCGTGATGTCCCCGTGCAGGCGGCAGCAGTGAGCGCAGGGACACGGAGCCAGCGCTGCCTTCGCTTTGGAAACAATAACGCAGCGCTCTGCGCCCCTCTCGAGCGCATTGCTTAAAAAAAAAAAAAAGAGAGAGAAAAGAAATAGCTCTTCTAACATGCGAAGGCCTGGCTCCTATAAACAGGATTTCTTCCGTGTCCCAGGCAGCGAGTGAATGAAACGCAGATGGTTGGACTTGGAACACCTCTGAGCTCCCAACCACCAAATTATCCCCCCCCCGAAACCAACGCTTCGTGAGCTGGATGGAAACTGCGAGCATCGAGCGGGCTCTGCCTTGCGGTGAAGCCTCTTTTTTTTTTTTTTCCTGCAGAGGCCGGCAGCAGGGCAGGGGCGATGCCTGCAGGTAGCCTCGGCACAGGGCTCGGGTTCTGCCCCGTCCTGGGGGGAGCTGCTGCCTTTTGGGACCAGCCCCGGAGCACGAAGAGCCTTCCCCAAAAAACAGGGGCTGCTCCCCAGCTCCAAGAGCTTTCAGCCACCCCGGGGCTGCGCAGGAGGAGCAGAAAGCGAACGAGGCACCTCCGAACCACGGCTCCTGTCGTGTCCAGCTGAAATCCCACCCCCTGGCCCCTCCAGAGGTTGCTGGGGGCACCCCCTGGCCCCCTTCCCACGTCCTCGCCTCTGCCGCTCGCAGCCCGTGCGCCTGGCTCGGACCATCTGCGACATCCAAAATAGCAGGCGGGGGCTTTCTGCACGCTATTATTATTTATGACCGCATCGCGGGAGAGCCGGGCTGAGGTCACACGTCCCCAGCTCCGTGTCCCCCCCCCACTGCAGGGGATGTGGGTGACACGAGCCTCTCCCCAACCTCCCCTCGGCCACCAGTCCCTGCTGGAAGCAGCCACTCCTCTGACCCGTGACAGCTCAGGGACCAACTGCAGCCAGAAAAACCCTTTTTACGCAGCGGTCCCGTGTCCCCCAGTGTCCCCCAGCACCGCCAGCACAGGGGACACCGGTTGCCACCTCCAAGCCAGCACTGGCACAGGGTGACTCGGCTCCACCTGGCTCTGAAACATCCTGCTCTGGAAAAGCACACCCAGGCGAGGAGGGGGCACACGGTCCCCAGGACCCCCAGGAGGGGGATTTTAGGGTGTCCCTTATCGTGGGGGTGCCGCTCACCTGCGCTGGCCGGCCGCTGTGGCAGCCCCGGGGACACGGTGTTCCTCTGCAGCGCCGGCTGCTGCGGCGAGAGGAGCCGGGGGTCGGTGAGCGACGAGGTGACGAGGGACTGGGTGACCAGCGAGCTCCCCGGGTTGCTGAACTGCAGCGTGCTCTGGTTGGTCACGGGAACCGTCACCGGCATGGCGAAGTTCGGCGCGGGCACTGCAGACTGAAGAGAGAGCGGGAGGTAAAGGGGGGGCGTCGGGCAGGCGATGTCCTGCGGCTGAAGCTGGGGCCACTTTGGTCACCCCGAGCCCCCTCGCTGCTGCCCTAAATCCCGGTGACTTGGGGACCCCGGCACAGGAGCCTGGACCCCCCAGGAAAAGCAGCCGGGGGTTCGCTCGGACACAGCTGCGCTTTGCCACCAGCCGCTTCGCCTCTCTTTGAGGCCAAAATTAGTTTTTTACCCCTGGTGTCCGGCCACGTGTTTCTAGAGCAGCCCCAGCAGGACGTGACTCAAAGCATCACAGGGGGGAGCAGCGCCCTGGGGTGCCCCGAGGGGAGCTGACACCTCCTTTTGTCCCACGGCAGAGGCCAGGGGGACCTCACGAGGCCGTTCCCAGTTTGGGACAAGCCCCCTAACCCAGCACCGCTGCCCCACAGACACCCCACAGCTCGGGCAGGCTCCGCTTGGTGCCGAGCCCCCGGTGCAGGCTGGTGTCACCTCATCCCGTCCTGGTGACACCGGGGTCTGTCCTGCCACCACCAGGAGCTGCAGGGCAGGAGGAGGAGGCGAGCTGGGGCAGCAGGAGCGTGGCTCAAGCCCTATCCTCGGCCGCGGGTCGAGGCCCAGTTTCACCTACCGGCGTCCCCGCGGGAGCCAGGCTCGCCGTGCTTATCCCATCAGCCTCTCTTATGTCACTGATTTGCTCTTCATTAACAGGAGCAGGCACCTGCTTAGAGGCTTTAGCAGAGGCTTTGCTAAAGTCCCACTTTAATTTGCCGGGGGCTGGCACGGCACGGCGCCCCGGTGCCGCTGGGCATCGCCGCGGGGCCAGCCCCGAAGGGCAAGGGGAGCAGAGCATCCCCCAACGCCTCGGATTCCTTTAGGGGGAGAGGAGAGGAGGGGAGAAGGGAAGGTGCTCGCCCAGCTGGCTGCTGGAAACCCTCCCACTCGCTCAAGGGCATCCTGCCCTTCAGAGATCCTGCGGCTGCTGCCAGCCCGCGCTGCCCCACGGCGCCGGGAGGCTCCGGGGCACCGGGCTCATCCCCTCCTGGCCCTGATGCCGAGCCCTCCCCGAGCTCAGAACAATGAGAAAAAGGAGAAAAAAAAAAAAGGGGGGGGAGGGAGGGAGAGAGGCAGGGGGAGCAGGTTTTGTTGGGCGTGTGAACAACGAAGCGGCGGCGTTGTGTAAGAAATCTCCGCGTGTCCCCGGGAAGGGGGAGGACGAGCGAACGCGGCGCGGCCTCGGCGATGCCGTGGCAAAGCCAGGAGGGCTGGGGCCGGAGAGCAAAGCCTGGACTTAACCCGCCTCCAGCCCCCAGCACCTCCGCACCCGGTGCCAGGTCCCCCCCGGTGCCAGCACCCCGGGGTGGGGGGCACGAGCGGGACCCGGGGGCGCACGGCGCGCGTCTCCGGCCGAAATCTGGGGGAGAAGACGCAGACGTGAGCCAGGCTTCGCCCGGTTCTGCTTTCACCCAAAACCTTGGCAAACAGGCTGCGAAACGCAGAGGCTTCTGGAGCGAGCAAGGCTGCTGTTAGCGCCCCCGGTTAGTTCTGGTCACACACACACACACACAAAAAAAAAAAAACAAAAAAAACACCGCAGCCGGTTAAAAAGGAGAAGCGGCGGCTTCGAGCACCGGCACCGCTCCGGCCCTGGGTTTAGTCGGGGAGCCCGATGCCCTGGCCTCAATCCCCGGCGCCCGAATGCCACCTGCCAAACCGTGGTGGGCACGGGGAGCCCCCCTGGGGTCTGCGGGGAGTTGGGGGGCCGGGGCTGTGCCCCCCACCCCATACAAGCCCCATCAAGGGGTTGGAACCTTGTCCTCGTCCTCGGCATCGTCGCCGCCGGGCGAGCGGCACCGGGGCGAAAACGCCTCGCGCTTCGGCAGCTGAGTCAGCAAAAGCAAGGGAGGTGGATTTCACCAGCCCCAAATCTCAAGAAAAGCCCCGATTTTCACTCGCGTGGGCTGGCGAGAAGCGCAGAAGGGCAGATACGGGGTTTTTGTGTTTCTTTCTTTTTTTTTTTTTTTCCTGGGGAGGGGGCGTGAAATTTTCTAACGCCGCAGCCAGCCCTGAAAATTCGCCTCCCTCGTGCGCTCGGCAGCGACTCGGGGCTAATCCCCCCCTGCTCCAAACCCTCGCTGCCTTGCCCTAACGACTAATTTGACACGCTCGTGTGTCCCCCCCTACCTCCTCCTCCTGACACAAATCCCTTCCAGCGCTGTCCCGATGCCACCCCGCTGACGGGCCTGGGATCACGGGGCTAAAACCTGCCTGGATTCCTGCCACGGCCGCCAGCTGCCCCGAGGGCTTGATGGATTTGGGGGGAATTAAGGCGGAATCGCCCAAACCGGGCTGACCCCGTCTGCTCCCTGCCGGCTCGTGGGGATTTCGGGGGGCAGGAGCCAGGGAAAACCCCTTTTAGGGGAAAAAAGGAGGCTGGAATTTGGGGGCCAGGGAGCGGAGGCACCCCCAGCTGCCCACCCTGGGGCTGCTCCCACTCCTCCAGCTGGGAAACCGGAGGGACCCCGAGGGTCCCCGGTGCCGCCACCCCTAGGAGCCACTTTTTCCCCTTTTTCTCCCCAATTTCCTGCCCTTTCGGGTGCATTCGGGGCCCTGGTGCATCGGCTCCCACGGCACAGCACGGCTCCAAAGCAAAGCCATGCAAAGACCCCCGACACCTGGAGGCAGCCGGGGAATTGGGGGGCGGGGGGGGGCTGCAGACCACCAGCTACTCACTGCGAGCCGGTAACTCTGCATCATTTTATCAAACTCCTCATCAATCTTTTTATATTTCTCCTCCGTCTGCGGGGTCAACGCAAACACTTCGTCCCCTTCCGGGCTCTCGCACTCCCTGTGCTTCTTGTTCAGCGCCTGTGACGTGCGGGGTGGGGACGGGGACGGGGACGGGGGACACGGGGGTGTCGGGGACGAGGTCGGGGAGGGGGGGGGAGGAAATCGAACAGAAGAAAAACAAAACAAAAAGAACAAATAATGAAGGTTTTCCGGCCACGGGGCAGGTACTTACACCGTATCGCTTGAATAGGATATCCAGATCCTCGCTGCCTTTACGGTATTTATCCTCCATCAAGGGGCTCTGGTCTATCGAGTCATCTCCGTCGGGCTCCGGGCTGTCACAGCCGTTAAAACCTTTCTTTCTTAACGTCTGAAAACACAACCGGGACACTTTGAGATCTGGGGACAACGGGCAGCCCTCGGGGACGGGCGGTGACCTCCCCAAAACGCCCCCCGATTTGGGGCGCACGGTGGCATTAAAACGGGTCAGCGCCGGGTGGGTCCTAAAGGGGTTTTGGTGGATGGATGGAGAGAAACTTCCTGGATTTCATGGTTTTTTTTTGTTTTTTTTCCTATTTTTTCCTCACTGTGCTGGTGCTGAGTTCGGCCCCGCACCAGCTCGGAGGCGTTTTTGTCACCCAGGGTCACCGCAGAGACAAGGAGGGGAAATAAACCCTAAATCCGGGGCGCGCTCTCCTGCTAGAAACACAAAAAACGTTATTCCAGGTAGGAAACCAAAACCAAAACCTAAAAAAAAAGGCAAAAAGTAGACTCGGGCCCCCATCACCCAGCACCGTGCAGCAGCTTTGGGGTCCGTCCACTTCACATGGGGTGGGCACAAAGACCCCAGGCAGGTTTTGGAGCAAAAAGCCCCTCCGTGGTGCTCAGGAGCCGAGCTGCAGATTGCTTTACGCAGGCACATTTAATCATTTTATTTTCAAAATACCAAAGGCAATTAGGCGTTATTATGGAACCGCCGCGTGCCAATTTTTTTTCTATTTTTTTTTTTTTTTGTGAAAGTCAAAGCTACAGAATTTCCTGGAAGTCTTGGTCCCTTTTCATGCCAAATCCAGCAGGGGAAAAAAAAAAGAAAAAAAAGAAAAAAAAAAAAAAAAGGCCTTGACAATTCTCCTCTTGTCTTCCGAAACAGCAATAAACAGCTCTGTTTTGGGGCCAAAACATCCTGGAGCGGCTCTCCATCTACCTGGGGGCCGTACGGGTGGCGTGGTTTGCCCTAAAATAGCTTTTTTTTTTCGCTGAAGCCCCTGAAAATTTCACAAATCTCCAGCCAAACCCCCCGCGTTGCAGCCGTGCCTCGACGCTTTCTCCATCACCCACCCGAGGCACTTCCCCGACCTTCCGCTCGCCCGATGGCGCGGGGAATTCAACCCCAAAAGGAAAGAAAACGAGCGGATTTGGACACGATATCCCCAAAAAAGCAGCCCAATTTCTTGGTGCCTCCCTCGTGCCCGGGCTTTTCACCCCAGGACTTGGCTGCGTCCTCGCCCAAGCACCACGGCGCCATCCGAAGCCCCTTTTGGAATTGTTGTACCCCAAAATCCTACAAAATCGTGCCATTTGTTGCCCTTTCCCCAGGGAAGGGGAGCCAGGGGCAGACGTGCTGGGAATGCCCCTTCCTGGCACGGCTGTGAGCGAATTTCATCGGAGCTGGGGCTTGACCCCGAGGGCAGCACCGAAGGGGAGGTTCCCGAGGCTGGGCGGGTGTTTTTGGTGTTTTTTTTTCAAGGTTCCCGAGGATTTTTCCCAATTATTTTGCTATTTTTGTGCGTGCCCTTGTTTGTTTTTAGAACGGGCCAGAAACAGCCCCGCGCTCCCGCAGCGGGGAAGGGACGGCTTCACCGTTATTTTTTTGGAAAGTGTTTTTTTTTTTTGCGTATTTCTTTTCCAAAACCTTTTGTTTCGCTGCCGCGGCTGGGAGACGGAAAGTTGAGCCTCTCTCCTTGCTCCGCAAAGAGTTTTTCCTCCCTCTCTCCCTCTCTCCCTTCCAGGGGCAAAGTGGAAAACGCCGTTCCGTGAGCCGTGGAAGCGATGAAGCCGGGTTTCCTCCAGATGCGTGCGGCAGGAGCCGTGCTGGGGAGATTCTCCGGTGTCTAATAAGGGCTGTGCCCCCCTCACGGCTCCCCAATTCTCTCTTTTTTCACAAAACAGCAAAGAAACCCCTCAACCCCCTGGAGATCCCCTCCAACTGTGGTCAAAGCCCCCACTGGGGGCTCCCTGCAGGAGGTCGTAGCCAAGCGGGACCCCCCCTCTCCTCCTTTCTAAGCCCCAAAGCCCAGAATTGGGGCAGGAGGCTTTAGGCAGTGCCCAGATGCACCGAATCTGCCCCAAACTCCCAGGATTTATTGCCCAAGCGGAGCAGCGAGTGCAGAATTACGGCTGCCGTCGCCTTGCCGGAGCGGTGCCACGGCCTCTCCCCGGCCACTTCATGCAATTAGTCCTGCTGTAATTAACCTGCGAGCCCCACCGGGGTCGGTCCGCTGCTAGGGGGAAAAGCAGAAGGCGTGAAGAGAAAGGAAACCTTTATTTCAGCGGGCTGCATCCAGTGGAAAACGCCCACTGCTCATTCCAAGCCCGTTGAAGACGAACACCTTCGCATCAGGAATTTTTTGACGGATGAAACCAGGGCGAGAAGGTCACATCCCCCACCCCAAAAAAAAAAAAGCCCTTTCCTGGCTTTCTTGCCTCATCCAGGAGTGGGTTTAAACCTCAGGAGGGTGAGAGAGCAGCAGGAAACCCAGGGGATGGAGAGGAAATGATGCTCAACCAGGATGCAGGATCCTTCCCCTAAAAGAGGGCGACTGGGATCCAAACCACCCCTGGCTTTGGGGGTGTCCAGGATGGGGCTGAGGCTCTGAACCCACACGAGCACAGCCCTGGGAAGGGGAATTAGGGAAGATGCAGCTCCCCTGGGACGCTCAGGGAAAACAGGGGATTTGCACCCCGGTCCCCCGCAGCTCTGCCCCATCCATCGGGAGCTGGCACGTCAGCGGGGCTGCGGGAAACGAGGAGCGACAGCGAGAGCAAAGCCGGCGTGATCCCCGGCCGGGCGCGCACGTGGCACCCAGCGTGCCTGCCCGGGGGCCTCAGCTGTCCCCCGGCCGATTAAGGAGCCCCCCCTCCGTGCAGGCAGGGAGATTTTCTCGGACTTAAAAGCTTGCCGCAGCCAGGACTTGGCCGGGCGCAGAGCGGAGGGGCTGAAACCCTTCCCGATGCGCTTGGGTAAATGCGGCCCCTCGCCGGGGTTTTTAATTTCGGGACCTTCCCATCCAGTGGTTTTTTTGTTCCGAGGGTGCTCAGCTGCTCGCTCTCCTTTCTTTTTCAAGGGGAGAAAGGTGAAATCCTCGCCTTGTTCAAACCACGGGTGTGAAGGAAAAGCCCAAATCCCCTCTGCCATGAGCCTGCGCTCGCTCCCCTTGCGCCGGGAAAACCAACTCGAGGGGCTTCTCCCCGGGCTACCAACGGCCCCACGGCCACCCCCAAACACCCGAGATGCTGCTGGGGGCTGCAGCCCTCCTGGGGGGACAGGACACGGGTGTCGCAGCCACCTCCACCCCGCCAAATCTCCACTGCTCAGCCCCTTGCAGTCAGCTTTGGAGCAGGAAAACCCTGGAGCGGCCCCAGCCCTGCTCCAAGGGACGAGGACGGATGCTCGAGCAGCTTCAATCCTGCCCGAGCAGGATCTCCCCGCGCTGGGGAGCGGGTGACAGCAGCTCTGCGTGCCGAGCTCGGGCTCTCCTCCCCGCCATCCACCCGGATCCTTCCCCTCCCGACGCTCCTCTCTCCAGCTTTGGATGCAGATTCATCGTTTCATGTGGTGCAAACACAGAATTTCTTTGGGTGCCAAGGACTGCGTGTAACTTGTCGGCTTGGGAGTGTTTGCATCTTGGACCATAAGGGAACAGAGAATGCTGCCCAAAATGTTTACGGTATTTTTAGGCCAAGACAAATCTGTTCGACGCCGCGAGCTCCAGTATGAGCATCCTGGAGAGGCTGGGCGAGGAACCGCGGCTGGAAAACCACCGCGTGGTGCTCAGGGCGCTTCCCTGCCCGGGGACGGGGCTGCTGCGCCTCAAAAAGGGTCCAGAAAAGGCATTTTGAACAATTTAAGACAAGCATGTGCAGGCAGGGAGGTCTCCAAAGGTCCATGGGGCGGGCAGGTGCTGCTGCCGGCGCAGAGGACAGCTCAGAAATGAGACGTTTTGGGGAGGTGCGAGAAAAAAACACCAATAAAAAATCTGATTCGTGAGCTAGGCTGTGGGCTTTTTTTTTTTTTTTTTCCCTTCACGAAATCAAAGCCTGAGGCTGCTGAATTGCACCGGAGGGATTCAAAGGCAGCAGTGACAGGTCTGAGCGGCGGGGGAGGACGATCCCTGCAGCGCTTCGGGGCCTCGGCGCGCGAAGTCCGAGCGGCTCCGTGCCGGGGAGCGCCCGTGCCCCCCGTGGCACCACTCTGATCTGCTGCTGCCTGAGCGCCTGACGGCTCGGCGGGTGTTAATTCCTGCCCGGTGTTAATTAATGCCCATAATTACCCCCGTCCGGCCCCTTGCGTTTGTCTGAATTTGCCCATGCGTAAACGGGAGCTGCCCACACGCGCAGCGAGGAGCGCACGGTGCCCTCGTGCCATCGCCACTCTGCGGGGCGCCCGGTGAACACCCCTGAGGGGGTGTGGGCACAGAGGCACCCAAAGGTCCCTCCCAGCCCGAATTCGTCGGTGAGGCAGGTCCTGGTGTCCTGCAACCCCACTGTGAGCACCTGGAGCAGCTTCAGGGGAGCAGCGCCGGCTGCAGCCACGTGCCCAGCGCCGCAGCCCCGGGAGGTGCCTCCAAAACCACCCCGGGTTTGCCTGCACCATGGGCAGATCCCACAAAGCAAACCCCAAAAGCGCACCTCGCTTTTACAGCCCTAAAACAGCACCCAGCTCCAGGTGGCTTCCAACTCCGCCACCCAGAAGCGAGGATTTTTGCACGCTCAACCAAAAAAAGAGGCAAAATCAGCCCGGCACCGGGCGTCTGCGCGTCCCCCCTCCCGGCCCCGGCCCCGGCCTCACCTCGATGATGTCTGCGTTGGTCCGGCTCTCGTGGGGCTCGTTGTACTCGGTGTACTTGAGCAGCACCTTGTCCATGTCGGTGCTGGCGTACTGGAACAGCTTGTTGGAGTGGTTGAAGATGATCAAGGCAATCTCGCAGTCGCACAGGACGCTCAGCTCGTAGGCTTTCTTCATCAAGCCGAACTTGCGCTTGGTGAAGGTCACCTGGAAGCAAGAGGAGAGGATTCGGGATGAGCACCGGGGGAGAAACCAAAGGGAAGGGCAGAGGGACGTCTCCTGGCCTCGGTCCCCCACGGGGACCACGACCCCAAGCTCTCCCCTCTCACCTCCCTCTTCCGCAGGCTCACGCGGCCCAGCGGATTCGTGCCGCTGCCTATTTTTGGGCTGGGCGCGAGGCAGACACTTCACAAGCACAGAGATGATTATCAGCATTGGAAATCGCATATTGCCAAATCAAGAGAAAAGAAATTTCAGCAAAATCCCCAGCAGAGCTACCATCTGTCCGGGGGCTGAGGGTTGTTGGTTTTTTTTTTATTCTCTTTCCCAGCCCAACATTCATGCAGCACGGAGCAATTCCTCGCTCGCCGCGGCCACTTGGACAGCACCGGACCCCAGGAGCAGGGGAGCTGGGGCCAAGCCCCCCCCAGCACAGAAAAGGGGTGCTGGGAACAAAGCCTTTGGCCTTGGTTTGGCCCCTTTGTGCGTCCCACTCTGCGATTTGGCTCCTGCTGCCACCTCCCTGCCCTGCTGGTGACATTGCTGGGGCATCTCCTGCCCCTATCCCGCCCCAGCTTCCAACAAGGTGCCCCCTAACACCTCGACAGCCCCCCCCCAGCACCTCGTGCAGGGGTCAGGAGAAGGCGGGGGGCTGGGAATGAGGTGGCCACAGCTGCAGGGAGCTGGGCACAAGCTCCAAACCCAAGCAATTCACAGCCCGAACCCAGCCCCAGCAGGACCCCTCTGGGTGG
The DNA here is from genome assembly GCF_963932015.1 of Anas acuta. Lineage (NCBI taxonomy): Eukaryota > Metazoa > Chordata > Aves > Anseriformes > Anatidae > Anas > Anas acuta. The sequence continues at coordinate 1,736,310 of NC_089006.1, read as the reverse complement.
GTTGGGGCTGGTTCACACCCAGATGCTCCGGGGACCCTCAAGCAAATGCTGAACCCCCCCTGAACCCTCCAGCGTTCTCCTACTGCTGGAGAAAGGCACGATGCTTGGCCAAAGCTCCCAGATCAAGACGAAAAAACAGGAATAAAAAGGAACAAAGAGGCAGGGAGGCTCCCACAACACTTTGAGCACTGCCCTTGGGGGTGAGGCAGCAGCCGGGGGATCGCCGCCCACGGGCACGGGAGGGCTCGACCCCATTACGGCCTCAGAGCCCCACAGCTTCAGCTTGAAGCACGGCGGGACGAGCGTGGATGAGGATTTTGCTTCCACCAGCCTCTGGTTGGAGGAGTAAAAGAGCTGAGCCCGAGGCTGCCCAAGCTTCCCCGTCCACCCCGGCGCGGATGGATGGAGCGGGATGGATGGAGCGCGTCTCTCCGAGCCGGCCACGGCACAGCCCGGGGACTGGGAGCTGCCCGCCCCCCCGCCCCCAGCCATCTCCCAGGGATGATTAAGCATTAACGAGATTCAGCTCTAATCGCCTCGCCCGCTGCTCCCCGCCACGTGCGCCCGCTCGCCCCGGTGCTCCAGCGGCTCCGAGCGTGCGCTCACGTGGCCGGGATCCGCGCGGCGAGATGCTCGAGGGCCAAGGGGCACCAAAAACCCATGGAGACCCCCCCTCCTGCTCTGGGGGTCACAAAAACCCACAAAATGAGCAGCCACCAGCAGGACCCAAAGCACCGAATAAACCCCCGTGGCTCTGCAGATGAGGGGATGTTTCCCCTACAAGCTGGGCACAGGGCTCAGGAGCACCCCCGTCTCGGTGCCCCGCAGAGGGAAGCATAAATTTGCCCTTTAACCAGCCCCATTGTGCCATTGTCCCCAACACCACCGCCCCACACATCCACTGGGGACAGGGGAGAGAAACCCCAAACCTGGCCGAGCCGAGCCCAGGGGCTGGGGCGCACACGGGTGCGAGCCTCATCTCCAAGAATTAACCTTCTAAGGCTAAGAGGGTAATCAAATCTCATGCTTCGGGGCGTAAGCCGATCACCGAAGGGGTCAGGAAGGAATTACTGCCCCGCACAGCCCCACACCACCAGCAGCTTTTTGCCTTTCCCCTGATGCAAACCATATTGGCCGCTGCCAGAGTCAGCAGCCTGGCCCTGAAGGGCTGATGGTCTGATCTGTCGTGGCAAATCCTCTCCAGTAATTCCCCTAATGACATTAGTGACTCTTACTCGCTTTCCTCCCCGGGCTTTGGCTTCTGCTGTAATCCCGGTCTCCTCGGCACGGGCTCGTGGATGGCTGCTGATGGACCCGAGGGAGCAGCAGCCCCGGTGGGGACGTGGGTGCTGCCACAATATTCCCCCTCTGCAGCCCTCTCCTTGCCAGCTGCAGGATCCAGCCGGGCTGTGAGCACAGGACCTCCATCTGAGCAGGCTGCAGGGCAGCAGCACAAAACCCCTGCGTAATCCAGGAACCTCGGGCTCCCCAAACCCCGGAGCGCAGCACGGAGAGGGAGCCCTTCCCCGTGCCTGCCCTCACCCTGGTTTTAAGCCGGCTTCACCAAGCAGCTGCGCACAAGGTGCCGGCACAGACATCCCTCACCTGCAGCAGCAGCAGGAGAAGGAGGGGAAAAAACAAAATGAGGCAAAACGGGGATGTTCATGAGCCTGGTGACTTGAGCGCACGAAGCTGCTTCCCCACTGGGTCAACACCAGCCCCGCACCGCCCCACAAACGCCTGCCACCGCCTCGGCTGCTGGCACAGAGCCTCCTCGTCCCCTTCCCGACGGCTTCTAGAGCAGCGCGGGGCTGTGCCACCAAGCCCCAGGGTGACCAAACGTTCGCCCTTCGTTTCAGCCTCCCATGGGGAGGTGGTGACCGGCTGCGTGCACCCAAGGCCGGGCAGCGCCGGCGCATCCCCGCAGCCCCTCGTGGCCCTGCATGGTGTGGAAACGAGCGGTGCCGTGAGCATTTGGGACCTTACCGAAACCATTTCATGCCCATCCTGTCCCCCCAGCACCACCAAATAAAGCCATGAGGAAGCGAACCCGCGGTTTTCTCTTCTTTAGCTGCAGAGCAATAAAACGGCTCCGCGGATTTTGCTGCTTGCCACCTTTTACGCGCCAGGAACACGCACCGTGCCCACGATTTTGGGGTTTTCCTTAGAAAAAAAAGCAGCAGGAAAGAAGCCGAGCAGGGCACGCTGCGGCACCTGCAGCTGGAAGTCTCACAGCTACGGGAAAAACATCGATGGATCCATCCCAGGGCAAACCTGCTGTAGCAAAGCGCTGCCACTCCACCCATCAGCCTCAGCAAAGAGACAAAACGAGGGAAAAACTTGTGTTTTTTTCTTACTCTGAGATACACGCCTGTGTTTTTCACGCATGCACACACACGCGCGCGTGGCAGCGGCTTGGCTTCAGCCCAGCACAAGTCTGGCACAAGAAAAAAAAAAAAAACAAAGATCCCCGGGCAGTTAGAAGTTTTCAAGTGAAAAAAATAAATAAATAAAATAAAAATTGTTTGGGTTGTTTGCGTTCAGAAAAATGGAGACTTGTTGCGGCTGTTTTTTGTTGGAAAAACCTCACGGAAAATGTCAAACGAAATATATTTTCTGCAAGAACAAAAAAAAATAGAAAAGCAGCAGCTAAGTGGAGAAGACGCTTTTCTGGAAAAGCACTTAGATGGAAATGGCACGAGCGGCTCCAGGACGCGGCTGCGGCAGGCCCAAGAAAATGGGGCTATTTGCCCCGTTTTTGGGCAACTGTCGCAAGAGGCCTGAATCCAGCCCCAGGTGCTGAGCTTCGCCTGTCTCTGTGCCTTCTGGGTTAGGAGGGAAAAGCACAGGTTGGCCCCAAGGGGGTGGAAATGGGGATTCTAGAAACGGGACCCTGGAAATATGTGAGAAAAGGGTTTTGGGGAGGGGGGCACCCACCTGCCGGTTGCGCTCGTCCGTGATCCGCTGGATCTGGATCTTTTTTCTCCCCATCTTCTCGGGAAATCCTCACCGCAGCGGGGCGACTCGGCTCAGGGGAGGCGAAGAGGAGCCCCCTTTTTAAAAGGCTTTCATGAAAAAGCGTTGGGGGGGGGGTGGAGACGATGAAAAATGAACGGAAAAAAAAAAAAAATCAAAGAGCGACGAGGCGCGGGGCGCTGCGCTCTCAGTTCATGGCACCCTCCTGCACGGCCGGGTCCGGCGGGGCTGAGCCGTCAGAAACCTGCGGGGAGGGAGAGAGAAAGGAGTGAGACCCAAATCCATCCGTGCCCAGGCTGTGCCCCCCCAGGATTCTCCCTCCCCCCAAGCACCAGAGCCCAGTTTGGGGACGAGGGACCTCGGCAGGTCTCCGATCCATCGCACGGGGTCGGGGACGTCGCGTTGGTCCCATCTGATTTTGGAAACCCCCAGGGATGGAGCCAGGGGACCAAGGGAAGGTGGGGAACCGGGGGGGCACTGAGGCACTGGGGGGGCACAGCGCCGTCCCTCTGCGATCCCCTGGGATCTTTTTTTTTCCTTTTGATAAAGTCGTAAGCAGTGGAGCGGCGGGTGATCAGCTCGGGCCATTTCCACACGGCTCCGATTGCTGCGTTAAGCTTCAATTTGGCATTTTCAGCCGGTTTTATTCAATTACTTTAAAAAAATAACGTATAACCGGGGCACGGGGCAGGGGGAAAGAAGGTGGAGGAGGGAGCTCGAGCCCGACCCCTTTGGTTTAACACTGGGATGCAGAGGGGCGGCACGGGTGGACTTGGCAAAGCCAAGGGGCAGCGCTCACGTCGCGCTTTGACGCCACGGTGCCCCGTGCCAAAGCCCGGACAGAGGGAAAAGCCAATCCCAAAATAGCCCCGTATCTGCCTCCGCTTGGCAGCCCCACACGCTCCGGGTTTGGCTCCGGGAGGCACGATCCCAAAGCCTCCTCCCTGCCCCTGTCCCACCCCGCAGCCCCCAGCCTGGGCCCCACGGGGATTTTCACCCCATCCTTTGCCTCCTCGCCAGGCACTGCGACCCCAAAGCAGCCCCGACGCTCCCGCGCTTGTTTTTCGGGGTTCGTGGAGGCTTGTGAGTCACTCTCCCGTGTTTTTTTTTGGTGCAATTATTCATCGTGCCTCGCGCTGAGCAGTTTCGGCACGGATCTGAGCACCAGGCAGGGGAGGGAGACAAATTTCCCCACCGTTTGCTGCCTGGAGCAGGCGAGCGCTCAGGACCCCGACTGCTCGGGGAGGCAGAGGACAACCAAAGCCCCTTTTCCTCCAAACCCCAACGGGACGAGGACAAATGGCCCGTTGGCTGCTTGAATCTTTCCCACTTCAGGCACTGTTTTCTCTGGACACCAGAGGCTGAGAAGGGCCCAGTGCCAGGGGTGCCAGCACCTCTCCGAGCGCGCACGCGGTACCCGGGCTGCGCACCGCGCTCCCAGCACCGCGGGGAGGCGAGGGGCTGGCGCGAGGACTGGGAGAAAAGCAGGAGGAGCTTTCTGCAAAGTTTTCTTTGCAGCTTCTCCCTTCAGAGCCGTTTCCTTCAGCTGGCTGAGAACACGCACCTTCCCCAGCCTCGGCACCGCCAGCGGCAGGACGAAGCAGCAACAGCTCCGCATCCGGACCCGGGGCAGGACGCTAATTCTTTCCTTCTGCCGCAGCGCTTGGACGGAGCAACCCTCCGAAACGACGGCGGGTTTGCTATCCAAACCAGAGAGGAACTCTCCAGCAGCAACAATAAACACTGCAGAACAACGGGCCGTAAATTTAAAGCGAGTGAAAGGAAACATATTTGAACGTTACTCGGCTGTGGGACTCCTTCACAGGATGCTGTCGCAGCCAAGAGCTCACAAAGCCGGGGCCGAGAGGAGCAAAGCCCAGCCCTGCCCCGAGCCTTGCTCGTGCTTCTCTCACCAAAACCACGCTCCCCTCCCCGAGCTGCAAATAAAACCCAGGTGTCCCCACGCAAATCACCTTTCTCAACCACCACACCGCGTTCCTTGGAGCCTGCCCTGGCTGGATGGGGATGGCGCGTCCCGGCCTGGTGCTCGCCCACGCTGCCCTGAGGATGCTGCTCCTCCTGCTCGTCCCCAGGGGAGAGGATCCAGAGCTGGCACCAGGGAGGAAAACACCAAATTCGGGGCTCTGGTGGGAGAAGGGAAGGGATTGGGAGCAGCACTGCGGCGCTTGCTGCTCTCCAAGCTCACCCACGGGGAGGTTTTTGAACTCACCCCTTTTCTCTCCATGTTCCTGGTGGGGTTTTAGGGCGTTGCGGGGTTTCTTTTTTCCCCCGAGGTATTTTTAAACCCAGGTATTCTTTCAAGCTTCCTGGCCAGGTGGCTGTTTCAGAAAGCCCGACCACAGGCTCCACTTTCTGAGCAGCATCTGCAGGCACGAGGAACGCGGAGCGAGCACCGGGTCCCACCACGCACCTCACCGGCGGGTCCCTTTCCTTCTCTGCAAATCATTTCAGCCCCCAATCACCCACCCCAAAGCACTGGGGTCTCCCATCACCCTCCGGCACGCTCAGGGGGGACTCAAGCACCGGGACACACGTTCCCAAGCACCCAGGACTCAGGACTTTTAAAGAGAGTTCAAACTCCTCAATAACTTGTAACGCGCGGGGCCTCGGGCGTTTTAATTCTGAGTAATATCCCCGATGACCCAACCATCTTTTTGCCCTTCTAGACAGCAGCTCCTCGCTCCTCAGCCTGGTTTTCTAAGGATAAACGAGGCTCGCTCCATCACAGGACAAGGAGGCACCGACCCCGTGTGCCCACCAAGCCCAGGGGACATCACCATCCCCAAACCACGGCACTCCAATGAGTTGCACACAGTGGGGAAAGCCCAGCCTTTAATAAGACACCAGAGAATCCCCACAGCCCTAAAATTCAGCCCGGCAAACCACGGGCACCTGGGAATTGCTGCGAGGATCAGAGGGACCCCAAAACCCCGGGGGAAATTTGGCGTTGCCCCCGCGAGCCGCGCTGGGACGGGGCCGCATCCCTCCCACCCGGCACCCCCTCGCGCGCTCGCACCAGCGTGACTGTCACGGCAATTAACACACATGCCAATTAACTGCGAGCAGGTGCTGGTTAACTCTGTGCTGAGTAATTCATACCCGGCTCCAAGCAAATTGCTTCAAATTGGAGAGACGGGCGAGGGAGCAGAGTTAGCATTTTGCAAATGGGGGAAGAAAGGAGAGGAGCAGCAGCCTCTCAGCTGGGAGGTGTTTGCACAAAACCAGGAATTTGGGGGGTGCTGAGCCCAGGAGCTGGGAAGGCTCAAGAGCTGCCATCTCCCATGAGACTTTTTTCCTGCATTCCTGACCCTTTATACATATTTACAGCCTATTTTACCCATTTTTAAATATTTTCCCTTGGCACTGCACGAGCAGTGGGGTCCTCCGCACCGTCCCTTTTTCCATCCCCCCAAAGATCCCTGCATTTCCCTAGGAGCAAGCGGGGGCACTCAGGGTCTCACACCCACTTTTTGGGGCCTTTTTTGCTATTTTTAACGCACTTTTATCGCGTCCCCTTTTCCTTGCCTCCTCGCTGAAGTCAGCCGCATTGTGAGCTCAGCACAATGTCAGCTCCAATAAACCAAGCGGCCGCCACGCAGCTGTAAAGGCGAGATCAAAACGGCGAACCCCAAAGCCCTCGGAATAGGAAGGCAAAGGCAAATAATCGTATCCTTTCCAAAAAAAAAAAAAAACAAAACACACAACAACTTTTTTCCTTTCAAGTGCTGCCCGCTCTGCACTTCTGCGTGGCCTTGCCCTTCCCGGTGCGCTCCCGGATCCACGCTCCCCGGGGCACCAGGGCAGAAACCCGTGGTGGAAGCAGGGTGAAAAGGGACAGCAAAATCTGGAAGGAAATTTGGAGAGGAAGGAAAAGAAGAAAAGCGCTCCCCCGGGAAGAGGCTGGAGGGCCCTGCACTGCTCAGCTGGTGGAGGAGGTGAACGGGAGGGAGAAGGCCTGCCAGCGGCGCAGAAAATCCCCAAATTAAATCCAAAATTGAAGCCCAAATTAAAGGGAGAAAGGCTGTTTCCCACCTCCTGCAAGGCACGAGGAAAGGAGATCTGCTGCAAGCAGCAACGTGGAGGCACCAGCGGCCGGGACCAGGCACGGGGAAGCACACCCCAAAATAAAACCACAACAGCCAAAAGCCAGCGCCTTCCCCCCCCCCAGCAGCACCCACTCCCGCAGCACAAAACCACCCTTTAATGAGGATTTGGAGGAATTATCCCAAAGATGGGCTTATCCCTGCTTGGCATCCTTCGAGCCGGGGCATCCTTCTCCGGTCAGGGCAGGGAGGCGCCGGCGCTGTGCGGGCACCAGGACGGGGCCCCCCCGGTGCCAAACCCGCAGCATCCCCCGGGAAAAGCAGTTGAGCCCGGGAGACACCACGCAGTGCCCTGAGAGCAGCCTGGCAGCACCCCTGGCCTCTCTCCCATGGCAAAAGAGCCCTAAAAGCACCTGCAAACGAAGCAGCAAAGCGCAGCCGAGGTGTCCAAGCCCCCAGCATCGTGCGTCTCGCTCTCACCACGGCACGAACCGGCAGCGGCGCAGGGCTGCACTTCCACCTCCCAAGGCTACGGATTGAGCTCAGGTCACCTCTTGAACCTGACTGTTTAGCTGCAGTTCTTGCCTTCCTGTTTCCTTTTCTCGCTGGCGGCTGGGCCGGCCTTTTGTGCCTTAATTGTTGTTTTTTACATATCCTCTACGCTGACACCAAGGACTTTTCGTTTCCTCCTCGCCGGCTTCGGGATCCGAGGGACCCCGCTTCCTTCTCCCGTGGGGAAGGGGGGAACGAGAAGCCCCCGGCGCTAACGCACGGTGCTGGCGCTCAGCTGGCACCGCTCCTCCTCCTCCTCCTCCTTCTCCTCCTCCTCCTGCAACGTCGCCGCTTCGTGCTCGCCATCACCTCCCCAGCGAGCCATCGCCCCGCGCGGGTTTGCCCAGGACGGTGGCACCGGGCAGGACACGGCCACAGCTCCGTCGGGCACCGCGTGTCCATGCGCCCCCGGCCCCGCTGCGCGCCGTGCGAAGGGCTAACTCACCAGCTCAGCATTGTTTAGCACCTCTTTATCTCCAAACCGAGATCAAAACCGCACAAACACGCTCGAGTCTCCTCCAAAGCTTCTATTCTGGTTTCAGGATGATGCTATCTGGGTTCCTGTGCCGAGCCTCCAGATGCAGGCAGGGGGAGGGGAGAGGAAGGCGGCCGAAACGCGGCTCCGGAGCAAACCTGGCTCGGAAGCACAGCTGCAGGGCTCGCCCGAGCCCTCCCAGGGGCCGAATCCTGCTCTTGGAGCAGGTGCAGAGCCGGCACGATGCGGCGAGGAGCCTGGCAGCGAGCGGGCGGGCAGGTCCCTCCCGCGCACCCGACGCCCGGTGCGCGCAGCCGGAGCAGCGAGCGCCCAGCTCGGGCGGGTTCCCGGGGAGGGGGCTCTGCAAAAACGGCCCCGCTGCCGGCGCAGGATCCGTCCCACCAGCTGCAGGTACAGACCTCGGGAGGCTCCAGAGAGCAGAATCGAGGCTGGATTCAATCAGGCCCCCGAGGAATTTGAAAAGATACATATATTCCTGACCCAGATTCAGGCGTTCTCTGGAGAAAAGCAGATGCCAACCGCGCCGCCGGCTCCGCCGAGCTGTAACAAAACCGCGGGCCGTGCCAACAGCGGCCGAGCCCGGGGAAAAAAAAAAAGCGCAGCCCTTAAACGAGGCTGGAGAAGCAGCGTTCACAGGGGGGGCTTTAGAGGATTTGGGGAGAGCATTAACCAGGGGCACGTTGTCTCTTCCCCTGCAGCTCCTGTGCTTGTCTGCGCCAGCGTCACACTGGGCGCGAGGCGAAGGGGCTGCGATGTGCCGGGGGTGCCCTCACAGCCCGTGGCCGACCACATCCCTGAGGTCCCTTTCTCACCCTCCCCGTGCCACCAGAACGGCCGGAGCCGACGGAGGCTCGTGGCTGCCCACACCACTTAAATGGAAAGGACACGGGGGAAGGAAGCGGGGAGGGGGCCCCCCGGACAAGGTCAGCGGCGCGCCCGCGGCCCTGCTCGGCGCTGGCCAAAAGCCAGAAGCCACCCAGGGACGCTCGCACTGTGCAAAGGCGAGAAGGCGGCTGCTGGGAGGAAGCACCCACGGGTCTGGGACGCCCCCCGAGGAGCCACCCCATGGGGACAGGGCAGGGGAGCACGGGTCGGAGGCGTCAGGCCAGGCAGAGCTTTGCCAAGCGACCTCCGAAGCGCCCTTGGGCACGGGACGGGTTTCGCCGCCACCACAGCCACCACCTTGAGTGGCACGACCTTGGCGGTGGCATCCCCACAGTGGCACCCACACGGTGGCACCCCTGGAGGTGACACCCACACCGTGGCACCCCCGGAGGTGGCACCCAGCCCTCCCAGGCGCTGTTGGGGCCGTGGATGGTGCTGGGGAGGGTCCCGCGCCCACCCCGCGCGCCCGCCGTCACCTGCGATGCCGGAGTCCCATGGCGAGGCCGCTTCGCCTCCCTCCTGTCCTCCATCCGTCACCAGCTCCGGCGCTGGGGAGCGGGGTAATTTTCCCTCGGCACTAAGTACAGTTTTCTAAATGAAGGGAAGCCAGAGCCCATTATCCGGCTCCGTCGCCCACCCCCACGGCTCCCTGCAGGGCACGAAATAACCACCTGCCAGCTCCCCGTAGCCATGCGCCGCGGCAATGATATCGCAGCTTCCCCTGTCACTATTGTCAGAGCAAAATTTAGATACCTGGTAATGAGGAGGTTTAATATGACAGATGAGAGGTTGACTCATTAAAAAAAGGGAGAGAAGGAGAGGGAGCTGAGTTAGGGGGATGGATCCTGCGCTCCGAGCCCGGATGGAAAGCAGGAGGCTGTCAAATCGAACCCGTGCCGGGGGGGGAGCAAAAGCAGGGCTGGATCCCAAAGCAGAGCAAGACGCGGGAGTTTGGGTTGAGGACTTGGGGAGGAAAGGGGAGGAAGGGGGAGGAAAGGGGAGGAATGGGGAGGAAAGGGGAGGAATGGATGGGGAGGAAAGAGGAGGAATGGATGGGGAGGAAAGGGGAATGGATGGAGACGAAAGGGGATGGATGAGGATGAAGTAGCTGCAGTTTTGGGGTCACCCAGCCCTGCTCCCCCCAGGGCAGCTCAGCTCCTGCACCCGGCGGTGGTGACGCTTCGGTGTTTCGCTTTGAGGTTTTCTCTCTCGAATGGGAAACCGTGCAGCACCACACCAAGGAGGGGTGGGGGAGCCGAGGCGGAGCGGTGCCGCGCGGCGCCAGCGCCTGTTACGGTAAGCGCCAGGCATCAGCCCTGAGAAGGGTGCAGCAGGGACCCAAACCTCTGCTCCTGAGCACGAGGGTGCACCCCTGGGCCACCAGAAGGATGCTGATGGCTCGAAAATCCCAAAATACAACAGGCCTGATGGGCACCACCCCTGCCTCCGGACCCCTGCCTCGACCAGGACATGGGAGCGCGGCTCCGCACTGAGATTCTGCAGGGGGAGGAGGGCGAAACCTGCCCAGAAGGAAAGTCTGGGGCTCTCCAGGAGCAGGGCCGGGTTTTCCCCCCGTGACAACGAGGACAAATCTCTCCCCAGGGTGGGTTTTACCCAGGGGAAACTCCACGAGACCCAACGGCGGCTGCTGCTGCGCCGTGCCATCCAGGAACGCGATGGGAACGCAGAGCCTGCTGCTGTGCTGGATGCCCATGGGGCTCAGCACGCCAAAGCATCCCCAAAAAGGATGAGGGAAATCGGGCAGCAGCACTGGGAACATCCAGGGCTGGGTTTGCGCCTCCATCCCAGCCACCAGACCCCATTCTCACAGCACAAGTCAGCCCGCGGCACGTCCGCTCGCCTCCCTGCCCAGTTCCAGCCCCAAACTCTGCTCCCCAGCCCCTCGGTGGAAGCTTTCCACCAGACAGAGCTATTTGGGGAGAAAAGGGAACAAACATCCACGTGCAGCCCTCGCTCCTCGGGGCGAAGACGGCGGCAAAGGCTGGCCTGGGGGGTGAGGATCCGGCCCCGGCTCGCGGAGACAGCTGGCCGTCAGCTGCTGCCGCTCGCTCTCAAGTGCCCCGTTCCCATTCCCGTTCCTGTTCCCGGCACAGAACCTGTCCTCCCCGCCCCGTGCAGCTGGCCCCGCTGCAGGCGATGACTGGGGCCGAGCCGGGCCAAACTGGAAAGCCAAAACCAAACCAAGCCGTGCAGGGTCCCCGTGCCGAGGGCCGCCGCCGGCTGCGCCAGCCGGCCCCGCTGCGGTGTGTTTCCCATTAGCGGGGAAGGCAAAAGTGGAGCTGCTTTAACCCCATCCGTGTCCCACGGCCCTGGAGCTAATCCTTGGGTTTTGAGAAGCTTTGGGGTTTGTTTTTTTGACACGTTTACATGGCTGCTTGCACCCCGAAAACGCCCGGCCCCGTCCCTCGCCGCGGTGTCCCCGTGACTTGCTCACGCGCACGCCCACGTCACATCACGCCTCTCCCCGAGGGCGTTCGGGAAATGCAAATCACCCCAAAACAATGCAAATCACCCCAAAACTCTGCGAGGGATGGGCGGCCAGGCTACGAAAAGCCTCGGCACGCCGCGGGGCCTGCAATTTTGGCCACCCCAGCGAGCTGTGGGGGCGAGCGCGAGGAGATGCCCGGCCCGGCGGCGCTGGGGACGCGGGCTGCAGTCACGGCCCCGTGAGCCCGACGCCGCCCGCGCTCCCGACGCGTTTCCTGGCCCTGCCAGGAATAGAAAGCAGGAGCCTGAGTCACCGCCCGGCCCCGTGCCCGTGCCCAGCTCGCCCCCGAAGCCCCCCGAGCACAGGGAAGCCGCGGAGATGCTCCCGCACCCGGTGCCGGGGGCACCCGCGGGACCCAAAGGCAGCCGGGAGCCATCGGGGTTATCCAAGTGTTGTGGGTGAAGGCGAGTCCCAGTGGGGGAAAGTCCTCTTGGAAAAGGGAAAATAAGGAAAAAAAAAGAGAAAAAAAATGTGGCCACAAGGCGTTTTTTTTTTTTTTTTTCTCTGCAGGCTTCCAAATTCGGGGGGGGGGGGGGGAGAAAACGCGTGGTTTTCAGGAGGAGCAAGTTGGCGGGTAGAAGTTAAAGCGTTTCAGCCAAAATTTTGGCTTAAGAAAGGGGATTTAAAAATAAAATTTAAAAAAAAAGAGGTAGAGCAGGAGGAGGGAAGTGCTCTCCCAGCAGGCCTGGAGCAGGTAGCGGGACCCAGGTTTGGTTTCCTAAGATCAGGGATGGGACCCGCGGCCACAAACCCCGTCCCCAAAAGGTGCCAAACCCAGAGCAAAGACCCTGCCGAGCCCCCCCAGCACTGGCTAAATGTTGGTTTTTAGCCCAAATTGTGGCGATTCTCACCCACCCCATGGTTGTTTCTACCAAGATCTCAGTGGCCACGGAGAAGCCTGAGCTGGGTTTGGTCCTTCCCCAGATCCTCTTCCAAGGGCGGCGCGCTAAAGAACTAAAAGAGCCAAAAAACTAAAACTCGTCCTAAAAACCCCTCCCTCCTACAGGCTTTGCACCTAAGTTTTCACAGAAATGCATCTTAAAATCCTTACTGGAATTAGCAGAATTATTACCGGGGTGATTTGCTCTAACCCAGGCCCACCCGGGATCAGAGCAGAACCGGCCCCAAAGCCGAGAGGAACCCCAAAAAAGCGCAGGGGCAGAGGTGTCCATCCCCAAACCATTGGGGTCCCTGTGTCCCCACACCAGGAGATGGTGACGGGAAATCCCCAGGCTCGGACACCTCCGAGACTTCTTATTTTTGGGGGGCAAGCCCACAGCTGAGACATCCTACACCTCTGTTGGTCACCCTCAGCCCCCTCAGATGGCACCATTAGTCAAAACTGGTGAGCCCATTCCTCCTGCACACCCAGCAGCTGGGGAAATTTGGGCACAGCACCGCCAGCACCGACCCCTTTTGGACCCCAATTCCCCTCCCTTCTCCCCCCCAAAAAAAACCTAGAGAAGCCACGCCGGCCAACCTCAAGCATCCCTGCATCCCGCAGGGCCAAACCCCTACCCGGAGTTCCTCCACATGCGCTGGAAGGAAAGCAAATTTTGGGTCCCCCACAAAAAAAACGCCCCCTTCCCACCCTGGGGGGGCCCCGAACCGGGGCAGGGCTGAGCAGGAAGGTGTTAAAAAACCCCAGCACCAACCTCAGGGGGAACCCCCGGTAAACAAGCGAGCCGCGGGCGAGTAAATAGGGTGGGCTGCTCCCCGCTCGGCTTCCTGTTTGCTTTCGCAGATCCGGGCTGCCACGGCCACCGCCGAGCACCGGCCCCGGGGTCCCCTCGGCGCCTGCGAGCCCCCGGGGCGAGCGGGGTCCCCCCCTCTCGGGGCATCCTCCCCCGAGCCACATGGAGAGGGGACAAGGACGGATCCGTCCCGTGCCATCGCTCAGCGTCCCCCTGGGGGGCTGTGGTGATGGGTGGGGGGCAAAAGTGGCCCCCACCCGGATGGGTTTTACCCGTGTTAACCAAGCAGCCGGGTTTGGAGTGAGTTTTCTGACAGTTTTGGGGGAAATCCCAACTCTCCCATCCCAATCCCATAAGCGAGGAGCATCCTCCCCCCGTGCCTCAGTTTCCCCCTCTCCGTGCGGCTGATCTCTCCAATATGGGACCCCCCCCACACCCCAAAAACCCCAAGTTGTGGGTACGTGGGGCTAACGGGATGCTGGAGCTTTGTGCCAGAGCAAACGGGGGGCATAGGGGAAGCAGCCCCCTACCCCCAAGGCACAGCGGGGAGGCTGATAAGAGATAAGGGCTGTAAATCCCATAAGGTGATCGGGGTGGGGGGGCCCCGAGCTGTTTGTTTGGCTCCAAACCCTGCCCCCGCGCTTACCAGAGAGGGACGAAAAGGGGGGAAAAAAATAAAAAATAACTAAAAAAGCAAGGAGGGAAATTAAAAAAAAAAAAGAAGGGGGAGAAAAGCGCAGCACCCGCCCCACAACAACAACAACAAAACTCCAGAGAAAAAGGAGCTCGGGGAGGAGGTGGCGGCAGGGGGGGGGGCAATAAAAGGAAACCCAGTTGGGCTGGCAGGGCTTTTAAAGCGACGCCTGTTTTAAAAAAAGCAGCTGCTAATTTTAACTCTCCAGTGGAAAGAGTGAGCGGGGCTTCCAGGAGCCAGCCTGGCTGCGGCCCTTCCACGTCCGCGGGGCGCTGGCGGCCGGGAGGAAACGCGGGACGGGGCGCAGGGCAGGGGGGGGACAGGGCAGGGGATGCAGCCCCCGGTCAGAGCCATACAGCCAGGGCAGTGGTTTGGTGTGGCGGAGCTGGCTTTGCCCCCAAAGTTGAGGGTTTCAGCCCCAAAAATGGTTTTCGCCCCCTCCCCTCCGGCGTCAGGACGCCCGCGGGTTTTGGCACCCGCTCGGTGCCCCCCGGAGCTGAAAGGAGACCTCAGGGTGCAGGGCTGGAGGAATCGCCCTGCCAATTCCTCCTCTTTTTTGGGATGAAGGGCACCGGGGGGGTTGTGGTGAGACCCTACAGCTCCTCCAGCGCCCCCCTGCCCTGTGCCAAACCCACCGGCTGAGGGGCTGCTCGTGGCTACGGCACGGCGCGATCCCAGCGGCCGCAAGCCCAGGTGTCCACCAAAACTAAACCTACAAAATTCATAAAAAGAACGTGGCGTGACGCCCAAGCAAGGCCCGGCAAACTCAGGTCTCTTCTCCATGAGAGGGAAATCAGCCTTTTGCTGCAAAATCCCATAAAGAGAGAGAGAGGCAGCCTGGCACAGCCCCTGCAGCTGGCGCACGCGGTGCCGGGCACGTGATTTCCTGAGTGGCGATGCGACCGTCTTCAGGACACGGAGGAGTCGATGCCGTTAAGGTCACGGTCCCAAGAAGAGCTCCTGCATCAGCCCTGCTCGGGCAGAGCAAATGGGGCACAAAATGCCCATCGACCGCGGGCACCGAGTGCCACGGGACGCGAGGATGTGGCTTGGAGGGGACAAAAGCGCCCGGTGCCGGTCACCGCACGCCTCCGAGGCTGGGCTGATCCCTCTGCTCCTGTCACTCGGTGAGCCGGGGGGGGACGAGCTTCAAAGCAGCCCCCAGAGGTGTTTTTGGAAGCCACCAGCTCCACGTGCCGGCCGTGGAGGTGCAGGGATTGCTGAGCTGCTCCTCCTTGGATCCAAACTCAACGCCTGCACCTCCGGCGGCGCCTCCAGCCCCAAACCCGAGCGCTTTGTGCCGACGTAAAACACGCCGAGACACCGGCCTCCAGCAGCATTTGGGGACGAATGAAGGCTTTTAGAGATCCCGCTGCTGCCCCCCGGCATCCTGAGCGGGGCCGGGGGTGCCTCAGGACCACGGTGCTCGGGAGCCAGCCCTGTCCTCACCCAGCCCTGTGCCGTGTCCCCAGGCTCGCCCCGCGCTTCGCCTGCCCCCATACAGCAGGACCATCCACCGCTTCGCCCCGCGGATTTACGGCAGCAGGAGAAGTCCTTGGCCTCGACCTTGCAGGGAAATGGGCAAAGCTCTTCCCATCTCCCAGCCCCAAGCCTCCGAACAGCTCACCTGCCCCCTCTCCGGCACTAAAAAGCCATCTCAAGCCAGCCAAAGTGCTTGCTAAGCGGAGGGAAGAGAGTCCCCTCCTTTCGGGAGCTGGGCTCGGATTATTTTTAAGACCTTTCCTTTTATTGATCCGAAGAGCAGAGAGGGAACATGCATTACACGAAACCAAAGATTCCGCACAAGCGAGGGACGCGGCTTCGGCTCTCCCACAAGCTCGTTACAGCCGGCGGAGATGCAAACATTTACCGTAAGAGCAATAAAGAGGCAAAGAAGGTCAGGAAGGGGGAGCGCGCAGACACCGAGCCCTTTCTGAGCCGCACCGCAACGCCCTCCCTCCCTCCTCGTTTCTGGGGAAGGCGAGGGGACAAAATAACAGCGGCTTCTGCCCGCAGGGCTCGTCCAGCCGACTGCCCTGGGACAGCCTTGCCCACAAAATTCCCTGCCACGGGGGCTGGAAGCGCTGCCAGCCCCGACCCACGCCGCCGTGCGCCCAAGAGGCTGCTCCAAGGAGCGTGGCCGCGGCGCTCAGCCCCTCAGGTGCCCGCTGCAAAAAAATGGGAGGGGAGCTCCCGGTGAACACAGGGCCAGGGGGAGATGCTCGTCCCGTGGAAAGCAAATCTGGGAGGAAAAGGGTTTTTTTGTGCTCCCTACCTGCTACGCGGACTCCTGCATCTTCGGATCCTGCCAGCCGAGGAGCTGCGGCCACTGCTCGTCAGTCAAGCTGCAAGAGGAAAAAGGGAACGGCCGTGAGGCTGAGGGGAGGGAGGCAGCGAGCAGGGCACGGCACAGCCGGGGGGTCCCCTCCCATGGTGACCCCACAGCCGGAGCGGGGACAGCCTGCACGGAGCCCCAGGGAAGCAGCCGAAAGCCCTGACCCTAGGAGGCGTCGGTGCCAGGAGGTGTGACGGGGCACAAGTGAGGGAAAAGGGTGACAAGAGCAAGGTGAGAGATGAGCGCAAGGAGAGTGGGGAGAAAAAGAAACCGAGAAGAGGCTGGGAATGAAAGCAACCATAAAATCCAAGTGATCATTAACCCAGGGCAGGGGCAAGCGGCCGCTCCGCGCGAGCAGGGCGCTGCGGCACGGCACCGGGGCTCCGGCACCGACTTCCCCGTTTCCCTGCAAAGCCTTGCACGTGCCCACCGAGGAACGGCACCGACCTGCAGGCTCGGGACGCGTCCCCCCGGGGAACAAAATGCACGAGCTGGGCCGACGGCGGCCCTCGAGGGGAACCCAACGAAGCAGCCCGGGAGGAAGCGCGGCGGCGAAGCTCATCCCACTCGTGACTCAGAGGCCGGCCACGGAGACGACCCACGCGGGGCAGAAACGGGCTCGCAGCCCGGTGCTGGTCACTCATTTACCAGCTGGCTTCCCGGTGCGGCCACCGCCGTCCTCCAGGTGCCGGCAGCTCTGCTCCACGGGCGAGGGGAAGGTTTGGAGGGGAAACTGAGGCACGGAGAAGCACGCACGCGGGGCGGCGGTGGCGCAGCGCGCGCCTGCGCTCCCGAGCCGAGCTGCAGCCTCCCCCCTCGGCGCCTGCGAAGCAAAGCAAGGAATTGTGCTCGGCTTTCCGGCGTCCGCGTCCTCCGCTTCGACCACAAAACCAGCCTTCCTCTCCCCGGCCGCCTCCCCCCTCCCACGGCCAGCTCATTTCCTGGCATTACAAAATTCAGCCCCAACAAAAAGGGACCCAGGAGCACGCGGCTCGCACCGGGGCTGCGCCTGCCCCCCAAAAATAAAGGGGGAGCTGTGCACGGGGTGACCCCGCAGCAGCTCCCGGCCACATTTTTGTCCCCACGCCATGCAGGATGGGGCCCTGCGGGCAGATCAGCCGCAGGATTCCCAGCTTCAGGACAGACGGACGGGGCTGGCTCCTTCACC
Organism: Anas acuta; assembly: GCF_963932015.1. NCBI lineage: Eukaryota > Metazoa > Chordata > Aves > Anseriformes > Anatidae > Anas > Anas acuta. The sequence goes on along the minus strand of NC_089006.1, from coordinate 1,718,937 downwards.
TCCGCAACGGGAGAGAACTGGGGATGAGGATGCCGCGTTCAGCCTCTCCCCCTGCTGCACCTGCTGCATTAAGGAATTCCTCGCCCAACCAACCTGTTGGCCAAGCACGACCCTCGAGGGCCACCCCTCGGTCTCTTGGTACCAAAAAGAGCCGCGTCCTGCCACGCCGGGCAGCAGGACGGACAGACAACCAGAGGGAGCTTCGCCCTGCCCTTTCTACCCGGCCTGGTGTCACCGCAGCAGAGCCAGACGTCACCCACAGCCCTGGAGGGGGTGGGTGGGGAGCACCAGTGGGCCCATGGCACCACCATCACCCTGGGGGCTGCACCCAAACCCCGACACCAGGCTGCGAGGTGTCCCCATCCCCATCCTGCCCCCGGTGTGCACACCAAGCCCCCCTCCCAGGGGGTTTCTCCTTCCCTCGGCCCCCCGGTGAGGCTCGGGGCGCTGCTGCTTGGCAGAGCCCCGTGCTCCAAGCAGAGAGCTGGGTGGAGGATGTGCCAACACGGGGATTGTGCTACGAGCTGCTGGTTTCGGCTACCAGCTGATCCCCTGAATGCAAAAAGAACCAAGGAGGGGGGCACACGGAGCCCCCATGGGGACCCCAAGTGCGCCCACCGGAGCCTGGAGCCGTGCCCGTGTGCCAGTGCCTGTGCCATGCCCATCAGTATGGAAACACCTCTGCTAACAGAGGTGGCAGCACCAGTGCTTGGCCACTGTCCCCAAACGGTGGCAAAAAGGGTTTTATTTCCCCCCCCCAGGGCAAAAAAGTATCGGGTGTTGCAAACCGTGCGTTAAGCTGGAAAAAAAACAAACAAACATACAGGAGCGATGGAGGCGGCACAGGGCAGCGAAATCCCTTTTCGGAGTGAAATGAGGGGAGGAAAAGGGGGAAAGGGAAGGAGATCTTTGTGTCCGGCCGCGCAGAAGTGCTGACCAGGCAAAAAAAAATAAAAAAAAATAAAAAAAAAACTGTTCCTGTTCGGAAGCCCGAGCTTCGGTTTCGCCCCGCGTGGCGAGGGCGGCAGGAGCACGGGGCTGAGGCATGGCACTGACACCCCGGCCTCCCAGCAGGATCCGTCCCATGTCACTGCTGGAAGCCAGCCTGAGGCAAAACGAGGTGGAATTGGGCAAAACGAGGCGAAATCAGGCAAAACGAAGCAAAATTGGGCAAAATGAGCCTTGCTGCCCCACCAGCCTCACGCCACAGCTCCTATCCCCGATGGCCTGCTGGAGGAAGGTGGCCAGGACAACCTTCCTCGCCTGGCACAGCGGGCTGGAAGGCCCTAAATCCCACAAACGAGGCCCCAGCCCCCTCATTAGATCAATCCCGAGCTAATTAAGCCGCCGCCTCCACAGATAAGCCCTGCCATGGCCGGCTCCTCACAGGGTGCCCACGTCCCCAGGGCCACCACCACCCGGTGCCACCACGGGGATGGCCGAGAACTGGGAGGCAGTGGGAAGGGGGAGGGTGGGGGGGCCATGGGGCATTTTTGCCCCCTCCTTGGGGCTTCTCCATGCCAAGGGGCCAAGACGGAGGCGCAGATTGCGGAGGGGAAGAGCGGCCCGACCGCAATCTCTCCTTCCCTTTTTTCACGTTTCCTCTAGCAACGGGCCGGGGCCGCAAACATTTGGGCTCCAAACCCAAACTTCCCCCTGGGCCGCTGGCCGATCCCGCTCGGGGGCTTCATCCCCCAAACCTGCTGTCCCCAAACCTTCTGCTGTCCCCAAACCTTCTGCCGTTTTTCTCCAGTGCCTCCAGCCCGCAGCGGCTGCTGGAAAAGAAATTAAACCCGAGGAGCCCACGGAAACGGGGATGGGAGAGCAGCGGGGCGAAGGCGTGAGGGACGCTGGATGGGACGGGAACAGGGACAACACGGGGACAAACCACGGCCCAGGTGCACCCAGGACATCTCCACGCGGTGCCCAAGGTGCCCCCGGTGCTCCCCCAGCTCAGGGATGGAGCGGGGCAGCTCCCAGCTCCGGGCAGCGCTCGCCGAACCCCAAAACCATCTCCGGGCTCTTGGGGAGGTCGCCGAGCGCACGGCACGGCCCCGCCAGGAGCTGGGGGACGCGGAGGGGGGGGGGACAGGGACGGGGACAGGGGGGCGGTGCGCCCGGGCGACCGTTGCAGCCGCTGAGTTTCGCTCTCGCCAGCTGAGTTCCCCCTTGGGCGGCGGAGATGCAGAAGCGAAACCTGCAGCTGGATGGACGCGGGCGGGGGGGGGGACAGCGGGGTGAGAGGCACCGGCGGGGGTCCCGGAGCACCCCAGGGTGCTGTGGTTGGGACAGGGATGCCTGGGGAGGGGACACATGGGTGGGATGAGAGGTGGGTGGCTCGATGCGCTCACCCTGCTCCTGCACCATCCCCGGCACAGCTGGGGCAGGAACGCCCCTCGTAACCCGGGGGGGGCTGCACCTGGGGTGGCCCCGTGAGCTCAGCCGTCCCCAAAAGCCCTCCTGGTGGCGACACCGCCCCAAGAAATCCCCGGGCACCCGCTGAGGCTGCAGGCAGGGACCTGCATGGGGTGGTCCTGGGGTCTCGGCCCTCCCCGAGCAGGGAAACTGAGGCACGGAGAGGGCCGCAAGCGAACAGCAGAGCTGGAAACGCAAATTCCCCCTCTGCAGCACCACCCCGGTGCCCGAAACAGCCCCAAAAAACATCAGGACATCCTGGGTGAGGAGGGGAGAGGGGGCTCCAGCCCACAAACCCAAACGGGGGCGCCCCGTACCCCACATGCTCAGCATCTGCCCTCGCCCCGCGCTGCCTCGGGCCACATTGCCACCTGCTGGCACCATCCTGGGGGGCCCCAAGCACCCACGCACCCCGTCACGGGTGGCACCTTCCCCTTCCTGCACCCAGGAAGGCCGCCCCGCAGAGGTTTCGGGGGTCGGGATCGGGGTTTTCCCATCTCCCACGCCAGGACTTCTGCTGCCCGAGGGAGGGATGTGGGAAAAGGTGGGTTCCCCCTGCAGGGTTTAACCCACAGGACCGGCAAAAAGCCTCAGAAAGGCTCCCCACAAATCAGAGCCTCCAGATTTCGGCAGCTGAAAGCATGCTACACCCCCAAAAGCAGCTGCCCCCCCCAAAAAAAAAAACAGCTCAGCATCTGCTCCACCGGTGCGGGCAGAAGTGCGCCAGGTGCCCAGGTCCCATCGCAGCAGCCACAGCTTCAGTTTTTGATTTTTTACTGATTTTTTTTTTACCAAACTGATTTTTTCACCCAGGTACCGGCAGCCCGGGGTAGCTGAGGAGCCCACGGGGCTGAGCAAAGTCCCGGCACCGCTCTGCTCCCTCCGAATTTCCAGCTCCAGCCTAAAAAACCCCACACCCGATGCAGGGGACACGAGCCCAGTGTGTTTGTGGCCACGAGAAAATCACCTCCGAGCTTTTATCTCCGGGGAGAAGGAGGGAGGGAAAGGGAAGAGGCTCCGGGACTGCTCTCATGGTTCCAGCCGGCCAGGGGCTCGCTGCACCACGAGCCGTGGTGGTGCTGGAGCTGCCGCGTGGCTCTGAGCCACTGCACCACGGGGATGGGAGGGTGGCAGCGCAAAGGATCCATCCAAAATGCCCCCAAGGGAGCTAAAGTGCCAGGGCATGCGTCCACGGGGCACGGATCCACGCACCGGGCACCATCCGTGCACCGGGCACCATCCACGGGGCACAAATCCACGCCCTGGGCACCATCCACGCACCAGGGGATGCACCCACGGGGCACAGACCCACGCACGGGACGAGCTCCGGGTGACCCCGTGCCCGCCAGCACCGCTCAGCTCATCGGGTCCAAACTCCAGGGCCACCGGGTGAGGCGAGGCAAGAGGCACGTACCGGAGACAACGGGAGGGAGGTTGGGAAAAAAAAAAAAAAAGAGGATAATGAGGAGCCCCGACCCCTCGCCACCCGCACTCGGCTGTCGCCTGAGTCAGCAGCAGCAGCCGCTGGCCCCCCCCCGGGAGGTTTTGTAGGGCCGCAGCCTCCCCGGGCAGCTCAGCCCTGCTCTCCCTATGGAAACCAAACAAACACGCTGGCCCGAGCCCTGACAAACACGGCAGGGTGTCCGGCACCCTCCGGCCGCAGCGGGGGAGCTGGGAGGGGGCCAACGTCTGCGGTGGTCCCCCGACACCTCCCAAACCACGAGGAGGACGGAGGCAGGTTGGGCACGAGCCAGGTGTGGGGACCCCCGTGCGCTCCAAAAGGCTGGAAAATCGCAGCTCAGCTCCACGCTGGGAGCCGAGAGGGGTTTTTAAACCTCCTTCTCCAGGGAAAAATCCTCACTGGATGCCTCAGAGGGGTGCACCTAAGGCTGGCTCGCGCTCCAGACCCTGCTCGTCCCCCAAAACATAGCAGGAGCCTCCAAAAACCAGCCAGGACCCCCAGGAAAAGCTGGGGGCCAAGCAGCAGCCCCCACACGGAGAAGGAAACCAGCCCCAGGGGTACCCACGCCGCAAGTCCAAGCCCCCAAATGGCTCTGGGGATCCCCACGGCACGGCGGGGCTGGCGAGCGTCCACATCCACTCTATGGGGTGAGGACGAATTCCTACAGGGTTTTCACCACCTCCACCCCACGTCCACCCCAACGGCAGCTCCTGGCCTCCACCTGCTTCTTCCCCGGGCTGGAAATCTGAAGGAATTTCTGCAGGAAGGATTCCGAGGGTGCTCGCCGTCGAGGCGCGGAGCTGGCGCATTCGGTGCCGTCGTCACCGACTCCCACACCGCCCCCGCCACGCGTCGCCGCGAGGGGAAAGCAGAAGGGGGGGATTTTGTGGGCACCTACGGAGCAAGCAGAAGATCTCGCCGGGTGATTTGGTTAACCAGCAGCACGGATCCGTAGCAAACGGGGCTCGGCCGCCCCCCTCAGCCCCTTCCAAGCACCCAAACGCAGCCCCCGGAGCCGCGGGAGCTCGGCCACGCCAGCACTGGGCACCCAAAAATCGTCCTCTGGTCGTAGCTGGGAGGTCTCTGGCACAAAGCTCGGCTTCACAGCGCGGCACCCTCGGTGCTTTTTTTCCTCCCCTTAAAGCCCCAGCTTCGAAGTCCTGTAATTTACAGCGCAAATCACAGCTTTCCGATTTAAAAGGGAGGGAGAGAAAAATCTCCCCGGCCTGGGAGCCAATTAAAACAAGTGGAAAGCGGTCGGTTTGCTTTGTAATCTCGGGATTTTTTTACTTTTTTTTTTTGGAGCTAATCTCCAGGCAGGGTCGTCTGCTTCAGCACGCGCCGTGCTGCCCTGTCCAGGCCGGCAGCTCGAGCCCTCGCTCTCCCCTCCTGCCCTCTCTGCTCGCATTTATCCCGAGTTTTTTCTCAGAATTACTCTGCGAGGCCAGAGACACAACATCAGGGCGGCTGGAAACTTTACAACAGGGGATTTTGCTCTCTTGCCGCCTCTCTGTTTTATGAAGAAGGGAGTTTTGTGCTTTAAAAATACTCCTCTCGCTTTGAGTTTTCCCTGCTCGGCATGGGAAGGCTCAGAGGGAGGAGGAACCCGTCCCCGGCCCTCTCCGCTCCCTCCTTCGTGGGAGAAAAACGTGATCCCGCTCCTAACCCGGCTGCAAAAAAGGCAGCTCCCAGGAACTGCAGGAAAATGGAAAGTTTTAGGAGTGCAAAGGCCCAGAAACACCCAGGGACTGCACGAAAATGGAAAGTTTGAGGAGTGCAAGGGATCAGAAACCCCCAGGAATGGGATTTGCCTTCTTTTTCCAGCCCGGACCCGGCAGCATCTCGCCCTGGACACCCCGAGCCATCCATCCACTGCCCCCAGCACCGCGGTGGGGCGAAGCTGCCCAGGAATTCCAACCGGGTTGCATTTGCCCTATTTCTTTATCAGCCTGGAAACTGCGCTGCTTTCCCAGCTGCAGAGGCAGCTCCGTTCCCAAGAACCACCGAAAAGCCGCGACCTCTTTCCAGGATCGTGCAGCAGGCGGTGGCAGGGAGCCAGCGCTAAGCAAAGAGCAGGAAAAGGGGAGCGAGGCGCTCACGGGACCCCGCAGAAATCGGCTGGAGAGGGGCACACGGGCACACGAAGCCCAACTGATCATCCACACGCCGGGAATTTCAGAATTTGGGGTTCCCCGTGGAGACCCCGTTACGCCAGGCGGTGCCGGACCCCTCTCGCCGTGCCCGCGGCGCGCCGAAAGCACAAGCTGCAAAACGGGCGAAGAAACGCCACGGCGGGGGTAGCGCCCGAATTACCAGCTTATTCTTGTGATTTTTAGGGCTTTTTGCTTTCCGTCGAGGTGAGACGAGGGCCCTCGGCTCGGCTGGTGGGGACAAGGACGCGCGGACACGGTGCCCTTGGGATCCACCAGCAGCAGAGGTCGGGCAGGAAGGCGGTGGCAGAGGCGGCGACGTTTTCGCCACCAAAGCTCCTCTTCAGGGCCACGTTCCTCAACCTCCAGGACAAAACGAGAAGCAGGGAGAGAAAGAAATCCCACCAAATGTGTGTTTTTTTCTTTTTCAGGGGTGGGAGGAATAATAAAAATAAATAAATAAAGCCAGGAGCCCTCTCCCTCGCCGCAATGGTTTTTCATTTTCAACCAGATAAAACTGAGCCTAAACTCTGACTGCTCGCTTATCCCTTTTATGCTCGCTTCCTTGTTTGCATGCGCATGTGGGAATGTGTGGGTGTGTGGTTTTTGTTTTGCTTTCTGCAATCGCTCTGCAGACCATCTCCCGGTGCCTTGCAGCTCGCAGCTTCCTCAGCCCCTCTCCATCATCCGGCCGGGCGCGCTTTCCGCCCCTCTGCTCTTCTCCCTCTGCTCTTCTCCCCCCCAGCACAGCTCCCGGACCCCAGCTCGGAGCATTTTGGGGACAGGACATGGGGAGGAGGGATGGAGCAGCAGACACCAGCCCCAGCTTCCCTGTGGGAAGGCGACTGCTCCCCCAGGGAAGGAATCCGCCCCGCGGTGCGCCCCTGCCCGATGCCCTCTTTAAAGCTCGGAGCAAGGGGAAGGATTTGGGGGCGCACCCGAAGCAGCGAGCCGTCCGTGGCACCGCTGGCGAGCTCGCTCACGCCTCTCCCTTTGAGCCCAGGGCCACTGCAGCCCCCCAAAAATACCCCTGAGAGCACCCAAACCGAACTCCAGGAGTGTTTAACATCACGGCACCGCGATGGCACAGGGGGTGATGGAGGGGGTGCCAAAGAATTGAGACGGCCACGATGACGCCCCGCAGTGAGGACACGGGGACAGGGGGTGCCCCCGTGCTGCTCGTGCCCCTCCTCGCCCCCCACCAAACACCAGAGGGGCGCTTTCGGCCCTGGCCGTGCCACCTCAGCTCCACCAAATAACGCCCCGCGTGGCTCGAAGCCCTAACTGGATAACGAGCTCCCAACGAGAGCCTAATGAAGGATTAGCAAAAGGCAGTTTAAAGAGATTAAGGCAGGGCGCAGCACCGAGCCGGCCGGGGGGTTTTCTGGGTGAGGGTTTATCCCAGCCCCAAATTTCAGCCCCTGCAAAAGGCGGCCTCCACCGGGGGCTGCGGATTCGGGGTGGCTTTTAGGGGCTGAGGCTCACTGGAGGGGGACGGGGGCTGTGGAAGGACGGCGGCGCACCAAAATCGCGAGTGGCGTCGCAAAGCCCTGCCCAAGGCACCCAAAAACGGAGCCGGTGGCTCCCTTGATCTCTCCCCTCCCACACCCAACCCTTCCATCTGCATCCCAGCTGCGAGCGCCGCGATGCTCCGGCCCCGGCCGGCCCTAATGACTGCTGATGTTATCCACCCCAGCCCCGAGCCTCGCGAGGAGCCCCAGGGAAGCAGGTACTCAGCTCTCCTTCAGGGAAAGGGATTTAATATTCATTTCTTGGCTCCGCACAAACCGGAGCGAGGAGTCAGCCCTCGCCTCCAAAGAGCTCGGCGCGACTGCCAGCCCCGCGCGCTCGCAAAGGTCAGGAAGGAGCCTGGCTCGGCCGAAAGCAAGGCACCGAGCTTCCAAAATAGAAAGCGGCGGCGCGTTGGGGGTTGCTCTTTGTTTGTTTTGCCCGGCGCTTTTCTCCTCCGGCCACAAACACCAGAAACTTTCAGCTCCCAAGAAGCGGCCGCCCCACGGCCTCGTGCGCTCCTGCACGAGGAGCCGGGGCTCCGGGGCACGCGCCCCAACGGCGGCGATGCCCCGAAATGAAAAAAGGTGGAAATAAAAAAAGGGGAAAGCGCCCCACGGCCACGTCCCAGCAGCCGGGGCCACCTCGAAAACCCAGCCCAAAATTTGCGGGCGAAGCGAGGCGACCAGGAGGGATCTGGGGAGGGCCGGGAGGGGATCTGACCACCAGCCCCGCCAGGGCCCTACCAAAACAAATCAAAGGAAGATGTTTGGAGCGGCTCCAGCTGTTTACTGGTGACGCAGGCGGAGGTATAAATAATTAGCCGGCCGGGATTCTGCTCGCAGGCTCCTCGCCCTTATCTAATCGCATCTCGCGGCGACGCGGCCCCGTCCCCTCCCTGCCCGAAACGTCTCCAGAAAACCAGATGCGAAACGGGATTAAAAAACCAGCAGGGAGACCACCAGTTAAAACCAGCAATCCCACTGCACGCTGGACACTCGGCCCCAAGCACCCGGGGCTCCAAATCCCACCGTTTGGGTAAGAGGAAGGATTTTTCCCCAGCAGGAGCCCTGCCCGCGGGCCGGATCCGGCACCGCAGCCCTCGCGCCCTGCCCGTGCCAGCCCCACTTGGGCAAAATAGGGCCTGGGGACAGTGACAGGGCTCAAAACGCCCTCACCAGCACCACCCTCCTGTGTCCGGCCACCGCGGAGAGCAAGGAAGCGCTCGGATGCTGCCGGTCCCCAAAAATAACCCACCCGCCGCGGCTTCGGCACCACGCGGCGACGGCACCCGCACCCGGCAATCCGATTTGGGTGATTTTGACAGCTCGGGATGACCTGAGCCGATCCCCTCCGGTCTCAGCAGGGTTCAAGGGGAGGGGAGAAACCAACAGCCCCCTGCCCCGACACCCCCCCCGCGGTCCCCCGAGGATGCCCCAAAGCCACCGCCCGCCGCGCGGCTGGAGAACCCAAGCCGGTGTTGGAAACTTACTGAGGAAATTGGCCGCCCAGCTCCACCAGGCTGCTTGTCCCTACTGGTGGGAAAGTCTATAAATCTCTAATAAAGAAAAAAAAAAAAAAAGAAAGAAAGAAAAAAAAAAAATCCCCTCCCATTTTATTCCTCCCCCCACCCCGCTCCCTTCCCCAGGATTGCGAAACCGAGAGGGCAGCCGGGGCTTGGATCTGCAGCATTGCTGAGTTCCTACGGAGTCTGGGCTTCCTGCCACCAGCAACAGCGGCTCTGGGGGTGTGGAAAAAGGGAGGAAAAAAAAAAAAAAAGAAAAGAAAACGGGGAAAAAAAAAAAAAAAAAAAAAGTCCTGTTTATTTTGGGGGATGAGAGAGAAAACTTGCAATGCGCAAGCCGTGGGGAGGCGGGGAGCGCGGCTCCGGCGTTCCTGCAGCCGCGGCGAGCTTCGGGACGGAAAGGTTTGTGCCCCCCCTGGGAGGGTCCCCCCCATGGGGTCTCCACCACATCCCCCTTTTTCCAGCTCCAACCCAGCCACGGAGCTCAGCCAAGGGCACCCCGACCGGGTCACGGCCACCCCGGGGTGCTCGGGGGCACCCAAAGGTGCCGAGGGCGGCTCTGCCCCGCGGCGGCAGCGGGAATTACCGGGGACAGGCTGGCAGAAAAGCCTGACCCAGATTCCCCTCCAGCCTGATCCCTCGGTGAAGTCATAATCCTCGGAGGGCTTCTGGTCCTTTTTTTTTTTTTTTTTTTAAATACATCCCTGAGAGTTGCCACGGAAACGGCGGTGATGCTATAATTTCAGCATTATAGACTTCAGCGCGAGAAGAGGAGGGAGAAGAAGGCTGAAATATGGACGAGCTGCGCCGGGGATTGCTTTTAGGGGAAAAAAGCAAGCAGGGGCAGGTCGAAAGATCCTGGCACGGGACCCTTGGGTGCTGTTGGGACAGCAGCAGGGGAGCTGCCGACCCCATAGGGCTCAAGAGGGCGGCAGAAGCTCCCCAAAGCAGGGCAGGGTGTGGGGTCCCGAGGCCCCAGCGCCCAGTTTTGGGGCAGCCCCAGGTCCATCCAGTGCTGCAGCACCCGGTGGGTGCCAAAAGCAGCTGGGTTTTGGCAGGAAGAGAGGCCCGGCCTTTCTGATTCCGTTTGCCACCGCCTCTCCTCCCTGCTGCAGGGTCACGGGTGCCATCCCTTCCCCATTCCCACCCCAAACCATCTCATCTCATCCCATCCCCATCAGGACTCGAGCCACCAGCTCGCCCAAGAGCAAACCCAGCAGCTGCTCCCCACTTCTGCAGGGCCAGGAGACACCCCTGGGTGCTCTCCGCTCCAAGCTTGGGGATTTTGGCCCCAAACAACCCTTGGGCAGGTGCCGGCAAGCTGTAGGGTGGGAGATGACCTGTGACCAACCAAGAACCGAGCCAGTGCCGGGGGGGCTTCAGCACCCAAATGCCAGGAGCCTGAAGCCCCCGCTGCCACGCAGGGATGGGAAAATCAAACCGATTTAACCCACGTTTCCATCTCCCCTCCCGCACCCCTTCCAACCCCACCGCCGGGCACTGAAGCGGCGCCGGAGGTGATGCAAACTTTCCGAAAAGGCTCGCAAATAAAAATAAGGTGACACACAACACAGCTCCGCACGAACGCCGCCCAACGGCCCATGACCCGCGGGCTGCCGGCGCTGCGAGGGCTCGCGGGTCCCAGAGGAAGCCCAAAAGCCCCGGGGACGCCGCGCCCCGTGCGCCCCACGCCGCGCTCGCCCACGCGGGGAGGCGAGGATGAGGTGCCCTGCTCTGGTGCACGGCCCCCAGCACCGTGCTGGCACCCAGGAACCAGCCCTGGTCCCGTATCAGAGCCCGGGTGCAGCCCAGCGAGGGGCTCAAGGTCCTGGGCATGGAGCCACACGATAAAAAATCACACTTGGATAAAAAATCACGGTGTGTTGGAGCCGAAATTTGGCCATGGCGCAGGGCAGCTGGTGGCGCACAGCAGTGACAGGACTCTGCAAAAATCCTGCTCTTGGTGCACAGCTTCAGGACAGGGGGGCAGAGCCCCCAAAAGGGGCGTACGGCCTCCGGGAGGAACCGTTTTGTTCCAGTCCCCAAACGGGAAACAAACCCCAAAGCCGCCAGCCCCCGGGGCTGACCCCGCAGCCCTTGAGCCACCAGGGTTGCTTTGAGCAGTGACCCGAGCTCCGTATTTAGCCCCGGAGGCATTCATCTCCGCCAGGCTAAAAACAAATCGGCATTTGCATCACAAAAAGACCCCCTGTTTGCTCTGTACATGTGTAGCATCGCCCCGAGAACGCATGCAAAGCAGCCTTCCTCCCTTGCCAAGCAGAAGGCGCTGAAGGTCACGCGAGCGGATGCCGAGCTCGCCGTGCCTGCTCCTCGCTGCTGGAAAAGGACGAGGCAAGAACGTCCTCCCTCGCGGGGAGCCTCTCCCGACCTTCCCAGGCACAAGTGCAGCTGGAGCAGCGCTCTTCGCCGCCCAGCAGCGCACGAAATGCTGCTGGAGAAACACACGGCCGCCTTCTGGCCTTGGAGACCGCCAGGACCAGAGGGGCTGCCAACGCTCCTCGCTCCTTCAGCCTCTCCTCCTTGCTCCTAGAGCCAGCCTCATCCCTGAGACAGCAAATCCCATCCCCGTAGGGCACAATGTGGGGCTGCTCGCCCCGAACACCTCTCCAAGGCACGAGGGCGAGCTGGTGGAGGTGACACCAAACCCTGCAGGAGGATGAGGATGGTGCCACCCATCCCAGCGCTCACCCGCAGCCACACGGGCTCGCAGCCGTGCCCCAGCTCATCACTATTTTGGGACCAAGTCCCTCGGCGAGCCTGCACCAAACGTGCTGCTCCCAACGCCCTTCTCCCTCACGGCATGGGGACCTCGCTGTCCCCACGATCCGCTCTCAAAACCCGGGCGCAACGCGAGCGTGCGGGGAGCGCGCCAACCCCCCGAGGCACCGGCACCGCCCCAGAAGACAGATGCCTCTCTCCCCCTGCAGTAAAATGCCAGCTATATCGAGAGGATTGATGAAGGGAGCAAGAAGCAGCATACCAGCCACCAGCTGCCGCGGGAAGAGGCTTGGCTGCCTTCGCCACCAGCATCCTGCTCCAACCATTTGTTCTGCTTCTATTTTAAAAAGCGCAGGGGCTCGGCGCTCCGCGTCTCCCAGCCTCCCCACCGCCGAGGGAGGCGGCGGATTTCTTGCAAAGCCAAGAGGCAGCGACGGCTCCGCAAGCGATCTTGGCAGCGGCTCCGCGCGGGGCCGGGGATATTTTGGAGCCAGCGAGCGGAGAGGTGCTAGTTTTCCCCGCGGCGTGTCGCGGGCGCGTGGGAAGGGCGGCCGCGCCGAGGTTGGGGACTGCTCCGTGATTGATCGGTGCCTCGAACCCAAGAGCTGGGGCTCCTCCAGCTCGCTGCTAGCTGAGTTGGTGCCCAAAAGCAAAGATTGGGGCCGGCGAGGAGCACCCCAGGAGTTGGAGGGGACCGGAGCCCCTCGCTGGCACACCAGAGCAGAGCGTGAGGTGCCTGGGCACGCGGCTCGGCCCCCTCGCCTTTGTCTCCTCGCTACCTGCGCACGCTCGCCTCCAGCCCAGACTTTTCTCAAGGGCAGGGACCGGTCCCCAGGGAGCCCTCGGCGCGCTCCTGGGAAGGAAGAAGGTGAAAGTGCTGGATTTTTAACAACCTGCCCCATTTTAGCCGCTCGAACCCGCTGTCCGGCACCGGGATCACGGCTCACGCAGCGACGCGGACCCAAGGGTGCCCTGGGTGTCAAAACATTCACAGCCACCAGCAGGCAGGACGGGCACGGCGCACGGCAGCTCCAGGCCACCAAACCCCAGACTCTGATCCTCGTTATTTATCGCTGCAGCCCCCCGAAACAACCCCAAATGGTTTTGTTTCATCCCCCAACCCGAGACGCTGCGTTCAGTGCAGACCACCGGATCCGCACGGTTACAGGACAGGATGTTCTCGGTGACTGCAGCATGTAAAAAAAAAAAAAAAAAGTCAAGCTGGTCAAAATAACTCGTCCACATTTTTCTTTTTCTTCTTTTTTTTTTTTTTTTTTCCCCTCCCTGTCAGTGGAAACTTCTGCCGCGGCCCCGTGTCTCAAGGTTACTGCTCAGGGTGGGGGAGGATTTCAGGTTTTACAACTGAAAAATTCCAGACAGAAACACAGAAATGTTTCTTTTTCTTTCTTTCTTTTTTTTTTTTTAACCAAACGGCAGCCATTCATCCCATTTTTTATCGTTGATCTCAAGTTCGGTGAAGCAGGTTTTCGGCAAGCCCTGCTTTTCCACCCTCCCAGATTTTGATGGTTTTGGTAGGATACCCTCAGTGACCAGGGAACGCTTGGCATTATCAGCTCCTGCCTGGAGGAAAACCGCTCAAAACAAATTTAAGCCCCGACCCTTTCCCCACCTGCACAACACGAGGTGAGTTCCTGGGGCCTGGCAGTTTTTCCCCTGAAATCTTCCGATAATTGGAAAGGGAAAAACTTCGCTTTCGAAAACGTTTCATCTTAAAAATCAAAAATAAATAAATAAATAAATAAAAATGGACACCTTCCAAAAGGATGGAGAAGAGGCACGCTGTTCCAAAAGGCACTCGCGTTCAAAAAGGAAGATGAAAAGTTTCAGCCAGGGCTATTTATAACCCCTGCTCATCCCCAGCGGCGGCACCTTTCAGCCGTACCGTGCGCCCCGGGCAGGTAATGCCCCACGATCCTATGACAGCCCCGGCACCGTGCCGTGCCAAACCGTGCCACGGGACCCTGTGCTGCTTGGGAAGGGGCAGCAGATACACCAAAAACTGCTGAAAAAAAATAAAATAAAATAAAAAATCCCATAAGGAGATGGGGAGCTTGTTACACCCTCACCCTATTTATTGCCGTAATCTTGCCCCTGTTATATCCAGCAGGGAACGAGGCAGCCCCCTGCCCTCGGGTTCAAGCCCGTGTCAAAACCAACTGCTGCTGGCACGCGGGGAGGTTCGGGAGCTGTGGCTTTGCCACGTGTGCCTCCAAAAAGTGCCGACGTGGCACCGGCACCGCGTGGGACGCCGTCCCTCACCCTGCTCCCCGAGCAGCCCCGTTGGAAGGGGGCACCCGGGCAGCTGCTCCTGCTGGAAAGGATCCTTGCCCAGGATGCTGGCTGGGAGCTGCCTGAAGTTCTGGAAAGGGAACCGACTCTTCTCTTCCTCCCTGCTCCTAAATAGGTCATTTAATTACCACCTTCCCAAACCCAAAACAACGCTGACTCAAGGCGCGAGGTGGGAGCGCTGCAATTCCACGCCACACAATGCCCAAGAGCAGCCCAGAGGCACGGTGCCGGGCTTTCCTTGACGTTGGGGGTCCCCCCGAGTCCCCCACAGACCCCTCTGGCACAGGGGCACAGACGGCGAGGCCCTCTGGCTTTCAATTAGCCCCGTTTAATTAAACCGAGGAGGGTTGGGAACGCAGGTGCCCGGCGCACGGTGCCGGCCGAGCCCGCGGAGCAGCGATGCTCCGAGCGCAGGCACGGAGGAGCTGGAGGAAAAAGGAGGGGAAGCAGCGTTTCAGCGGGCGTTGCGCAAACGGCTCCGTGCCCTGCTCGTCCTCGTCACGCCGCCACGAGTTCACCGCGCAGCGCCCGGGTGCCTGCAGGGTGGTGGCCGCCGCCTGACACATCCCCACGCAGCACCGGCCGGCCCGACCGGCTCCCACCGAGGCTCCTCTCATGCTGAAGGGCGTTTTGGGGACGGGACCCCTCCTCTCGCACCCCCAGGATCACGCCGCAGGGTTTGGATCCCCGCTGGTACCCAGGGGATGAGGCTGGGGCACGCCGGGGCAGGATGCGCCCGCGGCGTTTTTGTTGGAGCAGAGCTGGAGGTGCCGGGGGACACCCATTTTTGGAGGGGGTCACGTTTTCCTGGGGGTCAGCACGCGGCCCCCCTGCAAAAAATCATCCCAGGAGGCGAAGGGCTCAGGCACTCACCTGCTCCGGGGTCACTCCTGCATTAAGGAGCAGCCTCGTCGCTGCCTCTGCGCCACGGCCGGCACCGCGCACGCCTCTCCCCGCCACGCATCCCCCTCGGGAAGGGCGCAAAAACGGTACGGGGCTGCCCAGAAAACTCTCCCGACACTCCCCCCTTTGCCAAGAGAAAGCAAAGCTACGGCCCTCCCCCCGAATAAATCCCTCCGAACCTATTTCCCCTGCGCTTAACAAGCCCTCGCTCCACGCAGGCACTTTTTTGGGTTAAGTGATGCAAGCCCTCGTCCTTTTTTTTTTTTTTTTTCAAGCGCTGGGGAGCTACAGCAGGGAGACACCAGGAGCGAGGGCAGGAGAAAGGAGAAATTAAAGAAAAAAAAAAACCACCACAGGCAAACAGAAGTGGAGTGCGAGATGAAAAGCGACAGCTCGGCGAAGGTAGAGCTGCTGGCAGGCAGACGGCTAGATCCATCTTGAAAGCAAAAGCAAACTGCTGCTCAAACAAGGCAGAGGGAAAAGCTAGAGGTCTGCCGGCACTGCCTGAGCTCTGATCAAACAAAATGATTAACAAATTTCGGCTCTTTATTGAAAGCTTCTCTAATTAGATGAAAAAAAAAATGGAGGAGGAAAGGGGGGGGATAAATAAATAAAAAAACCCTTGAGAGGAGCGTCGGATGGAAAAGCGGCGGCGCCAGGGACCGATCCTGCTCCTCGTCCCTGCTGCTGCGGGAGGGACGAGCGGTTCGGGGCGCGGGATCGTGGCTCTGCCTCATCCTCCCCGTTCCTCCCTGCCCCTGCTCTGACTCACCCCGGCTCCTCGCTACGGCCGCACGGCCTTCCTGGGGGGAAGGACTGTCATCTGCAATCCGCTCACCTCCGAACTCCGGGGGCAGCTCAGCCTCTAGGAAGCGCTAAAATAGCCAGAAAAAAAAAATAAAAAAAAAAAAAAAAGAAGAAAAGAGTCCCTGGCCCGAGGAGCTCGCCCTCCGAACAGATGGGACGGCTACGGGGCGAGGCACGGGGATATTTTTAGCTCTGGTTGCAGATGGGGAAGTCCGGCACGGCGAGGCTCAGCCAGCATCCACGCGGCAGCCCACGCCGCTGCCCCTGCCCTGGTGGGCTGAGCTGGGTGCGCACCCCCCCGGGCTCCCCCCGGGATTTAACGGGGCGCTGCCAGCTCCGTTCCCAAACCCCGAGCGCCACCGCCACACCGCACAGCACCTACGGTGGGATTTTGGGGGACGGGGATTTGGGGGACAGGGGTGATGCCGGCGACGCGCGTCCCTCCTCTCCCCAAATTGGGGGCAGCCACGGCGAGCCGGCGGAGGCTGCTTGGAGGAAAACACCCCAAAAATCACTTCCCCTCGCCGAGGCCCTGACACGTTTTGGGGTCGAAACTCAAAGGGCCAGGCTGGGATGCCTGCGGCGGAGCTGGCACCGAGCTGTCCCCTTCGGCCAAAAAACCCCAGCGGGCCCCAAACGAGGGCCGGGAGCGTCGGCCTCGTTGTGCCGAGGAGCCGCAGCCTCTACCTGGCCTCCCGGGCGGCCGGGGCCACCGGGTCGCGCGTTGGACACTTTGGGCTTTGTTCTCCCGTGCACAAAGAGGCTTTTACACGGCCCTGGAAGCACGGAGGGACCTCGGAGTGGATGCGCTTTATGACCATATTTAGGCTCCTTGACGTCGCCAGAGTCGCGCTAAAGGGCCGGGGGGGATTTGAGATTCGGGCCCCGCTCCTTTCAGCTTGGAGCAACCAGGGAAAAAAAAAATAAATCCACCCCGGCACCGGCCGCGTCCTCCCCACCCCGGCACCGAGCGCCCGCCGCGGCCAGCGCCGTGCGAGCAGGGAGGGGGCTCCAGCCCCCCCCCCGGCCTGGCCCAGCACGGCCCCGCGGGGAAGCCGAGGGACTTGCCCAAGGTGACCCCGTGACAAAGCCGGCGCTTCGTGAGGTCCCCAAGGTCCCCCCCAAGCCCCCCGCCGGACCGAGCGGGTGGGCAGGGAGGGGGACACGCGGGTGGCCCCGGGGTGGCTGGTGCCAAAAGGCAGCACCCGGCTGTGCCGAGCCTTTCGCAGCCAGGCCTTTCACCTCGACCCCATTAAATCCCCTCTTCTCCCTCCCCGGCAGGACCCCCGACCCCCGTGCCACCAAAACCCCGAGCCCCCTGCCCCGTTTTCGCCCCGGCGGCGCCGTCCCCCGCGGCGGGGCCGCCAACCACCTGCTCCCGAGCCGGCACAAGTGCGGATGCCTCAGCCTGGCAAAGCCATGACAACTGCAGAATTTGAAGGGCACGGGGAGGAGGGAGGGAAAAAGGAAAAAGCCGCGAGGCCCTTCCAGAGGGCCGTGACCTTCAGGAGCCCGCCGCCGGCGCTCCCCACCGCAACCGGAGCGGCCCCGGGGGCCGCCGGAGCTCGTGCCCGTCCCCAGATTTGGGGCTGTCGGCACCGAACTGGTGCGGGGATGGGGAGAAAAGAGTGAGAATCGAGCTTACCTGCACCCAAAAAGCGCTGCTCCTCGCCTGGGGGGGGGCAGGGGACATGCAGGGGTCCCAGCCCGCGGGCACGGCCCCGTCCCCAGCGAGGTTTGGGGCTGGTGAGCCCGGGTCCAGCTCGGCCCTAAAAGCCCACGTGGGTGCCCTAAAACCTCAGAGGTTTCGGAGGGGCAGGATCAGGCCCTCCCCGGGAAAAATGGGGGGGGGGGGAGAAGGGGGCAGGCGGCTCGCCTGGGGGGATTTGTAGCAGCCCGGCCGAGGGGCTGTGGGGGTGTCATCATGGGGTGGGGGGGGGACACAGGAGGGGACACCCCGATTTGTGGCCAGGATGGGGAAGGAAGCTGTGGGTGCGTGCAGGGGGGGGAATATTAAAAAAATATAAAAATGAAAATAAAAAAAGGCGACGACAAAGCTTGGGGAGGGGGGGGGAAACGGCGGAGGGCGAGGAGGCCGAACGGCGGATGGAGGCCCCCCCGGACCCACGGTACCGGCAGCGAGCGGGGGGCTTCGTGCCCCAAACCCCGAGCCCCACAAATGGCAGCGGCGGCGCTGGGCCCCCCCCCAAAATGTGTCGTGTGTCCCCCCCCCCCCTAAGGAACAAACAATCCCAGCTGTCAGCTCCGGGCCGGCAAGCGGCCAAGGCACGGGAGCTCCTCGACTCCATTTACCGCCGGCTCCTCCGAAAAGCTGCCCTTGCCACTCAAATCCCTGCAGCGGGGACCCCCCCATGGACCCCCCCCCAAAAGAAAAAAACACAAAAAAAACACCGCATCCCCCCCCCAGCATCGCCCCCATCTCCCTGCTCCCCCCAAGCCCAAACATCGCGGCCCCGCATCAAGGGGATGGAGGGGGGGGGGTTAGGGTGGAAATAGGGTTTTGGGGGGCTGCCAGCTCGTGTCCCCCCCCCCTTTAAATAACGGGGCGAGCCCCCCCCGGCGCCTCTCACCTGGCCCCCCGCTGCTCAGCGCCACCTCTTCCCCTTCCTCCCTTCTCGCTCCCTCCTTCACCTCTGCACCATTTTGGTTTGTTTTGAAGCGGCGGAGGGGAGGAGGAGGGGGGGGGGTGAACGGGGAAGGGGGGGGGGAGGAAGAGGAGGAGGAGGAGGATGGGGAGGGTGGTTATGGGGTGGGGGGGGGAAGGATGTGCTGCTTCTCCGCCCCCGCCGCCACGGCTCGGCTCTCGGCTCGGCTCCGCCGCCCATCCCCGCCGCCTCGGGGCTTGGGGGGGAAGGGGGAGGATTTTTTGGGGGGGTTTAAGGGGTTTTGGGGGGGTTTAGTTTTTTTTTTGGGGGGGGTAGGGGGTTTTGGGGGGTTTAAATGGGGTTGGGGGGGAAAGGGGAGTGGGGGGGGAGGGAGGAGTTAGGGGAGGGGGGTAGGGAGATTTGGGGGGGTTGGGGGGTGGTTAGGGGATTTGGGGGGGTTGGGGGGATTTGGGGGGTTAGGGGGACTGGGGGGGCTCTAAGGGATTGGGGGGATCTTGGGGATTGGGGGGGTTAGGGGGAAGGGGGGTTAAGGGGATGGAGGGGGTTAGGGGGATTGGAGGGTTAGGGGGACTGGGGGGGGGTTAGGGGGAATTGGGGGGGGGTCCAGGGGACTGGGGAGGTCTAGGGGATTGGGGGGAGGGTTAAGGAGATTGGGAGGGTTCAGGGGAATTGGGGTCTAGGGGATTGGAGGGGTTTTATCGGGGTGGGGGGGGATAGGGGGACTTTGGGGGGTTTTAGGGGGCTTTGGGGGGTTTTAGGGGGACTGGGGGGGGTTAGGGGGACTGGGGGGATTATGGGGGCACTGGAGGGGGTTAATGGGGGTTGAGGGGGTGTTAGGGGATTGGGGGGGCTCAGGGGAATTGGGGGGGTTAGGGAGGGTTTAGGGAGACTGGAGGGGGTTAGGGAACTGGGGGGGGTTGGGGAACTGGGGGGGTAGGGGGATGGGGGGAGTTTAGGGGTATTGGGGGGGGTTTAGGGGGATAGGGGGGCTTCAAGGGGGTAGGGGGGGGTTAGGGGGACTGGGAGGGTGCTGCCAACTCCCCCCCCAGCCTCCAGCTGCTCGGCACGGGGCCGCCTTTCTCGGAAGTAACGCCAAAAAACCCCCCCGGCGGAGCCGTTTCGAAAAAAAAAAAAAAAAAAAAAAAAAAGCGAAAAAGAAAAAAACCGCCTATTTAAAAAAAAAAAAAAAAAGGTCAGAAAAGTAAAACGGAGCGGCCGCGGGACCCTACCTCGAGTCGCCGGAGCGGAGCGGGGGCCTGGCGGATCCGCCTCCCGGGGCTGCGGCGCTGCCGGCGGGGAGCGACCATGGCCGGGGCCCGGCCCAGCCCCGGCGGCGGGGCGGGGCGGGAGCAAATGGCCGCGGCCGGGGAAGGAGCCGCAGGCCCCGGCCTGGGCCCGGCCCCGCTTCTCGCATCGCGGGGGGTCTCCCCGCAGCCCCGACCTCTTCATGGGGGGGGAATTTAGGGAGAAGGGGGTGGTTCAGGGCCCTTCCCGGGGGGTGCTGTTGCCCCGCGGCTCGGTTGCCAGTGAGGGGGTTTTGGGGTTGTGGGGAGAGGGAGGGGTGTTGTGTGGGGGTAATAAATTGCAAATAAATGTTGAATTTGATTAAAAATGGGAGGTAAGGGGGGGAGTGGGCACTTGGAGGGGGTCGGTTTGGGGTCCAGCACCTCCGTGGGTGCTGGGGTGGGCACTCGGAGGGGCTCGGTTCAGCCCCCAGCCCCATCGTAGTATGTCAACCCTAAAGGCCAAGGAGCGTTTTTGAGCACATTTTTAAATTTCTGAAGCCTATGCCGTCAGAATTGGTCCCAAAACGAAACGCCTGTTGGAAGCTGAAGGATTTGAACGGAGATTGTGCGAAAATCCAGGGGAGGTGCAGGTGGGAAATGAGGAGGCATTGGACATGTTGGGGTCACCATCCCTGGGGGTGTTGGACGTGGTGCTTGGGGACATGGCTCAGGGGTGACATCGGTGGTAGGGGGTGGTTGGTCCAGCTGGGCTTGGAGGGCTTCTCCAACCCTAATGACTTTGGGATTCTGTGGAAATAGAAACGGAGCTGCCATGGGACTTTTCTCTGCTCATCCCAGAGGAAGCAGGCTTGTGCTGGGGGTCAGCAGCTCCTCGGGAAATGTTTTATGGTCCCCCCACCAGCTGGCACGGGTCCCATGGGAGCCCAAAGCCCCCGAGGATGCTGAAGCAGTGGTGGCTGCGTCCCCACAAGGAAGGGTCCCCAAGGCCACTGTCCCCGCACGAGGGAGCAGTGACGGGGACATCCCAGCCCCGTTGGGTGCACCCAGCTGGAACACCACAAAAAATGGGTGCACGTGGGCTCCCAGCTGCACCCACCGACCAGCACCTGCCAGCCCCACTTCCACCATCCCGTTCTGGGCAGGAAAATGCCCCCAGTGACACAGAAAAGGGGGACGAGCGAGCGGTGCGGGGACATTTTGCGGAGACAGGACCGGCACCGGTGCGTGCCCCCTGTGCCAACGCGTGGCCCTGCACCGGGCAAACCCGGCCATTAATTAGCGAGTTAATAACCCGAGGAAGCTGCCGACCTCTAATCTTTGCTCAGGCACCGAGCAGCACATCAGGGCCTCGCTCTGCGCCATCCCCATGGCCGACAAGAAGCTTCACGCTGCCTTAATTTGGGACTAACTAACCAAAGACTCAAAAATCTCCGCCGAGGTGACGGGTACGAGCACCCGTGCCGTCCCCACCCCTCTGGCTCAGTGACACAGTTCCCTGCTGGCTCCTTCCCACATCACCACACACATTTCCAGTGGACTTTTCTCTGTGTTTGGCTTTTTGGGGCTGTTTGTTGTCAGTGAGTTATTTTATTATATTTATTGTTAGAAATAGCGCTATTTTTAGCACCCTGTTGGATTAGATAGAGATGGGATTAGTCATCCCACCAAGAGCTGTTTGCAGCCTTTCCTCAAGGATTCTCTGGGGTTTGTTTTCCAATCAACCGAGAGCGCGTATCCAAAGAAATAAAAAATAAAAATAGTCATAATAATGTGCACCAGCCGAGCTCCGCTGCCGCTCCATGAGATACTGGTGGAAACGCGGGAAGCATCCAGCCCAGGATATTTATGAGACGAAGACAAGAACAGTCCTATGAACCTCAAAGTATTTTGGAAAGTCGGTTCGGGCTGCGTTTTTTTTTCTCTTGGGAACCGAATGCTGAGTAACTCCCTTCCCACACCAGGCTGATGGTTTCGTACAGCTGGTACGCAGCCTCTTGACAGTGGAAATTGCTTTCCCTTGCCCTATGCCAGCGGGTAGGAGGGAGGAGGACTCCTGGGTCTGCAAAGATACGCAGCCACCTACACCCTCTGCAAGTCAAGCTATTAAAAAAAAAAAAGAAAAAACACCCCAAAATCCTGAAGCGTGAAAAACGTTCGCTCCTTTCACGCACCGCACGCAGCTTCTGCTGGTGGCTGCGTGGCACGGAAAGGCAGTGGGACCAGTGGGACGCACGGCTTCCCAGCACTGGCACCCATGGGTGGCTCCACCAGGGCTGCACGGGGACCCGTCCCCATGTCCTTGCCCCCAGCACCCCGCTCACTCATCCCATTCTCGCTCCAGAGGTTGCTACCAGGATGGAGACGAGGAAACCAGGATTCTCATTCCCCGTGGGACCGGTGCTGTTTTGGGGCCAGCAAAACCCCACTGGCACCGGGACGCAGTGCATGGGGGACGTTCACTTGCACCAGGACCACACCAGCCCAGGGCAAATCCAGCACCCACCCAGTGGGCCAAGAGTTCCCGTGCTGGTTTTGGGGACACTGCTTGGGTGGTTACAAAACGTGGTGGTTACACGGGTGGACATGGTGGGAAACCCAAATCTGCGGCTGTGCAGATGTGCCACCGCCAGCTCGACCCCATTAACACCGGAGCCCTCAGGATGCTACAGATCCTAAAAGAAAGGAAGATCCTAAAAAAAAGTGGGATGCTGGCATCCCACCAACCCCACAGCTCAGGACAGAGGGGCGTGGATGGCATTTTGGAGACACAAACACCATCCCCGGGGGCACCAACACCATCCCCGGGGGGGGCACATCCAGCCCCGCTCCCTGCAGCGCCCTCTCCCCCAGTGCCCACCCCACAGCTTGGCAGGGTGAGGGTGGCACACGTGCGGTGACAACGGGTCGGGGACACACGGGCAGGGAGGAAGCGTCACCTTCACGTGGCCCCCCCCAGCAGGGGTGCGCCCAAGCGGATTATTTGCCCCCGCAGCCGAGGGCGGCCGCGTTTGCCGGAGAGGGGTCCATGGAAAGGGGTGGGGGGGGACACAGCGCACAAAGGGATGCTCCAGGGAGCTGGGGGGCCCTGCTTGGCTGGTGCTGGGGGCCTCCTGCCCAGGCCCCCAGCCCGCCCCGCTCCCTCCCTCCCTGCCCCCCCTTTCCTCTCCCAGGCTAAATTCTCCCACAGCCTCCATTGACGTCCTGCCTGCGTCACCGTCTCCAGCACAACCAGACAGCACGTGGGAGAGGCAGGTTTAAAGCGGCAGGGCCACGCCACGGCTCCAGCTGCGCGCCCCGGCAGCGGGGTGCCCCGCAAGGGGGGTCACCCCCCAAAACCCCTCTGCGCCCCACATCTCCCTCCCAACCCCCCCGGTACCCCGGAGCCCTACTGGGAGGGGGCTCCCCCAGCGCAAAGCGCACGGCACGGGGCGCGAGGAGGCTGCTGTCCCCTGCAGCAAGGCTCGCACGGGAGCGTGTAAATATTTTGCTTCCAGGTCTGCGCCCGCATCCCCTCCCCGCCGCTCTCCAAACCGAGCCCCGAGCGGGGGCCAGAAGCGCAGGAGGCCGGTTTGTGCTCCAAGCGCAAGCTCGCAGCCCTGGCTCCAAAACCCGGAGCCAGACTCTTGGTGGTTTTGATTTTTTTTTTTTAATTTTTTTTTTTTTTTTCCCCTCCCCGCTTGGCCCCGGGCCAGTCCTTTTGCCTTTATACATCTGCGCTTCGCATGTGCTGAACCCAAGGTGCGGCTCGGCTGGGTCCCAAGGGCTGCACACCCCAAGGGACCGGGGTGTGGGGGGGTCACGAGCGGGGAGCTTTGCGAGGGGTGGGACGCAGGGTGCCGCGCGGGGACTCGGCCCCGGGTTGCAAGAAGCTTTTTGAGGTCTCGTGTGCTCGCCCCAAGGCCCACTCACCGTTTTTGCCCCGGGATATTGTCTTACACCGAAGGACGTCGGCTCACCCGTGACTCAGGGCTTCGGGCTGGGTGGGAGCGCAGCCCCCCAGCCCGCCCCAGCCCCGCTTCCTCTCCGTGTCAGCCCTACAACCCCGGGTCTATTTTTGGCTCTTCCCTTCTATTTATTGCACCAAATCCGCGTGCGGTTGGAGAACGCCGTGGTGTTTGCTTTATGATTGCTTCCTTCCCAGCCGTAACCTTTTGCCTTCAAACGGGATTCGCCCGGCTCCTCAGCCCACGGGAGCTGGAGCGGGCGCTGCGTGCCCAGCTGCCCTCTCCCGGCACGGCAGCCGCGTGCCACCGGCGTTGGGACACAGATCCTTGGCTCAGCCCCAGTTTTTGGTGCAAAGCCGCCCCCGTGCGCTGCCCTCCCTGCACCTCCGGCTGCTTTTGGCTCCCCAGGGCACAAATTCCCCCCAATGCATCACCCCCCCATGGGGACCCGAGCCCCTGCTTGCAGCCAGAGCTGCTCGGCGCTTTGGTTTCAGGCGCAGACGGATGGGGGAGTGGGAACCACCGCGGCGAGCCCTCAAACGGGAGCCACCAACAGAGAAAAAGCGACAAAACCAGCGAGCTGCTGAAGGCAGCCACCCTCAGCGTCCTGCCCGCTCCCGCAGACCGTCTGCGGCCGCCAGAGGAGCTGAGTCAGGGCCCCCAGCGCTCTGCCCACAAGTGGCCCCCAGGGGACACCGCCAGGGGGGACAGAAGTGAGGCCACCCCCATCCCAGGGCTGGCCCCAACCACGTCCCCAGGCCCCTTTCCAGGACACACAGAGGGTACATGTGGGGTGCACCCTGTGCCAGCCCCCCGTTTGCAGCACCCAAGTGCTGCTTTAGGCACTAAACCCCCCTGGGGCGAGCTCAGCCCCAGTGGGGCTGCTCCAGAGGTTTCTACCCCGGATTAGAGTGGTGCTGGGGGCAGATCCTGCAGGCACAGCGAGATCCAGCGCCCGCTGCTGCGGGATTTCTTGGCACGAGGCCTCTTTTAGCACCCCCGAGGGTTAAGCCCAGCACGCAGCTTATCAGCTAAACAGGGCTGTGAAAACGGCTATCTCGGAACCAAAACCACGGGGCGCCTTTGCAAATTCACGTTAGCTGGGTCTCTTCTCTCCTCGTCCCTTCCCAGGCACGAAATCGCAGCTCTGCTCCCCCTTTTCTGGCGCGCGGAGCGAGGGAAGCAGCCGGCAGAGGACGGCCCCAGCAGGCTCCCCGAGCAAGAGCGCAGCCTTGGTGTGTGGGAGTAGCTGCTGATCGGGAGCAGCCCAATTTCAAGGAACTCCCCGAAGTTGCATGCCTTCGTGTCTTGCTGAATCAGAGCTCGAGACGCAGAGAGGCTCTGCAGCCTGCAGAAAGCCGGGCTCAGAGTCAGGCCCTTGGCTTTCCGCACCCAGGACACCCTGGCTGCACGCGGCGGTCTCCACACCCCCCTGCAACGAGACCCAGACCCTCCCCGGAGCCTGCAATTCCTGCCTGCACGCCTGGCCCTAATGACAGGGCCCGGCTCCTTCCCATCACCCAGCCAGTCCAACCAGCGCGAGCTCTCCTGGGCGAGGTCCTTATCACCCACAGCTCGAAGCAGCCTCCCGGCCCCTCTCCGGCACCACATTGGGGGGCACAGAGGGACCTGGAAGCCCCCCACCGCCCCGCTTTGCCCCCATTTCGCACAAAAAGATGGGGGCAAGAGGCCAGAATCAGCACGAGCCCCCCCCTGCCCGGCTGCCCTCGCCGCTGCTCACTTGATCCCCTCGCCTCCTCCCCGCGTAATCCCCGCTCGCCTCCCGGTGCCCTGGGCTCCGCGCTAATGCCGAGGGCTGGCCGGCGGCCACCCGGCGCCTCTCCCGGTTACACAACGCGGCACCGAGCCGCTCACGGCCACAGGATGCCAGGGAGATCCTCGAGGCCACGGCCCTGGGGTACCCTCATCCTGCCCTGGTGCTGCGTCCCTTCCTGCTCCCTTTCCCCGCTCGCTCTCGCCAGGCGTCCCAGCGCCCCGTTCCCAAAGGCGTCGCAGGGTGCCCGGCACAGCAACGCTCCCCCCCAGCTCCTTCTGCCCAAGGAATTAATTTTGGTCTCTGAACGGCCGTGTCACATCGCCCACCGCTCACCCTGCCCTGCCTGGGTGCTCCCTCTCATCCTTCACCCCCATTTTTTGGGATCCAGCCACATCCCTGGCTGCAGGGACCCCCGATTCAGCCACCCGGTGGCTGAAACCAAGCCCCAGTTTGCTCCTTCCATCCCAGTTTGCTCCTTGCAAGGGGACGGATGAACACAAGCCCTCCCTGGAGGGACAGTGTGGCACCCCAAGGAGCCGAGCCCCCGGCCCCGTGCCTCCCCCCCAGCCCTCTCCCTGCGAGCAGAGGCTGGAGCAGAGCATCACCTCCCCGCCACGCGCTTATCTGCTCCGCCGCAGACCTGCTCGCCTGCTGGGGAGCTTTGAAGATAAGCAAGGGCTCGGGAGAGCGGGGATTGAAGGCTCAGGCTGCCACGCCGGGGGCTGCTATTCCCAGCCAGACGTGACCGTGGGCCGGGTGGCCGGGCCACCAGCCTCTTTTGGGGACCACCTGCGGGTGCCCAGGTGGAGAAGCCTTGGAGCTGGGATGGGTGCCCAAACGCGCGCCCCTTCCTCGACGCAACGTGGGGACCCCCAGCCGTGCCCTTCCCAGCCCCAACACGACACAAGAAGTGCTGCCGGGGCATCTTCTGCAGAAGAAGACTCCCCAAAGCCCCGGTGCCCCGTGGGGTACCCGGCTCCCCACCGGCACGGTCCCCGCTCCCATCGAGTCCCCACGAGGGGCCGGCGCCAGGGGGGAGGTTAGGACAGCGAGGACATTTCGTTCCCTGCTCTCCCCTTAAATTATCCTGCCACATATAGTAGAGCTCAGCACTATTTTTAGGCTTTGCTTGTTTAATTATTGAGAAAGGGTTTGAAGGAGCTCTCGAAGATGAGACGAGCACCCGCGGGTGCTCACCAAATTTCCTCTTCCCACTGCTGCCGGTGGGGTTTGCTCAGCCCCGATGCCCGCGATGGGCACCGGGTGCTGACCTCCAGACCAGAGCCCAACACACACCACGCACCCCCTGCGTTGTCCCACAGCATCCCCCCCTGCTCAGGGACCCTCGCAAGGCTCCCCAGGCACAACACGAACCCTCCAAACCCTCTCACTCCGCGTTTTGGCACCAGGAAGCCCCGCAGCCACACCAGCACGACCCCACTGCTGGCTTCCACCAGCTACAGATGCAGCCCTGCAACTCCCCCTTTTTATTTTTAACCAAAACGGCGCTTTCCTTGCTGAAAAGCGACCTTATTCTCAGCTCACCCCATGCAATCTCAACGGCAGGAGATTATTATTATTTTTTTTTTTTTTAAGCGCTTCCTTTCATGTTTCCACTTACAAAAAGCCAAAGAGAGGCCGGCCTTTCTTGGAGATGAAAGCGCTGTGGTCAACTGGAAGGCTGCGGAGACTTCAGCCAAAATAACCCGTAATGAAATAAGAGGCAGGCACACGACGGGCAACCAGCGGCACGGGTTGGTAGCCCCGGCTCAGCAGCACCTCCGCAGACCTGGCCACGAACCCAGGGCTTCAAGGAAAGCCCCGATTTACCCCAGCTGCTGGCAGTAACCCACACCAGCTGAGAGCACGGGGTGCCGTGGTGGGTTTGGTGATGCTGCCCGTGGTTTTTCCCTAAGGAAAGGGGAAATAAATCCCAAGAAATCACCCCGTATTCGGTCCGCTCGCCCTCAGCCGTGCCGGGTGCGGTGACAGCGGTGTCAGCGCCACGGACAGCAAGGTGCTACAGGTGGCGTGCAAATGCCTCCAGGGGATGAGAAATGCTGCTAATCCCCCCGGGGAAGGACACTGGGGTGACCCTGGCTCCGTGCCCTCCGATCGAGCACCAAACCCGACCTCACCACGGGGCCACCGGGTGCCACCAGCGGGTGCCACCAGCGGGATGCTCCGAACCCCACGGGCACCTTTGGGGACGGAGGCGGGGGGGGGGGTCTCGGTGGCACCTCGGGTTGTCAGCCCCTGCTCCTTAACACCCTGACAAGCTTCTAACTCTTTCATTTGTTACACCGTGAACCTTTTTAAATTAATGAACATAAGGTTGTCACGGTTGCCGTGGCGACGACACGTTGCCGGAGCAACGGCAGCGATGCAGAGCCTGCCGAGTGTAATCAGGGGTCAGGCTAACGAGGGAGCCGGGATGCTGGGGGGGGGGGGGTTGCAGCAAGGGGCAGCGAGCCCCCGGCCCCAAAAACCAGCACCAACAAGTGGAAAAAACCCAGCATCGCCCCGCTCCCCCAAGCCCCGGGGAGCAAAATCTGCCCCGGTGCCCTCGCTGCCTGCGCGCCCCGAGGACGCGCACGCTCCCCGTGAGCCTGATCCTGCCAACGGGGAGGATCAGCCAAGGAGCCAGGCATTTTGCTGCCCCAGCTCATCCTTTTTGTGCCCCCCGTGGGGCTCATAGGGTTCCAGGCATCACCAGCTGGGGAGCAGAGTGGGGGCGAGCAGGACCAAGGGCAGCCGGGGACCCAAACGGGGCAACCAGGGACCGAGCACGGACCAAAAAATCACTGAAATTGGGAGCAGGAAAAGTCTTTTTGCAAGATCTCGAGGCCAAGCAGTGGGGTAAATCCTGAGCTGCTGGGGCCCAGGACGTCCCCCAGCGTCCCCTCCCCGGTGCAGGGTGCGGCGACAGCCTTGGGGCTGACGTCTCCCCGAGACCAAAACCCGAGGGTGTGAGCGGGAGAAAAATGGGGTGGGGAGGCGAGTTTCGGGGCTGGGGATTCCTCGGCCTGCAGGGGGGTGTGGGTTTACCCCCGGGGCAGGAGCACGGCGCCGTCCCCGAGCTCCCTACAGCGGTGCGGGGCCGCAGATGGGGTTTTTCCCCCCCTATTTCTTTCAGGGGGGATCCGACCCCACTTATCCGTGTCCAGGCACCGCTGCGAGCCCTGCAGAAGGGAAAACGGGTGGCGGGGATGAGCTGTGAACACCCACTCCCTTCCCAGCCCTGGCGAGGCACAATGCAAAGCGCATCCCCTCCAAAAAAAAAAATAGATGGCAGGAGCTTCTCCAAAAGCAGCTCAACCCCATTTTATTATCTCCCTGTGCTGCGGGAAGGGCTCTCGTGTTGGGGGGCACCGAGGGGCCCCCCCTGCCCTGTCCACACCGCAGCGAGGTGGCCGAGGACACGGCGCGTCCCCGAGCCCAACTCTTTGTGCTGAGGTTTCGTAAGCGCACACGTGCGCGGGTGCCGGAGCGCGGCTGAGCTCTCAGAACCCTTCCAGCAACGCCGCCTGTCAGGGAAGCATCTAAATATTTCTACTTCCCCCCCAAAAAAAACATTTTTCATCGGAATCGGGAGGGGAGAAGACCAAAATCCACATTCGGGCTTGAACAAAAGAAGCGTTTTGTAATGGGAAGGAGGACGGGACCCCCACGGGACCCCCATGGGACCCCCAAGGGACCGAGCTGTGCGCTTTCCCTGGGGTTTGCCGGCTTGCAGCGTGCTGTGCCGCCCCGTTCCCATCCTGCTGATGGGAGGAGAAGCACATCGGGCCCCCGGGGGAGAGATTTGCCCGGCCGCCTGCTGGGCTCGCTGCTGAACCCGGGGCCGGAGCGGAGCCTGGCTCTGCTCGCGTCCCAGATAACGCTGTCACCCCGCAGAAAGCAGGCTCGCCCCGGCAATCTCAGCGGCGAGGCCAAAGGGTGAAGGAGATACGGCACGGCTCCCCTCCCGCTGCTAAAAGCAGGGCTGTGGTGCCTGGGGGGGGGACACGAGCAGTCCCCAGCCATCCCCAGCCTTGCTCTGCTCTCCATCACTCGCTGGGAGCTCAGACAGAGCCTCACAAGTGCAAATCAGGGGAAAACCACCAAGAATAAAAGCCTTTTTGGGATTGCAAGGGTGCTGGGGGTGTTTTCCAGCACGGTGGGGTGGCTCCTGGTGGGGAGGTGCAGGCAGCAGGCTCTGGGCCCAAAATTTGACAAATTTGACCCGGCAGCCAAGCCGCAGCTTCCCGTTCAGCAGCAGCATCGTGCGCCCGGGTGATGCTGTGCCCCCTTCCCCGCTTTCCTTTCCTTGCCTGCGAGAACAAAAAGGTGAGGAAGGACAAAAAGCGCAAGGACCTGGCCCTCCCAGCTCCTCGGGTCCCCCCAGGCACAGCTCATCCCCGTCCAAAAGCCCCCCCCAAGCTCCCCCCTCTAAAGCCAGGGCACAGAACTTGCTCTCTCCCAACCCCAATCTCCTCCAGCATCTATTTTCTTCCTGCCCAGCGTTGATTTCCCTCACCTAATTGCCTGGAAAGCTCTTCTCCCTTCCTCTAATCAGTCTGGAGCAGACTTTCTCTAGATAATTGTGCCGAGACCTGATCACCCTTCTCATCTCCATCTCTCCAACACTCCCATTTCTTCACTAAACTCATCTGCCGAAGCTGCGCTCCTTGGTCTAATTATTTCAAGGCTCTGCTGAGTTATTTAATTGCTTGCTCTTCTGGCGCCCGTATCTGAAGGCTCCCAGAGCAGCTGGGACGGGACTTGGGGCCGTTCCCAGAGACTGAACCTGCTCCAGGTGTGGCGAGCCCAGAGCAGAGCCTGGCTGAAAAAACGCCTCCGAAGGGCGACTGCAGGACACGGCGAGAGGAGCAGAGCCCCAAGAGGTTTCACTGAACCCCACGGGACCATCCCTGGGGCTCACACAACCATCCCCAAGCTCCTTTTGGGGCCAGGCTGCGATTTTCCCACTCCAGCATCAGCCTGCAAGAGCCCATCAGGGGCAGCAGCCCCCCCGATGCCCCATGTCCGAGGTCCCTGCAGCCTCTCCAAGGGCGCAGCCGGGGCCGTTCCCCTTTTTTCCCCTTCTCCCCTCTCGGCCAGGCCCAGCAGCTCCGTTATCACCCAGCCTCGTCCTCTCCCCCAGGTTAATTGATCCCCTGTTTTGTTTTCTTATCAAATCGCTCTCAGCCTCGGATGCTCCTCTAATCAATTCTCAGCCCTATCTGGCCCAAGAGCCACCGGAGACCTTTCTCTGCAGACACCACCGTATCTAATCGCCGGGGGACTTTACCTAATTGGTGTAAAACCTGATTTCTTTCCCTAATCGCTCTGAGGCCCTGATTCACTTATCTAATCGCTCCAAAGCCCGGGCCTTGTACACCTCTCCGGAGCTCCAGCATATCCTCTCGGATCGGTTTTTTACCCCCGCAGGTGGCTTGGCTCTCTTGACTCCCTAATCCCCGGGCTGCTTGATCTCTTTAACTAATCCGGCCAAGATTTGGCACCCGCGCTCGGCTGCTCCCCTAACCCAGTGCCGGCAGGGCTCAGCCTCCCTCCCCACCTTGTGGCACCAGATCTGGGCACAAACCCGTTGATTTTTGATTTTTTTTCGCCAGGCGGTGCCACCCTCGGACCCGGCACAGCTCGCCAAGGCCCTCGCTTCCCTCCCGGTGAGTCACGTCCGCTGACTCAGGCCGGAGAAGTTGACATCCCCAAAAAAACATCCACGAGCACCAGCCTGGAAGGAGCCCGGGGGCTGGGGCTGCAGGGGAGATTCCCCCCCCAAGGAGTTTCACAACCGGAGAGCGAGCCCACCCCGTGCGCCAGCCAAGAGCGATGCCCAGATCCTGCTCCCGCTCCCACCAACCCTCCCCTCGCACCCCCAGCCTCGTGCCCACCGCCCCCCATCCCCACCCCGCAGCATTCCCAGCCCCAGGGCTCGTCCTTTGCCCCTGCACCTCAAAACCTCCCCTGCCCGCAGCTGGTGGGGACGGCCCCAAGGCTGCCCTGGCTCAGGGGCACCAAGTGGCTCCTGCCCCACGCTCCTGTCCCTGCTCAGCCCCATGCGGGGAGGTTTTGGGGTGCAGAGCACAAGCCCTCCATCCCGATGCTGTGTTATCCCCCCCCCAGGTACCACCGAAGCCCCCTGCCCCTGTGGTGCAGCGGGAGGCACGCGGGTACCAGCCCGTCCTGGGTCCCTGCCCTCTGCGGGGCTGGGATCACGTTCCCAGAGCGGAGCAGTGGGAATTTCATGCCTTTATTTGCAATCCAGCGCTGACCCCGAGGCCGGGAGGAGAATGAGTCAGCTTCCAGCACAGAGCAGGATTCCTCCTCGGGCCGGAGCTGCTGCTCTGCTTTCAGTTCAGACCGGCACCGTTTGGCGAGGCGGCAATTAAATCAGATAATTAAATTGGCACCCCTCGCCAGCGACAGGCTGCAGTTTTTCCAAGCTCACACTTCCCGCGCAAAGCTCGAATTGAAAGGGAAAAAGCCCCCGAACCTGCCCCCAGCCCAGCACCTGCAGGAGCACCCAGCAAAGCGCCCAGCTCGGGGACTGCGCCCACATCCCCAAAAGAGTTAACGCCGCGCACCTCCAGGCTCTGGAGCCTCTCCAGGAGCTGCTCCTGGCCCCCAGGGGTGAAGCCTTCACCCACCCCCTGACTGCTCTGCCCGGGGGATGCCGCAGGGCTCCGCTGCTCAGCCTCTGACAGATGTCAGCGCTGGCACAGCTCCGGAGGCAGCCGGGAGCGCCGCCACCCTCCTGCGCCCGTCCCTGGGTCACCGCAGCCCTCGGGGGTGGCCGCCACCGTCACCCGCAAGGCGGAGGGAGAGGAAGGTGCCTGGAGGTAGGAAACGGCACAACCAGGCTGCGTTTGGCCCCAGGGGGTGGTTTAGGAGCTGAGCGGGTCCAGGCGCACCCGCACGTGGCACTGCCCCAAGTCCCGGCCTGCTGGGCGCAGCGCTGTGCCCCAACCCATCCATCCCTGCAATGCAGCGCCTTTGCTCCGTGTTTTTTTTAGGGGGCTGAGCCCAAATACAGCCCAGGGAACATCCTCTCCTCAGGGATGAGGACAGCCAGGCAGGCCCAGGAGCTGCTTTCCCGTGGTTTGTGCCAGAGCTGGCTCCCTCTCGGAGAAAACCGGGGCCAAGAGCAAGAACCCATCTCAGAAGGGCACCGGCAGAGCTGGACACATGGGATAGCCCCCAAAAAACCCAATCCCAAAACCCTCATCCCCACCAGGGCTGCTTCACCCTACGAAAGCCCGGCTCCCTGCGGCAGGGCGCTGGTACCCGCGATGCTCCAGCCTGGCACGTCTCCCCGGGGTTGCCAAAGCAACGGCAGAAACACAACAAACAGCAACAACGCGCAGCAGACAGTCGGCAAACATTCCCCTCTTATTTTCTCCCCGGTTCGGTTTGTGCTTTTTCCCCCTCTCCCACGAGGAAGCTGCTGCTGCCATCGGAAGGGAACAACAAGATGATTCTGCGGCGCACGAAGCCCGCGCCATCCCAGCGGGAGCCGCGCTGCAAAACCCCAGCGCCTCCTGGAGAGGAGCCCGGCGAAGCCCCGAACCCGAGGAGCTGCTCACCTCTCTCCCGGGTGCCGAGCAATCGGGGCCGTGCCAGGCTGAATCCCACCTCCGGGGTGGCTGCAGAATTTTTCGGGGATGTCCGGAGCTCAGGCGCAGTTGCGGCGTTCTCCTGGGATGTCCAAACCTCGAGCCAGCAGCGGGGTTTTTGGGGACCCAGGGCTCAGCCCCTTTTTGGATAGGACGGGGAGTGTGCGAGCATCCTCGAGGCTGGAACTGAAGGACGGGGACGCAGCAGGACGAACTCACGGAGGGGCCTTGGGTGCGCCAAGAGCCCGGGCTCAGCAGGGCAGAGCCACAGCCCGAGCCCCGTGGCCGCGTTAGGGGGATTAGCGGGCGCAGCGCGGGCTCTCCGAGCAGGATTAGTGCTGCTGGCACGTGATGCGGGTGCGAGCCCACGCTCCCCGGGAGCGCTGCCCCCAAACCAACCTGCCCAACACCCAACCCCTACTCTGATGAGGTCGGGGCTTTCAGCAGCACCTTTCCAATCCTCGTTCAACAACTTCTCAGCTTTTTAGGCTTGTAAACCCTCAGCAAGAAGCCGGCCCCTGCGCCTCCCTGCTTTTTAACCTCCCCAAATCCAGGCGCAGCTGGGGAAGCCCTGCCCCTGGCAGCCCCACGGAGGGTTTGGTGTCACCTGTGCCCACTGATTGCGTTCAGCAGCTGCCACCAAGCTCCTGCAAACGCGTGCCAGGGGCTGCAGGGCTGAGCCCTGGTGCCCGGAGAGGCAGCCGTTAGGTCTGAGATGGCAAATACACGTCCCATTCTCGCTCTCAGATGCCCATATACAAATGTATGGACACGTGCATACCCCCAGGAGTTCTTTCTCCTCTTTTTCTGAAGCCCACCCAGCTCTCAGGTCATTTACAGAGGTAATTACAGAGGCAATTAACGAGCAAGGCAATGCACAAGAGCACAAACCTGGCACCCGAAGGCTGGGAGGGCGGCGAGGGACTGAGGGGGCTGCATGAAACGGGGCCCTGCAGATCCCCAGCATTTCCCTCCATCCCCATCCCCAAATTTGCACCCTCCAGGAGGATTTTGGCAGCGGGGGGGTGCAGAGGATGATTTCCCCCTGCGTTGGCCACCCCCAGTGCATGCAGGCACCGTGCGGCACCCACCACCTCGCGCCCCACGCGTGTCCAAACCCACGCGTGTCTCAACCCCTCCGGCCACAAACCGAGCCGGGGAGCGCTCCCCAGCCTTTGGGGGACCCGAATCCAGGAGGAGAGGACCCGGGGGGGGGGTCCCAGAGCCCCCAACCCGGGCTGTGCCCGAGCCTCTTGGTGCTGCGCAGCGCCTGCAGCCGCTTCCCCGCAGCCGCGCTGCCACCTGGCGGAGCCACCGTGGGAAGCCGCGGCCAGGGAAGCCCCTGGCGACCCTCAACAAGAACGGGGACATCGAGCGAGACCCCCCCCGACCCCAGCAAACCCCCCCCCAGCCCTCCCGGAGGTGGGCGCTGCGGGAATTTTTAGGCACAGGTTTCCACGTCGCGCTCCGTCCCCAAAAGCGCTCCATCCACGGCAAGCGCTGCGGCAGGAGCAAAGGCAGCAGCTCCTCCATCAGAGGAAGAAAAAGGGGAAAAAAAAGAAAAAATAATAAAAAAATCTTGTCCCCAGCCCTTCCCCCCCAGGGGAGCAGCACCCAAGGGGTTAACGCAGCCCGGTCCTATTTTAAAACTGGAAGAGCGCTGCAGCTTGATCCCGATTCATTCCTTCAGAGATATAATCATAGTCTTTATGAGATGTAATCATAGTATTTATTTAAGAATTAAGCTTGTCTGAAAGTGGCCTAAATTCCCCCTGCAAGAGCTGAGTCGGTGCCTCTGCAGCTGACTCAGCACCGCGCCGAGGGAGCCAGGACCCGGCTCCCAGGGGAGGATGCTCAGGGTGGGGGGCCGGGGAGGAAGAGGAGGAAGGAGCCAGAGCAGTTTTTTTTTATTATTATACATCTTTATTTAAAGTAAATGAGCAAAGGCAGAGGAGGGGTAAAATGGTTACAGCTTTTACCGGAGAAAGGAAATCCATAAAAACCTCACAGACAAGACAAAACGTAAAAACCTTCTCAAGACAAGACAGACAGATCACGTTGGGGTACCGCTGAGCCCAGGCAAGGGCTCATCCTCATTTTAGGAGCTGAAGTAGCAATAGGGACTGCCTCAGGTCCTAAAAAATGCTCCCAAGGGGGCCTGGGACCAGTACCAGCTCCTTCCAGATCCCTGAAATGGGGCAGGAGCTCCTGGAGAAAGTGCTTTAAGAGCAGCCGTGGCAGTCTTAGAAGGAGCGATCCCACTCCACCCCCCTCAGTTAGAGAGCAGGCACTGAAATTCAGCTAAAAAGGAGGAAAAAAATCAAAAAGGAGATCACCTATTGCACTTGATTTACTAGCGAACAGCGCAGGGGCGTCCGCAGGAGCCGTTATTGCCTCTATATTACAGGGAGTGTGCAGAGAGGGAGGCGAGCCTCGCTCTGACCTTCCCCATCTTTAAATAGTGAAAGAAAAAAATAGAAAACCTTGATTGCATCACTAAAAAAACGTGCCTAGTGTCCAGAGCTCCGTAGTGTCCTCAAGCAGCCAGCCGTTAGCGACACGGGCACCGAACGGCCACGACACCGTTCAGCATCCCCCAAATCTAGGTTATTTTTTTTTAAAAGCTACGCTGCAAAGCCACAGCAGCTGCAGCCTCTGCTCTTGCAGGGCTCCTGGGTGCACACAGGTGGGATTTTGGGGTGCCCAAACCCTCCGTTCCCCCAGTTCGAGGCCGTTTGCTGCAGGAGCAGAAGCACGCTGCATGCACGTAGAAAAGAGGGGTCCTGGCAGGTTTGCATCGCCCCCAGTGCCCCCTGTCCCCCCCCCTCTCCTGTTACTTCTTGAAGAACTTCTTGTTGAGGAGGAAGATGAGCAGGTTGACGTTGACTTTGGCTTTGTCGAACATCTTCATGACGGCTACGCCCTCGTACTGCAGCTGCAGCAGGTCCTGCAGGAGGGGTGGACATCACCACGGGGGGGAAAACGGGGCAGGGGGAGGCTTCCCCACAGCACAACTGCCCCATTCCCGGGGCAGGACCCCCCTCTCAGCCCCCAGCTCCCCACCTGGTAGTGCAGCTGGAACCTCTCCATGTCGATCCCCATGAATTTGGCTTTCACCTGGAACCTCCCGGCCTCCTCGCAGGGCACGATGTCAAAGATGACATTCTTGAACCTGGAGGGAAGGGAGGCGACCACAGAGGGGGGTCACGCATCCGCTGCAGCCCCAAAAACACGGCTAAAGCTGCCACCTCCCTCCCTGTGCCCGAGCTCTGCGCTGCCACGGCTCTCCCTGGGGGCAGGGGTACGCACTGGCTGACGGGCAGCTCCTCGATCTCCAGCAGCACCCCCTTCTCCAAGAGCCGTGCTGCCGTGTAGCGCAGCGGCTGCAGCTTCTTGCTCTTCCCGCTGGCCCTGGAAAGAGAAGGGAGCACGCGCTCAGCTCCAGCCACGGGGAAAATCCCCATTTCTCATCACAAAATCCAGCTGGGAACACAAAATCACATCCATATTTTAATTATTGGAGAGTTTTTCCTTGCAAAACAGCTGTACACGCACCGGTTGCTGGCCGCCAGGTTGTCGAGGCAGGTCCTGATGTACTGGTTGTAGTAATCGATTTGCTCCTCGTAAAAAAGGGTCTTGGAGTCGAGGCCCTGCAGGGTCTGCCTCAGCTTCAGCAGCTCGCCCTTGCGGTGCTGCCGGTAGCGCCGCTGGTTGCGGATGTCCTGGAGGAAAACGAAGCCTCTGAAGCTGACGGAGCTCACGGGGAGCTCCCGTTTCCCCCGAGCGCACCTGAACGGCCACCCCAGCCCCAGCCCACCTTGGCCAGCTCGTTAACGAGCCCCTGGTACTGATGAGCAGAATCCACGAGCCCCAGGCTCTCCAGGCGCCGCAGGTTGCGGATGATCTTGCGTTTCTTCTCCTCCACGGAGAGCTGGCTGTTGGCGGCCAGCGAGCGGTTGCGTTTCAGCTTCTCGGGGGTCTGGGCGTCCCGCAGCGCTCGCCTGCGCATCAGGTGCTCGTGGGAGGCTTCCTGGGGACCAGGAGGGGGACGTTTGACAAAAGGGTCCGGACTGGGACACCAGCAGATGGAGCAGACCAGTTCCCAGCCCAAGCTTTGACCTGAGGCTCTCCAAAAAACTGAGCTGGATGCTGCTGGAGCACATGAGCAGGAGCCAAGCCGTGGAGCAAGGCAGGACAGCGCAGTGCTCACAACCTGCTCACCTCGTTCCCGGGTGATTTTATCATCTCATGCCCATCCTACCTCCAGATCTGATGCTGGTGTCCGCAGGATCTCTGGCAGGGACTCTCCTGGCTGGGACTGGATCACGTCCACCAACATCTGCTTGGTGCTGGGGACAAGAGAGAGGTTGGGCGCCTGCTCCACACAGCTGCAGGTTATTTGGGTGCCTTCCAAGGGATTTTTTTGCTCCCCTCAAGCCTCCTGCTCCCAGAGATGCCCAGGATCCCAAACAGGCCGGGCTGTGGGGTCCGTCTGTCCCCAAGGAGCACGTGCTCACCTCAGCAGCAAGCTCCTGGCATCGCTCTCCTCGCTGTCGGCCTCCAGCAGCGGCTTGCCGGTGAGGGTGAGGGAGATTTCCATCTTGCTGAGCTGGGCGAGCACGGCCTCAGCGCTGCTCTCCGCTGGGCTGGGAGCGCTCTCCCCTGGGGGGCACAGAGCAAAGCGGGGTCGGGGAGCAGAGCCGGCACCCCCTGCCCAGCTCAGGGTCGTGCCCAGAGCCACCACGGGGAGAAAAAAAAACACCACAAAGCCAAAAACCAAGAGCACGCATCCCTCCCCTCTGTCCTGTGAGGGAGCTACGCACCGACGAGGGACTGGACGGTGGGAAGCTCATCGAGGTCTTCCAGGAGCTCGTGCAGGGGATCCCCGTGGTGCGGGGCGATGGAGTCCTGGTGCTCGAGCAGGAGCTGGGGGGTGCAAGGGAGAAGAGTCAAAGGGGTGCGTGAAGGAGCAGGGCTGCGATCAAAAGCCCCAGGGAACGATGCGAAGGTGGAAATCCCTGTGCAATCCCCTCTTGTGCGCAAAGTTAGGAGGTTCAGGGGAAGACAAACAGCAAAGAATCCACAAAATATGGATTTGTTGCTTAAAAAGAAGTCCAGGAGGAGCTGTGCTTGTGCTGGCATACAGCGAAATGGGACAAAACAGAACACAAAAAGCCCAAAGAGCTGGGGACAGCAGAAATGGGACCACTCGCCCTGCCCAGTGGGGTGCGATTCAGCCCCACGGCTGGCAGCAGAGAGGTCACGAGTCTCTGCTGGGAACTACAAAGTCGCACGGGTGGGATTTGGGACACCAATGCCCTGATTTAGCAGCTGGGGACAACAGGGAGAGAGCAGAAGTCACCAGGGAACCAGGAGCTTGCCTCAGTTTGGCACCACGGGGATCTCCTGAGGCCGTTTTACACCAAACCAATTCGCTCGCAGGTGGCCTCAGGCCCTCACCTTGTGTGTGTCGATGAGCTCCCCGACGGTGATGTAGATGACCGGCTTGGCCACCGCCACCAGCTCCGAGTACTCGTCCACGTTGAACCTCTCCTCGGGCTCGGGGACGCGGCAGGCGGCGGCGATGAACCTCCTGCGGGACCGGCGGCGGCGGCGCTGAGCCCCAAGGACACCACCGCCACCCCTCACACCCCGGTGCCAACCCAAAACCCACCTGAACTTGGCGTGGGTGTCCTCCAGGTAGCGGTTGACCCCGCAGAGGTGGGAGTTTTCCCCCTCGAAGACCTTGCGGGCGGCCGCGTGCTGCAGGACTTTGGCCACGGAGCCCAGGCTGCGGCGCTGCTCGGGGTGCAGCGTGGCCCCCGCCGAGATGTCCACGATGTCGAAGCCGTCGGGGGCCACCACGGCCGGGTTCATGAAGCGGTAGTAGAGCAGATTCCCCACGACCTAGGGCACAGGAGAGCAGGAGCTCAGCAGGGAAGGCTGCTTTGTCCTCACACCACAGGGTGGGAGCCTCCCGGAGGGGACAGCAGCACGGGGAAGAGCCCACGGTTGGCATTTCCTTGCTGCTCCAGGAAAACGTTCAGACTTAAACACATTTTTTTAAGTCCAGGGGGAAATGGCAACCAACACGTGTGTCTGAACGAGATCCTGGCTCCCCCGGGCACGCAGGTTCCCACCCCACCGTGCAGCACAGGGCCCCACCTTGTCGACCTCCTCCTCCGAGGCTCTGGGGAACTTCTCAGCCAAGGATGTCCTCAGGATTTTGGCCACGTAGCGCATGCCATAGCTGGAGAGAAGGCAGGGAGAGGTCTGTCAGCACTCATCCCCCCTCAGCTCCTTCTCCTGCCCTGCTGCCAGCCCAAATCTCCCTAAAAGTCTTCATTCTGGGACTCCCTCAAAGTTCAGCTTCTTCCTCGCAGGCACCCAACACCGACAGCAAAGCGCTCAAACTCAGAGGCAAAGAGCTCCAACCCAACAGGGCGTTAGGGGAAAAGCAAGAACCGATTATTTTGGGATTTCTCCTTGCTGGCAGCCCAATAATGGGACAAGCAGCCCCCCCACAGCCCAAGCTCCCTTTCTAGGGCCTTGCTGAAGCCGCCTTCCAGCTGAGAGCCCTGCAGGGCCATGCCTCAGATACATACGGGATTTTGTCTACAGAAGAGATGATGGCAGAGACGAACTTGTCTGTCGTCACAAGAAGGTTACGGACGGAAATATCGAGCCGTCTTTGGACCTCGGGGTGGCTGAGGGCTTGCTCGGGGCTGACCTCGTACGGGAGCTTGCTGCAAGCAGAAGACAAGGTCCCCGTCACCATCCCGTCCCCCCTGTGGCTGGGCTGAGCTCCCTTCCCCTGCTCCCGACCTTTTCTGCCCGCTCTGCGACTCCATCTGGTTGACCCACGCCTTGTAGATGTCCACGGGGTCGGTGCGGATGCTCAGGGTCTTGTCCTGCAGCACCTCCTGCACCGGGCCGCCCAGGATCTGCCGCAGGGCGTTCTGCCCGCGGGCGTTGCGGTAGAAGCTGACCACCAGGCGGATCACCGTGGCGTTCCCCGTCAAGATGTCGTGGATGTGATCCACCTTGGACCTGGGGGGAGGTGGGAAGGAGAGGAGAAACCACCTCAGTTGTCCTCCAGCACAGGGAAGAGGCAAGGAACCAGCAGCCGGAGGGAAGCACCACGTCCCTGCTGACGTCTCCAGGCTTTTTCCGAGTTTGTCCCCAAATTGGGGCACCCCCCCCGGCCACCCACCTGATCTCCTCCTGCAGCGCCGCCTTGAAGAGCTGGAGCAGCAGGTAAGCCTCGCGGGGGTTGGAGGCGTAGTTGTAAAGGGTGAAGATCACCGACTCCATGAACTTGGTCGACTTGTTCTGGGGCATCTGGAAGATCAGCCTGGCCAGGTACCCGGGCTGGGTCTGCGGGGAGGGACGGGGAGCACCCCAATTAGCCCCAGAAGTGTGGGATTGGGGTCCTCCCGTCATGCTGGGCACATCTGAGCATCGCCAGCCTCACCTGCAGCAGGTAGAAGAGGTGCTGGTACGCCTCCAGCTTCTGCCGCTTCTCCTTGCTGAGCGCCTTGAGCCCCTTCTGCTTGTCCAGGGACATCATCTCCGAGAGCTGCTCCTTGTTCTTCTTGGTCAGCTTCTTGCAGTGGGAAACCACCTCCTGGAACGAGGACAGGGCAGCCGTGGCAAGCTCTGATTTCAAGCCCAGCCTCTACGGGGAAGCCACGGAGCTGGTGCCACGCTCCCGACCTGCAGCGTGATCCGGTTCTTGACCAGCAGCCCGATTTTGATGTCCATGAGGTCCAGGTCGCTCTCCAGCTGCTGGCTGGCCCGGATCCTCTTCACCACCTCCTCCCGCAGCCGCAGCACCTCGGCCTCCTCCCAAAAGTCCTGCTGGCTCTGCTCCAGCAGGTGGATGAAGCGCCGGACGATGCTCAGCGGCGGGCTCCTGGCGTGGACTGCGGCCGGGCACAGCCCCGTGAGCACCACGGCCCCCAGCGGAGAGGGGCAGGGTCCCCTCCCCAATTAACCGGGGTCATTTCGGAGGGGGGAGACGAGCAGGCACGTACCTAGCATCCTGTAATCCCCGCGGGCCTTGTTGGCTCTCACAAAAGCCTGGATTTTAATCACGGCTTTAACCTGCCGAGACAAACGAGGGGAGGGGGATGCAGCCCTGCGGCGAGCCGGGCAGTGCCAGGACCGGGAACCCACCGGTGCCAGTGGTGGGGGCACCCCAAACCCCACAGGGATCTCAGGACGCTGCCCTCGGCCTCTTCAGGTGCTGCACACCAGCGAGTGCTGCATTTTACATGCCCACGGGCAGCAGGCACCTTCCCCTCACCCTTCTCTCCCCTCTGATGGGGATCTCGAAGCCCCTGCTGGCTTTTGAACAAATCGGAGAGATTTTTCTCTCCTCACCCTCCCCGGAGCCCACCAGCCTGGCACGCAGACACACCGGGCACTTTTTCTTTCCCCCAAGCCTTGCAAGAGGATGCAGCAGCTTCTCTCTCCTCTCCAGCCACCCCACGAACACTGGGGTCTTGGCCACGCGTTCAGGGACCCCCAGGACCTCACCGCGGCGTTGGGCAGCGCTCTCAGCCCCCAGCCACCACTCACGTTCCTCCTGAAGTAGCACAGCCTCTCCTGGTACCTTTTCCGAGCCTGCCACATCCTCACGCCCGCCTGGATCTGAGAGAGACGTCGATTCAGTGCCCTTTTTTTACCAGGCAGGGAGGGAAACACCGGCGGGTGGGGATGTGGAAGTGGGAGCAGAGGGCAAAGAAGGGCGGCTGACCTTGACCGCAGCATCCGCGTGGGCTCGCAGGTAGCGCAGGCGCTCCAGGTAAGCTCTGCGCTGCTTCTGCCCCCTCCACCAAGCCTGGAGAGAAAAGAGAAGAGAACTGCTACCAACCCGCACGAGGCCACGGTGACATCCAGCTGGTGCCCTGGAGAGCGCACGAGACAACACAACCACAACACCCAGCATGGAAGAGACAAAACCAGAGCCCTGAGTGGCTGCGGGGAGAAAAACGAGCCCTGCGCTCCCCTTGTCAGCACTTCACAGCGCCCGAGGTGAGCCTTGGCTGCTGAACGCACACAGCAGCAGGCACCCGGTGCTCCACGCACCACGGGCTCACAGCTCTGGGCACCCCAAACCCCAAGGAAAATGCAGCAGTGGGATGGATCCCTGCCTGCCTCACCTGGATCCGGAGGGCAGCCGGCTGCTCCTCCCGCAGGACGCGCCAGCGCGCCGCGAGCTGCTGGCGGACGAGGAAGCCTCGCAGCCGAGCCTGCAGCCTCACCACGAAGGGGACGTGGGACGCCCACAGGCGCTCTCGGTCGTGCGCTGAGGTCACTTGGGTGATGACCGACTGCGGGGACACAAGGCACCGGGTCACAACCGGATGGCACCGCCAGCACCCGCCCGTCCCCGTGCCCCCCGGACCTGGATCTCCTCCCGGCTCAGGTGCGTGGTGCAGAGCTCGCCGTCGCGTGGCTTTTCCCAGCTGCCCTCGAAGGTTTGCAGGCTCAGGAAGTACTCGGCACCATCCTGCAGCCTGTGCTGCACCCAGCGGGGCTTCGTGTTCCCTGCGCACCGATGGAGAGCTGCTGGGGACCCCCATGGGGCTGCTGGGGCAGGGAAGCACCCCAGGACCCCATTCCCTTGGGGACAGGGAAGCACCCCAAGACCCCATCCCCTCCAGGAGGGTTTTGCTTCCCCCGAGCTTTACCTGCTTGCCTCTTGGTGGCTGCCAACGCCGCCAGCTGCTCCTGGTACGCCGTGGCACATGCATCCACCACGCCACGCAGCGCCACGTCGGGGTTGCGCAGCACCCGCAGAGTCTGCGCCGCCTTCCCTTCCTTGATGGCCTGGTTGATGGCAGCGGTGCCCAGAGCCACTGCGGGAGCAGAGGGGGGGGGCTGAGAGGGTTTCTTT
This sequence comes from Anas acuta, assembly GCF_963932015.1. NCBI lineage: Eukaryota > Metazoa > Chordata > Aves > Anseriformes > Anatidae > Anas > Anas acuta. The sequence continues at coordinate 1,675,996 of NC_089006.1, read as the reverse complement.
CCCACCCAGCAGCTCCCCACTCCCACGGCACGGGCAGCACTCACTGCGCCTCGCTGCCACCCCGTCCTCGTTGGCCCCGCAGACCCCGCTCTGGATCTCCTCCCACCAGAGGACAGCTCTGTCGTCCTTGGTGGCCTGCAGGGTGGAGAGACGGGGGTTTAACAAGCTGGGGAGCCCCCACCCGAGTGGTTTTTACGCCACGTCGCCCTCCGGGTGCCTCCTTCTCGGTGCCCTGAGGCTCCCAACCCCACCTGGGCTTTCAGCACCCGTGCCCGGGTGAGGACGTGGTGGTAGCGCCGAGCGGCGGCCGCGGTGACACCGGGCAGGGCGGCCGCGGGCAGCAGCAACGCTGCCAGCGTCTTCTGGGGGTCCGCCTGCAGCAGAGCCTCGTTGATCAGCCGGACGGCGAGGACTCCTGCAAGGAGGGGAGGACACACGGCTCAGCCCCCCAGCACCACACAGGGTTTTTTGGTGTCTTTCCCCACGCCAGTTCGCTCGGGGATTTGCAGAAGGATCTGCTCAGGCACGCGCCGCGCGGGCACTCACTGTCGTTCTCGTCCTGCACCGCTGAATTGGAGGCGTTCACGCAGTCCTGGACGTCGTTCCAGGTCAGGAATTCCGCTCCTGCTTCCCTAAATTGGCCTTTCAGCTGCAGTAAGTCGTCGAAATACCTGCAGGAGGGACACAGGGCAATGGCTTAGAGCGTTTTAAGCGGGGAGGACTTCTGCCAGAAGCAGCTGCCTCGTTTCCCTGGTGGGATAAGGGAAGCACAGAGCGAGGCAGCTGGTGGAACAAACCCCAGCACCGCCAGGATCCCTGGCTGTCCCCTCCCAGGGGATCTCCCCAGACCATCACTCCACCCCCACCTCCTTACCTCTGCGCATTTCCATCCTCCACATCCGACAGCCCCAGGGCAGGGCTGACCAGGCTGCTCCAGAGCCCGTCGGGGTCCCCGGCATCCAGGGCTCGGTTCACCAACGCCACGGCCGACAGCATCTCCACGGCCACAAACAGCTCCTCCTGCACCAGCTCGCCCTGCGCAGGGCAAGCGGAGACGCTGAGCCCCTGCACAACCCCACCGCTCCCCTTCACCCCATCCCAGAGCCCCCAAAATTGTGTGGGAAGCGCTGGGAAGAGGAACCCTCACCCTTGGGTGCTGGCGCTGCAGCAGGGCCAGCTGGTGCTGGTACAGGGGGGCAGCGAGGGGGTGCACGGCGGGCAGCTGCGCCGCCGGCTCCATCAGCGCCTCCAGCGTTTTGTCCGGCGCCCCGCGGCGGATGGCGGCGTTGATTCGGCTCACGGCCTGCAGCACTGCGGGGGACACCAGGGGACACCAGGGGCTGCAGGACGTGGCCGTGTCCCCATTTTCTCCCCGCGGAGCTCGGCCAGGGAGGAATTAATCGCGCCATGCGCCGCGGCCACTCACTGGCTCGCTCCTCCTCGCCCTTCTCGTTCGCCGCCGCGATGCCCGCGGCCACCTCCTCCTGCTCCAGCAGCTCCACGTAGCCCAGCTCCTGCCAAAAAAAAAGGTGGGGGGGGAATCTACAAGTGCCCCAGGTCCTGCTTGGCCCTGGGAACCCACAGCTATGGGGTGCCAGCCCCTTCCTACCAGGGCTTTCTGCTGCCGGTCCGCGCCAAGCTGCTCCAGGTAGCGGTCGAGGTTGTCCCGGCGGAGGTGGCGCAGGGCCAGGACGGGGTCCTGCAGGGCACGGTACAGCGCCAGCGCGTCCTGGCTCTCCAGGGCATCGTCCACGTCCTCCAGAGCTCCTTGCACTAGGAGAGAGGCCGGGTCACACCTCCAGGATCGAAGCGAGCTGCGGCTGAGACCACCAGCCTGCCCAAATCCCACTGATTTCTCCTCGGGAACGTGCACCCTGCCAGCTGTGAGCACCCAGCTCCTGTCCGGGCACCCACCACCCCACCCAGGCTCTCTTGGAGCACCGGGACAGCACCCTGGGGCTCCCCCAGCAGGAACACCGCGCTCACCGTTCGCCTTGTTGATGTTCCCCTGTATCTCAGCCTGCGTCAGGCAGCGGTCGTAGATGTCCTCGCCGTCCGGAATCGCCCGCAGGTGCTGCAAACGGGGTGCCCCCCGTGAGCTTTCCACCCTGCTGAGCTCTGGGCCCATTTCCCAACCTGCCTCCCCCAGCCCCAAAAGAGAAACCCTTCCCCGTCACTTTTTACCCCCCCCAAAATTCCAACAGGGTGGGCTCCCACCCCCCTCGCAGGTTTTTTTGGTGCCATCCTCACCCTGTTCCTGGCGTTGCTGCCCTTCTCCCTCTTGGCCCGGTGCAGCACCTCCTGGTAGGCGCCCGCCAGCACCGGGCGCAGGTCGAGCAGCATGGCATTGGGGTTGAGGAGCGCCTCCATCGTCTGCGCCGCCACCCCCTGCTCCACCGCCTCGTTGATGGCCAGCACGGCGGCGTGGACTGGGGACGGGGTGGGATGGAGAAGCGTGAGGCCGTGGTGTCTCTTAGGGCACCAGGTTTGGGTTTTTTTTGCACCAGCTGGCGGATTTGGCAGCAGGACGACGCGCGGCAACGCTCCCGCGGGCCCCCCTCACCTGCTGCTTCGTCCACCGAGAGCTCGTTGGCCAAAATGCCCCCGATTTTGCTGAAGGCAGGCAGCTGCAGGCCGTACTTGTCCAGCTCCCGCTGCATGTTGTTGATCTCCTCCTCTGGAGTGGAGCAGAGGGGTCACCGCCCGGCCCTACACCGCAGCAGAGCCCCTTTGGTGAGCCCGAGGGGCGCAACAAACCCCCAGCAGCACCAAAGAGCTTTGGGAAAGCTTTGGGGAAGCTCCCAAAACCTCTTTATTCCCTCCCCCCATCCCACAGAAGGACCTGAGAGCTTCATGAATTTCACCTGTGAAGTTCACCTTCCCGTACAAGTCCTGGATCTGCGGGGCCAGCCCCAGTTTGAAGAGGTACAAGCTGGAAGACGAAGCAGATCCACGCCGTGAGCCCTCAGCCTCGCTTCTCCCTCCCTGCCCCAGGTCCTTCGGGTACCAGGCTGGGAAAAGGGGAGCGCGGCAGCCCCGGTGCCACCACGATGAGCCCCGTTTTAGGGAGAAACGCTGCAATTTTGGACCCACCTGAGCGCGTGGATGCAGTAGACCACCCGCGGCATGTTCTTCTTGTCGTAGATGTCGGTGGTCTCCGGGTGGAAGAGCTGCCAGAGTGGCAAGGTGGCCGTGAGTGCCACCAAATGCCACCACCAAACCCCTCCAAAAAGCAGCCAACCCCCGGAGAAAACGGTCCCAAAGGTGGGTGGGAGAGAAAAAAGCCCCCCCACAAGTAGTGGGGGTTTTTGGAGGGGGGCAGCACCGGGGACACCTTACCGAGGGCAGGCCCACGCGGCTCATGGCATCGCGCCAGTGGTTGATGTTGTCCGTGTGCCGAAAGTGGAGGCCGCTCGCCTTGGGGGGGGGGGATGAAAAAAAAAACTCAAGCCAGGCTGAAGCTCCTGGGACCCCCCCCAATCTCCCCCAAACCCCAAAACCCCAAAGTTAGGGGGCAAAAAAAAGGCAAAATGCACCCCTGGGACAAGGCCCTGCATCACCAAACCACCCCAAGGCCGCTGCCATCAGCCCCTTCCCCCAATTTTCGGATCACCCCCCCCCGAGGAAGCCCCACAGCCACCGAAACCAGGAAAAAACCCGCCCCCCCCAGCTACCAGAGCAACAAATTTGCTTTTTGCTGATTTTTTTTCCTTTTACACTGCGTGAGAAGCCCTTTTTTGCATGCAGACGTTGCCCAGATGCCTCAAAACCTGTGGATTTTTTTTTTTTTTGGGGGGGGAAGCCCTGAGGAATGTCCCCCCCCAATGTGCCACGGACTTGCCTTGTACCGCGTTTGGTCGCGGTCATAAATCTTCTTGGCAGGGACCACGTCGGGGGCGAAGCAGTGGCCCAGCTTGGCCAGCAGGACCCCGTTGCGCAGGCTCTCCTCCAGCTCCGTGGGGGGGGGCAGCTCCTCGCCCAGGCAGGCCTCCATCCAGCTGGGGGGGGGAAAATTGGGAGAGGGGGAGGGGTCACAAACCCCAAAAACACCATCCCAAAAGGGAAGGGTGAGCCCAAAGGGGACTCATCCCCCTCCCTCTGTGCTTATGTAACAGGGGAAGGGGGATGCCCACCCCATGGGGCTTGTTCCCATTCCCCCCCCCCCCCAAAAAATAAATTTGGGGTCTGTTTTGAAGCAGGGGGGGGTCCAGCCTCACCGCTTGGCTTCCTCCAGGCGGCACAGGTACTGGTAGGCCACGTTCTGCCGCCGCCGCTCGTCCATCTCGTCTGCCGTGAGGCGCTCATCTGGGGGGGCACAGGGACCCCCGTCACCCCCCCAGGCTCGGGGGAGGTTTTGGGGTGCCCATAGACCCCCCTCGGAGGAGGGTTGTCGAAGGAAAGCCGGGCTTTTGGCAGTTTTTGGGGTGGGGAGGGAGGATTCCAGCTCCCCCCTTTCCTAAATGAGTGTGGGGGGGGTCCCACAGCTGGGAGGGGTTTGGGGGGGGGCTGAAAATAGCCAGGGGACCCCAAAAGTGCTGGGGGGCAACAGCAGCACGGCCCAGCCCCAAAAACACACCCCCACCACGCCCAGACCCAAACGTCAAATACATACACAGCTCCAAAAACACCCCCCTGGTCCCAAAAACACCCCCCTGGTCCCAAAAACACCCACACACAGCCCCAAAAACACCCCCTGACCCCAAAAACACCCCCCTGGTCCCAAAAACAACCCCTCCGTCCCCCCAAAATCAACCCCCTTGCCCCAAAACCACACCGCCTACCCCCAAATAACCCCTCCTGGTCCCAAAAACAACCCCCTGGTCCCCCAAAAATCCCCCCCTAGCCCCAAAACCACACCCCCCGCCCCCAAATAACCCCCCCAGCCCCAATAACACCCCCCCAGCCCCAAAATCAACCCCTCCACCCCCAAATACCCCCCCTCCCAGACACAACCAACCGCCCCCCGACCCCAAAACCCCCGACCCCAAATCCCCCCCCCCCCTCACTCCGGATCGGCTCCGGCCCCGCTCCCTCCATGGTGCAGCCGCGGCCCCGCCCGCGATTCGAATCTCCCGCCTGCGGGCGGTCACGTGGGGGGGAGGTCGCGCGGGGGCTGACGGGACTTGTAGTTCCCCGCGCTGGGCCGAGGCCTCTTGTGCCACCCACCCCAAGTGGCCGCTGTTGTCACCCGTCAGGGGTGGCTGGTTTTGTCACCAGTCACAAGTGGTGATGCTTTCTGTCATACGTGTCCGGTTGTGCCCCCTGTCACAAGTAGATGGCTCTGTCACCCGTCACAAGTGTCCGGTTGTGCCCCCTGTCACAAGTAGATGGCTCTGTCACCTGTCAAAAGTGTCCGGTTGTGCCACCAGGCAGCCAGTTGTGCCCCCTGTCACAAGCAGACAATTGTGTCACCCCTCACAAGTGTCCCGTCGTGCCACCCACCACAGATTGCCACTTGTGTCACCCGTCACAAACAGCCGGCAGTGCCACCTGTTATGGCCACTATTGTCACCCATCACAGGTCGTGTCATCCACCACAAGCAGTTGGTTGTGTCACCCGTCGCAAGTGGTCACTATTGTCACCCATCACAGGCGGCTGGTTGTGTCACCCGTCACAAGTGGATGGTTATGCCATCTTTTGTAGGTGTCCAGTTGTGCCCCCTGTCACAAGTAAATGGCTCTGTCACCCGTCACAGGTGTCCAGTTGTGCCACCCGTCACAAGTGTCCGGTTGTGTCACCTGTCACGGCTGGATGGTTGTGCCACCAGGCAGCCAGTTGTGCCCCCTGTCACAAGCAGACGATTGTGTCACCCACCACAAGCAGCCCCTTGTGTCACCCGTCACCAGCAGCCGCTTGTGCCACCCGCCACAGCCGCCACACACCCGCAGGCCCCGTTACCATGGCACTGCACGGCCCGGTGGTGGCGGAGCTGAAACCGGAGCCTGCGGGGCCATCACCGCTCCTGCGGCTCCCGGACACCCGGGAGCCACCGGCGGCCGTCACCAGCGGGCTGCGAGGCCAGGAGGCACTCGGGGACATTTTAGGAAGCCTCATCCCCCACCCAGGGCTCTGTGCTTCGCCCCCTGCCCGCTCAGAACCTAAAAGGACAACAGTAAGTGCAGCCGGGCACGGTCCTAAAAGAAAACCCCAAATAAAAGCCTTCCCCGCTGCGCCGCCCCTCTGCTCGGGTAGGTGATGAGCAGAGAGGTTGGGCTTGGGGTCCTCCGTGGGAAGGTTTTTCCTCCTGTTTGTGCAGCAAAATGGCTCCAAATTTTAGTGATAGTAATAATGAGTGATAATGAGAATAATAATGGTAGTAATAATGGTGAGGAGGAGGAGGGTGGTGGTTATAATAGCAATAATAGTAGTAGTAATAAAAATAATAGTAATAGTGATGATGATGATAATAATAATAGTAATAATAGTAATAATAATATAAATAGTAATAGTAATAATAATAATAATGATAATGATGATAATAATAATAATAATAGTAATAGTAATAATAATAATAAAATCTGCTTGTTTGAGGGGTGCCAGGACTCTGGCTGTGCCACACCAGGCTGCTCGGTGCTTCTTTCTTGCAGGTGTGTCACTGCCCATGGCTACAGAACTGAGAGCAGAGCCCACAGACCCCACAGACCCCACAGACCCCATGAACCCCGCAGCCTCCATGAACCCTCCAGACCCCACGAACCCTGCAGCCCCCACAGACCCCATGAACCCCACAGACCCCATGAACCCCACAGCCCCCAAGGACCCTGCAGCCCCCATGGACCCCGCAGCCCCCATGGACCCCGCAGCCCCCATGGACCCCACGGCCAGGAGGAGGAAGAGTCAGAAGAAAAGGAAGGAGAAGCTCGCGGTGGTGGAGGAAGCCGAGGAAGGGGGGAACGGTGCCAAGGGGCAAGCGCCCGAGATCGAGGGGCAAGCGGCCGAGATCGAGGGGCTGACAAAGGCCGGGCAGCGGGCACTGGGGCTGCGAGACGTGCGGGGGGCCCTGGCGTGCTTCAGGAAGGCGTTCCTGCTCTCGCTGGCCACCACGAGCCCCCGGCTCCGCAGGGTTTGCTCCTTCAACCTGGGTGCTGCCTACGTGGAGGCTGGCAAGCCCAGAAAGGGCCTAAAATTCCTCCTCGAGTCCCAGCCGGCGGAGGGTGAACCCTTCGGAGGGCTTTATTTCAACATTGGGGCGGCCGGTGAGGGGCTCAGGGACTTCCCAAAGGCTCTGGAGTGTTTTGGCCAAGCATCTGGGCCATGCCGTGCTGGCAGCCAGGCCGTGGAGATGGGTTGCTGCTACTTGGGGATGCAGGAGCCGGCACGAGCCGCCCGGTGCTTCTTGGAGGCTGCGCACAGCTACGCGGTGGCCGAGAGCCCCGAGGCCGCCGCGGTGGCTCTGAGCAGGGCGAGCGGCTCCATGCTGCAGAGCCGGAGGTTTGGGGTGGCAGAAATCGCCCGGATCCTCACCTGGTGCCGCTCCCTCTGCGACAGCATCGCCGACCCGACACTACGAGGTAACGCCGTGCCGGGCCCCTTCGCTCCCGGTGCTTGGGAAGCGCCCATCCCCACCCGGTTTCTCCTCTACATCCCGCAGGGAAGCTCTACAACGAGGTCGGCCTCGGCTTCTCCCAGCTCCACGTCTTCTCCCTGGCCAGCGAGAGCTTCGAGCGAGCCCTCGCCCTGTGCCAGGGCTCGTTGGGGCGGCGAGGGGAGGCTGCGCTGCTGCAGAACCTGGGCGCTGCCCGCAACGCCCTGCGCAGCTTCGGCACGGCCCTGGGCTTGCACCGGCGAGCGGCGGAGCTGCACGGTAGCTCGCACGGTGTCCCTCGTGGTCCCCTCTTCTGGCTCCGAAACGTGACCCCCTCGCTCGCTTCGCAGGTGCCGTGGGGAACCGGAGAGCCCAAGGGCAGTGCTTCGGAAACCTGGCGTACGCCTTCAGCCAGCTCGGGAACCACGAGGCTGCCGCAGAGAATTACCTCCACGCCCTGCAAGCCTTCAGGGATTCGGGTAAGGGGACACAAATCCCGGTCACGACGGCCCCGTTTGCCCTGTTAGGGTCTCCGCAGCTCCCAGCCAAGTGTCTCAAGGGGGTCTTTGCCTTGCAGGGGATGTGCAAGGGCAGTGGCAAGCATGCGAGGGGCTGGGAGCCGCCTGCTTCCACCTGGGGAACCCCCAAAAAGCCATCGGGCACTACCAGGAGGCCCTGACTCTGCTGTCCCGCTGCCGGGTAAGGGAAACCTCAGGGCCAGACCCTCCAGTGCGTGGTGAGCACCAGCCCCAGCGCAGGGACAGACTCACCTGGGGGGGGATTTCTCTTCTGCAGGGCACCCCCAGGGCCGCCGGCGAGCGGATTGTCAGCCAGCTCACCCGTGCCCTCCAGCACCAGCTCTGCCTCCACCGCCACCCCTCATATTGGGGTGCCCCGGAGCCGGTGAGGAGCACCCCGGGGCTGTTTGGGGTGCTGGGAGCCAGATGGGGCCCAAAATAGGGCCAGGGATGGTGCTCAGGGGTGGAGATGCCAGCAAAGCTCTGCACCGAGGAGTGCATTTTCTGCCATCTCCCCGAGCTGTGCAGCTGCTCGCCTCTCATGACTGAGCCGTGCTTTGGGGTTTGGTGGACAGGGACGCGTCTGTGTGGCCCCCAGGCCACCTGTCCTCCCCGCTGGTGCCCCGCAGGACCTCAACCCGCCCCAGTTTTGCTCCGTGCTGCCCCGTGCCAGTGGGACACGGCTCTGGGGAAGCAAGGTGTGAGTAGGAAAGCTCCAGCCGTGCCGGCAGAGGCCGGTGTCCTGCCCCTCGCTCCTCCATGGCTGAGTTCCCAGCAGCATCCATGAGATAAATCTTCCTCCCCTCGACCCCAGGTCCTTCAGGGAGAAAGCTGGGGATGAGCTGCACCAGCCTGCGCTGGGAGCACAGCCTGGGATGCCAGGTAAGAGGGTGCAGAGGGTGCCTGGGGTGGTGCCCACGTGTCCTGGGTGCTGCAGAGGGAAACGCTGGGTTGGCTCCCACACTGGCCACGGTCTTGGGAAGAGAAATTTTTAGAAAATCAGACTTGCAGAAACTTGGATGGACATTTTTTCCCCGATTTGCAATAAAAAAAACAGAGGGGCATGTCACCTGGTGCTGGGCAGAGGCGTGGGGAGGCAGCAGCAGGAAGAGGAGCAAAGCAAAAAAAAACCTTCCCGGAACAATTATCCAAGCAGCGAGGGGGGAACCGAACCCCATCCTCTTGCCAACTACGACCCAGGTGACATCTGAGCCACACGGTGGCTTTCAGCCAGAGGCAAGGCTTCGGCACAGCTCATGCCAGCCTCCTGCCTGTTCACCTTTCCTCCCCGGTGGCACAGGAGCAGCAGCCCCGGCCCCCGACCCCACAGAGGAGCCCCAGGCCCCTCGCCGGCACCCAGCCAGCTCCGAGGAGGATGAGGATGGTCCCAGCACATCTCCAGGGCGTCACAGCCAGCCCCACGTTAACGGGTGGGTGAGAGGCAGGGCTCCCTGCACCGAATTGCTGCCTTTTAGCCCTGGCAGCAGCAGCAGCAGCAACGCAGCGAGCGGCATCGCTCCAGGGTCTGCTGCAGGCTCCTGGATGAAGGCAAAGAGCCACGGCCGGGCTGGATTTCAGCAGAAGGTTTGCATGGGGACAGGACGTAGCGACTGCAGCAACGTCACCACTGTCTCAGCTGGCCAAAACGCTCCTGGCTGGCATCACGCGTTGCGTTTTAAGGGGGTAATTCAGGCTGGGACATGGGGACGGGTTGGTGGCAATGGGATCGGGCAGCGTTTGTCCCACAGCGCTCCCCGTTTTGCTCTCTGCTTTGCTCCCAGGCACCTGAACAGCACCCACCTGCATCCGGGAGGTGCGTGTCGAAGCAAAACCCGAGCCCCCACCCCCCCAGCCGCTGTCCTCACACCACATTTCACCGGGCACAGCGAGCACAAACCCCTGGGGCCACGCTCCCCGCAGCGGTAGGTGCCGTGCGGGACCACGGGCTGGGGTTTTCGGGCAGGATTTGGGCACCGCAGCTCCTTGCAACCCCCACATCCCCCTCCCCAAAACCACTTGCGGTGCCCAAGTGCTGAGGACTGGCACCAGGGATCCCACCCCAAGCCCTTGGGCATGGTGGCGGGGCCACAGTGGGTGCCGGCGGCCCTATAAAACTCCTCAGCAGCCCCCATCCTGTGCCTCGCAGGATTTGGGGACCCGGCCGGGGCAGCGGGATGCTGTCCCGCATCTGCAGCCTCCTGTGACACCCGCGGAGGGCAGGAGGGTGGCACGGAGCCACCAGGGCCACCAGCGGTCCCCTTCCACCGGCACCACCGCAGCAGGATCCGGCCCCGGCTGCGCACCAGCGCGCACAGCACCGGCCTCTCTCCCCTCTCTCCCATTTTGCTGGAAACCCCCCCAAAATAAAGCTGAGCGACCCCAAAGCCTCTCGCCCTTCTCTGCTCCCACCCCAGCGCCCCCCAGCGGCTCCCCCCTCGCCCCAAGCACCCCGAACCCGGGGAGGAGCCGAGGCCGGGGCCGCCCCTTGCGCTTGCTCCGTGTTGCTCCGGGCCGAACCGAGCCGTGCAGGGCCGGGGCGCTGCATGCGGGGTCCTCGGGGGCTGCTGGGGTTGGGGTTGGGGTTGGGGCTGCTGGTGGCGGCGGGGGGGGGGCGCTGCCCGAGCCGGGGTTGGAACTGGAGCCGCCCCCGCTGCGCCATGCACGGCTCCGGCACAGGGGGGCTGCGCTTCCTTGGGTAAGGGGTCCTGGGTTTTTTGGGGGGGGTTGGAGAGGGTGCAAGGGGGGTTGGAGAGGGTGAGGGGGGTTGCAGGGGGGGTTGGAGAGGGTGCAAGGGGGTGGAAAGGGTGCAAGGGGGTTGGAGAGGGTGCAGGGGGGGCGTGGAGAGGGTGCAGGGGGCATGGAGGGGGTGCAGGGGGGTGCAGGGGGCTGCAGAGGGTCCAAGGGGGGTGGAGAGGGTGCAGAAGGAATGGAGAGGGTGGGGGAAGTACAAGGGGGGGGCTGCCCCCCTGTCCCTGGGTGTTTTGCAATGCCAAAGTGGGGTGCGGGGTGGGTTCGTGCAGCGGCACCCCCATGCTGGCCCTGGTCCCATAGCACTGGGGTCCCAGGGGTGCCCGCAGGGGTCCCACAGGTGCCCGCAGGGGTCCCAGGGGTGCCCTGCAGGGGTCCCACGGGTGCCCGCTGCTCCCCCAGGCAGGAGGAAGCCCAGGCCATCGACCAGGAGCTCTTCACCGAGTACAAGTTCAGCGTGGACCAGCTGATGGAGCTGGCGGGGCTGAGCTGCGCCACCGCCATCGCCAAGGTGGGCGCGGAAGCGGCGAGCGGCCACCCTTGGGTGCCCACCCAGCCCGCCGTAACCCTGCCCTCCCTCTTACCCCAGGCGTACCCCCCCGGTTCCTTCACCAAGAGCCTCCCCGCCGTGCTGGTCGTGTGCGGGCCGGGGAACAACGGGGGCGACGGCTTGGTGTGCGCCCGCCACCTGAAAATGTTTGTGAGTGTCCCAAGCGGGGCTGACCCTCACCCCCTGCCCCCAGGGTCCCAGGACCCGCAAAATTTGGGGTTTCTGCTCCCCCAAACGGCTCCATCCTTGTCCTCGCAGGGCTACGAGCCCACCGTGTATTACCCCAAGCGCCCCAACAAGCCGCTGTTTGAAGGGCTGACCACCCAGTGCCAGAAGATGGACATCCCCTTCCTCTCCGAATTCCCGGCAGAGGTGAGCAAACAGCACCCCAAAACGGCACACAGCCCCCTCCTCGGGGCCGTACCCCCACCCTGAGGCTGGTTTCCCCCCCCTGCTCTAGGCTGCGCTCATCGACGAGCTCTACGGGCTGGTGGTGGACGCGATTTTTGGGTTCAGCTTCACGGGGGCCGTGCGGGAGCCCTTCGGGAGCATCCTCAACACCCTCGAGCGCGTCACGGTGCCGGTGGCCAGCATCGACATCCCCTCGGGTGAGTAGCGGCCAGACCCTTTGGGGCAGAAAGCACCCGGTTGGGGGGGGGTTTCCCCTGCTCCAGCCAGATTTTGGGGTTCGTTGCAGGCTGGGACGTGGAGAAGGGGAAGGCGGACGGGCTGCAGCCCGACATGCTCATCTCGCTGACGGCGCCCAAGAAGGCGGCGCAGCATTTCACCGGCCGCTACCACTTCCTGGGCGGCCGCTTCGTGCCCACGGCGCTGCAGAAGAAATATTCCCTGAATCTGCCCCCATACCCGGGGACGGACTGCGTCCTGCAGCTCTCCTAGGGTTGGGGATTGGCACGGCCACGCAGGGCTGAATTTTGCCAAAGATGCAGCTCTGCGCCCAGAGGCGGCTCGGCACCGCGTGTTGGTTCAGTGCTACCCAGCTCCGGCAGCGGGATGGAGGTTTGCTGCAGCTTGCCAGGGCTGGGGTTTGGGGTTAGAAGCTAATTTGGGTGTTTCTAGGTGTAGACACAACCCAGGATCTGTCACACGATGCACTTCGGGAGCGTTTCACTGCAATAAAGTTTTATTGATGCCCTTGGGAAACAAACCAGTGCGCGGTGGGCTCTGCCCTTGCGTCCCTTGATGTTGGACCCGTAACAAACACGTCCCAGCCCTAGGGCTTGGGGGGATCTGGGCGCACCCCAGGCTGGAGGAAGGCTCCATGGGTGAAACAAAACTCCAGCCAGCCCCAGCCCAATGAGCCCAGCTCATGCGGGGCTCGGCCACAGCTCTGGGTGCCCACCGGTGCCGCAGGCAGGATCGGTGCCCTCCCAGCCAGGCGGTACCGGCACCATTCACTCCTCCTCCCTCCGCTTCTTCTTCCTCTTCTTCTTCTTCTTGGGGCTGTGCTCAGCCTGCTCTGCCCCTTCTGCCTCTTCTAGAGGGAATTCTGCCTCAGCCAGTTCTTCTTTCTCCTTCTTTTTCTTCTTCTTTCTCTTCGCAACCTTCTCTTCCTCTCCTTCCACCCCCTCTTCTCCGCTTGGCTCGCAGCTCTGCGGTGCCTCAGCCTCTGCTCCATCTCCAGCCCGTTTCTTTTTCTTCTTTTTCTTCTTTTTCTCCTGCAGCTCTGCGGGATGGGTCTGCTTCCTCTTCTGCTGGTACGTGGCGAGGAAGGCTCGCTCCTGCTCCTCCAGGCGCGCCAGCTTGGCGCTCATGGTCAGGCCGTGACGGGCCCCCCTGCAACAACCCCAGCTTTAGGGTGCTCAGAGCGGGGTCCAGCACCCCCTGGGCCAGAATGCGCCCCCCAGGGCCCAGCCTGCCAGGAGCAGGGATCCCAAAAACACAGCCCCCCCCCCCAACCACTCACTTGTGTGCGGTGCGGCCCCCGCATGCTCTCACCAGCTCCTCATCCGTCAGCCTGGGGACACAAACAGGAGGTGTCACCCCCAGCACCGTGACACCGGCGTGAGCCGCAGCAGGGTTCCCCTGCCACCCCCATCCCTCCCTCCTTGCCTCCGGGCCGAAGAGCTGTCCAATTTCTCCTCCTCCTCCTCCTCCTCGCTGCTCTCCGAGCCTGCGGGCAGCTTGGCCGGCTCCTCGCCGCGTGCCGTGAGCGTGGCTGCCTGCAGAGGGAATGGGGGACGTGGAAAAAAAAGGGGCTGAAAAGGGGCCACGGCAGCAAAAAGCTGCCAGGGAGGGGGTGCACAGAGTCAGCAGATTTCACAGAGCCGTGTCCCGAGGTGGCACCTTCACGAAGCGGCCGTACAGTTTGCTGCCAGCACCCACGGCCTTGCGGGGCTTCTTGGTGCTGATCCCAGAGCGCTGCTCACCGAGGGTCTTCAGGCAGACGCCGTCCTGCGGGAGCAGACCACAATCAGGTGCTTTCATCTGTGTGTGTGCCTCTGTCCCCCCCCCGCAGCAGCGCCGGGCACTGCGAGCCTCAGGGGGTGCAAAAAAAAACCCCAAAAGTGACCCCAAATCCCGCTTCCCGGTGGAATTCCCTACTGCCCCCCCCTACCTGCCCGTCCTCCACAGCGATGTTGGCGGCGGACTCATTGAAGACGTGATCCCACCAGTGGAAGGAGAACTGCTCGGCCGCGTTGTGACCCACCTGCGGGGCAAAAAAGGGGACAGGCAGGGGGACCCCTCAAAAAGGGGACAGCCACCAGGACCCCCGGCACTCCCCCGGGGTGCGTTTTGGGGTCTGGCCCCCTCCTGTCACCCTACTCACCCCTGCGCTGTCACATTTCACCTTCACCCTGAGGGCCTGGCTGATGCCGTCCTCCTTCTTGCCCAGCCCCTTGCCTGTGGATGGAGGGAGCGGCGCTCACGGGGGGCTCCGCACCCCGAATTGGGGGATGTCCCGGGGGGGGGGCTCAAGGGAAAGGACCCTAAGGGAGCCCCAGGCCTGGCTGCAGCATGGTGTCCCCCCCGGCACCCATGGGGACCCCCAAGATCCGTGGGGACCCCTGGCACCCAAGGGGACCCTCAAGACCCATGGGGACCCCTGAGAGCCCTGAGCAGCCACAGAGACCCCCAGAAGCCGCAGGGACCCCCAGGAGCCGTGGGGATTCTCGGGAGCCATGGGGACCCCCAGAACCTTTGGGGACCCCCGGGGACCCCCGGGAGCCGTGGGGACCCTCCGGACCCCCACCAGGAGTGGGGACCCCTGAGGACCCTTGGCACCCCTGTGGCCCCCCAGCATCCATGAGCCCCCTCAGGTCCTCCAGGGCCCCCCAAGACCCGTGGGGACCCTCAGGACCCCCGTGCCCCCCCAGCACCCACGGGGACCCCCAGAACCCATGAGAACCCTAAGCGGGGACCCTCAGCATCCCCGCAGACCCCAGATACCCGGGGGGGTTTCGGGGACCCCCAACAGCTCCGGGACCCCCCCCGGGACCCCCTGGCCGCACCCTGGCTCCAGCCGTGCCGCCGCAGGAGCCCCTCGGCGAAGCTCAGCCCCCGGCCCCCCGGCCCCGGGGCGCTCATGGCGACGGGCACGGGACGGGATGGGGGTGGGGGGGGGCGGGGGGGGGGGGCAAAGGCACCACCCCCGGGGCGGGCCCCGCGCGTGCGCGGTGTGGGGGGGAGGGCGCAAAGATCCCCCCCCAAAAAATGTCCCCTGTGGAAGGAAGGGGACGGAAACGGGGGTCCCGGGGGGGCCACGGGGGTCCCGAGGGTCTCCAAGGCTTCTGGGGGTCTCTCCGGGTTCTGGGGGTCCCCACAGCTGCTGGGGGTCCACGGGGGTCCCCAAGGCTTCTGGGGGTCCCGAGGGTCCCCAAAGCTTCTGGAGGCCCCCCCGGGTGCTGGGGGTCCTGAGAGTCCCCACAGCTGCAGGTGGTCCAGGGGGGTCATGAGGGTCCCCAAGGCTTGTGGGGGTCCCCCTGCATCCTGAGGGTCCCCAGGGCTTCTGGGGGTCCTGGGGGATCCTGAGGGTCCCCAAGACCTTGGGTCCTGGGGGTCCACAGGGTCCCCACAGCTGCTGGGGGGCCATGGGGGTCCCCAAGGCTTCTGGGGGTCCCCACAGCTTCTGGGGATCCAGGGGGGTCCCAAGGGTCCCCAAGGTTTCCAGGGGTCCCTGTGGGTGTCCGAGGTCCCCACAGCTCCTCCATGTCCCCACCCTCTGAATCAGGGCCACAGATGCTGGGTGCTGAGCAGGGCACAGCCAGGGAGGTTTAGTAATAAAAAGGGAAAAAAAATAGAGAAAGAAAAAAAAAAATTTAAAGGAAAAAAAAGGAAAAAGAAAAAAAAAAAAAAAAAGGAAAAAAAAAAGGGAAAAAAAAAAAGGAAAAAAAAGGAAAAAAAAAAAAGGAAAAAAAAAAAAGGAAAAAAAAGACTTATTGAAGGGAATTTAGTTGTTCATTTCCTGCAATATCTCCCTCCTCCACATTTAAGAGGTTTGACTTCAAAGTTGAAAGCGTTACCTTCAGTTACTGGGGGAAAACGCTGCCTTTCCCCTCCAGGGAGAGGGGAGGAACGAAGCGAAATTAAGCCCTTTGCAGCAGAAACGTCCCCCAGTCAATCAGCCAGATTTGCCGCTACCTGCTAAGGAAATTGCTCCTTCTATTACGTTTTAAAGGAATGACTTTTATTTATCAGAAAAAAAATGAGAGGAAACGGCGAGAAACACCGCGGGGCAATTCCTTGGGGAAGGAGAGAGACAACAGCGAGCGAGCGAAATTGTTCCCCTAAAAGGGGGCTCCTGAGCAGCTCTGAGGATTAGGGAGAGCTCTCCGGAGGGGATTAAGGTTTCACTAAAATCCTCCCCCTCCACCAGCGTTCAAAGCCGCCTTCTCCTCCCAAGCCTGGGCTGAGCCAAGGGGCTGCTGGCGAGCACCAGCGGGTCCCAACCCCACTGGGGGGGTCCCCAGGGCCAGGTGGCTGCAGCCAAAGCCCCCTCCCCAGGATCCCACCAGCCCCAAGCCCCTCCAAGTGGCTCCAGATATGGAATCAGAGCCCCAAATCCGTGGGGTGCTCCACAAAGCCCCCCGAGCAGCGAGGGGAGAGGGGGGCAGCAGCTTTGCCAAATTCCCCAGGGGGAACTGGTGAGCTGGTGGGGGAGCATCGGGTGGGAAGAGGCTGCCCCCCTAATTTTGGTTTTGGCACCTTGGCTGGCAGCAGGTGAGGAGTGACCTCGAAGTGACGCCGTTGCCAGCTGCCATCTCCTCCCCCTTGCACTCACCTGCTTACCCCATCCTAAGCACAGGCACGGGGTGTCCAAACCTAAGAAACCATTTGGGATCACGCAGGCCTTTCCAGAAAGCCACTTTCAGCTGCAAAGGGGCTGAGCAGCAGCTCGAGGAATTGCTCTGCCTCCACCAGTGCTTCAAGAACTTCAGCGCCCGTCCGTACGCGCTTGTTGCAAATGTTTGTGGGGTTTTGGTTTTTTACATTTGAGGAGAGGTTGCAGGAAAAAAAAATCCACGTATACAGGCAGAGCCTTCAAGAGATTCAACCTAGGTGACTGGAATCCCTAAAATCCCAGCCTTGTTGTGATGCACATCACACAAAAGGAGGAGCAATCCCACGCCTCCTGCAATCCCCTTCCCTCTCACTGCCCAATCTTCCCCTACCAAAAAAAAAAATAAAAATAAAAATAAAATTAAAGAAATGCAGAACACAAGTGCTGAGCTAAAAGCGAGTGCCCTGCTTGGTGTTGAAAAGCAGGGGTAAAATCCACCAGGCACAGAGCTGCCCAGATTCCCCAGGGCATCAGCACTGCCAACATTTGTGGGGTCAGCGAAGAACCCGCTGTTCTGATACGCTTTGCATTGGGACATCCGGATTGCCCTAAATGCAAAAGGCCCTGATAAAAAGGCAGCATCTGCACGGGCACATTTAGGGCCAGGTTTGGGGCAAGCTTTCAGCAGCACTTCTTAAGCACCGAAGCGGCCAAAAGGTTTCCTGGCACAGGAGCAAAGGAAGCCCGGCACCCCGCCCTAGCTGCGAGGGGGATGAGACGGATTAATCACCAATAATTAGGGGAACTCAATCAGCTGCGGTGTGGCAATCAAGGAAGATACATGGAGCGCAGGGAGACGGATGGTTGTGCGCATTTATTTTGTTTTGTTTTTTTTTTTTTCTTTGATAAAAATGGTATGCAAATTACACAGCCATGGAGGCTCTTGGGAAAATATCACCCTGCTGGTCCTGGGGGAGAGTTTTCTTGGAGAGTCAGTAACATTCAAACACACCAAAATGGGGGGGGGAGGGTGGTCTAAACTGGGAAGAACATGAATGTCAACATTTTCCAGTGGAAAGAAGAGGTCTTTAACTCATTTTTCAACCTCTTCTTGTTTGTACGCTTTCAGAAATGAACCTGCTGAGCCAACAAACCCCCGGCATCATTGCACAAGAACTGTTTGGGCAGAAACCCACCTTTCAAACACCTTCTGCACGCCGCTTCAACTCCAAGCCTGATCCCTGAAGGCATCCAGGCTACTCTACACTATCCCAACAGCCTCAGGAACCATAGTGCAGACGTCGTT
This sequence comes from Anas acuta, assembly GCF_963932015.1. Classification (NCBI taxonomy): domain Eukaryota; kingdom Metazoa; phylum Chordata; class Aves; order Anseriformes; family Anatidae; genus Anas; species Anas acuta. The sequence continues at coordinate 1,658,106 of NC_089006.1, read as the reverse complement.
TTCATGCACATCAACCCTTTACCAGGAGATTTGTGACACCTGCGTGCGAGGGACACAAGCTCGGTTCATCCCATGAAGCATTAAGACAAATGACATCAGGAATTTCCAAGTCACTTCAATTTTTTTTCTTTTGATCCATCCCCAATAAGATGCTGGGAGAAAGAACCAGAAACCAAACTTGGCTCAAGTTTTAAATATTTGCCTGAAAGGAAGGCTAAGGGAGGGAATCATGTACAGTTAAAATCAAGCTACTCAAAACACAATCATTCAGGTAAATAACTAGAAGTATCGCCTCTACCATCTAGAGAAAGAGAGAAGAGTGTCTGAGACAGAGGGCATATTTAGGAAAAAATACACATCTGAAGTCTTTGTGGCCACGATGAGAACTGGAATCCACATACAAGCCAGTTAAAGAGCATTTCAACATGAAATCTTAACTTAGTAGGAAGGTCAGGGGTTAAGCTGTATCTTTTTGTTTTAAATACATGGACAGCTGTCAGATATGAAAATGATGGTGGGCTTTCCTGAAAGATCCCCCTGCGCATGTGTATGGATGCGTGTGCTGACATCTGTGGGGCAGCATGACAAGAGTTTAGGAAGGCTGGGAGCCCAGCAGTCTCTCAATAGCTGCATTGATGTCTCCACCAGTGGCAATGAGCGCCTGGAGGTTGGCCTCACGATTAATGAAGCCCATGGCATTCAGCTGCTCCAGCTGCTGTTGGAATCGCACTTCAGGACTCTGCGCCTACAGAGGAAGAGGACAAAGACCTTAGAGGCAGGGAGAGGAGATGACATCCAACGTGGACACAAACGGCTGCACGGGGAGCCTGTGCCAAGCACTGAAACTCTCCAGGCTCATTTGGCGACGTTACCAGCCTCCCCCAACCTCCCCCGGGCTCTGGCAGAGCCCCCAGTCAGCACCCAGTTGGTCCCAGTCCTGTACCTGTACGGTGCTCTTAGTTTCAAAGCATTTACCCCAAAGTTACCACTCTGGGACACCAAATCCTGCAAATTTAGCAGCAAGCACCGCACCCAAGAGAAATCGGCTGCGGACCCGTGTCCCCGGAGCGGGGTGGGATCGGGACAAGCTCTAGCTCAACCCTGCAGGTGTCCCCCAAAAGCCCAGCAGCGTGGAGCTGAGAGTTACATACTTGAGAGCTTCCTCCGGCCAGCAGCTGGATCATCTGCTGCATGAGCTGCTGTTGGGGGTTACCACCCCCAGCTGGAGAGGCACTGGCCGGCGTCGAAGCAGAGGGAACGGGGTTCTCCGGGATTGTGCTTCCTCCTGTGGAGGACGGGGGCATTCGAGGCATGCCAAAGGAGCCGAGGCTGCAGAAAAAGGCAGGGTGTGCTCAGAGGCAAGCTGGCGCTTCTGGGCGTCCCCTGCCCGTCTCGTGGGAGTTGGGCAGCAGGGGGGAAGCCACCCGCCACAACCCGTGCTTCGGGACAGCTTCGTTAACCTAATCGGCCTCGTTTGTACCCCGGTCATGCACACCACAGGGCAATCCCAACAGAGGTGCAGCCTGAAAGGAACTGCAAAAGCTGAAGGAGACCCACGCTGTCAGAGAGCAGAAGGCCTGAGGGCTGCTGGCAGATCAGTCTGACCTCGCTTCCCCACCCAACCTCCTGGCTGCGCATCTTGTTCCTCCTCAGAGACAAAATTCTCGAGTCCAACCGCTACCAAAAGACAGGGGAGGGACCCAGCAGCTCCCAAATCTTTCTGGAGAAAAGAAAGGGTCAAGGACTTCCCCCGCACTGAGTGCAAACAAGCAGAACGTGCTAATTAGCTGGAGCTCGCTAAGGCCTGCAGGCACACACACACACAGGTCCCCCTATGCCTCTCCTTGATGAATCGACCGCTCGTCTGCCTGCTGGTATTGAGCACGTCAGCTCTGCCTGCAGAAACCCAGCACTCATTACCTTGGCACTAGTCCTGGGGCCTCCGTTTGCAGCGTCTGGAGTCCCTGCTGGATCTGGAGGAGCGCCTGCATGGCGCGGGGGTTGGTGAGAATGGAGAGGGAGTCTGGGTTCTGCATCTGGGAACAAAGGGGGGAAAAAAAAACAGCGCTCAGCGGTACCAAACAGCGAGAGCTTCTGCAGCCAGCGAGCCACCAGCTTTAAATCTGAACCAGCCTCTGCACAGAGCTGCGCCTCGAGCCCTGCAGCCAGGGCCGACCTGCGAGTCTGGTTTCTCCTTCGAGTCTCTAGACTGCAGGGCTCATCTACACAGAGAGGCTGGGAGGGTTCAGATCAAATTTCCTAAAGAGGCTCGGTGAATCGGCTTAGAAAGGGGGACGTATGCCTTCGGAATTAAAGCGATTCTATTTGATTTACCTGAGTGACCCAGCTGCTCTAGCACAGTTAGCTGTTTTCAGTTTTGTAAGCTCATTACTGCGAGAGACTGTCCACAAAGGGGTTGCATGCATGGAAACTAGTCCAATTTCAAGGCCAGCTTTAGGCAGCTTAAATTACCTAATTTAGGCGGCCAAACACGCTCTCACTTTCCCCTCTCCTTTGCGCAAACCCCTTTTCTTTCACAGCCCAAACCACCCACGCCCACATGCTTCCTACTCCACTTGACGACACAGCCGAGATGCTCCCTTGCCTACAGAGGATGTAAAAGCTCTGGAGCCCGGGGGCTGAGAGCAGCACAGGGCCAGACAGGGGCCTTTACCTGCTGCAGGAAGACAGGGAGCTGAAGGCGGAGCTGTTCTTGAAGCTGTGGATTCCCAGCAAAGAGGGGGACATTTACCATGATCTAGCAAGAGACAGCACACGTAGGTAGGGTCAGAGGCTTGCTGCCGCCGGCTGTTAGACCCTACGTTAACTAAGCCACGAAGAACAAGTCAGTCGTGTCCCTGACTTCCTCCCTGGGCTTTCAGCACGTTCCCCTGCTAGTGGGAACTGAAATAAGGCAGCTCAATTGCTGGCAGCAGTGTTGAACGCAGAACCCAAGGGCAAAGAGAAGGGCCAACGCCACATGCCTCTGAAAGCCACTTTCTTTCATTAGGGTCTCACCAAAGACACAGAGTTCACTGCTTACTGTGACTACCTTCAAGCTACTGAGAAATAAAACAAAAGTTGTACACATTCACTCAGTTCTCAGCAAGAAAAAACCTCTCCAACTACAGAAGCAGACTGGTCTGCTATGTGTCATGCCCTGATTATAGCAGCTACAAACGCAATGCTTTTACCTGTGCTGCAAAGTCCGGGTTCTGGGCAAGAGTTTGCATCATGCTCCGCATGTAAGGGGCAGAGATCATGTTCTGCATCAGCTGAGGGTTTTCGGAAATCTGCTGCAGGAGGCCTTGCATCTCTGGGCTGTTAAACATGCCTATAAGGGTAAAAGGAAGAGAAGACAAAGGAAAACCCGTTACAAGCCTGAGCACTGCTGCAGTGCCTGAAGCACAACACCGCCTAGCCACTAGGCAACAGGGAATATGGCTGTGAACAGCCACAGCTGCTTGCCACCCTCTTTCTGGTCCCTCTCTCGCTTACGTACCAGCCCCAATGCTAGCAGCATTCAGCCCGAAGGGGTTGGATACGGTCGGTGTGCTTTGGGTGGTTGCTGGGCCAGTGCTGCCTTCGCTGTTGGGCGCTTGGCTCTGGGAAGCAGGGGGCGTGGGGCTCCAGGGGTTCGGTAATGGCTCTCTGTTCTCCGTCCGCAAAGGCTGAGAGCTTGAGCTATCAGAGTTCCCCGTCAAGGAAGAGAAAGGATTGTTGCCAAACTAGGGAAGAAGGGGAGAACGAAGAAAGAGCCTTAATCAGTCAGCCCTAACAGGGAACGTTGGACTAACCCCACCACTGCGTGGCTAGGGAACAGCCCGGCGTATCCATCTGGGTCCAGGATTTGCTAAACACGCGCCATCATTCGCCTCCCAAGAACTTTGTAATCCACAACACGCCACATTCCGAAAAACTCCAGGCTCGAGAAATGGCCGCAGCCCTAGGTTTGGCTCCCCAGCGCAGGCCTTCCAAACATCCATGTAAAATCAGCACCCGGACATACCAGTAGGTAATGCTAGACTGGAGTATGTCTGAGCAGCCTTCCGCAGCCAGACCTGCGCTCGCTCCTCCCGTGCTCCGAGCCAGCTGGATCCCAGCCAGCTCCAATCCGAAGGCGTCAGGCTTGAGCTAATACACTAAGCCCTGCTGGGAGCCGAGGGCCGTGCTAACGAAGCTGTGGGGCTTTCGGATCAGCACCGGCTGGCACCCAGCCTGCGAGGAGACCAGAGGAGCAAGGGCAGGTCTCTGCTCAGCTACACCCAAACCACGCAGTAAAAGGCAGCTGACTGGCACCGCGCGACGTTCTGCTAACGGCTGCGCTCGTAATTGGAAGGGGAGGGGGTGGACAGCTGTGGTTTGAGGAGGCTGCCCGTCACCACGAGGGTTAGGGAGAGGCCAGATCCCCCTGCTTGGCACGCTGTGCCCCGCGTGCAGCCCGTACCTGCTCCCTGGCTGCGCTGAACATGGGCTCCTGGATGTCCGTGTACATGCGGCGCAGGGCGTTGTAGCCTCCTGGAATGCTCTCGAGGTTGCTCAAAGCACGGTCCTGGTTCCGCATCATCTCCTGCATCATGGCAGGGTTACGAGCCAGCTCCATTGTCTGCGAGAAGGAGAGAAAGGTGGGAAGTTCAGGTCCACGTGCACCACCAAAGACTGGAGCAGACTGAGAGCCTGGGGAGCAGCCTGGCGGTATTCTACTGATTTACCAACCAAGCACTGCAAGAGTAAAAGCTCAGCTCCCAGAAGAAAGAGTATAATTAAACCCGTTTCACAGCCGGAGAGCAGAGAGATCATTTATCCAAGCAAAGGGAGCCCAGGGATCCTGGCTCCTCCCACCCTTGCTCAGCTCTCTTCCTTCATAACCTCGATTCCGCCTTGTTTCGTTTCTAAGCACTATCAGGACATCCAAACATTTAACACCCAGATGTTCCCACTCAAAGCAGGTGGACCACGTTCAAAAACTGAGAAGGTGGAAGAGGCTGGATCCTTCCTGTTGCAGGAAAACCGAGTAATTCACCATCTCCAGACTTCTCGTGGGTCTGCCCTGCTCAAGGAACACCCGGACGTCCTTTGAGGAGATGCTTAAATATGGATCCTTCACCATTTAGTCCTGCAACGCTGGAATATTTCATGTAGGCCCAACACAGTTGAAAGGAAAGACAACTGGAAGCACAGGAAAATTATGCTCATACTGGGAAACACCTCCTGAAAATTCTTCCTGGAGAAACAGCAGCGCCCTGCCAACTATTTAACACTCACACTCTCACTTTTCCCCTCCAGCTTCCCTTCCGACAAACCTTCAGACAGACAGCTCGCTCTCCGGGGCACAGGCCCTCTCCATTTTGGCACAGTACAGAAAAAAAGAGACCTCTAGGATCCCAGCCTATGCCTAGCGTAGTATTTTACTAGTAAAACATCAACCCTACAGCTCTGTGGTCTGTACTTAATCCAGCAGCAGAAAAAGAGAAGAACAAAACCTATTCACAGCAGCTTCATTTCTCCCTGACTGCTTTTGCTCCCATCACACGGAACACAGCAGCCTTGTGTGTGGCGCACCAGAACGATCCAAGCATCCTTTTTTTTTTTTTTTTTTTGCCCACCACAGAATAGATACAACAGCCCTGCAAGGGAGATAAGAGTTGCAGGCATGTGGGTTGTGTAATCGCTATTCACTTAACTCGGGACCACCATCTGTTTGTGAGGAGCTTACAGAGGGAAGGAAAAGGAGGAAATCTCTAAATTCATCAGGCTGGCATTCACACGCCCCCCTTTCGTGAGCAGACACCGAAGCTGGTCCACAAACAAAGCTGGCCCTGCTCGGAGCAGCCCCCGGTGTGCTGACCCACCTGCCTCATGAGCTCTGGGTTGTTCAGCATGTGGCTGATCTCCGGGTTTCGCTCCATGAGCTGCTGCATTTGGGGGTTGGCCATGATCATCTGCCTCATGAGGTCCGGGTTCGACATCATGTTCTGCACCAAGGGGTTCTCCATGATCTGCGAGAGCATCTCGGGGTTGGACATCAGCTGCCTCTGCATCTGCTGCTGGAGCTCCATGAAGTTGGCCGAGCCCATCCCAAGGTTGCCCAGCCCGGTGATGCCGCCGAAGCCAGCTGGAGAGGGAACAACACACGGGGAGAGAGGAGGGAGTCAGAAACTGCCGGCAGCTGCAAGAAGAGGACAAGTGCAGCAGCTGAACTGCACCCACACTCATCTGGGGGTATCCTATTCCTACGGCAGCCAGCTCTGAGGGAGGACACCCCCTGCACATGCTTCACAAAAGGGTTTTTGCTGTTCTCCTGAGCAGGCAAACCGAGCTGCGCTGAGGGAAACGACTCATGCAAGCAGCAGAGACAATTACAGGGGCTCCCGGCTCCTTCCCGTTCGGCTTTCTCCCGGCCAGCACTTACAAAGGATGGACGTGGCACTGTTGGGACCTCCATCTCCAGGACCTCCCCCAGTCCCTGACCCACTGCTCCGCCTGCTGCCGGCGTCCGAAGCGGCGCTGCTGGATGTGGAAGGCTGAGACGGGGCAGCAGGAGAAGGGGAGGTGGAGGTGGGGGCAGAAGCAGCGTTGGGGGCAGAAGCAGCAGCTGTTGGATCCTGGACCCTGCAAAGAAACAAAACGAGGAGTTGAACTCTTGAAAACAGGGAGATGGGAGCAGAATCCTTCGCGTGGGACACGGGAGCAAGGCAGCCTCCCTTCAAGCCCGCTGGCCCAGCAGCAGCCAGCCCCTTCTGCTTTCATTCCCGGCTGCACAGCTGTGGCTCCCAGATGCCTTCCATCTGTTGGAATCTGCCTCCCACCCTCCTGATGCATAACAGCCTCTGACATTTCATCCTGGCCCACACCAAGTGGCTCGACTGGTCTTCCTCCGAGCTGCATCTAGCTCACGCCTGAATCGCGCTGAACTATTTCCCTCAGCCATATCCTTGAGCAATGAGTTTGCTCCAAACAGGAAAATCCTCCTGCTGCTCCCGCAGAAACCACAGGAGGTTACAGCAGGGCTAGTGCATGGGGTAAACAAGAGTTGGCTTTGCTGCAACTCCTCTCCTGCTCTGAGCATTTCTGTTGGTGCTCCTGGGGACACAGTAAGTGTCTTCCTTACCCTACAGATGGAGAAATGAGGCACGGAGCAGCGAGCATCCGCCCCAGACACTTCTGGCCAGCAGGGTTATGAATTCACACCTCTGCTCTTGGTTTTACCTTCCACGTGAGGTTTCTCCTTCCAACACAAGCTTTCCGTGGCTTCTTTTAACACCCACAGGACCACAAGCCACAGCGCAGCAGCAGATACGGGGCGCCAGCTTTCCTGACTAAACTGACCCAAACCAGTACCTCGTACTCACGGGTCTTTCCTTGGGATTTTTATGGGCCTTTAAAAAAAAGAACATTGCAAAGATTCTCGGAGGCATCTGCAGCCGTGACCGCGAGAGCCCTGGACTGGCGCTGAAGAGCTTTCAAATGAAATTAGATGGCAAAATTCACTTTACTCACCTCAAAAAAAAAAAAAAAAAAAGAAATGCCATTTATGTCACTAACGCATAACGAACGGCAATCTCTTGGTTTTTTGTTTTTCCCACCCTTTTCTCTTCTCTCTCCTGCCCCAAATCCCTTCTCTAAGCCCCTTTCCTTCTCCACGTGTCCTCTGGGACCTTCAGAACCTGCCCTGAAGGTCTCACCCTGTTTTCCAGCCCCATCCGACCGGTGCTGAAAACCACCGGCCGCTGATGGGGAGGCAGAGCGTGTGGGGAACAAAGCAAATAGGAAGCTTAACAAAAAAGGAAGAAGGAAGCTGGAGAAAGGTCACTTGGTTTCTCTCAGCACAGGAAGAGGCTGTAATGACTTCAGTAAGCGCTTATCTGGGACTCTTAGAGAATAAAACGAGCAGCCCAGGACAGCTCTCTCATTTACCCTTTGAAAAGGTTCCCAACTAGCACAGCTTGCTGCGGGGACAGCCGTAAACAGCCTCAGCTACCTGGAAATGCAGGATTCAGAGCGAGACCTCCTGCAGAAGCTGACAATACACACTCTCATTCTTTGTAAATAATAAAAAAAAAAAAGCACTAATCTCCACTCCGGCAGCTCTCCCGGGGGACAGCAGAACTGCACAAAGAGCCGCGGCCCCGTTTGCTCCCCGGGCGGCCGATCAGCCTGCAGCAGGGAGCCCGAGGAACTGTCGCAGAGGGCATTTCGAGATCAACAAGACGCGGCTGAGGCACAAAAACAGCTCCCAGGAGCCTCTCGTGTGCCTTCTGCTTCACTGGGCAGAGCTGGGAGAGGCCCAGCCCTGCAGGACCTCACGCTCACCCCGCGGATGCGAGGGAGCCGGGCTCGGGCTGGAAGCCACCAAGGGGTGTGCCCGCAGCGTGCTCTCGAGCTGCTGACCTCACTGCAAGCAGAAAAAAGGCCCAAGACTCCCCAAATTCCCAGCTGTCCGCACGTGGCCACGCAGAGCTGCCTGCAGGTGCCACTTGGAAGCCCTTTTGCCCCACGGGGAGCCCTCGGTGCACGCTGCGGGTCCTCCAGGGCACCCGAAAAAGGCTGAGCATGGAGCAGGAAGGGAAAAGCACAAAGCAGGGCATCGCTTTCAGCTCTAACCCAAACTCACCAGGAAGGTGATTTCTGTTAGCAGCGAGTCCTCTGGGTTAGAACTGGGACAGCGTCGAGCTCAGATGGGATCTCGCACGACGACCAAGTTAAGAGAGGCTCAAACTACGCAAAGCCTCGCCTGAGAATGGTGCTGGGGGGCAGCTTGGCCCCCTCAGGAACCCACCACGAGCTCAAACAGCCCCATAACCCAGGGAAAAGTGCTCTGCTTCGGTCCCTGGTGCAGCAGAGCTGCTCCACCACAGCGTAATTCCAGTGCTGATTTACTCTCAGCTCCCTCCCCCCATGTGGAGCAGTTTCTTACTTCTGTGGAGTCTTAATGACCAAGTGCACCGTCAGCCCATCCTTGATCCCGTGTTGATTCAAAGTGTCTCCGTCCTTCAGGATCTTCCCGGCAAAGATCAGAACCAGCTGATCCTGTTTGGCTTTAAACCGCCTGGAAATCTCTTCTTTGAACTGAAAAAAAATAATAAAATAAAAAAAAACAAACAGAGCACGCGTCAGGCAAACGGCTGGGGTTGGGAATGGGAAGATAACGCTCCAGGTATCATCGGTGGGCCACGCAAATGGGGTAAGGAACCGAGAGCCCTGCAGCACCTCACCAAAAAAAGGAGCCCGTGCAGGCAGCAGTTCAGTCGCCAGCTGCTGAGGAGGGCTGAGGCGTTCAGGAAAACAAAAAAAAACAACAAAAAAGGCAAAAACGAGCCCTGCACCGCTTGCAGGATGAGGAGCAAAGCTCAGAAGGCGTTGAACAATTACCTCGAGGCGAGCTGGAGGCTTCCAAAGCTAAAATCAAGAGTGCCTCTTAGGGCTAATCCAACACACCGCTTATCCTCAGCGACTGAGATTTATTTTATTTTATTTTGGTTTATTTTTTTGGAAGGAAAGCCCTGCTCTGACTGCACAGGGGAAAAGGGCACCGTCCTTTCACCGCTGGCATCTCCTCTGTGCGATGGGGAGGGATTAACACCTGCCAATAAGCTCAGCTGGGGCATTCCCATGTTGATTGGAGAGGGGAAAAAAAAAAAAGGAAAAACAACACAAAACCTTTGCATTTGGAAGCCCCGGACCAGAGGAAATTCACAGGGAAAGGCTGAGAGGAGAAGCTCAGGAGCTCAGCTCGCAGCCTTTGCACCAAAACCCCACAAACCCAGCACCCAGGAGGGCAAAGCCCTAAACCTGAGGCTCTCCGCGCCCCCTGCCCCTGCCCCCGAGCGCCGTTGGGTTTTGGGGAGCTGCTTAGGAAGGAGCAGAAGGACCCTAAATGCCCCAAACCACGCTGTGGGGCCGAGAGCCGTGGTGGTGACGCCGCTTTGACAGCATCGGAGCCGTTTTTGCCATCCCCTCCCGCTGGGCTCCCTGGCAGGAGCAGCCCTCGCACCCATGGGTGCCAGGCGGGCCCCGAGCTCTGCCCCAAAAACGTTCACAGCCCCCGTTCTGCCCCCCCCCCTAGGGAAAGGATCCGGCCCCAAACCCAGCACCCCACAGGCTGTGCTCCCCCACCCCAAAGCACTGCTCCCCGCTGCCCTTCCCAGCCCAGCCCCAGCACCGTGCCCCCCGTTCCCCCTTACCTGGGGGGGGTGCCCCAAGCCCTCGCAGCCCCCTCCCCACACCCCCAACGATGCCACATCCCCCCCCGACACCATTCTGCCCCCCTAAGACCATTCTCCCCCTCCCCAAACCATCCTCTCTCCCCACAAACGTTCTCCCCCCAAAAAAACATTCTCCCCCCAAAACCATTCTCCCCCACCTCCGACCCCCTCCCAGCCCCCCCCACCTCCCCCTACTCCCCCCATATAACCCAAGGGGGCCTTACAGCACCCCCCTCCCCCAAAAAAAGCATTTCTCCCCCCCTCAAGCTTTCCCCTCTGAATCCTCACCTCAAGCCAACACCCCCCGACCCCCCAAATCCCCCTAAACCCCCCAACCCCCCCATACCCCCGAAATCCCCCATATCCCCCCCACACCCCCAAATTCCCCTAAATCCCCCAAACCCCTCCACACCCCCAAATCCCCCTAAATCCCCCAAACCCCTCCACACCCCCTAAATCCCCCTACACCTCCCAAATCCCCCAACCCCCCCCATACCCCGAAATCCCCCTAAATCCCCCAAACCCCTCCACACCCCCTAAATCCCCCTACACCCCCCAAATCCCCCAAACCCCCCCATACCCCCTAAATCCCCTATATCCCCCCCATACCCCCAAATCCCCCTGAATCCCCCAAACCCCTCCACACCCCCAAATCCCCCTACATCCCCACACCCCCTAAATCCCCAAACTCCCTAAATCCCCCTACACCCCCCAAATCCCCTTACACCTCCCTACACCCCCCAAATCCCCCATATCCCCCCCACACCCCCAAACCCCCCCAACCCTTCCAAATCCCCCCACACCCCCAAATCCCCTCAACCCCCCCTACACCCCCCAACCCTCCCCATCCCCCAAACCCCCCCCAAAACCCCCTTACACCCCCCCACCCCCCCCATTCCCAGCCCCCCACCTCTCTCACGGAGGCCCCGTCCGCGATGACGATCTCCTCCTTATCCTTGGGGGTCTTCACCGTCACTCGGATCAGGGCCCCCCCGGGCCCCCCCAGCTCCACCCCGCCGGGGCCCGGCCCTCCTCCACCCCCTCCTCCTCCTCCTCCTCCTCCTCCTCCGCCACCGCCGCCGCCGCCGCTCGGCTCCGCCATCTTCGCCGCCCGCCCGGGCCGCCGCCGACAGAGAAAGGCGGCGCTCGCCTCCCGAACCCTCCCCGCTTCCCAGCTGCCTCCTCCGCCCCCTGCCGGCCCGGCGGAGCCTCTGCAAAGCTGCGGGGGGGGGAAAAGGCTGGGGAGCCGGGGAAATTTTTTGTTTTTTTTTTTGTTTGGGATCGAGTAGGCCTCAGTGAGGGGGAACTACAACTCCCAGCATGCCCCGCACTGAGCGGGCCGGGTCTGTGTGTGTCTATGGGGGGGTGGACTACAACTCCCAGCATGCCCCGCGCGGAGAGGGGTGGGGGAAGGACTACAAGTCCCGGCGTGCCCCGCGCCTGGTAGCGGGCTGAGGAGGAGGAGGAGGAGGAGGAAGGGGGAGGAAGGAGAGGGGGGGGGTGGGCGCCGCCATGCTGCGGCCCAAGGCCCTGACGCAGGTGCTGAGCCAGGCCAACACCGGCGGCGTCCAGAGCACGCTGTGAGCGGGCGAAACCGGGCTGGGGGCGTCCCTCAGCCCCCCCCCGGGGGCCAGCAGTGGGGTTGGGGGGTCGTGAGGGGGCTGCTTGGGGGGGGGGAGGGGAGGGGGTGGAATCCCCCCCCCTTCCTGACCCTAAAACTTGTTTGGGGGTTGTTGGGGTCGCCCCAGCTCCCTCATCGTCTTAGGGGGTTTGGGGGGGGGTGGCAGCCCCACCCTTGGGTGCTGGTGACCCCCCCCCCTTATGCCAAATTGCCAAAATTTTCTTTGTTTTGCCTCTTTTTCAGGTTGTTGAACAATGAGGGGTCCCTGCTGGCCTACTCGGGCTACGGCGACACCGACGCCAGGGTGACCGCCGCCATCGCCAGCAACATCTGGGTGGCCTACGACAAGAACGGGCACCAGGCCTTCAACGAGGACAACCTCAAGTTCATCCTGATGGACTGCATGGTACGTGGGGGCTGCCCCCCACCCCCCAACCAACCCCACAGACACCCCACAGACACCCCACTGCACCCCCCCCAGGGGTCTCTGCCCAGCCGGGGGTCCGACAGGTCCCGTTTTTCTCCGGGCAGGAGGGCCGTGTGGCCATCACGCGTGTGGCCAACCTCCTGCTGTGCATGTACGCCAAGGAGACGGTCGGCTTTGGGATGCTGAAAGCCAAGGTAACGCGGCGGGGAGGGGCGAAAAGGGGGCGTTGGGGTGATTCCGGGAGGAAGAGGATGGCAGGGGTGGAGGAAGCAGCCACGCCAGGGTTCCTGCTTCTTTCCCCCAGGCAGAGTTTTGACAGCTCAGGCAGGAAACCACGAGTTCTTTAGGCTCCGGGGGGAAATTTAAGCCAAAATAAGAGCACAAACGGCGTCCGTGCCGATCCCAAATCCCCCCTGGGTGCTGGGGCAGGATGTGGGTTTGTCCGTGGTGACCGGGTCCCCTGGGGGCTGCGGTCCCGGCGCGCTCAGCACCCCTCACACCGGTCCCCACCTGCAGGCGCAGGCACTGGTCCAGTACCTGGAGGAGCCGCTGACACAGGTGGCCGCATCCTGACCCCGGGAGCAGGGAGCTGAGGGGCTCACGGGGGACACCGGGACACGGCCGAGAGCTCCGACACCGTGGCGGGGAGCCCCGGAGCCTGGACGTCCGCTTGCTGTGGGGGGGGGACCAAGGAAAGAGGAATAAAAACGTGTCTGGTGCTCGTGTCCTTCTGTGCTGCTCAGATAAAAGGAGGGCAAAAAGGTGAAACAGGGGCAGCTACCCCTCAGCTTGTGGTCTTGGGGGCTGCGCCAAGCACAAAAAGGTGCCCAAAACCCCTCTGCCTTCCTGCGGGGAGGGTCTGGGGGGGTTCTTTTCCCCTCCCTTCTGCTCTTGGCTTTCACATGATGGCAGCAGAGGGGAGGAAAAGCGCCGGTGTCCGGCCAGATCCCAGCTGAACCCAGGGCCCTGCTCCTGGCCCCGCTGCCCCAGCCTGCCCCGCGCTGCGCCGGCCTCGGGATCGGGCCCAGCTCCTCCTCCGGCTGCCCCGTGACGGTCCCAAGGGTGACTTTACCTGCCCAACCTGCGCTGCCACCACCCGTCCCACCCCTTGAGTCAACCCGGCCCGGGCCCCGCTGCTCCGCCAACGCCACCCGCGGCGCCCTCCGCTCCCCCGGCCCCGTTCCCGAGCCCCCCCTGCTCTCGGGCTCCCCGGCACCGAGGAGACTTTGCCCTCCTCATCCCCCCTCCCTCGGCGGCCTCCCCCGCTCGAGGCTTTGCAGAGGGAAGGAGGAAAAAAAAAAACAAAAAACCAGCTGGGGCGGGCGACATGAGCAACGCCGAGGAGGATTACAACTTCGTCTTCAAGGGTGAGGAGGAAACTTCACCCAGAGGACGGGGTGGGAGGAGGCTGGGGGTGCGCCCCCAGTTTGGTGTTTCCCAAATTGGGATGGGGCTGGGGGCTACCCCTGTGCCCCTCGAGCGAGCCGTTGGTGCTGCAGAGGGGTTTTGGGACTGGGGGGCTGGCGGTGGGGTCGGGGGGCTGCCTCGCTGCCCGTGGAGGTCCTGGGGACCCTCTGCCACCCCGGGGCACGGGGTAAATGGAGGGGGTGACGCGGTTGGGGCCGTCCCCGCGAGGTGTAAAGGTGCCAACCGAGGGCGGCGGGCGCTTCAAAGTCATCCTGCCGCGGTGCCCGGCGGTGGCACGCGCAGAGGACGCGGGTGCTGGTGTCCCCCCCCACGGTGTCACCGGGTAGGACGGGTGCCACCAGCCCCCACGTACCCACCAGGGACGTCCCGTGGGCTCGGCAGCGTCCTCGTCCTGCTCCTGCTGCCTGGATTCCCCCTCCCTGAGCGGTGCTGGGGCCTCAGCGGTGCTCAGGGGGTGCAGGGGGGGCTCTATGAGCCCCTGAGTGGCTTTGGAGAGGGGCTTCGAGCTCCCATGGTGGGGTTGGGGCTCCGTTTGCTGTGCCGGGGGGTTAAACCCATTCTCGGCCCATGTTTGGGGCCGTTGTAAATAGGGCCAGGATGGTCCAGGGGCTGCTTTCTTCTTTTTTCTTCCTTTCTCCCTTTTATATTTCTTTCTCTTTTTCTCTTTTTCTCTTTTTCTCTTTTTCTCTTTTTCTCTTTTTCTCTTTTTCTCTTTTTCTCTTTTTCTCTTTTTCTCCTTTCTTTTCCTTTTTCTCTTTCCTTTTTCTCTTTTTCTCTTTTTCCTTTTTCTCTTTTTCCTTTTTCTCTTTTTCCTTTTTCTCTTTTTCCTTTTTCTCCTTTTCCTTTTTCTCCTTTTCCTTTTTCTCTTTTTCCTTTTTCTCTTTTTTCTTTTTTCTTTTCTTTTCTTTTTCCCTTTTCGTCTTCACCCTCCTGGGCTCACGCCATGTCAGGGTCACCCCTGTGCCACCCTCTGGGACAGTCCAGCAAGGCAACAGACCACTGACGGGGCTGAATCAGACCAGGAAAGGTTCTCCGAGCCCTCCCGAACCCTTTCGGGTGCCCGCTGCGGCCTCGCCACCCTCCTCGCCCGGCCCCAGCGGGGATCTTCTCACTTCCCTCCCCAGTGGTCCTGATCGGGGAATCCGGGGTGGGCAAAACCAACCTCCTGTCCCGCTTCACCCGCAACGAGTTCAACCACGACAGCCGCACCACCATCGGCGTGGAGTTCTCCACCCGCACCATCGTGGTGGGCGACGCCACGGTCAAGGCGCAGATTTGGGACACGGCCGGGCTGGAGCGGTACCGAGCCATCACCTCCGCGTAAGGACGGGCTCCCCGCGCCCCCCCTAACCCTATAAACGAGGCTGTTGTGGGGTATCACAGCTCGGGGTGACGGTGGGGGCTCTTCCCCAGGTATTATCGGGGCGCCGTGGGGGCCCTGGTGGTCTTCGACATCACCAAGCACCAGACGTACGACGTGGTGGACCGCTGGCTGAAGGAGCTGTACGACCACGCCGAGCCCAGCATCGTGGTGATGCTGGTGGGGAACAAAACCGACCTGGCGCAGGCTCGGGAGGTGCCCACAGAGGAGGCGAAAATGTTTGCAGGTACGGGCGCTCGCTGCTCCTGACACCCCAAAAACGAGCAGGGAGCCTCCAAGCCTCCAAGCTCGCACCAAAAAGGGGTCCCGAAAATCCCGGTAGGGGCCCCAAAATGAGCCGTGCCCTCACTGGGGTCCCCATCGTCATGGGGGGGCCGCTGTCCTTGCAGAGAACAACGGGCTGCTCTTCTTGGAGACCTCGGCGCTGGACTCCACCAACGTCGAGCAGGCTTTCGAGACCATCCTGAAGGGTGCGCGCTCCGGCACCGCGGGGTGACGGGGATGGAGGGGGCGCGGGGTCCCTCATGGGGTCCCTCGTGGGGTCCTGTCCCTCGTGGGGACCCGGGGCTGGGCGGAGGATTCCCAGCGCGTCTCTCCTCCGCCCTGCTCCACCCCAGCAGTTTTTGGGGCTGGTTTCGGTGCCGTCTTTCTGGCTGGTTTGGTTTCCGGCCCTTTTGCGCTGGGCGTTTCGCTCCCTGCCACCCGCCGGCTTTGTTCTCAGGGCCCCGGGGGGCTCCTTCTCCCCTTGTAATCCGCGGTCCCCTGGGGGGCAAAAACCCCTCGGGGGCTCCTGACTCAACGTCTCCGGCATCCTGCTGAACCACCCGCAGGGGCCTGGGGGGACGGAGAGGGGCGATGAGGGACCTGGAGCAGCTCTCCAGGAAGGAGAGCGAGGTGTGCTGTGCCGTGCCATGGGTGCCATGGGTGCCATGGGTGCCATGGGTGCCGTGGTGCCATTGGTGCCATGGTGCCATTGGTGTCATTGGTGCCATGGGTGCCGTGGTCCCATTTGTGCCGTGACATCCCCGGCACTCGAAGCCCTAACCCAAATTGGGCAAGAGGAAACCACCAGGTGTTCCCCACCACCCACGGGGACGCAACCGCAGCGCGCTGCTCCCCTACCCCTCAAAGCATCCTCCCTTTGAGGGGATCCTTCAGGGGTGTCTGCCCCCCCTCCAGGACACCAATCTGCCCCCCTTTTTTCCCCCCTCCCTGGACCCTTTTGTGTTTTGCAGAGATCTTCCAGAAGGTGCAGAAGCAGAAGCAGAGGAGCAGCCAAAGCAGCACGGTGTCGCTCGGCAGCGAGAACCCGGAGAGCTCGGCCCCGGCGCAGGGGGAGAAGCGCCCGTGCTGCGTGGCCATCTGAGCCCCCCCCCCGGGCAGCTCGGGGGGGTCCGGGACGTGCCAAGGGGCTGGGGCTGGGGCTGGTCCCTTTGGGCCACCAACCCCCTGCTGCGGCGTGGTGGGGAGCCTGGAAAGCGGGTAAATTCTGCCAGAAATGGTGAAAAGCCTCAGTGCCGGCAGCTCCGCGCCATCCGCCTCGTTTTTGTGGGGTCCTGAGCAATTCACACCAGCACCCGAGCTGCCCCGGATCCCGATCCCGATCCCGGTCCCTCCAGCCCCGCCGTGCAGAGGACTGAGACACCCAAGGGTGCTGCTGGTGCTTCTCGCCGGGGCCGTGCCACCCACGGGAGCTGCCGTGATCCTGCTGTGGGGTCTGCGCCGCGCGCTGGGGACCTGCCTGTCCCCACAGCTCCGCGTCCCCAGTGGGGACAGCTTCGGGGTCACCGCATCCCAAAATGTGGTGCTGCCACCATTAAAGGACTTGCGAAAGGCGGCTTCGCTCTGCTGGAATCCCTCAGCCCTCCTGGCCTCGGCCCTGCGCCCCCCACCCCATACCCATGGGATGCGTCCCCATGGGGGTCCCTGCGCCCCTTCCCTTGTCCCGTTGCCCCAGTGGCCCCCAGGGGGATGCCTGGCAGCTGATCAGCCCCAAAAAGGGGCCTCTGCCGAACCCCCTGGGAAATGGGGGGATGTTTCTGGGTTCCCAGGGTCTTCTCCTGGGTGTGGGACCAGGGCTGGAGGCTCCGCGTGGGGAGTGGGGTTGTGCTGTGCCAGGGGAAGGGGGAATAGGGGAAAAGGGGAATAGGGGGAATAGGGGAAGGGGGGAAGGGGTGGGAGAAGGGGAATAGAGGAAGGTGGGGGGAAGGGGGAAAGGGAAAATAGGGGAAAAGGGGGAATTGGGAAAAAGGGGGGAGAGAGGGAAAGGGGGCATAGGGGAAAAAGGGGAGTTAGAGGGAAAGGAGGAGTGGGGGAAAGGGGAAATAGGGGGAAAAGGGGAATAGGGAAGGGGAGGAAGAAGGGGAATATGGGAAAAGGGGAATAGGGGAAGGGGGTAAAGGGGAACAGGGGAATGGGAGAAGGGGAATAGGGGAAGGGGGGATGAAAAGGGGGAAGGGGGAATAGGGGAAATGGGAAATAGGGGAAAAAGGGGAATGGGGAAAAGGGGGGGAAGGGGAAAAAGGGAAATAGGGGAAGGGGGGGAAGAGGGGGAAGGGGAAGGGGAAGGTGGGAAGAAGGGGGCTGGGGACGGGGGGTTGGGGGTCCCGGGGCCCCGCCGCCCCCATGCACCTGGCCCAGGTGAGCCGCCGGGCGGTGACGGACAGCCCCGCCCGCCAATGGCAGCGGGGGAGGGCGGGGGGGGGGACCAATGGGATCTCGGGGGGTGGCCCCGTCCCGCCTCCCGCCCCCCACCCCCCCACGGTCCGGAACTCGGGGCAGGGGCAGGGGCAGGGGCAGGGGCACGATGCGGGGCCGGGACGAGGAGTACGACTGCCTCTTCAAGGGTACGGCACCGGCACCGGGAATGGGATCGGGATCGGGATTGGGAACGGGAACCGGGACCTGAACCCGGATCGGGATCGGGACTGGGATCGGGATTGGATCGGGAACCGGGACCTGAACCCGGATTGGGACCGGGACCGGGACTGGGATCGGGACCGGGACCGGGATCGGGATTGGGATCAGGAACCGGGGACCGGGAACCGGGGACCGAGATTTGAACCCGGAATCGGGATTGGGATCGGAACCGGGAACCAGGGACCAGGGCCAGGAACCGGGGACCGGGAACCGGGACCTGAACCCGGGATCGGGATCGGGGCCAGGACCGGGGTCCTGAACCGGGGACCTGAACCCAGGACCGGGAACCAGGAATCGGGACTGGGACCGGGGTCAGGAACCAGGGATCGGGATCGGGACCTGAACTGGGGACCTGAACCCAGGCCCGGGACTGGGGACCGGGACCTGAGTCTGAACTGGGACAGGGGACAGAGACTGGGAACCAGGACCTGGGACCTGAACTGGGAACTGGGCTGGAAACCAAGGACCGGGACTGGGGCCCAGGGATGGAGACTGGGACCCGAACCAGGAACCGGGACCGGGGACAGAGACCGGGACCGGGACCTGGGATGTGGGACCTGAACCCAGGACTGGGGCCCAGGAGCTGAACCGGGGCCTGGGCCCAGCTCCCGGTGCTGGGCAGGTGCTGGGTGCCCCCGCACCCATGGGTGGGGGGTGCTCGGCCCCTGGGCAGCCCCAGGAGGCTGGGGGGGAGTCGTGGGCAGTGGGAGGAGCAGGGAAAAGCCCCCCTGCCCCCCCCGGGAAGGGAGCTGGGAACCCCGGGATCTTCTCCCCAGCCACCAGCACGGGGTCCCGGTCGCGACAGGATGTCGCCAAGTCGCGACAGGATGGCCAAAAATCGCGATAGGAGCCAGGGATGTCCTTGCTGTGCGTCAGCCGCCAGCACCTCCCCCAGCCCCCGCCCAGGAAATCAATCTCGGAGTTGCTTTGGGTCGGAAGGGACCTAAAAAAATCTCCTCGCTCCGACCCCCTGCCGTGGGCAGGGACCCCTCCTGCCGAGCAGGTGGCTCCAAAATCCCCCCCAGAGCTCTCCCAGGACCCAGTGAGGGGCGTCCCCGGCATCTCGCCCCCTGCTACGCCGGAGGCACGGCTCTGGGGGGGGCCCAGCAGCGTCCCCCTGCGGTGCCGGGTTCCTAAAGGAGCTGGGGCTGAGGGCAGCTGGAGGTCGGGCTCTGCTTTTCCTTCCCCGTTCTTTTCTTCTTAAAAATAAGAGAACCTGGCTTTGAGTCCAGAACCCGGTGGTTCCACCCAAACCGGGGGCAAAGTCCAAGGGAGACGCGGTGTTTCGGGGCGCGGAGCTGGGACAGCGCTCACTGGGTCCCCAGGGCTTTGCTGGGGCTTTTTTTTCCCCAAAAGGGGGCTGGTTTCGGTTCAAAGCAGCATTCTTCTGACTTTATAAGGGAGCATCCTGCTCCTAAGGCTTCCAGGGACACGGCACGCTTGTGCCTCAGTTTCCCCATCCGGATTCGGCGCTGCCGGGGCCGTGCACGGGACCAGTGGAAGCCAAATTGCAGCAGCACTGCCGGCATCGGAGACCTTGTGCTGGAGCCAAGGGAAGTGGCAACCTGCCGTTAATTAAACACCGAGCCTGGATCAAAGCGCTGAGGCTCGTTAACGAACCTGGCACATTGCTGGCCGCTTCCCTCCCTCTGCTGCTGGCCCAGCCCCGAGCTCCTGCTGGTCCCTCGCCGAGTTCCCTTTCCCCTCGGTGTGGTTGGGGGCTCGGCGGTGGCCCTGCTGCTGAGAAGGTTTGGGGAGGGCAAGGTGAAGCCCCCCCCAGAGTCCTCATTGCCCCGGGGAACGGACCGAGCCAGCAGCCATGAAAAATAAAAGAAATCCAAAGCTGTTGAGTCACAAACCCAACAAACTCGACAGGGGAGCCGTGAGGGAGCCTCCCCGCAGCCTGTTGTTGCGCCAGGTTTGGCAGGAAATAGGTAGAAAATGCATCACCTGGCCCACACCCAGGGACTTTCCTCCTCCTCCTCCTCTTCCTCCTCACCTCCTCCTCCTCCTCCTCCTCGGCTGGTGCTCGCTTTGGGACCAGCTCTTTCAATCCCTGGTTATGCCCCGATTCCTTCGGGATGAAAAGGAGATGGGGGCTGATGGGGACGTCCAAGTCCGTGCAGGGCTGGGGATAATTTGGGGATAATTGGTGCTGCCTGGTGCTGGGGGGCCGGGGGCTGATGCTGTGTTTGTCCCCCCCCCCCTCCCCAATCCAGTTGTGCTCATCGGGGACTCCGGCGTGGGGAAGAGCAACCTCCTGTCCCGCTTCACCCGCAATGAGTTCAACCTGGAGAGCAAGAGCACCATCGGGGTGGAGTTCGCCACGAGGAGCATCCAGGTGGACAACAAGACGGTGAAAGCTCAGATTTGGGACACGGCCGGGCAGGAGCGGTACCGGGCCATCACCTCGGCGTGAGTGTCCCCCCCGTTCCCCCCAAATCCCACGTCTCTTCCCTGGGAACCCGCCGTGAGCCCGTCCCCTCGCTGTCCCCCAGGTATTACCGGGGGGCCGTGGGGGCTCTGCTGGTCTACGACATCGCCAAGTACCTGACGTACGAAAACGCCGAGCGCTGGCTGAAGGAGCTGCAGGACCACGCCGATGCCAACATCGTCATCATGCTGGTGGGCAACAAGAGCGACCTGCGGCACCTGCGGGCCGTGCCCACCGACGAGGCCAGGAGCTTCGCAGGTATCCCCTAAACCCCATCCCACCCCATCCCACCCCATCCCATCCCCTGTGACTCCTGCCTGAGCTCAGGCTGTCCTCGCAGAGAAGAACGGGCTCTCCTTCCTCGAGACGTCGGCTCTGGACTCCACCAACGTGGAGACGGCTTTCCACAGCATCCTGACGGGTAAGGGGTGGCCAGGAGGGGCTTTGGGACCTATTTAAGCTCTGGGGGTGGGATCCTTCTTCCCTGGGTGCTCCCAGCCCCTTGAGCTTTTGGGAAAATCTGAAATCCCCTGAAATCCACATTTTTTTTAAAATCTTTCCATCCTTCTCCCCTTTTCTCGGCAGAGATCTACCGCCTCGTGTCTCAGCGGCAGATCGCCGGGCAGCCCGAGTCCGAGTTCGGCCCCAGCACCACCATCGAGCCCGTGCGGGTGCTGCCCACGCAACAGGAGGGCCGCCAGGCGCCCTGCTGCCAAAATATCTGAGCCCCCCCCCCTGCCCCGCGCACGGAGCCGTCACCTTTCTCACCCTCTACCTCTGCTCGTTGCAGCCCCCCCGGGAACGGGATGGGGCTGGGGGTCTCTTCTCCCGCACGGCCGCTCCGTGCCGCCTTGTGCTGCTCTCCCCGTGTTTATGTAGGACCTACAGGAATGGAGAGGAAAAGCTCTCCCTGAGCCGCGTGTCCCCATCAGTGCCTCTCTTCCCTAGGGCTCGGGACGTGCCACCCTTCACCTCCTTGCTTTCTCCGGCCCCGAAGTCACCTTAGGGTGACACCCTAAGGCAGCCCGCCCCTTGTACCTGGTACCCAGGTTTTTGTGGCACCCATGGGTGCAGCCCTTTGGGGAAGGTTTTTTGGGATGGTGAGGGGCCAGGGTGCGCCCTTCTTTCTGCCTGGCAAGGGACTGGGTGCACCCAGCCCCGGGCACGGCTCTGGGTGAGGATGGGGCACCCTGCTGGGGGGGTGCAGGGGGCGATTCCCACCTTGGACCCCGTTTTTGTGCCCTGAGCCCCTGCAGCGCAGCCACCGCAGAGGAAAAATCTGCCCTGTCCTTCAGCCGGGTGCTGGGACGCACGAGGAGGGGAAAGGGGGCTCCCAGGGTGGGGGGATTTGGGAAGATTTTGCCACTTTTGGGGCTGTGGGATGAGGACGAGGGATTTGGTGACAGTAGGGCGCAGCCTGGGGACGAGGCTGCCGCTAGATGGAGCGTGTGCTGCGCTCATGGGGGGCTGCCAGCCCCGATCCCACTGCCCAGGGGACAGAGCCGGGCCCCCCAGGGCTGGGACAGAGCCGGTGCCACTGGCGTGATGGGCAGGGGGCAATGCAGGGGTCATCCCATCCCATCCCATCCCATCCCATCCCATCCCATCCCATCCCATCCCATCCCATCCCATCCCATCCCTTGGCCCCAGGAGCGCATCCCCCGGTGTATGGGGGGGGGGTTCTCTCTTTCCCCATCTGCCCACGGTCACCCCGTCCCACTTGGCAGGATTTTGCCTCGGGGCACGGTTTATTGACAAAACGGGAATTTGGACAGGATCCTAAAATAAAGTTGCTGCTGGAGGATTTTTCTGCCTGTTGGGGTCGTTGCTTGAGCCCAGGACCCGCGCCAGCTCCGGCCCCATTTTTCCCCCCACCTTGGCACACAGCAGCTCGGTGGCACCCCAGGCGAGGAAGGGCACAAAGAGGAGCAGGATACAAAGGAAATGTGGGGGCAGCCCCATTTTGGCTTGATTTTACCCCTTTTTGAGCAGCCACCATGGCAGCACCTGACCCTTGGCTGGAGCCCCCCTGGCGCAGCGTGCCCCCGGGCACCGCCACGTTCCCAAAGTGTCGCAGCTTTTAGCTCCATTTTGCTCTAATTCCCCCGTTTTTACACAATTCCTGCTAGGATGTGGCAGAGGGGGTGACCCAAAGCTCACGGAGACGGGAACTCGTCACCAGGGCTGAGGGTGGCTGCGGGTTCAGGGCATGGGATCGCCGTGGAAGTGAAATCCCTTTGCTCTGAGCAGGGCCCCGCTCCCACCCCCCCCGCTGCTGGAGCCCTTCCCAGAGCGTGAACAGACAGAAAACAAGAGCAGATACCAAGTTTCTTAAGTAATAATACTTTAATAAAATTAAGTTCTTAATGTAATTTAGCACATTTAATACATTAACCCTTTCCCTTCTTTGTTTTTTTCTACAAGTTGTGCAACATCATTATTTTAATTTTTTTATTTTAATTTTTTTTTTCCTTCTCCCCTTATACTATATGCCTCAAAACTCAGACAACGAGCCTAACTCTACTTCTATGTTCGGTTATATCTCTCTCTCTCAGGCCTTTATTTTTGCGTAACGCCGGAGAGATGAAAATACCTGGATGGAACATGTGATCGGTTTCCAATAGTAACAATCCCGACTACAGGTTTCCTATGACGTTAAAAGAAAAGGAAAAAAAAAAAAAAAAAAAAAAAGGGAAAACACAACGTAACAGGGAATGGACTTTTTAAGCGGAGGGGCCACGGTCGGGATGCCGAGGCCGACACCGGCAGCTCCATGGATAAAAGCGGATGCACGTGGGCTCGTTGGGCATTTCGGGCGAGAGAAAGTTCAGTGGCACTTGGCGAGTGAGGGCTGCGCGGGACTGAGCTCCCCTGGAAGCTCCCTGGGGCTTGAGGCTTTGCTCGAGAAATGGGGAAATGGCCCCAAAAATGCTTTGCCGGAGCCCCAGCGGCAGAAAACTGGAGCTGGGACCTCCAATACTGGGAAGAGCTGGAGGAAATCGCAGCCGATGCCGGGATCAGCCAGCACCACGCGCCCGGCCGTCAAATCCCACCGCCTTTCACGCCTGCTTCACCCAGGAGCAAACCCTCAAATTGCAAGACAGGATCTGGCCCTGGCTTTTTTATTATTTTTTCCCTTTTCTTTACAATTCTCTTGAAGGGAATTCATAAAGAAAAAGGAAAAAAAAATAAACCCAAAAGGGCCGATGGTCTCACAGCTGAGCAAAGCAGCTGCTGGGAGTCGAGGGAAGACCCCGCGGCCACGCGGCGCTGCTCTGCCCCGTCCCTGGTCCTCAGCGAGCTGTCCCCAAGCATCGCCGCGAGACCAGGACGTGTTCTGCCATCAGCCACCCCGTGAACTGTCACCGCCACCCCCAGGCAGGGTGGGGACACGATTTCCTTTTTTATTTTTATTTTTTTTTATCCCTGCGTAGCTGCGCAGACAGCGGTGGAACAACTCCAGATTTCACATTAGTGTCACTTTACCGGGGGTGACTTTCAATTTGCTCCATTAGCGGCCCTGGAACGATGCTGGCTCGGGTCCAGCAGGGACACCGCAGCCTGCCAGGGCCAAAGGGAATTTGGTTTCCCGGGGAGGAACCCCACCGAAGCGGGCGAGCGGCGCAGGGACCAAGGCTGAGGCTGCCCAACCTCGGCTGGGCTGACAGCAGAACACGGCTCCAAGTTTTGACCCGCAACACACCACAGACTGCTCATGAACATCCTAAAAAGGTTTTTTTTTTTTTGGAAGAACCTGCCCATCCTGGCTCTGCGGTGCTGACACCGAGGGAAACCTTTGCGGGGACGCGGCAGAGGCAGGATGGGACCCCCCGAGCCGTGGACAAGCGACCATAAAGTGCATCCGCTCTCCGCTCCAGGGCGCCGCTGCACAATGTCAAGCACTGACTCTTCTTCAAGTATCAAAACCGAAAAAAAAAAATAAAAATAAAAAATAAATGAGGTAAAACGAAAATGAAAGAGCAAACAGGCCGCTCGCTGCCCCGCGGGGAAGGACCGGGTGGAGGGGTCGCGCCTCCGCGTTCCCGAACCGGCGCTGGGCTGACGGGGCGGGCGCAGCGAGCGATCTCGGATTCACAGTGCTATACGCAGAAACCGAATGAGAACTGTCTTCGCTTCCTGTCCTAACCTATTGCATGGCTTTGCTTGAATGCTGGTAAGCGACCGCCTCGTCCCGCCCCGGGTGCGGGCGCCGGGGTGGCCACCGTGGTTGTCGAAGGCTTTGGGATCCTGGCGGATGCTCCCGAACCGCGGCACAGCCAGGGCTCGCTCCGGCTGAGCCACGACACCGAGGAGAGGAGCAAGAGCTAAACCCGGAGGTAACCGGCCACCTTGCGAGGGGGTTTGCTTGGCAATGCTCCGCTCCCTCCGCGAACAACGGAGCTTGCACTAGGTCTTTTATTTTAGCATCATCGCGTGTAAACAGGGGGTCAGTGCAGCGCAAAGCAGCCTCCGAGGGGCCCGAGCGCTTGGCTGGGCGCGCACGGAGCAGGGGCCGACCAGCCAGGGCTCGTCTTTCCTGGCACAAGCTAAGGACAGGGCGAATATCTCGCCGCAGTCCCAGCGCTCAAGGGCTGAGCCTTGGCTCCCTCACCGCAGCCTCCAGCACCGAAAAAAAAGCCACCGAGCTGGAGCTGGCATCCTGCAAGCTGCCAGCTGCCGCTCACGAAGCACCCTCGACCCAAAGCCGTACGCCGCCCGCTCCCGGCACAACCCCTTCCCCTTGCTGGGTCGAGATAGAACCAAGAAAGCAAGCAAAAAAAGCCCGAAAACCAAAGGGAACGAACCAAACCCTAACGGCCCGCGCTCCGAGCGCGGAGCAGGGCGCGCTCGGCACGGCTCCGCGCTCGGCACCGGCACCTCGCTGCCGCCAGCTCCGGCCGTCACCTTACAGAGGGGACTTCACCCGCGCCCAATTTTCCTTTCCACCCACCCAGGGACGGTCCCGCCGCCGTCACAGGGACCCCCCCCCGACACCTCGAGTGCCTGGAGGAGCTCCGAAAGCACAACCGGCGCGAGAAACGTTAACAGCAACGAGATTCTGACTTTTAGCGTTTTTTTTTTTTCTGGAATTTCCATTTCCGTGCTCCAGGCCCGAGGCTGGAGGTCAGAATAAGGCAAAAATAATGGCCTAAAACTTTCTTATTTTGCTCAGTGACTAGCCAAATCCTTATACTTTTTTATTAAAAAAGCAACATAAAAACCCAAACGCATCTTTTTAAAAAAATACATATTATTAGATCCCATTTTTTTTTTTTTTCCCCTCTATAAAAATAACTTCAGGACTTTGACAGAAGGTACCAGTCGGTGGTCTGTTATTTTGTTAGGCTTTTCGTTCGTCGATGTGTTTGCTTCAGAAAAATAGTACCAAAAAAAGATGGAATTTTCTGGGGAAGTTAAAAATGATAACTGATCTTGTTTACAAGTTTACTTTACATTCTGCTCTGTCTGGGATCACTTGGATCTACTATAGATTAAACAATATGGATAGCATCTACTATTTGAACTAGTTAATTTTATTTTAATCTTTACTCTAGGATTATATGAAATAAATTTGAGCGTTTATTATTATTATTTTAACTTTTTTTTTTTTTCTTAATACCCATCAACGCAAACTTTTTTTTTTTTTTTTCCTTCTTCTCCTTTTTGGTTAAAAACAAACAAACAGAAAAAAAAAAAAATCTTATTTTAACATGCTTCTTTGAAAGGCAACAGAGCAGAAGCATCCCCCCCCCCCCCCGCCGCCTCGCGACTGTGGGATGCGGGACGAGACCCCCGGTGGGTTCCCATCCATGGGGTGGCCACGGGGCCTGGGCCCTGCCAGCCCGGTGGGGACGGGCACAGCTCGCTACGTGTCCCGGTGCCCTCCTGGTTTGGGGACGGGTTCGAGTTTGGTGCACCCAGGGCTGCGGAGACGGAGCCAAATTTGGCCCAGGGGAGGCAGGGGCCGGAGCTGCCCCAGCACCGAGCGGCCCCGAGCACCCAAAGGGCCCCGCGGAGCCTCCCGGTGCTGGGGGAGAAGCGTTTTTTCCGCCGGGATCGCCCCAAATCCTGCTTCCAAACGCCTCAATGGCAACATTTCCCCGTTGGCAAGCCGGGGCAGGCCGGGGTCTGCAGGAAAACGAGCGAGAAAGGAGGGCGGAAGGGGCGAGAAAGGTGAGTTTGGCTTTCTGAGCGTGCCCAGCCTGCGCCAAAAAAAGCCCTTTTTCTCCCCAAAGCTGCCACCGGCAGAGCAAAGCGAGGTCACCCGGCGGCGGGCGCGGGGACGGACGGCACCGAGCGACCTCAGGACAGGGCCTGGGAACCGACCACGCGGCTCCGAGTCGTAGTGGTTTTGTCTATTTATTTCACTTCTCCGGTTTGTAATTTCTTTTCATTTTTTTTTTTCATTTTTTTTCATTTTTTTTTTCCGTTTTTAAATACATCCAACTGTGTTAATTTTCTTATTCCTGGAAAGGGCTATCTGCACCATAACTATCACCTTTTACATACACACACGCACACACGAAAAAGGAAACATATATTAAAAACACTTTTTAAGCAATACTCTGGATACAAATGTATTTTTTAACCTACATATATTCTAAACCTTCTAAACTTTTAAGGATCACTTTATCATAAAATAAAATATCCTTTTTTCTTATAATAAATTACCTAATAAAAAGTATTTTTATTAGCCCAGTTCCTTGCTACATTTACATGTAATAAATGCATTTATTAAAATAGAATATTAAATTATAAAGAAATGTTCTAATTTTAAAATCTTAATCTTTTTTTCCCTCCTCTCTCTCTCTTTAAAAAACACCAGTAAATGCATCAAAATAAACCCTTCAAATACCAAATAAACAGGTTGGAGCATTTTGATTTAAGAGGTTCACAATAGTAACAGTCTGAGCCTTTGTATGTATGGAGATTTTTTTTTTTTTTTAAGAAAGAAAGAAAAGAGAAAAAAATAATAGATATCCCTCCAGCTGAAAAATACTTTTGCAAATGGGAGCTAGGACAAGATATTTTTATAGTATCTCCTCATTAAATATAAATCCAATTTTGGTTCTCTCTCTCTCTCTGTTTTTTTTTTTTTATTTTTATTTTTTTGTTTCGTTTTCTGTTATGCATTATAATACACACTATTCTCTACATAATTTACGTCGATGAGGATGACATCACGGCACGGTTATTATCTCATCCCTCCGCTTCCCTTTCTCACCTTCCAACCCCCCCCCAGCTCCGCCTCATCGCCTCTCCTCGGGGCGTCCCCTCGCAGAGCCCGGGCTGGGACGCCTCCGTCCCCTCCCTGGCTGCGTCCCCAACCCCGGGAAGCCCGAAAATTTAAGCCGGACGAACCCTGTATTCAGCACAGCCCCCAATTTCAGCAAGCCCCCACCAGCCTCCCCCGGGCCTGATCCTGCTGAGCCCCCCGGGTGCTCGGCGCCCTGCTCTCCGTCCCCCTGCCCTGCACCCCAAAAACACACCCGGGGGTGGCTGGGCCCCCCCTGGCGGGATGGGACACGGCGGGGACGAGGGAGCCCCCCAAAGCCAGGACCGTGACCCCCCCACATCTGGAGGGCTCTGCTTTTAGCGGATGTTATTGCTGGTGAATTGGACCAACAAGCCTTTTTTTTTTTTTAATTATTATTATTATTATTATTATTATTATTTTTAGTCACCTATCAAGGAAGATACAAGTCAGAGCAAATAGTTAAGGTCATGGGCATTTTTCTCGTTTTTTGTTTTTATTTTTTTTTTTTTTAAAGATTTTTTTTTATATATATACATATATTTAAAAAGAGAGAAAAAAAAAAAAAAAAAAAGTTACGCAAATTTGTTGTTTTAAGCCCCGCACAACCGGGCTTCCCCCTAGGACGGGGCCCGGGTCTGAGCCTCTCCGGGTGCCCCCGAGGGGCTGGGGGGGGGGGCGGCGGGGCCGCGGTTTCCCCCCCCCCCACCCGAGCCCCCTGCAGCCCCTGGTGGGCCAGAGGTAGCTCTCGGTGCGTTTACAGCGCCTGGTTTTTTTCTTCCAAAGTTGCTACATCAAAATACGGAGTTGGTTTGGGGGGGGGGGGGATAGGGGGGGGATAGGGTGGAAAAGCAGGGGAAAAAGGCGAAATCAAAATAAAAGGGGGGGGCCGAAATACTTCTATTCATTTTAAACTAGAACTGCTACATCAAGCTTTCTTTTAATATATATGTATATGTATATATATATGTATATATATATATATATATAAAGGTTATTGGAACTGAAGATTTTATTAAAGGCCAACTTGGAGACTTGAGTAGGAACCTCGTCTGCAGAGAGGGGCAGGCTGCCTGGACAGACGGACAGCAGCCGGCCCCCGGTTCCGATCAGCAAGCATGGATGTTTGTTTGGGTCATTAATTCATTCCTTTTTTTTTTGTTTGTTTGTATTTTTTTTCAACTTTTTTTTCCTTTTTTTTTTTTTTTTGTTTTCTAAAAAGAAAGTTTTTTTTTTTTTTTTTTTCTCTAACATTTTTCAGCATGCAGGAGGCTTTTACATCGCTTTTCGCTTGCCAGGGGAAGGGGAAAGGGATAAAAGGAGCCGACGAGGGCCCCCCCTTTATCCCTTTACCCCTTAACCCCCTCCAAATCCCTTAGGGTCAGTGCTAGCACAGGTCCCCCCCGCCCCAGGCCCCCACACGGGTGTCTCCTTCCCCCCTCCCCGCTCCCCCCCAACCTCTTCACAACCTGGCATCAAAGAAAGACATTGACCAAAAACTTGCTCACATTACCACGAACAGACTTCACTCAGCCAAGAACGACTAAAGTCACTCAACTAACACATCGGCCCCGGGGGGGGGGGCTCAGCCGGGGAAGCACTTTTGCCATTGCGTTTCCAGCTCAAGCCCCTCCGGTACCGACACGAACATCTCCGAACGCCCCCCCCCCTACCTCCCAGAATGGCGGTTGGAGCCCCCCCCCCTTTTTTCCCCCAACCACTCTCTTGCCACCATCGGGAGGATTTTTTGGGGGGGAGAACGGCTCCGACGCAACCCCGGGGCACGGACGAGCGGAGGCGGTGGCGCGCGGGGCGCGGAGAGGTTACTGCCCGGCGCGCAGAAATGCTCCCCCCCCCTCTCTCCCTTACCCTTCTTCTACTGGGACCAGACCAAAGCCAGACTTTGAACAAGAACCAGGCTGGTTTAGGAAGGACGTGGCTGGCCACAGGGCCGAGGCTGAGCCTCCCCCGGGCACCCGCTCGCGTCCCGACCCTCTCCGGGTGCCAGCGGCTACGCGCGCCGCAGGGCACGGAGAACCAGGCAGCCGAAGGTTTCTTAAAGCTTTGGGGAGGAGGCGAGTACACATTCGACCTGACAGTGTCCCTTTAGCACAGCATTAATATTTTTTTTTCTTTTTTTTTTTTTTTTATCTCTTTTTTCCGAAACATCAGCATCCATTACAGAACCTAGGAACAGCGTCCACCCCTCCATCTCGCCCCCTACGTCATATTTTACCGTCGATGCACGAACGGTGGAGGTACATCATTTCACGCCCCCTCCTCCACCCAGCATCTGGAGATTGAAAGCAGACCTTTATCGATGCAGAGCACCGGAGCAGCCTGCCCCGGCACCGGCAGCAAGCGGCAGCAAACCGAGCAGAAGAGGGGATGTTCCCAGGAACATTATTACGATGAAAATAAAGTCTCCTGTAACTGAAGGGAAAAAAAATCTCAGGCGATTTTTATTGGTATTATCATTATTATTATTATTATTTTTTTGCTGTAGAACTGTCTCTGCCAAGTTGTGAAACTTGCTGGTTCAGTTCTAAATCAGGGTCCAGGATCTGTGAGCAGAAGTCGAGGGGCAGGAAATGGGGAAGCGGTGGTGGTGGGAGAAAAACTCTATATATAATTTCTATATACATATATATATATAGGTGCTCGATGAGTTAAGTGCCTATATATATATATATATACACACATATATTTATAGATAGGTATACTGGTACTTGATAGGTTAATCCAACACACATCTTTACCATCACGGCATTTTGGCATCCACAGACTGGTTGAACAAACCTGATGATGTTAAGATGCTGGCTTGCATCTTGTGTGCATTGGCACAGAAGCCAGATTCGAAGCCCGTCCTCTCCCAGTTCCCAATGGTTTAGAAAGTATCTGATTTAACAAAACCAGGAGTCTTGAAATGATTAAAGGATGTTCAACAAGGCAATTCTTTTTTTTTTTTTTTGTTTCGTTCTGAAAAAAATATAATATATAAAAGCGGCCAACCTCAGGAAGATCCAGGTAAAGGACAGCTGAAGAGGTTTTGGTCCATAAAGAAATACTTTTTCTTCTTTTTTTTTTTTTCCCCCCACTCGGTTTTGGGTAACAAAAGTTTTGGTCCAGTTTAAAAACGACGACAACAAAATTATATATATAAACTCGGGGTTCTTTTTTGCTTTCTGTTGGGATGCATGTTGGTTTCATATGGGCTCATTGCCTGTATTGCATGATCGTCTTTCTTAGGTTTTGGTGTGATATATATACTTTTTAAGAAAAGAAAAGCACAATGTTACAAGTGTGTGTGTGTGTGTGTGTGCACGTGCGCTTGCGTGTTGCATGTAGCTGCAGCTGGCATCACTTGGAAAAAAGGATGAAGAGTGAACTACAGAAACGCGGAAGTCGATACACTCCCCCCACGGATGGGAACTCAGGACTGCTTTTGAAATACCCTGTTAGTGACTCCTGATTCGTCTGATGAACAAATCCCTGCTCGGATAAGGAAAAAAGAACAAAGTTCCAAACTCCATGGTGGCTCAGAATAATAAAATAAATGCTAATCGCCCAGTGTGATTCCAATAGGTTCTTCCAAACCTTCTTCAGCTTCACCGGCGTCAGTTTTATTTCTTCTTCGTCTTTTTTTTTTTCTTTTCTTTTTTTTTTGTGGCTTTTTTGTTTTTGTTTTTTTTTTTAGAAAAAAAGGAAAACAATAAAAGTTCTTTAGCTGCTGTGGTTTTTTTGTTTAAATCTTTGAGGTAATACAGTTGTGCCCTCGTTCTAACAGGTTCCCAGAGGTTGATGGTTTCTTTTTTTTATTTTTTTTTAAATCCCCGACATCATCCGTTTTCCTTTCTTTCTATTTGTTTCTTTCTGAGCTCCCAGTTGGGCTGACATCCCTGGGGGGGAGGAGAGTAGGGGCTTCAGACCAAGATGAAGATTGAACATGGCTGGAGAAGAAAGGCTGGCAGGGCCCTCCCCGCATCCCTGCTCCCTTCCCCGTCCGATCGAGATGGCCTGGCTTGGTCAATGCAGAGAAGTCCCAATCTCACCACCAAAAAAAACTGAACTAAACCGCTTTGCTTGCGAGATCCGAGTGTGCGTTCAGAGTACTTGTTTTAAAAAAGACATCGCAGGCTGGAGCATCGTTCGCCCTTCAAAATTTCTGGCTTTGCTATTCATTTTAATTTTATTATTCACTTTTTTTTAAAAAATAACATACATTGCTTGTAAAATAATTTCTTTTTTTTTTTCTTCTTCTTCTTCTTTAAATTAATTTATTCTTTCATTCGTTTGTTCTTCAGATGTCATTATTATTATTATTATTATTATTATTATCATCACTTTTCTTTCCTGGACCCCCCCCATGCTCCCTTCCTACCCCCCACCCCACCCCAATGCCCTGCTCTGTCTCTTTAGGAAAATATTCTAATGGCCTGAGTGGCTGCAGCGTGGCAAACCGGGCACTCCGGATCAGTCCTCTCGCAGATCCTCACGGCACACTCCATGCAGAAGAGGTTGTGGCCGCACGGCACCAGCGCTGCCGTAACTTCGCTTTCGAAACACACCATGCACTCGCGGCTGCTGGAGACAGACGTCCGGGCAGCGGCAGTCGTCCCCAGCTTGGAAAACCCTTGGAGCGGCTCTCCTTGGGACCGCCTGGGGAGACCAGAGAGATTGGGCTCTTGGATGGAGGAGGATGGGGAGCGATGTGAATTCGGGTGGATGGCACCAGTGCTGCTGGAACGCTGCTGTTTCGAGAAGAGCACTGAGACAGGGTTGGTGTTCTCCTGCCCAGCCCACATCGGGGCGCCCGATTCCGGCACCCCGTAATACAGATCTTGCTTGTTCACGCCGTAGTTGGGGAAGAGGTAACCATAATTGAAGTCGTTTTGGTCATTCAGCCGGGGTGTCTCGTAGACGGGGTCAACGGAGCAGTCGCCAATGCAACCCAGGCTGTTCTGCCGAAAGGTGGAGAGGGGTTTGCAGCCCGGCGCCGGCGTATGGACCCGCCAGGCCTCCGAGTAGCGGTTCTCCATGCCGGAATCGGGGCTGCTGGAGAGGAAGTCATTCTCATTGTTGTACTCCAGGATCTTGCCCGTCCTCACCGCGATGTGGGTCTCGATCTCCTCCCGAGCACGCTCCACGTTGCCCGGCGCACCTGTGATTTCGAAGACGGGGTCCCGGTCCCGACTGGGTGTGATGATGTAGGTGTTGGTCTGCTGCTGGATCCGCTTAATGGTGGCGCCCTTGGGGCCCACCACCAAGCCCACCACGCGGTAGGGCACGCGCACCCGGATGGTGACTTGCCCCGGCAAGGTGGGAGCGCTGCCGAAGGTGGTCCCGGCTTTGTTGCGGGAGGCCCTGATCATGGAGAAGTGCTCGGCTGCGGAGATGATCTCCCGCCGAGCCATGGCCACATCCTCCCGCCGCCCTGTCACCATGAAGACCGGCTCCTCGCCTCTCACCGGCGTCTTGATGTAGGTGTTGGTCTTTGCCCGCAGGGCTTTGATCTTGCAGCCTTGGGGAAGAGAAGGAAAACAAGGCAGGGAGGTTAGAAAGGACGCCTCTCTCACCACCCTCCCTTCTTCTCAGGAAACCAGGACAAGCCACCTCATTTCCAGCAGGCTGTGTGCACTGTGCCACTGCCCAGGGGCAAAACACGAGGGAAAGACCTTTACTCCCTTAACGGGGACAGACAAAATGCCAAAGGTTCCCCCTCACTCATAGCATAGCAGGAGTGTCTCCCCCTCCAGGAGCCCCCTCTTCTGCCATGCCCAGGAGGGCGCCGCCATTTTGTGCGCTGCCCCTCACCACGCAACCCCCCTCAGATGCTTCCCCTCAGAAAGCAGCCATCCTTCAGAAACCACCCCTCAGAAATTTCCCACCCCCAGGAACCAGGGAGAGCTTGAGCCCTTCCCATGGGCCAGCGGGCTCTGTGGGGAAGCCCATCCTTGCCAAGACCTGGGCCCTGCCATGTTGCCCCTCAGCGAAGATGGCCGCCTCAGTTGCCCCTTGCCACTAGTCGGCGTGTTTCTCGGTACAGCGGCAGGATTCCTCTCTGCATGGAGACTTTTGTCCTAATGTGGGGCTTTTGGTGTGAATCTGTGGTGCGAGCCAGACTCGGTTCTTTTAGGACAAGCCTGGGGGAAGCGGCAGAGATGCAGCACTTCAGGCTCCCACCTCAGACATTGTGGGACCCCTGCTGTCAGCACTGCTGGGGGCTGGCGGGATGTTACCATTTACTTTGGGGCTAAAAAAGCACTGAACAGGGCAGGGCTGACATCCTGCACCGAGGCAGAGCCCTGCTTTCGGCTCTTGGCCCCTGCTTTGGGGCATCAAACACCGGTGCCACACGGCTCCCCACCGCAGCGGCCCAGGCACTCGGACCCTTTCCCAAGATCACTTCCCATGCCATCCACTTGTGATGCCAACACCCACCCCCTGGAGCCCACCAAGCCTATTCCCTCTGCTCCCGACAGCTCAGAAAATGTCTTTCTGCTTTTCCAAAAAAGGCAAGAGACTTTTCACTGTGCTTTGGCTTCCAAGTCTTTTTTTTTCAGAAGGGTTTAGAGGCAGCAATGCGACTCCAGGTTCCTCGATGACACTAGGATGCCATCGAGCCACTAAATATTTTTACAGATGTGGCACAGTTTTCTAAACTACTTCTGGAAGCCCTCCCCGCGGCTGCCCCTCTGACCCTGCTCTCCAAAAGCCTCGCTCAGTGCCTGAAGGCATTTTCAAAGCCTTGGCACCGAGTTCCCATTCAGACTGGGGCTTCCTCTGTGGGAGGAGGTTTGCTCCAAGCTTGGGTCTCTAAGAAAAACTAAAAAATGTGCTTCTCCAGGGTACTGCATTCCTCCTAGTGAAAATGGAGTTAGGGGAGCATTCTGCCCTGGCTTCCCAAGCATGCAGGTGTCAGGACACATCAGGCTCAGTGCTCACGGAGCAAAAAGATCAGGATACTGTGTAAAATCACCTGTCCCTGCAACCTCCTCTCCCCAAAATGAGCCCACCTCTTCTCTCCTGTGACTGTTTGACACCACCCTAGCTTTCCACAGCACACTATGCCGACATCACACTTCTAACACAAAATGACCCGCCAACGATGCTTCTGTGACCAGGAAATTAAGATTCCGCAGCTGGTAGGCTGGAACATTATTATTTATACACACCCTAATAAATAACAACATCTCTCCCAGCTGGGAGTTGGGGGCTGCCACTCGCTTAGCGCTGCCACTTCTCTGCAGCTCGTCTCACGAGACGCGGACTTGTGACATTGGGGTACTTGCAGGAACGTAGCGATCCCACCACCCCTTATCATTAGGGAGAATTGAACCCTGCACCTTCAGCGATAAAAGCAGAACCTGGTGCCGCTGCAGATGGCAGGAATGTTTCTCCAAGCTCGCAGCGGTGCCATGCGCCACGCACGGCTTCAAGCAATAGCTCCAGCTGCACGAAGCAGAGGCAGCCAGCCCGACGGGTCGCACTCCCTCTCGCAACACCACGCGGGCACTGGAGTGCAGCCTCATCCACCAAGGAAACCTCCCGGCACAGCTTTGAACCCCCCTTCCCCTCATTTGTCAGAGGGTTTTGCCAGGGGTGTAGAAACGCAGGGCGTGTGCAGGCAAATCCTGACTTTGCTGCAGACTCCCACTGCAACTTTTAACTCCTCAGAGTTACTTCAGCTCGCCGAGCCTCGGTCCCCGGTTTGTAAAATGGTGAGAATTGCTGTCTCTGGCTCTGCGTTACCACAAAACTTCCTGTAACAATTAGTGTGGTGATGCTGCTGCATTAAACGCCTCTCTCAGCCACTGATTTCACGCTCCCGGGGAATGGAAACGCAAGATCTGACACAGAAAGAGCCAGGCAAATCCTGAAAGTCCAAAACAAATCCAGCCCCTACCAGTCCTGTGCAGCCAACACGTTGCTCCCCACGGAGCTTGCACCCTGAAGTATTTCTGCAATGCTTTGCTTAGCAAAGTTTTTAAACAGTTGATGTGGACCAATGGCTACCTACAGCGGTGTATTATTAGTACTTGGGAAACTCGGTCAAAGAACAGGACAACTGTAGAATAAAACCAGAATAAAAACATGCACACAAAGTAAGAGAATAAAGGCTCCCCCAGGGTGCCTACGGAGGGCAGGATAAAATTGTATGGGGTTACCTGCATCCTCCACAACCCCGAGGCTGCTCCTGGCCTGTCCTGGGCAGACGTACGCCTGCTCCACATCTGTGACTCTGGCTCCGAAGATGGAGATTCCATCTTAGGAAGATTAACCAAGATGCCACCATTTCCCCAGGGATATCACCGAAACGTCACACGGCAAGAAACGGGGGTGTTAGCAACAAGCATCCACGCTGGAGATGAGTCCCGTGCACTGCTGGGGACTGAGGCAGGGTTTGCTGAATTCCCCCACGCCCCACGTCCTGCCTCCTAGGACCTTGAACAGGGTCCGTAGGTAGGGATTCATCAGGGCTGGGCACGGGGTCGGCGTTTTTTAAGGCACGGGACAATGCCCGTGTGTGGGGGGAGAGGGATCCGAGCCCCGCATCACAGGGAACAATCGAGGAGGTGACACGGAGGGTCAGGCAAGCAGAGCAGTGACAAAGGACAGGGGCTCCACGCTGGGGCCAGATGGAAGGGAGCAGTGGCAAGGAATACACATGAATGAGGGCAAGCGTCAGCGAGTTACATGAGCTGGAGAGGGTGGGAGGGAGCCAGGGATGGAGGAAAGGTGATGGAAATGGAGGGGAAGAGGCGAGCTGTGATCCCGCAGGGCGAGGAGGAGAATGAGGGGTGTGGAGGCCAAGGGAAGACACCCCAAAGAGGCAAACGGGAGACGGGCGAGGAGAGAGAACGGCAAGGGAAGGGGAGGGAAGATGGAGAAACGGACAAAAGGACGCATGGTGCAGTCGATGGTGTGAGAAGCAGGGGGAGGAGGGAGGGAGGGTCTCTGTGCAGGCCTGCAGACAGGAAAGCCAGCTTTGCGGAGGCAGACAGATGGGGGATCCTGCGCTTAAAAACTGGAGAAAATAACCCCACAGGAAATGAGACCAACTCCATCAAGACCAGCAGGTTCAGTGGCCCAGATCTCCTGCAGCTCTAAACCGGTGCAGACAACGGGCCAAGCCGTGAGCAGCGCAAATCCAGATAACTCCACCAACTTCCAGGAGGGCTGCACTGATTTACATCAGCTAAAACCAGGCTGCGCTGCAACCTGATGTAGCCGCAGCTCCTTGTGCCTACCCCAGCCCCAACCTCGACCTTGCCACACACCTCAAAATAGGGGCCGAGCTCTCTGACACCGCTCTGCTTCTGACGGAGCGTGCCAAGATCAGAATATGGCCCTTCATGTCCTGGCCAGATTAGTAGCACAGTCTAGAGTGCTTTTTTTTTAAAAAAAATGAAATTTGCCCTGTGTGTTTCTTTTTTTTTAATGAGAGGCTTTCTTTGTGCGTAACCGAAATTTGGAAACAACACGCAACAAACTGCTTTGCTTGGGAGATTGTTAAAAAAGGGGAGAGAACTGCTTAGTAGGTGGTGTTAAAAATGTAAAACTAAGAGAAAAGGACCTGTAGGAACTATAATAATGTGTAACTTTGCAGTAGCATTCTACTCTTTAAGGCAGTGTGCAGACATCAGCTAATTGATCCCTGGCAGACTCCTGCCAGTTGGATTTTTATATTAGAGAATTAAGCTCTTTCTTGTTGTGTTTCCACTACCTAGCTTCTATTATTCTGATTTTCTTTTTTTTTGCCAGTAACACAGATCCCAAAGCATTTTGCGAAGGAGGCTCGGACGATCATTTCCTCCCCCCGCCCCTTTTTTATTTCCTCCCCCCACCCGTTTTTCCTTTTTAACTTCGGTTAACTGATTGCCAATTGACTCCAAGTAAATGTGTTTGCAAATTACCCCAGTAAGCCACAAACCAGGAGCAAACCCTTGAGGGCTGCCGAGCCTCCGGCACCCAGACCAGTCACCTAACTGGAAGGAGCCCACAGAGCACGAGCTCTGGCTACAAATAAATAAATAAATCTGGCCTAGACGTTGCCAAACTGGAGACGGGGGCGAGCCAGGGGGTGATTCAGACGCAGAGCCAAATTCTCCTCTGAATTAGGGGTAAGCAAACCCATCAAAACTAATGGGGAAGGCGTAAGGAGCTTGAGCCACCTTGCCAAAGTGACGAGGGTGTAGGATACGTCCAACCTGACTGCCGTCTACTTTGTAGGGGCTCATCCCAAACCTTTTCTCACTCGGAGCAGCCTGAAACCAACACGGATCTGTGGGACCTCCTGGTTTACACCGAGGCTCCCGTGCGCTGCTCTGGCGGTGGCAAAAGGCCTTAAAACAGCTCCAAACCTTGCACGTGCCCCCTGCACGGGGCAAATGCCAGCAGGAGGATGGCGTGACAAAAAACCCAGGCGTGGCCACCGTCGGGAATTTTACCCCAGTGTAAATTCAGGGTGAAACCCACAGACACCCTTCCCGTTGCCGCTGCTGGAAGGCTGGATCCTGAAGGGGTGCACGGTGCCACTGATGCAGCCTGGAAGGATCTGACCTGGCATCAGCTGGCACACCTCCTGCAGCCCCTGCACGGGCTTCACCTACAGCAGACAGCCCCGAGGTCATCCTCGCAGCTCTTAAACACACCACAGAAATCACTCCGGGTCCCTGAATTTCGTGGTTTTGTCAGACACGAGACCAGCTCTCCAGACAAAAGATTTTTAGTCCTCTTCTCATTTACACCGAGGCTCCTTCACGCTGCTCGGGTGTAAGTTACACCTGTAAATACCCCACTTCGGACATTTTGACATTGCCGGTGTGGTATTAAAGAGCCTAAGGGCAAATTAGGACTTTGTCTTTTTTTCCTGTTATCACCATCATCAAATTAAAGGACCATAAAATCAGCAACCATCCAATATCTCTGGTAAGGTGGGGCATTCCTTTCCCATTTAAGATGAAAGCCACGTTAAAAGACAAGCACACAAAGAACATCACAAATACACCCTCCTGAATATCTGTGGGGTAAGATTTTGCTGCATTGGAAATCTGATGAAAGTGGTGTCAAAAAACACCGGCGCGCACAAAAGGACCACAAACAAACAACTAAATCCCTTCGCATCGAGGTTTTATTGCACTGATGATGCAAGTTGTGTTTACAAGGAGGGGGGGGGAAAAAAAAAAAGAGAGAGAGAGAAACCAACACGGCAGGAAAAAAAGCAACCGCCTCATTTTGGTGCGGTGATTTTACATCGCGATGAAAGTTGTGTTAAAAAGAAAAAAAAAAAGCAAAACGTGAAACACACCATGGAAAAAACAACGCGACCCCGCAGCGGCAGACCCCACCAGCCCGCCCGCCGCAGACAATCACCGCCTTGTTGTGTGGTGGTGGTGGTGAGGGGGGGGGGGAAACGGTGCCGAAGCCCCCCCCAGGTCTCGGCATCGCCGCGCCGCACCGGGGTGGGTGTGTCCGCGGCCCCCGCACGCCACGATCCCGATCCCACCGCGGCACGCGTGGCGCCGGACGGCTCCTGGGGGGCACGGCGGGTCGGGGGCTGCCAGACAAAGGCAGGGCAAGGGGGGGCAGCACGGGGGGGGCAATATGGGGGGGGGGGCAGCGTGCTCCCACTGCCCTAGATTCGGGGCCGGCTGCGCCGCGGCCGGGCTCGCGCGGGCATCCAGCAGCCGGATCTCGGGCGCGGAGCGCGCACGTCTCCCTGGAAAATTCCCTTTGTCTCTCTCCCAGACCCATTTTCTCCTCCCACCTCCAGTTCAAACCGCGCCAAGTCGATCCCGCTCTGCACTTTTTTCCCCCCCCCAAATGGTGTAAATTCAGACGGATTCTCGTTAACACTCGGCGAAACGGGGCTGCCACCGCCTGCGGTCCCGCTCTCCCGGCGAGGCCCGGCTCCGGTTGCTGGAGCGGCGTTAACGGGGGGGTTCCTGGGGGCCCCCCCCGGGCCGGGTGGATGGCGTTGGCTCCCAGCTTTACGCAGCCAGCAGCCGCCAGGATCTGACCCCCTCGCTGCCTCGCGGATGCTGTACATCCACCTCCACATGGTGGGTGGGGGAGCTGCAGTCATCAGACTTCCTCAATGGGAAAGGCTTCCTTGGACTATTTTTAAATGCTGGAAGCGTTGGAGCATGTTTGGAGCTACACAAAGAGCCCAATCACCTGGGGTTAGTGGGGCCTCTTGTTATTTGACTTCACCTTGCCAAGAAAGAGCAATTTATGCTAAGCTCCTCTCTCGCGTAATCTCATTCCTGTTGACAGCGGGGCCGGTTAGAGCAGGCTGGGAGATGCTTCACCAAAGGGTGGCTCTGGGTGCAGGTGACAATGGGTGCTGCCACCAACACCAAGAGCACTGCTCTCCGAGGGAACGTATCCACCAGGAGCTTTGCCCCGCCGTGCTCCGAGCAGCGGAAAGCCAAACCAACCCAGCACCTCCTCTCCCCACGCCTGCACACCCCAAGCGCACAAAGAAATGGGACAAAACCTCAAACGCGCTTCCCTCCGAGTCCTGCAGCCTCCTCCCTGGCTCTGTTGACAGCGGTCCAGTTTGCCAGAGGGAGCAGATTTTTTACCCTGGCAGCAAAGCGAGAGCTGTGCCTTCGCTCATCCACACCTCCACTGATTTCTAGGAAGAACCTGGATGTCTTGGGGGCTGGGGATTTCTGCCTCTTTTGAAGTTCTCGGTCTGAACGGCCAAAGCATGACACCTCTGCACATCCTCCGCCCTTCCCAGCATCGCTCCCCTCTCCGCTACAACCACACCCTCGGGTTGCAAAGGACGAGGTTCTTGCAACCCCCCTGCCCCATCACCTCCGAGGCACGGTGGTGCTTTGTCCTTACACCCTGACAAATCGACCTGCACAGCTCCCATCACAGGCGGGGTCCCGGGGAGGGGGCTGTAGGGAAGGTGCCCACAGCAGGAGGTGACAAGTGGAACGTGGGTGCCACCAAGCACCCCGGAGCACCCTGCAGACCCCGACGGCTCCAGAACCTGCATCACACCTGCACGATGTGTCCCCGCTCCTCGCCCTAGTGGATAAAATGTGGGCACACCTGGAGGCCACGGCTCCGCCACCAGCCAGGGAAGGGGACCTACTGCCAACCAGGGGCAGGGCAGCGTGGTCCCACACTAGTCAAGGGACCTTTTTTATCCCTGTCCCCTCATCTTTCCCTTTCTGGTGTCCTCCCCTTTGCTCCTGCTCCCTGGCACCAGCCTCCCCGGGAGGAGCGGCTCCCGGTGGGCCAATTTGCCCAAAGTGCCAATTTTGGGGCTCCACGCTGTCCCGATGAGAGCCCCCACGCCTCCCGGCAGGCTCTCGTGCCACTGAGGAAGCGCTGCTTGAATTTGGTGCCAAACCCAGAGCTGTCACGGACCCAGACGAGGTCTCCAGCCGGTGATCGGCTCCGCTCCGGGGGCAAGCTGGAGCTGGCAAGCTCGGCCCAAACTCCTGCAGCATCCCCCAGCCAAAGCAGGGTCCCCCCCAACCAAAACCTCTTCGCCAGTCACACTTGCGTCCATCCCAACTGAAACACCCAGGGCTGAGCCCCGTTTACACCCAGGTGCCTGCACACAGCTCCAGCAACGCACAGGGCGGTTTTGGAGCAGGTGGAAATCTCAAGGCCAGAGGCACACCAAGGGCCCCCCCGTGCCCAGGTTCAGGCCGCTCGCGTGCGCTCGTGCCAGCAAGTTACACTTCCAGAGGTGGAAAACATTTTGCGATAACACGAATGGCGCGGCTCGTCGGATCAAAAAAGACCAAGTTAAAGAAAACGCTCAACCCTGTTACCCATCAAAGCCCCGATACGATTTTTATTTTAATAACACTTTTTTTTTGTTACCCTCCTCTTTTCCGAGACATTCCTCGCCCCATTCACCAGTACCCTCACACCACTCACTTCCCTCGAGAGCCAGCTCCCCCCTCCCCATCTGCAGCATCCCCCGGGGGGGGTGCTGAGCCCCAGCGTGGCCCAGGATTTGGCCCCCAGGGATGGCGCCAGGTCCCTGCAGCGTCCGCACCCAGCTACGTCGGCGAGGCGGCCGGCACAGCCCAGCCCCCCGACAAAACCAGACCCTGGAGACACGGCTGAAGGCCTCCGAAAATAACCAGCGGGGTCCAGGATGGCTGCTGGGGGGCAGAGCTGCGGCTGCCCGGGCTGTGCCG
The DNA here is from genome assembly GCF_963932015.1 of Anas acuta. NCBI lineage: Eukaryota > Metazoa > Chordata > Aves > Anseriformes > Anatidae > Anas > Anas acuta. The sequence goes on along the minus strand of NC_089006.1, from coordinate 1,616,256 downwards.
AAGCACCCTTGGGTCCCAGCACGCACAGGACCCGGCCCCGTTGAGCCCTGTTGGGGGGGCGCAGCCTGACCCAGCCAGGGCTCCGGCCGCTAACGCTTCCCAGATGTGGGAAAAGCCTCACGCACACGAAAAATGGTGGAAGAAACCCAGGTTTTCCATGTCCGCGCACACCGCTGCCCGCCGAGCAAACCCCCCCCAAAAAAATACCCTAACACCTGAAGTCAGGGCAGCAGCGAGGCCGGGGGGGGGGGGTCCAGCGGGGGCACCTCCTGCATCGCCCAGCGTCTCCCCCCCCCACACCGCCCGTCTGTCTCCCAACTTTAGGGAACAAAGGGGGCCTGATTCTCCACGGCCGTGCCCCCGCCGCGCGGGGCTGCTGCCAAACCCCCTGCCCGGGTGGGCGGCCGTGCCCTCGCCCCTACCCCAGCCCTTGGCACGAGGTTGGGGGGGGATGGAAACCAAAGCAGGACACCTCGCCACCAACTCAGGGGGCTCGGGGAGCGGATGGCAGCCCCCACGCCCCCTCCGTCCCCGGCTTCGTCCCCGGGCGAGCCGAGCCACCGGAGGCCCCATTGTTCCCGGCTCGCGTTCCAGCCCAGCGACGCGCGGCCATCAGCCCGTTCGCGCCCCTCGGGTCCCCGGCTGGCGGCAGCGGCCTCACCCATACGGGTGTCCCCCCCCCCACAAGCTCCCCTCTGCCACCCCAGCAGCAGCAGGGCTCCAAAAACCAAACAAAAAAAAAAAAACCCTCCCAGCTCAAGCAATTTCAATCCCCAACCCAAGAGGAAGCATCTGGATGTGGAGCCGCAGTCTCTGCCCGTCACACTTCCAGAGCGTCAAGTTACTTGCTTAGAGAGAGAGAGAGAAAAAAAAAAATCCCACTTAGCCACACTATTATTATTTCTTTCCCCCCCCCCCCCTTTCTGCAAGCGACACAAACTTCTCTCGCCAGCCCCACGCCGAGCCCCCTGCGCCCCCCACTCGCGGAGCCGGAGCGGTGGGCGAGGGGTGACTTAAGAGTGGGTGTGGTGTGGTGTGTGTGTGTATATATATATATATATATATATATATATATAAAAATAAATATATATATAATTTTTAAAGCCCTCCTCCATTCCACCTCGCTCCGAACGGAGCCGCGAGGAGAACAAAAGCATCACTGTCACCGAGCGGGGCCGGGCGCTCGGCGGCTGATGCCAAGGGGGGGACGGGGACACCCCACTCGGGACGGGGTGTCGCGTCCCACGGCGGGGTCCCCGCTTGTCCCCCCCCGGTGCCAGGACGACTTCAACTTTCCTTAATCCTCTCCTGGGGGCCTCGTTAGGCCCGGGGGCTGCCGCCCGGCCCGGCAAAACCCTCCCCAACCACACCCCCTCGCTTCCACGCCGAGCCCAACAAAGGGGATTTTTTTCTCCCCGCTCCAGCCACGACCCCCTGCCTCCCCCCCGGCCGCTTTTAGCCCCGCTTTTTCCTTTTTGGGGTTCAGGGGCGCAGGGACACGGACACGCGTGGGCATCCCCATCACCCCTCCACCGACTTGGGGGGGGGGGGCTCAGCCCCGGCTCCCCGCCGTGCCCGGGTGCTCCCGGGTCGCCCCTTCCCCTTTGTCCCCCCCCCCCCTTCGGGGCTGGCCCGGCTCGGCTCGGACAATGGCAGGGGGAAAAGCTTTGTGGGGGGGTGGGGGGGAAGTTCGCGGTCCCCCCCCATCTTTTTAAGCGGGGCGGTCCCGGTGCTAAAAAGGGGGAAAAGGGGGTGTGGGGGGTGCTGCACGGTGCCTCCCGACAAAAGGGGAGTCCTGGCTAAAAAGGGGGGTCCTGGCCGAAAAGGGGGGTGCTGGCTAAAAAAGGGGGGTCCTGGCTGAAAAGGGGGGGTCCTGGCCAGAAACGGGGGTCCTGGCCATAAAGTGGGGTGCTGGTCATAAAGGGGGGTCCTGGCTAGAAAAGGGGGGCTTAGCCAAAAAGTGGGGGGGGTCCTGGCCGAAAAGTCGGGGAGTCCCGGCTGTAAAGGGGGGTGGGCCTTGGCTAAAAGGGGGGTCCTGGTCATAAAGGGGTGGGGGTCCTGGTTATAAAGGGGTGGGGGTCCTGGCCATAAAGGGGGGATCCTAGCCATAAAGGGGGGGATCCTAGCCATAAAGGGGTGGGGGTCCTGGTTATAAAGGGGGGGGTCCTAGCCATAAAGGGGGGGATCCTGGCAATCAAGGGGGGATCCTGGCTATCAAGGGGGGTTGTCCTGGCCACCAAGGGGGGGATCGTGGCCATCCAGGGGGGGGGTCCTGTCCCGGCTCCCCCCCCCCCCGGCTCCTCTCACCTTGCCTCCCCACGATCTCAGCCACGTGTTCGGAGCTGGGCACCGGCACGCACTCGGTGGTGTTGGAGCTGCTTTTGAGCCTCAGCTCGGCCTCCTTGTAGAGGGCGCACAACTTGGGCTCCGCCGCCCCGGCGCTGGGAACCGGGGGACCCTTCGGGGCCGGGGGCGGCGGAGGAGGAGGCGGCGGCGGCGGCTGCTGCGGCGGCGGCGGCGGTGGCGGCGGCGGGGGCTGCTGCTGCTGCTGCTGCTGCTGCTGCTGCGGGTTATTGTTGTTGTTGTTGCTGTCCTCCACCAGCACCACGGCGGCCGAGGAGGAGGAGGAGGAAGGCTCGCCTAGCCCCAGCAGGCAGAGCTGGTCCAAAGCGAGCTGCAGCGCCCGGTCATCCTCCAGCAGCGCTCTGTCTTTGCCGCTCCCACCGAAACAGCCTAAATCGCCGAAACCCCCGTTCCTTTCCATTATCCCTGGTACTACCAGGCTAGGCATGGCTAACAAAGACTTGAGAGGGGGGTTGGGTGGTGGTGGTTGGTTGGGGAGGGTGGGGGGGGGGTGTGAGAGAGAGAGAGAGGGAGAGGAGGGAGAGGGAGAGAGAGAGAGAGAGAGGAGGGGAGTGGGGGGGGGGGGGGACACACAAAGAGCTCGGGAGGGGAAAAAAAAAAAAAAAAAAAAAAAGGGAAAAAAAAAAAAAAAAGGCAGAGAGAGAGAGAAAAGGACCCTCCGCCCACCTCCCCTCCGCCTGGCCAAGCCCCTTTTCTCTCTGTAACCCGAGCCCAGGCACTTCCAAGCCCGCCGGGGTCCCCCCGCCGCCGCCTCCGCCCCCGGCTCGCAGCCGCCGCCGGTGCTCGGAGGGGCCGGGGGGCGCCGAGCCCCGCCGGAGGGGGGGGGGTTGGGGGGGGGGATGGAGGGATGGGGGGGGGAAAAACTCTTTTGTTTGAAGGCGGCTGAGGCGCAGCGGGAGGGAGCCTGCCCCGGCCCACGGCCTGCTGGGGGATGTAGTCCCCGAGCCCTGCTCGCACGCCCCCCCCCCGAGGAGCTCCGTGGATGGGGAGCGGGTGGGAAAAAGCACGGGGGGGGTGCGTGGGAATAGCAGGGGTGGGGAAGAGATGAGGTGGGGGGGTTAAAGGAGGGGGGTGTTTCTCGCTGGCCCCCCCGGGGGACGCGCACACGGCGTGGGGAGTCCCCCGGGCACGCGTGGATAAGGGCGGGGGGGGGTCCCGAGGGGAAAGGGGGGGCGTGGGAATTCATGGGGGGGGCGTGGGGAGCCGCATCCTTATGGGGGGGGAATTTTCGGGGGGGATTTGGCCACCCAGCGGAACCCACGGGGGTGTTGGGGGGCACGGCATGGGGCTGGGAGCCTGGAGGGATTTTTTTAATTTTTTTAATTTTTTTTTTTTTTTTGGGGGGGGGACGGGGCACGGAAAAAGGGGGTGGGGGGGCGCGGGGTTCCGGACCCCCGAGGCTTTGGTGCTGCCCGAGCACATCGGGGAGCGCTGGGGCTCAGCCTCCGGAGCCCCCACTCTTAGCCTCCAACCCCCAGACCCCAGTAAAGCCCCCCCCCGACCCCAGCAAGCCCCCTCCCCATAGACCCCAGCAAAGCCCCCTAGACCCCAACAAAGCCCCCTAGACCCCAACAAACCCCCCTAGACCCCAACAAAGCCCCCCAGCCCCCAAAAAACCCCCCTAGACCCCAACAAAGCCCCCCAGCCCCTAGCAAATCCCCCTCCCCAGCCCCAGCAAAGCCCCCCCCCGGCAAGTGGGGCTGCTGGGGGCGAGCCAGGGGCCAGCCCTTCTTCCTCCTCTCCCTTTTCTCATTGAAATGAGGAGCGGTTCAGCGCCGGGAAGCATTGAAAATAGCTTTTCAGCTCCCCGCCAGCCAGGCTGGGGCTGGGCCCTGCGTCTCTGTGTGTGTGTTGTGTGTGCGCCTTTCTCCCCTCTTCCCCTTTTCTTCTTGAATCAAACCAGATGTCTCTCTCCCATGAAATGGGATTGCCACGAGCTTACGCTGGGGAGAGACAATGCTCAACCCCCCCCCCCCCCACCCCAAGCCCCGCCAACACCGCGCTCCGCAGCGAGAGGCGACGACGGCTGCGGCGATGGATGGATGGATGGATGGATGGATGGATGGATGGATGGATGGATGGATGGATGGATATGGATGGTGGCACTGGTGCCTTGTCACCGAGGCAGGAATTTTCTTCCCCCTTCCCTCCCCGTATCCCACTCTGCTTTGCTTTCCTCTCCCCGGCTCTCCGATCCTCGCCGCGAGGTTTCTCTCTTCCCCCCCCCCCTCCCCGTCTCTCTTTCTGGGTCTCCAGCAGAAGAGCTCAGCTTGCAGATGAACTAAGCAGATGGGGCACACAGCACAAGGAAATGTCTCATCCAGTGACTCAGACGGTAAGGTGTTGCTAGAGCTCTCCCGGCAACTTTGCCCAGGCACTTTGGGAATGGGTGAATTTGCTTTTGTTCCCTTTTCGACCCCAAAAGCCGCAGCGCGAAGTCGGGCAGATGCTGGGACAGCGCAGGAGGGGCCGGGGCAGGTTCCCTTCGTTGCAGGACATGCGACAAAGCAGCCTTTGGGGCTGGAGGTGTTGGCATCCGTGCTGCGAGCTTCTGAAAAAAAAAAAAAAAAAAGAGCAAAAAAGTAGAGCTAAGAAGAGAAAAACCCCACCTCGTGCTGCTGCATTTCGCGCGTCTCCTTTCAGTCACGAGTGTGGAGCAGCGTCCTGAGTCGCTCGTGTTTTATTTTAACCTTTGCACGGTGCTGGGATTTGTTGAGCTCTGGCAGCTCGGGGAGGGGTTCCTTCGTCCGAGAGGCAGCGTCTGGTGGTGGGCAATGCCCCACATGGGTGCCGGACGGGGGGCTCATCCTGCGCACGCACGGCAGCGTTTGGCTCAGCCCCGTGCACGTCGCGTGGCCTGGAGAGGGTCGAGGTGGGCGTTTGGTGGCCGTGGGTGTCCCCGTACCCGCCCCAAGGTATGGCTCACTCACACACCTAACAACCCACGGTGAGGTTGGGCGTGAGACTCCCTAAGCACACGCGCGTGCAAGGTGCAGATGTGGGGAGCGAGCGTGCGAGGGGTGAGCATTTACCCCAAAAAAGTCCATAAAGTGGGAATGGGATTTGATACAAAGTGCTTTGTGCGCACACAGGTGTGGGTTCACGCGTGCATCCAAGCGCACAAACACCCACACGTTGCATTGCCTGGTTGGGAATGTATATTTTGTCCTGTAAATGACATTTCGGCTGGATTTTCGTCAAAGTTTGGTCCCGTTCATGAAGGTGGTGGCAGTGCCTGGCCTGTGGGCACCGCGTTTGAGGGACACCGGTGTGCTTCCAACCTCCATTTTAGGTTCTGTCCTGTAGCTTTGGGGTCAGAAAGTGAAGTCATAAAGTGAAAAGAGAAAAAAAAAAAACAAACAAACACGAAGATAGAACTGCAGAGCTCCAGCTCCGAGCTCGCCGACAGGCCCAGAAATAACAAAACTAGCTAAAAAGTTGTGTGACTGCGTAAAAATGGAGAATACGGGCCGCTTTTCGCTCACCTTCTCCCAGGGCTTCCAGATTTCACTTGAATTACATCACCTCGCTTCTCTGCACAGCCACGGGGTCTAGAAACTTGCTTCAAAAAATGAAAAATTCCGACTCGCACATATCCACATGACTCACGGAGCTGGGAATTTCAGACAAACACGAACGCTCGCAGCAAAATTGCGAGAATTGGCACCGTGGGCCATGACTAATTCTGATGGGTCCCTGATAGCCGCGCTCCTCGGTTCATACAATATTTTGGGGGCGTAGCTGGGCTCCGACCAAGGCTTTGATCCTCCTCCCGGTGATATCAGCTGCTTAGGAATGATCTTACCTCCCGTCTGGCGCTGCTGCCCTCTGGGGCGGCTGGGTTTTGATAGCGATTCGGGTTCAAGTTTGGGCTCTAGAGCTGCCTCGATGAGCTGGAAGAGCTCCTATCCCAGGACGGGCAGAGGCTGGGATGTTGGCGTCGTCGTAAGAAGGAATTTTCCTGCTCCAGGTTGCACACTTGGGGCGTTTTGCTGCGGGCGTGGACCGTGCACGGTTACGGCACTCTGCAAACTTCCCCTTGGCAGCCGCACGGTGTTTCTAGTTCAAAAGTTGGTACGTCCGAGTGGTTTAAACTCCTCATCCCTCAATGACTGGCAGGGAAGAGAGGATAAAACCACAACCAGGAAGGCTGTGCCGCGCGGAGAGGTGGGGATCGGCGGCGGTGTCGTGCGCCTCGCGCCTTTCCTAAGCGATGGGTTGCAAAACAATCCCCCAAAAAAAGGCAGAAACTGCAAAGTGCAGCTGCTGCTGATGCCAGAAATGCCAGGGGGTAGTGTGGGCATTACAGCGTGTCGCAGAAAGCCTCGTGGCAGGCAGGAATAAAGCTGCCGTTGGCTGCAAAGAGGCAAAACGGCGACTGACGTTCATCGCCAAGAGCGAGTGCGGCAAAGAAACCAAGTTTTTCCCCTTCCCAGCCCTGCATCCCTTTTCTCCTCAAATATACCCGCGTTTTGGGGGAAAGAGGTGTTTGTGGGATGGCAGCTGCTGGAAAAGATTGGGCGCTGGTAACCTTCACCATGAGACCTCCCCATGTGCTGGAGCTGCGGTGGTTACGGGGCGCCGCGTACCCATCGCAAACCCTTTTGCTTTCTAGACCGGCCCCATAGCAAAAGCTCTCTTCTCCCTCCGTGCAGGGATCCTAAAGTGCTTTGCAAACATTTGTTAATTAAGCTCTTCTGTGAGATAAGTAAATTACTGTAAAGCTCTGCTCCAAAGCTCCTTGAAGTCCATTGGTTTTGTTGAGTCCACGGCCATGGGATCAGGCTCGGGAGACCGGATTGAAAAAAACCCTCAATTTGGTTAAGAGCTCAGCATATTGGCTGCAGATGGAGCGCTAAGCTAGGGGCACAATCTGGTGCTGGGACTGCTGGTGCTGAGCGATTTGCAGGACTGCTCGTGCTTGTAAGAGTTGCGGTTTTGGACTTGTGGACACGAGGTTTTTGGAAAAAACGCCCTAAGTTTGTTGCAACGCTTTCAAGTGGAGATCTCAGTGCTCTTAGATTTGGGACCTAGGGGGTCTTTCAGTGTCAGGGTCACATTCTGTCATATTCCTGCTGCTTAGAAATGTGGTTTGTGCTTGTCAAGGAGTATTTTTTCTTCCCGTTGGACCCCCACCTTCTGCAAGCAGGGGTAGCGGGGCAGGTCCAACACGGGCGCTCCTACCAGGCACCCGGTGCCGCCGTGGTCGGATGCGTCCTGGCTGTGTTGGCCCCAAAAACCACGTGCCGGACAGATGGTCTGCGTGTGCCCAGCAAATCTGGCTCGTCAAGCTGCGTGGTGCATGCAGAGGGATTTCTGGCCAGGAAATCTGCTGCAGAAGGACATCAGCCCTGGCCGAGGGGGTTCACCCATCTCCTGTCACCGTGGCAAATGTCCGTGGCGAGTGTGCGCACGGGGGGGCAACGTGCCGTGGTTCCAGCCTCAAGGACAATGGAAATGGGGAAGGTTTTTGCTAAAGGGTAAGGTGCAGTGAAGTCCCTTTGCCTTTCAGGAGCATGCATGAGGGTGATGGGGCTGGCTGCAGTCACCTTTTTGGGCTAAACAAGGCCAACAGAGAGCTCAGAGGATTGGATTTGGATATCCTGGCGCGCAGCAAGGGATCGGTGTCTCATCCCCACTGACTGTGCTCGAAAGCAACGACACTAATTATTCACAAAACTCTCAAACACACAAAGTTAAAGAGATGTAAAAAAAAAAAATCCCTTTAATCTTGTTCCTTACCTGTAACCGAAGCAGTTGATGAACCTCGGGCGGCAGCGTGCCTGATCCTGGAGTTCTTTGAGCAATCGGGCCAGCATGGCACAGCCCACACTCCCAGATTTTCCGGACTCCCCTAGCCAAGCGGTGTCACTCCGGTTTCATCTAGGGGCACCGTTCTCTTTCTCCCCTCCAATCTTTACCCAAACTGTTCTCCACATCATGCCAGAGTCGAGGCGGGTGTCGTGCCACACATGATGCCTCCTTGCCAGGGATGCTGCGCTCCGGAGCTCTGCCCCTCACTATTAATTTTAGTCTCGTGGTGAGATTTGCAGCACGCCGTTGTGGAGATGAGCTGGGCAGGTCCACTGCCCTCGGGGCTGCAGCTTTGGTTTGGTGTTCCTGGTGCTAACCAAGAGGTGATCCCATCAGTTCTTTGCTTTTATTTGCTCTCAGCAGCCCCAGGTCCTTCCAGCAGCACCTCACAGCGGGTTTTGGGGTGGTCTCCTGGGGAGGCCACCAGATCCCTGCTTTGTCCATCTGTCCTCCCCCTCTGAACCTCCGGACTGGCCTTAGCCAAGTTTGGCAGAGGGCTGGAGGGTGCGGAGATACCAAATCTGTTGAGTTTCATGCAAATCCGTGCCCGTGGGTTTGCTCCACGGAGAGTGAGGGGATGCCTGAGACAGAAAAACGAGAGTGCAGAAAAGCAATTTAGAGCACATTCAAGGTGTCAGAGTCTTTGTCCTGCCTCTGCCTGCCAGGGTTAAGGCTCTTGGCATTGCCTCTCCCTCCTGGGCTTAAAAAAGGGGAGGAAAAAGGGCTGAGTCCAGCCCAGGTGCCAAGGAACAGGAGAGGGCACGCAGGACCCATCCACATTTCGCCCCCCAGGTGACTCCCAGGCACCCCGCAGGCTGCACGGTGAGGCAGAATCAGGCCCTGAGCCAATTTAACCCTTCTTCTTATCAGTCTAGACATCCTCATTATCCAGATAAGTGTCTGATCCTCGCCGAATCCCGCTAAGCTCCTGCCGCTGCAGGCTGACCGCGGAGGGCACTCGCCCCCAGCCCGGGCTCCCCTTGGGGTGGGCGATCCTGCGGCGGATCACGGAGCCAGCCTCTGTCATTAAGGGTGCTTTCCCAATTAGAAGTCATTAACCAACGCCTTTATTACTATTATTTAATAGATCGTGTTAATTATTATTATTCATTTGCTTTAAAAGGAGGGTTCCCATAGCAACGGGGAGATGTATGCTGCTTTTCAGGCGCATCAAGTGGACGTGTTCCCGGCCGCCCCCAAAGCGGGCTGGCGGCACCCCGAGGGGAACTGGGGCTCCCCAGCGATGGTGACAGCACCGCCACTGTCACCGAGCGGTCCCTCACACCACGAAAAAGTTCCTACGGGGTGCAGATGTCGCTCCAAAATGCCGGGGATCCTCCTGAGAGCAGCGTTGGTGCGGTAGCATCGGTCATGTGTGCGTGCGTGACCCATGAGCGAACGAACCTGCTGCCAATTAGTGCATTAATTCCGGGTTTTGGGTGGGATTCCACCGAGCGCAGCAGGGCAGGGGGATGCCCAAGCCCCCCCCATTTCATTAAGCAGCAGCCCATGGCCGAGCTCTTGCACTAATTGGCATTTTGCTGGCAGCCCGGTGCTGGGGGGATCCCGGCACCCACTGAGGGGTCCCCATGGGGTCTGGGGAGAGACGTGCTGTCACCTCGTCCCTGCCTGGTGGTTTTGGCCACCTCTGGCCCCAGGATGGCAGCGGGAAGGCACGAGGCTCTCCAAACCAAGTGTCCCAGCCTCTGCGTTGTGCCAGCAGCGGCTGCACTTCCCCGGCACTTATTTAGGCTGGGAGAGCAGCGCAAATCGGCCACCTCGGTGGAGGTTGTGGCCCTGCCGGGGTTCAGGCTGCGTGGATTCAGCAGTGGGGACAGCAGGTGGCAAGGACAAAGCCCTAGGTCAGCCTTTTTGGGGTGTCCCTGGAGCCAGGGGCTGCCCCCCTACACGGGTAGGTCGGGTGCAGGCAATTACGTCCCGACCGGACCCGCCGGGAGCTCGGTGGCAATAATGGTCCCGCGGGGACCCCAGCGCTGCACAAAAGCTGCCTTAAGAGCCTGCGCCTCCCCCTGCTCCTCCAAGAAGTGGAGAAACACAAAAGAGTAAAAGCAGGAGGGGCCGGAGCAGGGTGGGAGAGGGAGGGAGAATCCCCCCATGCCCGGCAGCTAATCCCAGCTCCGCTCGAGAGGGATCTCGAATAACAAGCGTCGCGGTCGAGGCCAGATGGATTTGATTTAATAACAAAGCAGGGGGGGCTTGGGATCATTTCAGAGCCTGCCAAGGGGCTGGATTCTCTGCGAGCAGCAAAGGGCCACCTGGTGCAAACCCCAGCTCGGCTACGCCCCGAAACGCCAGCACCGCCCCAGCCGTGGGTGCCGTGGGGCTGTGCAAAGGGGCCAGGAGGCAGCCCCTGGGGTCTTGTGCTCGGAGCCCTTTTTGGGGTGGCCAAGGAGCAGCTCTCGGCTCTGGATTTGCAAACCCCGAGACCTTCACCGCATCCCACCACGGCCTGAACCTCTTGGCTCCAGCGTCTCAGGGCGAGGAGGTGGCTGGTGCTGTGCCATCCCCACAGCGAGGCGCTTTGGGAAGGGGCAGCAGGTCGGATGGCAGAGTGACACTTGGGGCAGCGACCCTGGGACCTGGTTTTCACCCTGCTCTTCCCTCCTTGGCTGGAGCCTGCCTTGTGGGCGATCACAGGGCGGTGGAAATCCTCGCACGCGGCACAATTCAGCGCTTTGGAAAAGAGCTCAGCTGGCCGAGCCCCTCGCAGGACACGTGGGGGGCCCATCCCATATCCCGGCACCTGGAGACTGCAGCGGGTTCCCTGGACCGTGCCAGAGCCACCAAATTGCTCCAGGACCTGCAGGATGGATGCTGCAGGGGCTCCTGGAAAGCAAACCCTGAGCCACCACGCCGTCCCCACCGCGGCGGCGCTCGCCAGTTGGTGCCCGTGCACCAGGGGCAGCCTCCCTGGAGATCTCCTTGCTGGAAACCAGAGAAGTTTCGGCGCTGCCCCCGCCGCCTCCCCGGGCAGCAGGGAGGTGCTGCTGTCAGCCCAACACCTGCAGCTTGGCCCGGCTGGCAGCCCGCTAACTATTCCCGGCCGCTTCGCTTGGCTCTCTGCCTCGGGAGCAACGAGATCCCGGCGCCAGCGATGTGCTGGTGAGAGCAAGCGGGGGGGGATTCGAGCTGGGGGAGGGCAGCAGGGGGCAGCCAGGGCTCAGGGACCCCCGGTTCCATGCCCAGCACGCTCCTTGCAGGGGGATCGGGGTGCAGGAGCTGTTGTTTGCACCCCTGAGACCCCGGTGGTCTGCGGTGTGGGTTTGGTCCTGGGTTGGCTCTGCCCGGGGGGGTTACGGCTGGGTTCCCAGTCCTGCTTGGAGCCAGCAGCTCCGTTGGCAGCGTGTCCCGCTCCTGGCCGGCTCACCGGGGCTGTCTGCTGTCTGGGGGAACTTCTGCCCTTCCCTTCTCTCCTCCCTTTGCTTGGCAAGCGGCCCCCAGCAATAAACGGCCCCGTCAGCTGGGTGCTGTGGGAGAGGCAGGAGTGGCCAGGCACCCGGGCAGGGGTCCTCCTCCCCACAAAGGAGCCCCCACAGTGGGGTCAGGTGGAAAAAAGGGGGTGCTCCCCTCCCTAGGGCCACCGCACTGGGTCTTTGGGGACAAACGCTGCGTCCAGGACGTGCCCCATGAGGGATGTCCCCCCTCCCCGTCCCCTTTGCACCCCCTGTAGGATGCCAGCCTGTTCTCCTCCAGGTTGTCCCAAAAAGCAGCCCCTCCTGGGTGAGGCTGTGGTGCTGGCAGCCCCCCCACCAACCCCAACACCACCCCCATCCCCGTGGGGTTTGGTCCCCGGGGGGGGTGGGCAGCGTTTTTTTGGCTCGGTTTGGGGCTCCCCCACGCGCACCTCGCCCGGCGGACACGAGGTGGTGCTGCCGCTCGCTCGGCTGCGCAGGGATGGGGATGGGAAACGTGGATGGGGATTGGGATTTTGGGGGGGGAGAGACAGGTCCCGAGGCTGAACCCCCCCATTCTTGCCCCCAAAACCCCAAAGCTCACTCCTCCTGCCGCCTCCGGGAAGGGGTCGTGGAGCTGCCCGGGTGCTCGCTCGCCGTGCCGGAGGGTGCGAGTGGTGCTGAATCGGTCCAAATTTGTGGGTTTTTTGCCTTACACGAGCTTCTGGCATCCTCGGGTGGGAGCAGGGCTTGGCTGTGGGCGCACAGAGAGCTGGAGAACGGCCCCCAGCTGGTGGCTGAGATGGGAAAAGGACTGGGAGGAGGTCATTCTCCCAGCCCAGCAAGTGGAGAAACTGAGGCACGGACCCGTTCGGGTGCGCCGTGGGTGCAGATGAGCTCCAGGGACTGCAGGGTGGAGGGGCTGCTTAATGGGGCTGCTTAATGGGGCTGCTTAATTAGTGCCGCAGAGCTGGCACGGCAGATCCGTGGGGCGGTGGAAGTGCAAAGGCAGAAGTGGAGGCAACTGGAAGGGGAACCTCATCGCAGGGTTCCCACCCCAAAAAAAAAAACACATCCGTGGGGCTGAAACCACAAGGCTGCAAGGTTGGCACCGAGCTGGGCCACCCCACAACCTGTCATTAATTAACAGGCTGAAAAGGGATGGGCCCGAGCCGAGGCACTTCTGCATCCTGTTTTTCCTTCGATGTCAATCCTTTCATTTACAGCCTCTGCTGCCTTTTATGGCCGAAAACCCTTCAGAAAACCGTGTAAGAAAACGGGATGGTTCCTGGTGCCCCGTGCACGGTCACCCAGTTGCTCCCAAATTCAACCTCCTCCGGTCCCATCCTCAGCACAGCAGAGGACACCGGGCAAATTTGTTCACTCTGCTCCAGGAACAGACCTTTTTTTGCCCAAAGCGCAGAGGCTGCGGGGCTGGGCTGGAGCAAGGAGGTGCCAAACCCCGCCGGGCTGCACCGTGCCGTGCCCTGACCGCTGCCTCCCACTGCTTCGTGCCACCGCCTGCCTTCCTTTCTGCCTCCAAGCCTGTTTCTTTTTCTCTTTTAATCTGCGGGACTCCCCCAGCACTTCCTCTCCGCACTATTTTTAGGCTGGTTTTGCAGCAGCAAGGTGAATCCCGGCAGCCCACAAACCAGCAGTGCTGGCACGGAGAGGAGGCAGAACCACGCCGGAGAGCCTCGCGGCCAGCACGGGCTCGGGGCGCTGCTCTCGGAGCTTTCCATCCCTGCTCGGTCCCGCTTCCAGCTTTCCTCTGCAGCTGCAGGGATTGCAGCTGTAGGAGGACGGAAAGGAAGAGCGGAGATTTCCATCTCGCTGGGGTTCAGAGCTAAAAGAGGCGAGCTCAAAGCCTGGCGCTTCCCAAAGACCGAGGGGTTGGTGGCTGTAGGGTGGCCAAAAAGACGAATCGGCTCAAGAAAAGGACGCGGGGTGGTTTTGGAGGGCTTGGAGAGTTTGTGAAACATCTCTGCCTTCGGAAAACCTCGAGCTGCTGATAGCTGGGGGCGCGGGGGCTTCCCTCTGCCAGGCTGTGAGGAGGGGCACCCGCTGCAGGTAGGGGCTGCAGGGGGGACACTGCTGGGAACCTCAGGGCGCATCCGCCCCATCCCATCTGGGTGCTGTTTTTGCTGCCATCCGGGCTGAAAATGCCGGGTCCAGGTCCTGTCCCTGTCACCAGCCCCTCTCCAGGGCTGCAGAAGGGAGTTGGGCTCCGCTTTGCAGGGCGTCCTGGCCTCGCACAGCCTCCGGGGGTTTTATCCCAGGTGTACATCCCATGGCAAAAATGGAAAATAGGAGAAACGGGGCAGGCTGAGCCCTGCAGACGTCCTTGATCCTCTCCAGCTCCATCCTGCGCAGAAATCCCCTCTGGCACCTCTTGCAGCCGATGCCTCTCGCCTGGGGGGAAACCTCCACAGTTCACGGCCCAGCCCTGGCCGTGCGGGATGTGGCTGCTCGAGGCTTTTTTATGGCACCTTTTTATAATAGGGAACATGCCCAGGAACCCCCGGGAGCTATTCCTTTTTTTTTTATTTCCCAAAGCCTCTGGTCCCCCCCTGCTGCACCAGATTAATCCAGAGCATCACCCAGGTTCCCCCAGCTCCCCCAGGTGCCCGAGTGAAGCGCACGGGGATTTTAACTCCTTTCAGCCCTCCGGGTGCCGTTCCCGAGCTGGCATTTAACGGGGCACGTCCTGGGCTGGGACGCGTGTGCGTGCCTCCGTCCACTGCCCCACACCGGCCTGGGCTGCCGCCAGCTCATTGTGCTCGCCTTTCCTGTGCGCGCCAAGCTCGCTGCTTGGGGCAGGCAAAAAGGATAAAAAAACGGCCATTAAAATATTTGTGACCCCAGCCCGGTGGCGCTGGGGGAAGGAGGAGAAAAAGTGGCTTGCTCAGGGTTTTTTTTTCCCCTCCGAAACTTGCTGCTTGCAGTGAAATGGGATATTTAGGGTGGATGCATGTGTGGTCTGAGGACTTTATGGGACGTGGTCTGATCCTGCTCTGTAGGAACGACCCTCGGTGAGGCTGGGAGGGGGCAGAGGAGCTCAGGGCACAGCCTTCACCCCCCCAGATCCCTGGCACACTCGGTGGGCACCGGTCGGATCAGGGGGCAGCGGAGCGATGTGCCACCGGGGCAGCTTTTCCTTTCAAGCCCTGCCCTCGCAGGAAGCCGTGAGATGCATTTTCCATCAGGCTGCTGCATCCTCGTGGCTTGGCAACCCCGCCACAGCCCCAGAATTTGGGGTTTGGCAAGCACCAGGGAGCACCGAGCCCCCGCCCTGCTGCTTTGGGGACCTCTGCTGCTGCGCCCTTGGGTCCCCGCACCTTTGGGTCCCCGTTGCCTTGCGGGGTGGGGTTCAAAGCCTGGGTTTTGGGATGCTTTTCGCCCGCTCTGCTTCTGAGAGCAAAGCGCAGGGCTCGCAGGAGCCACGGGCATCCTCTTGGCTGTCGCTGCAGAGCGCAGCCGCCAGCGCTGCCCCGGCCACCGCTCGCCGCAAGTTTCGGCTCTCTCAACAAACAGAGCTGGTAAATCTATTAATTTTACAGCTCTAATTGATGTATTGCTGTAATTACCTTTTATAACAAGGCAATTAAACCCTATTAAAGATTATTAGCTAATTAAAACTCCTCTGTACACACACGCAAAAGCCCCTTATGGGGGTGGATTGTTGGGGGGGAGCCCAACAATCAGCCAGGTCAGCGCCGAGCAGGGTGCGAGGGGACGGGGTGGGACACGGGGCAGGGAGAGCCGGGTCCCCTCCTGTCCCCGGCACCGCATCGCTCGTTAGCCTCTGGATGGAGGGGGGGGACCCTAAACACTCCCAGCCCCGTGCCAGGAACAAATCTGGGGGCTGGGAGCTGGTGACGGGGTGATTGGGATGCGGGTGACAATGTCCTGGTGGCTTGGAAAGGGAAAATCCCCACTTGGAGATGTTGTGTGCCTGCCGGGAAAGGGAAGAGCTGGAGCCAGGAGTGTGGGGAGCTGGGGGGGTGTTTGGCTCCGTCCTGGCTTGCAGGGTGGCAAAAAACCTGCAGGGTGTGGGAAATGAGTCCCAGAACCCTCAAACAGCACCAAAACTGGAGAGCAGCAGGGAAAAGTTTGGGAAAAGGCAGCTGAGAGGCAGCCCGCAGGGCTGTCCCCGTGGCACGCAGGGTGCCCCGTGCAGCCCTTGGAGCAGCGACGCTTTTTGCAGGCCAAAGAGCTTTTGGGGGCGGCAACGGGGCTGCGATTGCAGGGCTGCGAGTGCCTCCTGCCCTCCGAGTCACCGGGGGGGGGCTGCAGCCCTGCCTGTCCCCCCCTTGTTAGGGGATGTCTCGTTTTGGCGGTGGCGAGGCCGTGTGGCTCCGTGCTTGGGGACATCTGCACCCAGAGTGGATTTTTGGGGGTGCCCCATCCTGGCCCCAAAGGGGAGCAAATGTGGAGCAAGCGTGCGAGGCAGCCGGAGCCCCCCGAGAAGGGCTGCGTCCCAAACACCCCCTGTGCCCACCCTGCTGCCCCAACCCCAAAAAGGGGCAGCCGGGGATCCCCGTGGGACACCAGGAGCAAGGGGACGGCGGCGCCGGTGACCCTTGGCTGTGATTTTCGCTCTTGCCCAAGCCGGCCCCTCGGTGCCGTCCCCGCGGCTGCGCTTTCCCACGTGAGGCCGAGCAGCCCCGATCCCAGGGGATGCTCCGGACCTTGGAGCCCCCTCCCCAATATGGAGGCATCCTGAGGGGGGGGGAAACTCTCCCCTCCCACCCCCTGGGGTGGCTTTTTTGAAGCCGGCACCGAGGTGGGGAGCAGACGGTGGCGGCTTCCATCCCACACTGCCCCGCGGCTTGGCCGCCGCCGCACCCAGACCCCGCCTTCGGCAGCGAGGCCGTGGGCGTCCCGGGGGCCCCCCGGCCCCCTCTTGGCCCCCCATATCCGTGCCCACATCCCCCGAGAGCGGTGCCGGGTCCCGGGGGGCACCGGGCTGGGTCCCCCGTGGCCCTCGCTGCCCCCCGTGTGCGTGGAGAAGGGGGCGGCTGTGTGGGGACCCCCCCGTTCCCCGCTGCACCATGCACCCAAGGGTGCCGCTGGGTGCACGGAGAGCCCCCGGGGGTTTTGGCTGTCCCGACACCCTCCCAGGGACGGGGAAGGGGCTGCGGGGCTCCCACCCCGAGCAGCGCTGCCCCCAGCACCCCCCCTTCCCCCCCCCAACCCTCTCCAAGTGCCGCGGCGGCATCCTGGTGCGTGGCTGTTGATTTTTGAAATTTTGACCCTGGATTTTCGTTGTGGTTGTGTGTGTCCTCCCCCCCCCAACCCCCCCCCGCCCCATATCCCGTTCTCTCTCCCCCCCCCCCCCTTCCCTTCCCTTCCCCGTCGGTGACTCATCAGCGCCGGATTAATCATTCATAACGAGCACGCGCAGGCGTGCGGCTGCGTGCGCCTGTTTGCCTCTGTTGCTCCCGTTGCTGCGTGAGTCATTCCCGGCCTGCCCGCGGCTTCGCCGCTCGTCGGCGATTTTGGAAAGGGACCGGGGCTGGATGGCGAGCCGGGCAGGATGGGCTGGGCCGGCCGCAGCTTCTTTTGGGGGGGCGCAGACGTTGCCCCCCAGCCCGATCCCGCTGCCGCGCAAAGGGCACCCGTCCCCTGCAGGAGGGACAAAGTCTGCAGAAGGAGCGGCCCCAACGAGGGGGGGGGGGACACAGCCTGGGCTCCACTGGGGGTGGCAACTGGGGCATCCGGGAACTGGGGGTACTGGGAGAATGTTTGTGATGGGAGAATGGGGTTGGAGCTGGGCGCAGCTGGGGCGCAAAATTTGGGGGAAGTTAAAATCCTAGCGCAGGGAAATTGGGAGAAAGGATAAAGCTGAGGGGGGGCTGCGGCTAGGGGAAGGGGGGTAGGAAAGGGGTGCAGCTAGTGCTGGGGGAACTGGGCAAAATGGTGCTGGGGAAACTGGGGGAGCACCAAGCACTGCACCCCCTTCTCCAGGGGGGTCCCCCTGATGCCGAGGGGCTCGGGGGTTCCCCCGGGCAGCGGGGTTCTGCGGGACCTGCTGCCTTGCGTTTGAGTTCCCCAGCAGTGCCCTAGGACCCCCATGATTTTGGGTCTCCAGAGCCCAGTTTTGGGGTGCTGGAGGGTCTGGTGCAGCCCGGGGGGTCCCACAGCAGGGGTACCCCAAAACCCTGCGGCACCCCAGGACCCCCATCAGCAGTCAGGGTGCAACAAGAGCCTGGCACTGCCCAGCCGGGTTTTGGGGAGCTGCTGCCGTGCGCTGGGGACGTGTGGGGCTCGCCACGGGGTTGCTGCGGGTTGCCCACCCCAGGGCTGCTCTCCCGGGGCTGCTTTTCCTAGGGATGCTTTTCCAGCCATTCCCAAGCCAAGCCGTGGCCTGACGCAAGCCGGCTGTCTCCACCCCGTCCCCGAAAAACTCCACCCTCCTCCTCTTCCTCCTCCTCCTCCTCCTCGCAGTGCACAGCCCAGCTGGGATATAAGTCACTCGGAGGACCGGGGGCAGCCGAGACAGCCGGCTGGGTGGCGTTGGGCCCCGTGCCGTGTCCCGTGCCGTGTCCTGTGCCGTGTCCTTCGCCTCGACGCCGGGCACCATGGCGACGCCTTCGCAGAAGAGGAGCACCCGCAGCGGGGCTTCGGGGACCCCCTTGTCCCCCACCCGCATCACCCGCCTGCAGGAGAAGGAGGACCTGCAGGAGCTCAACGACCGCCTGGCCGTCTACATCGACAAGGTGCGCTCGCTGGAGCTGGAGAACGCCGGCTTGAGGCTCCGCATCACCGAGTCGGAGGAGGTGGTGAGCCGCGAGGTGTCGGGCATCAAAGCCGCCTACGAGTCGGAGCTGGCGGACGCCCGCAAGACCTTGGATTCGGTGGCCAAGGAGAGAGCGAGGCTGCAGCTGGAGCTCAGCAAAGTCCAGGAGGAGCACAAGGAGCTGAAAGCCCGGTGAGCACCCCGGGGGGGTTGAACCGAACGGGGGGGAGCGGGGAGGGAGAGGCAGGGGGAGATCCAGGACGGGCACGGAGAGGGGAAACGCGTGACCCGGCTGGAGCGAGGGGGCCGGGAGAGGAGGGGAATTTCTCCCGGCATTCCCGCTCCGTTTCGCAGCGCCATCTTCGCCCCGGGGTGCTCGGGATGCCCTTGGAGGGTGGTGGGGTCCTGGGGCTGCTTCGAGGCTGGTCGGGTGCTGAGCTCGCGGCCCCCCCTGGGCGTTCGTCATCTTGGAGCTGTTCCGAAGCGCGATCCTGCGCAAGCGGGGAAGCGGTGCCAGCCAGCTGGCTCCGTCCTGCCCACAGACCTCGCCTGCTCGTCCTATTTTCCTCTGCTGTCTTTGGCACGGCTTGAAGGACCTGCTCCGGTTTTGTTTCGCCTTTAACCCCCCCTGTGCCAAGCTGTGCCCGCTCAGTGGGGTCCCCTGCTTGGTGGGGGGGGGACGGGGACGGGGACAGCGCCCACATCCCGCGTGCCTGGTGCCACGCTCCAGGTCTGCTTCAAGGCTCAAATCCCCCCCGGCCACTTCCCTGCCGTGGAAAATGCCCCCTGCCTTCTGCTGCCCCCTCCCTGGGGCTGTGGCAGGCACCCAGCGTGGGTCACCCCCCCCCCCAGAGTTGGGGACCAGCCCCTGGCTTCCCCCTGGCCCTGCCAAGCCCCCGCACCCAAACCCGGAGGCACCGTGGCCGTGGTTCCCCGCGGGTCCTTTCCCTCTCCAAGGCAGGGTTTTGGGTTGGGCGATGGCCAGGCGAGATCCCAATTCCCCCGATTGCTCCTTTGCCCCTTTTACTGGCCACCTCATTTTTGAGCCTGATAGGCTAACGAGGCTAAAATTAACTTCTTCGGAATATGCCATAAATAATCTACCTACTGGGAAGGGAGTGACTGCGCAGCCTTCCACAGCTGCCTCTCGAACAACCGTGCAGCATTTTTTATATTTAGCTTTCGGTTTCCCATGCGCTGCGGCGGCTCCGTCCCCAAGATAAGGCGGCTGCACCCATCCTGCGTCGGGCTGCTCCCTGCCTGCGGGGTCCCCGGGATTTGGGATCGTGCGGGGCGGGCAGAGCCGTGGGCTGGGAGCCGCCGAGATGCGGAGCTGAGCTGTCGGAAAAGCTTCTGCTGCCTTATGCAAGCCCCGAATTATCTTGGCTGCGATCTCTCGAGGGCTGTGCCTGGAAAAAATGCCCGGCGTGCGGCCGTCCCCACGCCGCCTGGCTGGGAGTGGCGTGCTCAGCCTGCCTGGCCGCTCAGCGAAAATATGTTTGGTTTCGTCCTGAGTGGGGCCGTGCTCCCCAGGCGCCTGGAAAGCACTCCTTCGAGGCTGGGGGGGTGGGTTCCTGGTGAGCAGCTCTGGGTTTTTTTTTCGGAGGACAGGTTGCAGTTGCGGTTTTGGGGGAGTTGCGCTGTTCCGTGTCATCTCCGAGTCTCGGTGGATGAGATGGGGACAGCTCCGTGCAGCGAAGCCGGTGCTGTCCCTCGTGTGCTGGCTGCATCAGAGCCTCTCCCCATAACCCTAAAAAAAATCCCCCGGGGTTTTTTTTTGTCAGCCCTGGGGCGCCGGTGGCACCCGGCACATCCTAACGGGGACCGTGCCGCGTATCTCCGGCGGGGCAGGCGCCCCGGTCCTCATTATCAGCGCCCACAGCCCCACCACAGCCCTCGCTTGGGGTTGTCTGAGCTGTGCAGGGCCGGGGGGGGCGGCGAGACGAGCCCTGGGCAGGGTGCCCGGCGGGTCTGAGTCAGCGGGGGCTCCGTGATGGGGGGGGGGACACGAGGCGAGGGCGTGCGAGCAGCCCCCTCGCCCTCGGGTGCGCACACACAAAGGGATGCTCGCGCTGCGGAGAGGCACCCAAGGGTGCTGCGGGTGACGTTGGGGTCCCAGTGGTTGCCCCATGGGGTCCGGTGGCACCGGTGTCCCCAGCATCTGGGCTTCCCTCTCGGCTCCCAGCCCTATATGGGGCCGCTTGTGCTGCGTGTAAGGAGTGGGGTGCGGCGAGGACAGCCCGTGCGTGACTCACGGGTGCTGGCAATGCCCGGAGACTCCCTTTTTTTTTTTTTTTCCAGAGCCATGTGGCGAGCCAGGATTGGGCCAAAAGCACGGTGTTTAGGGTGTCACCGGTGTCCCCAACCTGCGCTGTTGGGGGTCTCGTGGGGCACGGGGTCCCTCTGGAGCAGGGTCTGCGCATCAGCCCTGGGTTTATGGGGTGCAGACCGCTTGTAAGCCCCCATCAGGGAGCGCAGGGGGGTACGGATACGGCCCGTGGGTGCCCCAGGAGAGGAGCCCCCAGGTTTCCAGAGCCACACGGGTGAGGGTGGCTGTTCCGCAGCCAGCTCCCTCCGAAACAGGAACCAGGCCCTCGTTAGGAGCGCGGCTGATGAGCGATGGCTTCCTGAATTGCAGCCCCTAACCCGATTAAGTCGGTGCCTTGGCAGCGTCTCTTCCTCCACGGGCCCAGATCTCATCCCGGGCCTTAACGAGAAGAAAAATAATAATAATAATAAATAACAATCTCCCGTCTTCCAAAGCTGGCGAGGGGGGAAGCTTGCTAAGGGCAGAGCAACCAAACCCCGGTGGCAGAGCTGGAAGGGGCTGGGGTCACCCCAGCAGCCCCCCCCCCCAGTTCCAGCCCTGCGGGTGGCAGGGGTGGAATTTGCCCCGTTCGATGCTGGGCTGGATTTTGTCCACGGCCAGTTCTTCCCGGTGACCCCGGAGGCCGGTGGAGGTGGAAAGCAGCCACGTCCCCGTGAGCTGGTGCTGCCCGTGCCGCGCAGCCGCCTCCTTTCTCCCGGCACGTTTGGCGTGGGGAGAAACCTCCGGCTCGGGGGCTGCCTCCCCTGACCCCACAGATGCCAGCAGTGGGATCTGCCCTTTTGGAGCACACAAAACCCGCTTTGTGCGGCCCCGATCCTTGCAGGGAGCCGGCGGCGCCACCGCTTTGGGGCTGCCCCAAGCCCCCCCAGCCCCTCCCGGGTGCCTCTGCCCACGCTTTGCCACCGACCCCTCGGCTCCAGCCCCCCAGTGCTCATTTTTTCCCCCCCCTACACCTTTCCTCAGCCTGGCCAAGGGGCTCTGTATCAAAACCCGCTCTGCTCCGAGGCTGCTGCTTGCTTTTAGCCACGCTCCTCGTGTTCCCAGCGGTACCGGAGGGTTATTTTTTCACCCCCACAAGCACCCGTCCCCCCCTTCGCTCCCGGCCCCCTGCGCGGTCAGCAGGCGGAGGAAATCGCCGCGGCGCTTTCGTTTTTGCAGCCCCACTCCCTGCCTGTTCCTCCTAACAGGGATCAGCAGGACGGGAGGAAATCCTGTCGCTTTCGGCGTTTCTCAGCCCCAAAACCGGGGGGCTGAAGAGGGGGCGATCGCAGAGGAACGGGGCTGGTTTTTGGCACGGGGAAGCGCCCACCCCGCGCAGCGGGTCCCAGCCCGCCCTGGCCGTGTTTTTCGGCCTCGCTCACATCACTCCAGCTCTCTGGATCCCATTAACGCCGAAATTTCAGAGCCTGGCGGCAGCGCGAGCCTTTTCCTGGAGCTGCGCTCGGCGGAGGCACGCGAGAGGAGTTGGGGTGGGGCCGCTGGGCTCCTGCCAGCTCCTTTATTTTTTTTATTTTTATTTTTTATTTATATATTTTTTTTTTGCTTAAGTTTGAGCCCATTGGGAGCTGCAGTTTCCTTCCCTGCTGCTGCCAACCAGGACAGGAGGAAGCCACCGGGGCTCTCCCTTGGGTCCCATCCAAAGCCAGGGCTGGCATGGGAAGGGTCTCCAGGGAGCCTGGGGAGGGGGTGGGAGCTGGAAATCGCCCCCAGCCCTGGCTGCAGCCCCCTCCCCTGCCCTCTGTGCCTTCCTTAAGCCCATCAATTTGGCACATTTCCGAAGGCCAGCGTGTTGTGGGTTGGCTGCCCACCTGCCCTGCTCCTCTCCCCTCCCAGTCGAGAGCTGAATGGCCCCAGTGTGAGGCTGAACAACTGCTGGGGGTGCCCTGTGCGCTCCCCCCCCCCGTGCCACGGTGGCAGCTGCAGCCCCTGCGCTGTCCCCAAGTGCTTACAGGGACTTGGGAGAGGCTGCTTGGGGTGGAAAATTGGTTGAGGTACATTGAACCCACCCCACAGACACCACAAAACCCGGCTGGGGTCAGGGTTCCCCCGTTGTGGGTGCTGCTGAGTCAGCGCCCGACTGCACCTTGGTTTGCTGCGGTCCCGGTTCCTTTTGACAAGGACAAGGGGGTGGCTGCGAGCGGGGCCTTTCAGCTTATCCCGTTTTTCTGCCGCGTTCTTGGCACCGTTCGGGGCTGCAAAGTTCACTGTCGGCAGGACAAAGTACCCCAACGGTTTGGGTACGTGTCCGAAACCTCCCTTCACAGGGGTGCGGCACCGCAGGTGTCGGGGCCAGATCCGTGCCAAGATAAGCCCAGGGTTGGGTCGAGGGCTTTCCTGGAGCTTTCAAATTCTTTTATCAAGGCCACGAGCAGCTCCCCAGCAGCTCTCCAGGGGGGTGCATCCCACAGCGGGGCCACCCCGGACGCTTGCTCCTGCTTCCAACCTCCACGTCCTCGTCCTGTGCCCACCCCGGGGCTCCCCGCCAAGGCTTGGATGGGGGCTGAGCACCCCAGCCCCGCTTTGGGGGGGTTATTTAACAGCACTTTGGCCACGCTCTTAAAAAGCCCCAGCTCTGAGCCACCCAGATAACAGCCCAGGCTCTCTCTGGGGGTGTTTAAACCCCGGCCTCTGTAGGGTTGGGAGGCAGGAGGAGGCGCGGAGCGGGGCCGTGAGTCACGCTGAGCCCCGGGGCTGAGGCTGGGTGCAGCTGGGCCGGGCTCCTCTGCCTTTTCGGGAGGCCCCGGCCACTCCATCAGCCACACTCGCCTGCCCCTTCCTTCCTGGTGCCACGGCAGCTCACGTGCCGGGGGGGTCCCCTCGCTGCCAGCGGGGTCTGTGGGGTGCAGGGACGTGGCCCCGCAGGGCATCACACCAGGCTCGCTCCCCCAGCTGTCTCCCTGTAGCCCTAGGAGAAATCTTTTTTTTTTGGTGTTTTTTTTTTTTTGCAAACCCAAGACTTTTCACAGTGGTTTTGCTGCTGGGGAGCTGGCTCCTTGCTTTTCCAGGCTGGGTTGTGCCCTGCACCCCCGGCTGCGGGGCAGAGACCCAAACCCGCAGCGTGCGTCCCGGCGAGCGGGTGGCATCGCTTCGTGCCAGCCAGCCTCGGTTCCTCTGCGCCCCCCCTGCAAAAAGCTGCGGGGCTGGGGGTCTGGCTCTGCGATTTGCAGCTCTTGAGCTGGCCACAGCCAGGTTTCAGCCTGGCACAGCCACAGAGGTGCTGGGAGCATCCTCTGCGCTCTGCCACCCGGGTGCGTTTTCCCAGTGCCACCAGTTTCGGACCCTCCCCAGCAGTGGCAGCGTGGCCAGGGGCAGGGACTCGGTTGCCCGAGTGGGCAAACGAGGCAGTTCCAGACCTCGCTGCCTCCGAGTAAACCCGTGGTTGGCCTTGGGGCAGAGTAAACACCTCGCCTGCCTTTATCTGTGCCCGGGGAGCCCGCACAGCAAAGCCTTTTGTTCCCAGGTCGATGGGTGGCAGCTGAACCCAACAATCCCCTGCATTGTTTTTCAAGCAAATTTTGCTCTCCGCCGGTTTTGCGTACCCAGATTTATGGAAAATGGGGCGAGCTGCTGGGGAGGAGAGCTCGAGCTCGCTCCCTGCTTGCCCTCTCCGGGGTCCTGCTCCTTTTGATGCTCCGTGGGGCTCAGCCACCCGATTTGCCTGGTGGTGGCCGCAGTTCCCGGTTCGTGGGGCCAGGATTTGCATTCCCGCTCCTCTCCTGCCCCACATTGCCAGCTGCCACCCCCCAGCGCTCCCAACCCCACAGATGTGTTCAACGGGAGTGACTCAGCTCCCTTTTTTTTTAACTTCAATTATAAGCCCTACCCTCATCATCAAGCCCCCAGAGGAAACTCCGGGAACATTCGCTTCGTCTCCATCCTTTCGGTGGTGGTTGGGGCAGCGCCATGTGCGTGCCATGGCTGGCGAGTTGGGAAGGGATCAGCATTTGGCTGTGATTTGCAGAGAGGTGGAGATATTCAGGGTTTTGAAGGTTTTCCCGTTTTTTACGATGGGAACCACAAGTTTTTTTGCCGCAGATAACCCAGGGCTTGGTGGCAAAGCCAGGAATGGAGAGGGAAATCCTGTCCTCGCTTTGCGTGCACGTCTCCGGATGGCACGAGGCGCCGCCGCTGGCAGCACCGGCGGCTCGGGGGGGGCCGTGTGTGCCCCCCAGCTCCGCCGCCTTCCAGCAGCTGATGCTCGCTTGCTCTTTCCCAGCTCTTTTCATCCCTTTGCATCCTCCTCCTGTGGCTCGCTGCACCCTGCAGTAGTTAAAGCAGCGGTGGAAGGAGCTTCGCAGGCGGCGAGCCAGCAGCAGACCCGTTTGGAAGCTGTTTTCCCAGGGTTGAGTGGCCACGGAGGATGAATCCTGCCCGTCCTCTGTGCAGGCAGTTTTTAGGATTTACACCTCCCGCAAACCTCATCCATGGCCCTCGATCGTGCGGGGTGGGCAGCGAGGAGCCCGGCCCCGTCCCGATTCAGGGGTACCGGCAAAACCTCCCCCTTTTCTATCCAGCACTGCCACCAAAACCACGAGCCCTTCTGTTACTAGGGGGGGGCTCAGCCCAAACAGCAACGTCGGCGCTCGGTGACTTGGGATTTCCATTTCGTGCCGCCGGCAAGGGCTGGGGTGAGTCATCGGCACTGGCGCAGGCAGACGGGAAAGGGAACGAGTGACACCGGGGCTCCCAAGCGGCACGGGTTGCGCCGGGCTTTTCAGAGAGCTTGATGCTTTGCCAGCTTGTTTCCCCCCTTTTTAAATAGCAAGGGAGGGGGGAGAAACCCTCCAGCCCCCGCTGTGGCCAGTTGTATCGAGGTTTCAGAGTGCCAAGGGACACAAATTGCTTTTTCCCCTGTTGTGAGAGGCGAGGCTGCATGGAGAGGGGTGTGGGCGCAGGGGGGTTGTGGCTGATGGCGACAAATCCTGGCCGGGCTCGGGTCCCGTTGTGCAGGGTTTTGTGTGCCCAGTGCTCCCAGCAAGGCTCCTGGGGATGGGATTTGAGGTGGGACGGGGATGACCAAGATTTTGGGAGCCCGAAATGGCCACGACATCCCCCCTGTGCCAGTGGCGAGCTGCCTGGGCATCCCTGCGAAGCCCACTCCTGCGGTCCCCAGAGGACCAAATCCCAATTTGGGGCCGGGGAACCCCAGCTCTCACGAGCTGTTTGCTCTGTCCACGTGCAGCAGAGCCCTTTGGCCACAGGGGACGAGCGTGCCGGGGCCGTGCAGCGTGGTTGGCACCAGCCCTGGCCCCGGGAAGGGATTTTGGCACCGCGGGTGCCGGCGGGCGGGGGCCGTTTCCATACAACCTCGAACGCTGCCGGCACCGGGATCCCCCGGCTGCCGTTTGGCACCGGGGTCTGGTCCCTAACAGGATGCTGGCTGTGTGCAGATGTTGGTCCTCCCTATACGTCGAGCTGGCTATTTACAGCTCCCTGCTAGGAGACCAGCCCCTGTTTATCCTGGTGATTTGGCCAAGGCCCCGCCGAGCGCCGATGAGTCAGGAGCTGGGAGAAGCAGCTCGGCCGCATTCCCAGTGCCCCACTGCCGAGGTTCTCCCAGCCCCACATCTCCTCCCGCAGTGCCTGCCAGCCCCCCGGGATGGGGGGCAGATCCCTGGGATGGGGGCAGATCCGTGGGGTGGGAACAGATCCGTGGGGTGGGGAACAGATCCTTGGGATAGGGGCAGATCCGTGGGGTGGAGGCAGATCCCTGAGATGGGAACAGATCCTTGGGGCGGGGGCAGATCCCTAGGATGGGAACAGATCCCTGGGGTGGGGACGGATCCCTGGGATGAGGAACAAATCCTCGATGCCAGAGGCAGCACCGTGCACAGCAGCAAACGCAAGACGGGGGCAGAGCACTTTTTCCAGGTCCTCCCACTAACCAGATCCTTCACCAAGCTCCCTGGGCACCCCGCTCTGCTCCGTGCCTCAGTTTCCCAAACCCATCAGTACAACGTAAGCCTTTCCTGGCACGGCGTGACCCCCCCAGCCTCGTGGCGAGGCGAGAAACCAAATTCCCCAGGGGCTTTGCAGATGTGCAGGGGATGGAGAAACGGGTGGCAGGAGCGAGCACAAACCCGCGAGGTCCCCAGGGTGGGGCGCCTGCGATTCGGAGGCGGGGGAACGCCCGCTTCTCCCACTGTGCTGGGCTCCTTCCAGCAGCCGAGCAGGAGCTGCTGGGTCCGTGGGAGCTTCTGAAACGTCTCGGTGTGATTTGGCTGGGCCGGGGGAAACCGAAGGGTGTTTCCCGACGTGGGCTTAGCGGGGTTTTTGGCTCGCCACCCAGCCCGGCGCACGTGCCCAAAGCTGTTTGGTTGCCTCCTCCCGTGAGCCCCCAGCGGCTCCAAAATCTCTCAAACTTTCTAGAGGGGAGCCCAGGGCTGCTGGGCTGAGCCTTGTGCTGGGATTTGGGGGGAAAAGAGGCAGAGCTGTGCCTGGGCACGGGGACCACGCACCCTGGGGCCCCTTCAGTCACAGCCCGCTCCGAGGCCGGGCTCTTCCCCGTGTCTGCGTTAAGCACAGGCAGAGCAGATCCAACTTTCCATTAATGTTTGCATTTTCTGGCAGCTCGGCTGCAATTTTCTTTTTCTTTTTTTTTTTTTTTTTTTCCTCCTTCCTGCTTTTAAAGGCTAAAAATAAAACCGTCTTGAGGCCCCCTTCTCCCTCCATCTTTTTCTCCCGAGACATTTGTTTCTCGAGGATTTGCTGCCTCCGTTGCATCTTTCCGCCCTGGGCTTTGATAAATGCTGCTTGTTTTTCACTGGCTTGGCTCTCCGTGCATGGGGGGGGCCCTTCGGGGTGCACCCGCGCTTCCCTTCTGCCCGGTGGAGAATTTGGGATCCTTCAGGCTGCCGCGGGCAGGATGGGGAGACCGACAGCCCCCTCCATCCCCTCTTGTCTCCCTGTTTAGGGAGGTGGGAGCGGCGCAGCTGCCGTAAGCGTTCTTATTTTTAGCCCCCCGTCAGCTGGAGCCAAGAGGCTGGAGGGGAAATAGGACCCGTCGGGAGGCAGCAACCACGGGGGGGGCAAGGGAAACCCCAAATCCTGGCTGGGCTGGAGCAGGGGTGAGCTGGGTCCAGGGGGGGACCTCACCCAGAGGTGCCGGAGTTTTGGGGAGATGCTCGGGTCCCCCAGAGCCTCATGTGGGCCAGACTGGGCTCCGAGCTCCCCTCTCCGCTCTTCTCCAGCCTCACCCGGGATGATGGGGGGAGGTTTTCAGGACAAGTGTTTTGTTCTCGGGGTCTTCTGGGATTTACTTCGGGGCTCTCCAGGCACCAACAGGTCCTCCCCTGAGCCCTGCATCCCTTCTGGTCCCTCGAGAGCGCAAACCTGTTAATCATTGTGCGGACAGGAGTGAGACCATCCACTTGGCATCCTCCCCTCCCTCTTTTAATCATTGATGGTGCCGGTGGTGTCCCCTGAAGAGCTGTAGGCTGCAGGACATGCACCCGAGCAGCCCAAGCAGTGCCGGAATCAGTCCCTCAAAGGAAGAGCAAAGAGCTCCAGATGCAAAAAAAAATGAAGGCAGAGCTCTCCGCGGAGTTAAGCAGCGATTAACTCGATCAGGGGAAGCAGGATTAAACCGTGCCAGCGGTGGCCAGCGAGCCAGCCACGCTGGCTGCGAGGGCGAGCTGCTGCCAGCTGGGAAAGCTCAGCCTCCAGGGGTGTTTGTGCTCAGCCGAGGAGGCTCGGGCTCGGCTCCCAGATGGCATTTTTCTCCTATGAGTCACTGGCATGGAAGGAGCGTGGTGGTGCGCAGGCAGAACCCCCCCGGCACAGCACTTGGGCGGCTGGCTCTGGCAAACCGAGCCACAAAATGGGGAGCTGGGGTGGCTTGTGGGGCTGCTCGAGTGTGGCCGGGCTTTGAGAGGTGTAAAAGTCTCCAAACGATGTCCTGGTGGAGCAGAAAAAATCCACGCAGGAAAATCCACCTTGGCTGAGAGGTGTCGGGGTCACCGGTCCCTGCTCGCCCCGCTGCGCAGGGAGGTGAACGGCTCCCCAGTGCCTGGTTTTTGGTGATTCCCATCCTGCCAGGGCCAGATCCTGCAGCTGGGGCAGGCTCAGCGCCGTGTCTAACTTTACCCATGATCTAACGGCGTGGGTGCACGCTCGCTGCCCCAGGAATGTCCGGAGGCGCTCGCCAGCACGTGGCCGTTGCTCGCCCACCGTGTGGCCACCGCGGTTGGCTCCGTCCCTCGAGCACCCCACTTGGTGGGCAGTGGGGGCTCCACGTTCAGGAGCCGAGGGTGCAAACTTGGTGGTGTCAACACCCCCCCAGTGCCTCCATGCTGCAGCAAAAGCCCCGAACTTTTTCTTTTTATAGACCCGACCAAAATAGCGCCGGGCTGCCGTGCGCTTGGCTCGGCTCAGGTTCCCCGGCTCCGCAGCGTTGCGCCTGCTGCCTGCGAGAGCCGGCCTTGACCTTGCTGTCAGAGGGCTTGGAGTTAAGGGGAAAAAAGGGGGGGACACGGCTGGTGCCCCCCCACGGCACCGGCGGCTGAGCCGGGCTCGCAGTGACCCCTAGCGGGTGCGCGCAGGGCGCGCTCCAGCCTCAACCCTGCGGTGATGCTGGGAGGCGAGCGGGGGGGCGCAGCTGTAGGGTGGTCCCCCCCCCTCCTCACCAACTCTTTTTTCGGTGCCTCGCAGCAATGCCAAGAAGGAAGGGGACCTGCTGTCCGCCCAGGCGCGCCTCAAGGACCTGGAGGCGCTGCTCAACTCCAAGGAGGCTGCGCTCTCCACCGCCCTGAGCGAGAAGAGGAATCTGGAGGCTGAAGTGAGGGACCTGAGGGCACAGGTGGCCAAGGTGAGCAGTGGTGGATCCGTCCCTGTCCCCCTTGGGGACCCCTGAAGCTGTCCCCTGTGTGCTGGGGCTGTGGGGTGGGGGAGCTGGAGGCCAAGCTGGGCTGGCCCTGGGAGCGGGCAGTGACAGTTCCTCTCTTTCCACAGCTGGAAAGCGCCTGCAACGAGGCTAAGAAGCAGCTGCAGGACGAGATGCTGCGCCGGGTGGATGCCGAGAACCGGCTGCAGACGCTGAAGGAAGAGCTCGAGTTCCAGAAGAACATCTACAGCGAGGTGAGAAGCAGGCAGAGCTGCCCTGGGGGGTGTGCAGGGTGAATTCCCTGCTGGTGCCACCCCCAGCTGACCCCGTGTCTCCTGCCCCGTCCCCAGGAGCTGCGGGAGACCAAACGCCGCCACGAGACCCGGCTGGTGGAGATCGACAACGGGAGGCAGCAGGAGTTTGAGAGCAAGCTGTCCGAGGCCCTGCAGGACCTGCGGAGACAGCACGAGAACCAGATCAAGCAGTACAAGGAAGAACTGGAGAAGACCTACAGCGCGAAGGTGAGCAGCGGCCGTGCCCCTTTCCAACCCTTCCTCACGCTAAGGTTTTGCTCCGTGGCTTTTCCTCCGCCTCCCGGGGCGCCGGTGGATGGAGGGGAGCGGGGGCTTTAACCTCCTTGTGCCCCCGTCCAGCTGGAGAACGCCAAGCAGTCTGCCGAGAGGAACAGCAACATCGCAGGAGCTGCCCACGAAGAGCTGCAGCAAGTCCGCATCCGCATCGACAGCCTCTCCTCCGAAGTCAGCCACCTGCAGAAGCAGGTGAGTTGGGGACCGAGGGGCTCCCCCAGCTTGTCCCCCACCCCGGGCTGGTCCCCTCGCGTGGATGACCCCAGGCGTGGTGGCCGCCCTGACCTTCTCTCCCTGCTCAGTTGGCTGCCAAGGAGGCAAAGCTGCACGATCTGGAGGACGCCCTGTCCCGGGAGCGCGAGACCAACCGGCGCCTGCTCTCCGACAAGGACCGGGAGATGGCCGAGATGCGGGCACGCATGCAGCAGCAGCTGGACGAGTACCAGGAGCTGCTGGACATCAAACTGGCTCTGGACATGGAGATCAACGCCTACCGCAAGCTGCTGGAGGGCGAGGAGGAGAGGTGGGTGGGAATCGCTGCCCCGGGTGCCCCCAGGTAGGGCGCAGGTCCCAGCCCTCGCATCCTCACGGGCTCCTTCTCGCTTTTTCCTGCCCAGGTTGAGGCTGTCCCCCAGCCCGTCCTCGCACAAAGGACACGGGATCCACTTCTCCGGCTCGAGCTCGTCCAAGAAGAGGAAGCTGGAGGACAGCGAGAGCCGGACCAGCTTCTCCCACCATGCCCGGACAAGCGGCCGCATCGGTGTGGAGGAGGTGGACCTGGAGGGCCGCTTTGTCCGGCTGAAGAACAAATCCAACGAGGTGGGTTCGCCTCCAGGAGGGTCCAGGCTCTTCACCAGCTTTTTATCTCAGCCCCCCAGGGTGGGGAGGAGGTGGCGGGGTCTCAAGGTCGTTGTTTTTGCTGTCGCAGGACCAGGCGATAGGGAACTGGCAGATCAAGAGGCAGAACGGGGACGACCCCGTCATCACCTACCGCTTCCCCCCGAGGTTCACCTTGAAGGCTGGCCAGATGGTCACGGTGAGTCTCTCCTGACGGCTCCTCGGGGTGGTGGGGGGCAACCCACGGCCCCCAGGGTCCTGAGCCCTTCGTTTTCTCCGTGCTTTTCTCCCCAGATCTGGGCCTCGGGGGCCGGGGCGACCCACAGCCCCCCCACCGACATGGTGTGGAAGAACCAGAGCAGCTGGGGCTGCGGGGACAGCCTGCGCACTGCCCTCATCAACTCCAACGGGGAGGTGAGAGCCTGGGGGGGGGGACACAAACAGATCGTTTTTGGGGTCCCTTCCAACCCGAGCTGCTCTACGATGGTCCCTGAAATGTGGTGGGGTGCTGCAGTGGATGGCTACGAGCTCTTTAGAAGGGGAGACCTCGTTGCCCTCTCCAACTATCCAAAAGGAAGGGGTGGGGAGCTGGGGGGGGGCTCTTCTCGCAGATAACCAGTGCTAGGACCAGAGGGAACGGCCTCAAGTTGTGCCGGGGGGGGTTCAGGTTGGAAATGAGGAGATATTTCTGCTCAGGAAGAGCAGCCAGGATTTGGGACGGGTTGTCCGGGGAGGTGGTGGGGTCCCCGTCCCTGGGGGGGCTCAAGGAGAGGTTGGACGTGGTGTTTGGGGACAGGGTTCGGTGGTGACATTGGTGGTAGGGGGATGTTGGACCAGGTGAGCTTGGAGGGTTTCTCCAACCCTAATAATTTTGGGATTCTCCCCGCTCCAGGAGGTGGCCATGCGGAAGCTGGTCCGCACCGTGATCATCAACAACGAAGACGACGACGAGGATGACGAAAGCGGCCACCGCCACCACCACGTGAGTGCCGCGCTCGTCTCTCCTGGGGGGGTTTTGGGGCAGCCCGGCTCGGACCTGGTCGAGGTGGGGGGTGCCTCTGTCCTTCTTCGATAAAAAAAACAACTGCTGGAGGCTTCTGGATGCACTGCCTGGGAATTGCTCTGGGTGGGAAGAGCCCTGCCAAGCCCAGCATCGATTATCCCTGGATGCAGAACCCAGGTGCCCCGAGGACCGAGGTCTGCTGGGCTCCGAGTCCTTTCCAATAACAAATTTCCTTTTGGAAAGCCATCAACGGGGGCTGTGCCAGGCAGTGAGGAAGAGGACGTTCCGAGCACAGGGCAAGCGTGGTGGAAACACCTCCTGCGGCACCCACCCTGTGCCGTGCGCCAGACCCAAACCCAATGATTTGGGATTTTGGGGGGATTATTTCAGAGCCCGGCACCAAACGCTGGTGCCGCTGCCGTGCTCAGGGCAGGATGCTTGAGGCAGCAGGCACTCGGGCGTGCGCTCAGGACCATTTTTTCTCACTCAGGGCTGTTTTTTTTTCTCCGTTCCTCCCCATCCAGGGCAGCTGCGGTGACTCCGGGGACCCCGGCGAGTACAACCTGCGCTCCCGCACGGTGGTGTGCAGCAGCTGCGGTCAGCCAGCCGACAAGTCGGGCTCGCAGAACGCCGGCCTCAGCTCCATGTCCTCGGGCTCCTCCTCCAGCGTGACCGTCACCCGCAGCTACCGCAGCCTCGGAGGCTCCGGAGGTGGCAGCGGCCTCGGGGAAAACCTGGTGACCAGGTCCTACATCCTGGGCAGCTCCAGCCCTCGCCGGCAGGTCAGTGCGTAACGGGTGCCGAGGGATCCTCGGGCATCGTGGCACCCACGCGGTGCCGCTTGGATGCCGCCGCCTGGCGTCGCCTGGCGAGCAGAGGGTGACGCCGTGGTTTCGTTTCTTTTCTTCTTTCCACTTCCTCCCAGGCTCAGGCCCCGCAAAACTGCAGCATCATGTAACTCCGTGGCACCATTCCTGTGTTTTCCTGGCCATCTCGAGCTAGTTTGATTCCCAAAGCAAAAGTTTTTTTTTTTTTTTCCTTTAAAAAAAAAAAAAGAAGATATCAAAACCAAGGTTGAAATTTTTGTTTTCTATAGCAGGAATTTTATATATATATATATTAAAAATGCTAAAAGATGCTTTTTTTTTTTTTGTAAAGAAAAAAAAATCTATTTCTATAAAAAAAAGAAAAAGCTTTTCAGCTTCACAACTTTTTTTAAAACTTCAGCCAAAGACACCGACGAATCGTGTTTACCGAACAGCAATGCAGGAAGAGATCGTAGTTTAATAGCTCTCTAGCTGATGCCTTTTTTTTGCCAAAGCTTTTTATATAGGACTAAGACAAGCGAAGCCAGCCCGGGTCTGTGCCGGGCGCTGCGCGCGGTGGCTGGACCGGAGCTCAGAGGTGCTGGGGCAGGGGCTGGGCCACCCACACCAGCGCTGCCGCAGTGACCCCACTACACTCCTGGGCACGTGCCTTGGAGGGCTGCTGGCTCCAGCAGAGCCCAGAGCCTTTGTAATCCCCCCCCCTTTATTATTTTTTTTTTAATCCGTATCCAAATTTCCCCACACTTTCCCTTTTTTTTTTTTTTTTTTTTTTTTTTGGTTATTTTTCCGCTGCAACATCTCAGGGGGCTCCCGGCAGCTTGTGGGCAGCGTCCTGGCTCGCATTGGGCATTGCCACCTTGCTGACCCCCCCCCTCGGGCACCGTTTCCACCCCCCCCCAAGGGTTTCTCAGCAGCCGAGCTGTGCCTTAGCCAGGAGCCTTGCCACCAACGCAGCCCCGAGGTGGGTCCCCGATGGCCAAGCTGCGCCCTGCTCCTGGCAGATTCGGCTGAGGGGGCAGCGGCCCCCACTCCTGGGGGGGCTCCCGGGGGGCTGGATCCAGCCCCATGCCCCATGGGCTTCAATCCTGCCGTGTCCAGCCTGGCTCTCCTCCGGTGCAGGAGTTTGGGCGCCCGTTCCAGGGCAGGATGAGGCCAAGGATGCTCGGGCTGGGCTGTTTTGGGGAGGGGGATTTCGGGGTCTGGCACAGGCAGCTCCCCTCCCCGCAAGGCTCCAGCCAGCTACCAGCAGAGATTTCCACGTGTTGCCCCGCTGGGGGGGGGGCAGCCCCCGGCCCCTCTGCCTCCAGCGTGGCCTTGGGGCAGGTTCAGGCCCCCAGCAGGAGCCACCCCGCGTTCGGACCTGTGCTTGCCAAGCTTCTGTACCCGTGCCTGTATCGCCTTCTGAAATCAATACAGCAGAATCCTTCCCACCCTGTGTGCTGTTGTCATTGCCGTCAGGAAATGGGGGGGTCCGGGGTGTGATGCTGTGGGTGGGGGGCAGCCAGGAGCCCTCCTCCCACTGCAGAGCCGGGGGGATTGAGGTTCAAGAGGCTGCGGGATCAGGGGTTGCCTCCCCCAGGGACTCTGGGGACAGATGCTCCCCTGATGTGGGGACGGAGGGGGCTCCAGATTGCTCCCCCCAAGCCGGGGGGGCCGTGCCAGGCACCGTGGCCGGGTAGGAGGGGCGCTGGGGAAAGGGGAGAGCCGCAAAGCCGGCGCGTAATCGGCTTTGCTGGACACGGGCACCGGGGAGCCGCGATGTGAGCGAGCACCGGCGGGCGGCCGGGGCGCAGGCACAGCCAGGTAGGTGCCCGGCGTGCCCACCCCCACCCTACAAGACAAACACCCCCCCCACACAACACCAGTGCGCAACCAAGGGCTTGGGCATGGGGCCTCTTGGCCGTGTCGGGGTCCCATCGCCCCCCAAAAATCGGGTGCGAGCCGGGCTGAGGACAAGGGGAGCTGATGTGGCTTTGGTGCGTGCAATTTTGTGCCAATTTGTGGGGACGCACAAGGCATCTCCGCCCCCCCCCCCCACACACACACAGCCCCCCAGGAGGAGGGATTGCAGTGGGGGGTTCGGGATCAGGTGCTCTCCCCGCTTTTGGGGTGGCTGGGCACATTTTGGCTCCGGTGCCAGCACCACCACGTGCCTGACCCCATGTCAGCAGGGCACCCGGCGTGCTGGCGGCTCGGGGACACCCACACTGCACCCCTGGGGGGGGTGAACCCCAAAATTGGAGGTGCCTAGGAGTTGTGCTGTGTCCCACGAGGTGGGAACCCACCCAAGCCCAGCACCCCAAAAGTCACGAGGCTGCGTGCTGTTGGATATGGGGTGAATCCGGACACGCTGCGGGGACCTCGTGCTCCATCCTGGCTGTGATCCCATCTGGGAGCAGTGGGAGATGTCCCGGTGCCCCCCAAAACCCCATACTGGACCCCAGAGTCCTGTATGGGAAGGGCTGAGCTGGCAGCGTTGCTCAGTGCCCTTTGTCACCATCGGTGCCCTGGGGACCTCACGTGGCCCGTGGAAACCGTGCCTGACCCCTTGGGGCCGTGCACAACCCCATGGGCACCACGCACAAGGGTGCTTGGGGGGGGGGAACCCTCAGGTATTGGGGTCCCCGGACCAAGCACCCAGCTGGGGACAGAGCCAGGACTGACCCCGATACTTGGGAGCCACCAGGGTTTGCCCACCCGGGGCCCATCTCAGCGGGTTCCTGGGGCCCCACAAGTCCCCCAGCAGCCCCATCCAGCCCCCTGCGTGCCCGGGGGGATTAAGGTCAGGCCTCCCCGCTAATCCCATTGGGGGGGGGGGTTAAGGGGGGAGCTTGCTCACGCTGCCACCCCCCAAGGTCTCACCCCGAGGTGCTGCTGCCCAGCGTGGGGCGCATCGGGGGCAGTGTGGGGAGAGCCAGGCTGGGTTGGGGGGGATCCGACACCGACCCCAAAGGTTTGGGGCAGCTCTGGCTCCCCGCAGCGGGCTTTGGCTAAGCCCCCCCGGTGCCAGCGGGCGGGCAGGCACGAGAGACAAGCTCCTTAGGGCACCCAGGAGAAAGCTCCAAGCTCCCAAGCCCCGTGGGAAGCAGGGCAGTGGAAAAGGAGGGCGGTGGGGGGGGGGAGAACGGGGGACAGGACCCCCAGGTTGGCTCCCCAGCCCTGGAAGGGGGGCAGAAATCCCCATTTTGGGGTGGGCAGGGGCTGGAATCGCCGTGTGGGTTCATCCTGGCTCAATGCCTGTTGGGGGGGGGGGGGACACACCGGCACGGGGTTTGTGGCACGCATCCGGGGTGCCCCGTTGTGCAATTTCCCCCTTCCTCCACCTCCCTGCTTGGCAGGGCTGAGCTGGGGGGGGGCCATAAAAAAATAATTTAAGGAAAAAAAATTGTAGGGTCACAGCCCCACAACGGGCTGGGGAAGAAATCCCCAAGGGTGGGCAGCAGCAGGGGGATCCCATGGGGGGCTCCGGGCACCCCGATACCAGGGGAAGGCGGCCGGGGGGGGACGTGGGGGCTGCATCCCTGAGGATATTTGACGGGGGGGGTGCCGCCATCCAGACCCCGGTGCTGTGGGGCAGCGGGAACCTCAGGGGCCTGTGGGGGTCTCCAGCACCCACAGGCACCCCCCAAAAAAAAAATTTGGGGCTGGGATCAAGGTGGGATCAAGGACCCCATCGTCCGTGTGTCCGTGCGCGGCGGCGGGTGAGGCCGGCCGAGGGAAAAGCCGTAGCCATGGAGACGTGAGGGGGGGGGGGGGGGATCCGTCAGCAGCCCCCCCACCGGGGGATGCTGCACCCGCCAGGCCCCCCCCGGCCGCCCGCTCGCCCGCGGGCGCTGCCACAGGTCGGTACCGAGGTGCTTGGGCCCCAGGGTTTGGTGGGGGGGGACAGGGGGACGGGGAGGCTCCTTTTTGGGGGTGGTTTGGGGGATTTTGGGGGTGGGTTGGGTGAGGAGGGGGGGGGCGCGTGAGGGATTGCTGGGGCTGGGGGCTGTCGCCATGGCGGGGCTGGGCTCTGGGGACTCCCCAGATGTCTCCGTACAAAGGGGCTGAGGTCCTGGGGCCAAGCGGGGCATTCCCACACCCCTCCCCTGCCACAGCCCATTTTTCTTCCTCCCCCCTCCCCTCTGCATCCCCCCCCGCATCCCCCCTTGTGTCCACCCCCCCAAAATCCCTCCTATATCCCACCACGGCCGCCTCCCTTTTTGTCCCCCCCCCCTCACATCCCTCCCCAGCACCCCTTGGGTTTCCCCCTTGTCCTCCCCTAACCCCCCCTCGCTTCCCACCACCCAATTTGCCACGGAATGGGTTAAAGTCAAACTTAATTTTGCCAGCGGGATGCGTGGGTGTTGTGTGTGTCCCCCCCCCACCCGTTAGGGCACGCAATGAATGTGGAGAGCGGCTGGGAGGGGACACCGAGTCCCCGCGGTGCCACCGGGGTGAAACTTGAAGGAAACAGGGAAAAATTGAACCCCCCCCCGATGCTATGAGGCCCTGGGGGGGGGCTCCCACTTCCCTGTGCCAATTCCCATGTGTGTGGGGGGAGGATGGGAGTTGGGGGGGGCTGTAACAGAGCCCCCTGTGTGCACCAAAACTTTAGTTTGGGAGATCCAGAGGGGAGACGGTGCTGGGCCAGGGTTTGGCTCCCAGTAAGGCTCCAGTAGCCTAACTGGGGAGGCTCTGTGGGGGCTCCCCAGCCCCGTCGGGACCCCCCCTCAGCCTCCAGCCTTGCCCTGGAGCCGCTGCTCCCGTTCCCACCCATCCTCCTCCTCCTCCTCCGAGCCCATGGTGGCTCCGGCCCAGGGCAGAACAATGTGGCCGGGCCGAGGCTCTGTGCAGCCCCCGTTTCTCAGCCAAACGTCGGCCAAGTGGGAAATCCGGGGCAGAATAACCCAATTTCTGTGCTCACAAGGAGCTTTCTGTCCCGGCCAAGCAAGGTGGCGGGGACGGAGCTGCCCGCCCCGGGGCTCGGTGGCACAACGGGCAGATGGCGGCGCCGGGGGAGGCAGGTAGGGAGGCCCCGGTGGGGACGGGGTGAGGACAGGAGGCCGGGAGATGAGGACAGGAGGCCCTCACCTCATCCTTAATGGGGTGTGGGTGAAGGTGTGGTGTGAGGGTGTCTGGATCTGGTGGGTTTCTGACCCACAGCCGTCCTAGAGAAATTAGGGTTGGAGAACAGAGCCAGCGGGGCGGCCGGACTGCTTGTGGGGTGATGCTCGGCCCCATAGGATTGATCGTGAGGTGATGTTCAGCCCCATAGGATTGCCTGTGGGGTGATGTTTGGCCCCATAGGATTGCCCGTGGGGTGATGCTCGGCCCCACAGGCTGTTTTCAGCTCCACAGGACGATGCTCAGGCCTAGCACTGACCCACACCCGCAGGCAGGTGCCATCACTTCACTCTAACCCTAAAGGCCTCCCCAGAGCCAGAAAGGGATCCCGTGTGTCCAGGCACCCCAAATCCCCCCAGTTCATCCCCAATTCATAGCGGGAAGCACCCCGGCTCCCATCCCAACTCCCTCCACTAGGCTTCGCTGCCTTCCTTGGGGGGGGGGGGAAGACGCGAAGGCGAGGCGGGGAGCAGGCGCCTGCGTCCCCAACCTGCTGAGGCTCGTCCTCTTCCAGCAGGACTTTCTGGTTCCCAGAGGCCCTGGCGGGGCCACGCTGGGCTGGGCTGGGCCACCACGAGCCCCGCCACGAGCCGGGCTCGGAGCCTGGCAGCTCGGCCAGACCACGGCCGGGTGCTGGGCATGGACCCGCGGGGGTCTCCCAGCCGCAGCCCCCCGGGGCCTGGCACCCGCTGGGCACCGATGCTGCAGGGGCAGAGGTGAGCTGGCTCTGTCCTCGCCGTCGGAGAGGTAAATGTCACTCGTTGGGGACACCCGTGATGGGTCCCGGGGACTGAACGGCTCTTGAGGCATCCCTCGACCCCCGGTGTTTCCAGCAAGAGCTGCAAAAAGAGCTGCGAGGGATGGGGAGGAGGGGAAGGGGGGGCGGCTGAGCGCTTTCTCCTCTATTTTTGGGGCCAGCACGGAGGGACAGGACAGGACGGGGTCCCCGGGGCTCGAGGCAGGTGCATCCGGACACCCCCGTGCTGAGGATTTGCCGTGCGAGGGGCCCGGCGCCGCCGTCGTTGGGGCTGCGGTGGCAGGGGGGGAAGCTCTCGCCCACATCTGAGGCCGTGCACAGCTCGATGCGCTGGGGCCCCCCCCCAACCCCTCCCCGCTCTGAGCCCTGGCTCGTTTCCGCTCGCCTCGTCGGGGTTGAGGGGGGGGGACACGCACGCACAACCCTCCTGCGGCTCCCTAACCCTCGCCCTTCCCACAGGGACGGTGCCGGGGCCCCCGAGGGGCGCGAGCCTGCCGCCCCCCGCCATGCCCACAGCCGCCCTCCGCCTGCTCTGCGGCGTGGTGGTGCCAGCCGCCATGCTCTGCGCCGAGCCCCTGCCCCGCGTCGCCTTCCCCAGCGGTGAGTGGGGGGGCACGGAGAGGGGAGAAACCGGTGGAGGGGACAGGGATGGGGACAAAGTGGCTTGGGAGCAGGGAGCACGGGCTTGGGAGCGCCTCCGTGCCCTGGGAGGAGGCGGCCGGTGTTGGGCACCCATGGGTGGCGGCCGGTCCCCGGCTCGTCAGATCTCTCCCTCGCCTTCTGTGGGGCCAGGGATGTGGGGCCGTGGCCGTGGGGCTGGGAGGGGAGGCAGCCCGGTGATGCAGACGGCTGCAGGGCTGAAGCGTGGGGCACGTGGGGTGAGGCTGGCGGCCACCCAAATTCTGGCAGAGGGCTTTTGGCACCCACCTGGCAGCCGGGGATCCGCTCAGGGCCACCCCGTCCAGGGCATCTTCTGCCTCTGGGGTGTGATGGAGCCAACGAGGGGTCAGTAGGATCCTCGTGCCCTGCCCATGTCTGTAGGGATTTTTTGGCACAGGCAGGTGCTGGAGGTGTCGGGGGGCACTTGTAGGTCGGCGGCGTGGCGGAGGTCTGCACCCCGCAGCCATCTCCTGCTTGAGCTGCCACTTCCACTTCCCCACGCAGCCATTTGGAGAACTGTAAAATCTCCCTTTTCTCTTTCACCGTTTCGCTGGCAAACTGCAGCCTGCAGAGCCCGGCTGCCCGTGGCGACACCGCGGGGATTTTGGGAAGCCCCCCAGCCACCCCACTCACCCCACAGCCGGCCCCGCAGGCGCTGCCCCGCAGCAGCAGGGGCAAAACCCTGCACCCTGCAGGGAAAAGAACCAAAACACCCCAAATCTTTCGGGGCAGCAAAGCAGCTTCTGAGGGCACGGGCTTTAGGGCCCTCG
Source organism: Anas acuta (assembly GCF_963932015.1). Lineage (NCBI taxonomy): Eukaryota > Metazoa > Chordata > Aves > Anseriformes > Anatidae > Anas > Anas acuta. The sequence continues at coordinate 1,576,226 of NC_089006.1, read as the reverse complement.
CGGTGCGGTGACGCCGGCTTCTGCTGCAGGGCCTGGCTGGGGACGAGGAGGGGAAGCGGGGACCCACAGAGGGAAGTGGGCACAGCACGGCGTGGGATGGGGGAAGAAGCTGCTGTCACCGCATCCATCCGGGCCGACGGCGGTGCCGGGGTGTTTGTTCAGCTCCTCGGCGTCCCCTCAGCTCGTTTTACCCCTTGCCAGGAGACCCCCGGAGGATCCTGACCCGCTTCAGCCAGGAGAACGTCTCCCACTACGACATCTTCCTCCTGGGCGAGGGCGAGGAGGAGCTGTACGTGGGGGCTCGGGACAGGGTGCTGGCGCTGGCCGTGGGCGCCCCGGGCACCATCCATGCCAAAGCTTCGGTGAGCAGAGGGGTGGAGGGGTGCCCCCCCCCCCCAAGCCCTGCCGTGCCTCAGTTTCCCTGCTCAGGTTGGGAAACCGTGGCCGGGCTCCCTGCTTGCGTGGCAGCTCCAGACCCTCTCAATTCCCTCCCCAGATAACGTGGGGCCCCACGGCTGAGAAAACCTCGGAGTGTGCTTTCAAGAAAAAGAGCCGGGAGGTGAGGAACACCGCGGGGTGACCCGGGGGCGGGGGGAGGAATTGGGATGCAGGGACTCTCGGCATCGTCACCCCTTTCTGCTCTTTTCCCCCCCGGTGCAGACCGAGTGCTTCAATTTCATCCGGGTGCTGGTGGCCCTGAACCAGACCCACCTCTACGTCTGCGGCACCTACGCCTTCAGCCCGGCCTGCACCTACATCGTGAGTGCCCCCGGGGCTGGGGAGGGGGACGCTGGGTGCCCCCCACCACCATGACACAGCACCATGGGTCCTGCGCTCTTGGTGCCAAAACCATTGGTAGGATTTGCCCCTGCCGGGTCCGATTTGGGCGACAGAACCCCAATTCCTTGTCCTGCCACCCCTCCTGCCTCCTTTTCCCCTGCTCTTGGAGCCCCCCCGCAGTCCGTAGAGCTCCTGCAGCCGGATTTTTGCAGGTTTTGGCTTCGTTTTCACTCTAAAAAAAAGTTTTTCCTCCCTTTTCCGCAGCACCTGGAGAACTTCACGCTGGTGTCCAGCGGCAAAAGCCAACCTTTCCTGGACGGGAAGGGCCAGTGCCCCTTCGACCCCCAGCACACCTACACGGCCCTGCTGGTGGGTGAGTACGGGCTTTGGCAGCCCCCCAGCATGGTCCCCCGGGGAGGGCTGAGGGGGGATCCGTGGGTGGGAGGGGGTCACCACGGTGCCCGCTCACCCCCGTGCCCGTCCCCGAGCAGACGGCGAGCTCTACGCCGGCACCATGAACAACTTCCAGGGCAACGAGCCCATCATCTCCCGCTCGCTGGGCAGCCGCACGCTGCTCAAGACGGACGCCTTCCTCCGCTGGCTCTCGGGTGAGCGAGGAGCTGGATCCTGCAGGGTCCCCACCACATCCCCATCAATCCCCAAAGCGCTGGGGAGGGCCTGAGGGACCCCCCCTCATCAAGCACCTCACCCCTGGCCGTGCCCCGCAGCCGACGCCGCCTTCGTGGCTTCCTTCAGCATCCCCAACGATGACAAAGTCTACTTCTTCTTCGAGGAGACGGCCGACGAGTTTGACTTCTTCGAGAGGCTCCTGGTGCCGCGGGTGGCTCGGGTCTGCAAGGTGGGACGAGGATTGGGGCGAGCGGGGACCCCTGCACCCCTCCCCGCCCTCCTTCCCAAAATCCGAGCGAGGATTGGGGCAAGCGGGGATGCCTACACCCCTCCCCACCCCCTAAAAAAAAAATCTGAGCGCCCACCCCGCTCCCGCAGAGCGACGTCGGGGGGGACAAGGTGCTGCAGAAGAAGTGGACGACGTTCCTGAAGGCGCAGCTGGTGTGCTCGCAGCCCGGCCGCTTCCCCTTCAACGTCATCCACCACGCCTTCGCCCTGCCCCGCCGCGATGGCAGCGGTGGTGCCGATTTTTACGCCGTCTTCACCTCGCAGTGGTGAGCCCCCAGCACCCATGGGTGCCATGGGAAGGGGTCCCAGGGACCTGTGTCCTCAGCACCACGGGCATTTTGCTGTCCCCACAGGCAAGCGGGCAGGGCGGGCAGCGCGGCCGTCTGCGTCTACAGCCAGGAGGCTCTGGAGGAGGTCTTCGAGGGCAAATACAAGGAGCTGAACAAGGAGAGCTCCCGCTGGACCGTCTACAGCGGCCCCCACATCAGCCCCCGCCCCGGGAGTGTGAGTGCCTCCTGCCCTGGGACGACACCTCCCCGATTTCCCAGTTCATCCCAGTGCGCCCAGTGCGCCCGTACTGCCTCGGTTTCCCCAACCAACTCTTCTCCTCCGCAGTGTTCCATGGGCCCCTCCTCGGATAAAGCCCTGACCTTCATGAAGGATCATTTCCTGATGGACGGGAAGGTGGCCCCCACCCAGGGGCGGCCGCTGCTGGTGAAGACGGACGTCAAATACACGCGCATCGCGGTGGACGAGACCCCTGGCATTTTGGGCACCGTGTACCGGGTCATGTTCCTGGCTACCGGTGGGTTTGTGCACGGGGAGCCCGCTCGCCCACCCTGTGGTGTCCCAGTCACCACTTTTGGGGTCGGAGACGGCCCCCACGGTGACCCCCCCCTGTACCCCGACAGAGGAGGGTTTCCTGCACAAGGCGGTGGAGCTGCCTGCGGGCACACACATCGTGGAGAGCATCCAGCTCTTCGGCACGCCGGAGCCGGTGAAGAATCTGCTGCTGGCCCCGGGGAAGGTAGGGGATGGGGATGGGGACGGGGACGGGGACAGGGATGGGAATGGGGACAGGGATGGGGACAGGGATGGGATGGGGAGATGGGGATGGGGATGGGATGGGGATGGGGATGGGGATGGGGATGGGGATGGGGATGGGGATGGGGACGGGGATGGGATGGGATGGGATGGGACGGGACGGGGTGGGATGGGATGGGAATGGGGATGGGGATGGGGATGGGGACAGGGAGAAGGACAGAGGATGGGGACAGGGATGGGAATGGGGATGGAGATGGGGATGGAGATGGGATGGGATGGGATGGGATGGGGATGGGAATGGGAAGGGGAGGGAATGGGGAGGGGAATGGGACAGGGCTGGAAATGAGAACAATGAGAGAGACAGGGTTTAGGAACGGGGACAAGGATGGCGATGGGGATAGGAACAGGGACAGGGATGGGATCAGGACAGGGACCCGGCCAAACCACATCTCAGGCCCACTCTGCTCCCTCCCCAGGGCATCCTCTACATCGGCTACTCCGGCGGCATCCTCCAAGTGCCCCTGGCCAACTGCAGCCAGCACCGGAGCTGCGCCGAGTGCGTGCTGGCACGAGACCCCTACTGCGCCTGGCACATCGCCCGCAGCTCCTGCCAACCCACCCGGGCTGCCAGCGGGGACGAGTGAGCCTGGGGACGGCCACAGGGGGGGGATGGACGTGGGTTTGGGGTGGGGACCTCGGTGCTGACACTGCTGTCCCCTCCCCAGTAGCGGGTGGCTTCAGGACATCGAGGAAGGGAGCCCGGCCACCATGTGCCACCGCGGGAGGAGCCTGGCCATGCCGCACACCCACGGCGTGCACGAGGGGCCGCCGGTAGAGAGTTGAGTAACGGGGACAATTTGGGGACAGCGGGGAGGGCAATGGGGGGGGGGGGACTGACAGCGGGGCCGATGCCAGCCCGGTTTTCCTCTCCCCTAGGGCTCAGCCCCTCGCTCAACGCCGTGGTGCGCCTGGCGTGCCCCCGCCACTCGGCTTTGGCCACCTACAGCTGGCAGCAGCCGGGGGGCCGGGGGGGCTCGGGGGCTCTGCTCCCCAACCACACGCTGGTGGTCATCGTGCGGCGCGGCACCGCCGGCACCTACACCTGCCTGGCCACCGAAAACGGCTACACCTGGCCCGTGGCTCGTTACCACCTACAGGACCCCCTCGGAGAGACCCCCCAAGACGGACCGGCCCAGGAGGGGTTGTCTTGGGGTACCCCGGTCGCCCCCGGCGGCCCCCGTTCCTACTGGCCCCAATTTGTCACCGTCACCGTGCTGCTGGCCGTGACCCTGGCGGCCGCCGGCGCCTTGGCCCTCGCCGCCTACTGCGAGCAGCTGAAGGCCAAGAGCAAGGTGCAGGGGTGCAGCGTGCCCCAAAGCCCCCCCGGCCGTCATCGGGAGAAGGCACCGCTCAACGGGGGGGCCCCGGCCGCTGAGGAGGAGCGGGGGGGCTCCCCCGTTTGCTGCCTGCAGCTGGATGGGGACAACGGCCCAGGGGACAGCACCGGCACCGCTCGGCTCCCGGTCACGGCGTGACGCCCGGACCCCCGCCACCAGCAATTTGGGGGGGGAGGCCGCGGGAGCTGAGCCCCCGTTGGGCCGTGGAAGGAGGGGGAGTATGAATGTGAAGTTTTTTTTGGTTTTTGGTTGTTTTTATGGTTTTTTTTTTTTGGTTTTGGTTTTAATTTAATACAATTGTTTTAACACGTGGTAGCGTTTGGCCATCGCGGCGGTTGTGGTGGGGAGGGGGGTGAGGGGGGGGGGGGCGCCAGGATGGGCAGGGAGGTGGGGAAGGGGCAAGGGGGGGACGCGGGGATGGGGAAGGGGTGAGGATGGGGTGGGGATGGGGACGGGGAGGCCGGGGACGGGGCTGGGGGGGGGTGGCGGTGTTGTCCTGGCCCCCCCCCCAGCCACGGTGCCCCCAGCCTCGCCCTGGGGCCCCCCAATTTTCCTTCTGCTGCCCCCCCCCCCCCCCCCCCGTGCTGCTCGCTCGGCCGCGTTTTGCCTTATTTCTGCAAATCCCCCTGCACTTTGTACAGCTTCGTTTTTGTATTAAAAACCCCAAAAGGCACCAATTTTGTTCGGCTGGCTCCAGGGCAGCTCGGGACCGGGGGGGGGTGGGCACGGGTGCGTGCGGGGGGGGGTGGGTGAGGTTGGGGGGGCGACGTCTGCACTCCTCGCTGCCAGGCGGGGTGGGGCGCTGGCCCTTTAAGAGGAATTATTTGGCGCTGCCCCTTTAAGAGGAATTATTTGACGCTGCCCCTTTAAGAGGACTTATTTGGCGTTGCCCCTTTAAGAGCCGTTGCCCGTTTAAGAGGAACTATTGGCGCTGCCCCTTGAAGGCACTATCCCTCTGCGCATGCGCGCTCCCCTTCCGCCCTCTCCCCTTCCCCCGGGCACAGCCGCCATGTCGGTTACGGCCGGAAGCGCGCTGAGGGGCCCACTTCCGGCGTGGCTTCAGCCCTTCTCCAAGATGGCGGCGGCGGGCGGGCGCTGATTGCTCGAGCGGCTCGCGGGGCCCGACGCGCTGCCGCCGCCGCCGCCGCTCACTTCCGGCGGGCGGGAGCCGAGGGGAAGCGGCCATGGGGCGGCGGGGGCGGCCGGCGGCGGGGCCGGGCCGGGCGGGGGCGTCCCGGCCACCGGCTTGAGGTGAGGGAGGCTCCGGGGGGGGCTCTGAGGGGGGTTCTGAGGGGGTTTTGAGGGGGTGGGGGGGGGATGGAGGCTCCGGGGGGGGGAGGCTGGAGGCTGAGGGGGGTTGGGAGGAGGTTGGAGGCCGAGGGGGGAGGTTGGGGGGGGTGAAGGTTGAGGAAGGGGTGGGGGGAGGCTGGGAGGAAGGGGGGGGCTCTGGAGGGGCTGGGGGAGGGTGAGGAGGAGGCTGGGGGGAGGTGGGGAGGGGTGGGGGGGCGGGGGGGAGGCTGAGGGGGATGGAGGTTGGGGGGGGGTTGGGGGATGATGGAGGCTTTGGGGGTTGGGGGGAGGCTGGAGGCTGAGGAAGAGGCTGGGGGGAAAGGGGAATTGGGGAGGGGCTGGGGGGGAGGCCGGAGGCTGAGGAAGAGGCTGGGGGGGGTTGGGGAGGGGCTGGAGAAGAGTCTGGAGGTCGGGGGTGGGGGTTGGGGGCTTGGGGGGAGGCTGGGGGGATTGGGGGGTGCTGGAGGCTGGCGGGGAGCTGGGGTTGTTAGGGGGAGGCTGGAGGCCGGGGGAACCCTGGGGAGAGGTCGGAGGCTGGGATTTGGGGGGGGGGGGCTGGGGTCTCAGAGTCACAGGACCCACCTTGGTGGGAGGGGGCGCGATGTAGAGGGGTCTGGGGGGGGGGCTGGATGCAGGGATGCTCGGAGGGGAGCTGAGGAGGCCGGAGGGGAGCTGAGGAGGCCGCAGAGAGAGGCCGGGGCGGAGCCACCGGGGGGGAGGCTGCGAGGGGATGGAGGCCGCAGAGCCAGGGGGGGACACGGGGGGGGGGGACACAGCCACTCCTGACCCCACCGTGACCTTGAGCGGGCCCTGTGCCGTTCGCCGCCTCTCGGAGCAGCTCCAGATTTCGGCTGCCCCCCCCTTTCTCCTCCTCCCCACGACACCACCGAGGAGGCAGCGTGGCCCCGGGGGGGCTCCTGCACAGGAGCCCCTCAGCCTCATCCGCGCCCCTCCGGGGGCTTGTGAGACTCCCCGGGGGGGGAATTTAAGAAGGGAGATTTCCCAGCTTTATAAAACGAACTGCCTGCGTCGGCCGGGTTCATCCCAGAGGGATAAATTTCATATTTCAGGATTTATTTGCTCCCGAGCTGTCGGGGTGAAGAAACCCCCCCCCCCAGGATTTTGCGGGAGGCGGCGGCGGCTCGCCCGTCCCTGGCCGGCTCCCAGCCCTCCTGGCAGAGGCGTTGGTATGCGGAGCAGGAGGCGGCCAGGGAGGCACACAAAGGGCCCGTCTCTGCCTGCCAAAGACTCAAATTCAGCCCCGGATGGAGCAGGAAGGGTTTGGGGGGGGCGGATTTGAGGGGGCAGCACCAAGAAGGGGACAAACGGGGCGCGAGGGGGGACCCTGGTAAGGGTCGGGCTGGGTTTGAGGTGCAGACGGGACCTTGGGTTTCGTTTCCAGCACCAAGGTTCAGCCCCTTGGAGATGTAGAGGTTCCTTTTCTCTCCGCCTGGCCGAATTCAGCCCCAAAACTGGAACTTTTTGGCTGCCGCAGGAGCGTTGCCACGAGCAAAGCTCTCAGCAGAGCAAGGATCTGCCCGTGGCCATCGAACGGGGACGTCGCTGGTGGTTTCAGGCGTTCCTTCCCTTCTCAGCTCCTGGTGGGAGCAATTCGGTGCTTTTTGGGTGACATCACCCCTCTAATTTAGATCCCGCATGGAAATGGGGATTTAATAAGCTCCCCGGGGAAGTTCTGGCTCGGGTGCCAAACGCCGAGCGCTGCCGTACGTGGAGAGAATGCCAAAAAACAGCGAGGTTGGTTTTAGTTAATTCCCTCCTGAGGATTTCTCCTCATGGGTGCAGCTTCCACGTGGGGAGCTCTGCGAGGTCGGGTTTGGGGTGGAGGAGGAATTCGGAGCGTGGCCACAACCCCGCGTGAGGTTTCGCCGGGCAGCTGCGTTGTGGCCAAGCTTTAAATTGTTTTTAAATAAAGCCTGAAGCCGGCGGGGCTCCTGATGGGAACAGAACCACGTTTTTCCAGGTTCTTTGCAGACAGCTCCTGCGCAGGAAGCTCTCTGCTGGCTAATTACGCCTTAACGAAGCGGTGAGGGTTTAATTAGAGTGAAAGCCGTGCACCTCTGGCTTAGACAAGCCGTGGTGTTTGTTGTGTGTTATTTATCGAGCCAGTTGACTAAGGATGGCCTGTGGCTCTCTGTCGGGTAGGTACAAGAGCATTTTCCCCGCTCTCCTGGGGTATTTTTAACTCCCTGCCCATCAGCAGCCCGCATGGCCGCGCGCTTTCCTGGCACGAGGTAAATATTTTGTTGGCAGCCAGGCGTAATTTCGTCATCTTCGCTTCCTCTCCGTGCCAGAGGTGAATGACAGCTGGTTTGGGTCTCGCCTTTCTGACCAGATCTTGAGTGGTGGAGCTCTCCTCGCGAAGCCTGCGTGATTCCTAGAAATTAAAACACACAAAAAAAATAAATTAGGGGGGGCTTTCTATAAAGGAAAGCCCTTTTGTGGTCAGTGAGCATCGGCTGTGTGCAGGTTCTGTCCTCTCAGGGAGGTTTTTTGTTTTTTTTTTTGGCATCAAATGAGAGCAAAATGGGGAGGGGAGGAACTGCCCCGAGCCTTGGCCTGGGGAAGGGGTGTGGGGGCTGCTCGAGGAGGCTGAACCCGGTGCTCCCCTCCTAATCCCTCAGCTCCTGGGATGCTGAGAAGTGAAAAGAGATCCCTGGGCAGCGATTTTCAGCCCTTTCTTTTCAGGATCTTGTCGTCGACGTGGATGCTCTGCGTAACTCGGGGTCTAAGCCTTTTCCTCCTGTTGTTGCTCCTCCTTTCGTGACCCCCACTTCGCTGCCTCGTGTCTCCCTCCGGCTTTAGGACATGCAAGAAACCTGTGTGTGATTTTCTGTTTCATGCAGGGAACCTGGGAACGCAAGCAGGGGCTTCACAGCCTCTCACTTCTTGTTTTTATTTTATTTTGGTTGTTTTCTTACAGAGCCCGGAACCCACAAGTGGCATCCTGCCATCCTGAGCATCACAAACCCGGAATGAGCGGGCAGAAGCTGCTTTGCTTGCCGAGCCGTATCCCCGAGTGCTCGTTCAAAGGTAGTGCTCGCTGCTGGAGCAGCGCCCTCCCTCTCCAAGCTGCTTTCCAAATCTTTGGGGCAGAGCAATCCGGAGCAGAGTGAGCTCTGCTGCGTGCACAGAGCGCCGTTAGGGCGACAAATCGCTCTGCCACGCTTCCAGGTCCTCCTTCCTGGGGTTTCCCCAGCAGAATGGTTCATCCACGGGCTCTTTGGGAACTCCAAAATCAGTGAAGTTGGGTGGTGGAGGCTGTTTAAGCTCATTCCAGTTCTTAGCAGTCCTCTGAAAGTGTCTCTGTGTTGTTTTTTGTTTTTTTTTCAGGTGCCAGCACGTCCGAGCTTGAGAGGTGCCCGAGATAAAGGAGCTGGACCCGGACCCATCCCGAACTTCCGAGGTCAATCTGGGGCTGCCCCTCTCCAGGGAGCCATGGAGGACAAACGCAACATCCCCATCATCGAGTGGGAGCACCTGGACAAAAGGAAATTCTACGTCTTCGGGATTTGCATGACCATGATGATCCGGGTGAGCGTTTACCCTTTCACGCTCATCCGGACGCGGCTGCAGGTCCAGAAGGGCAAAAGCCTCTACAACGGGACCTTCGATGCCTTCGTGAAAATCCTGCGGACAGAAGGGACGGCCGGGCTTTACCGGGGTTTTTTGGTCAACACTTTCACCCTGATCTCCGGGCAGTGCTACGTGACGACCTACGAGCTGACTCGCAAGTACGTGGCCCGCTACAACAACAACAACGCCGTCAAATCGTTGGTGGCCGGGGGCTCGGCCTCCCTGGTGGCCCAGAGCATCACCGTGCCCATCGATGTCATCTCCCAGCACCTCATGATGCAGAGGAAAGGGGAAAGCATGGGCAGGTTCAAGGTGCAGAACCCGGATGGCAAGCGAATGCTGGTTTTTGGCCAAACCAAGGACATCATCGTGCAGATCTTCAAGGCTGACGGTTTTCGGGGGTTCTACAGGGGCTACGTGGCCTCTCTGCTCACCTATATTCCCAACAGCGCGGTCTGGTGGCCCTTCTACCACTTCTATGCTGGTAAGTGAGGGCTGGCTTTGAGCAGGTCTTATCCCAGCAGGCCCTGAAGGCCTTTAGGTCGCCTCTGAAGCTGTGGGACCAGCCTGATTTGCTTTCTCTGATGGATTTGGGGTGGGAGCAGAAGCTGGTGAGAACAAAGAGCTGGGTCTGGTTGAAATGAATCCTGCAGGTGGAAGCCTGGCAGAGCAGCCTTTGTTTTAATGCAGGTAAAGAACAGGTCTGAGTGCTAAAGGACTTTAAAACAAGAAGGCTGTGGGCGAGAAGGGCTCGATGTGGCTGCTTTTGCCTCCTGCTAACCCCAAATAATTCTGGCTGTGTGCATGGAGGTGAGGAAGGCCGTTGGCTGGCACCAGGCAGAGTTCTGAAGTCACCGTGCCATTTGTGTGGCAGTTCACGTGGACTCAGGAGCCTTGTGTATGGCAAAAAGACTTCCAGGGCTTGAAATTCCAGAACGAAACCAAGGGATAGGCAGAAACAAAGGCCGGTCAGCTGTGGTTAGGGTGTACATCGTGCTCTGGTTTCCTTGGGTTTCAAACTGGCACCAAGCGTGGTGATAGAAATCTTGGGATATCCTTAACGCTGTTCCCTCTCCAGCTCAGCTCTGGTAACACTTGGGCAGTTCCCAAATGCTGAAGGAACCCGGCCAGGTAACGTTCCCCGTGCTCAGTAATCCTTGAGGTCTGTCGTGCAGTGAGCTGCCTAAAAGTGACGGTAGAGGCAGGCTCAGATCCCGCTGTGTGAGGCTTTCGCTGACAGTGGCAGCAGTTTTTAACAGCAAAACCCTGCTTCAGCTGCTTTTCCCGTGCTCGGTCCCTGGGCAGAGTGCAGGTTTTGGCTGCCAGCAGCAGCGGGCACTGAACTTTCCTCAGGGCTCAAAGTACACAGCTGGCTGCGGTTCGGATCAGGTGTTCGGGGTCATAAATGGAGCAGCTTCCTCCTCTCCTCCTCTCTTCCAGCTAGGCACAGCCACCAAACAATCAAAAAAAAACCCAAACAAACAACAGCTGGGACTTCTGGCCTCTGTCCTATGCAAATTTAGCTAATAAAAGTGTGAGAGGGAGGAGAGTCACATCCTGTGTGCCAGGTAGTTCGGGGCAGGCTGAGGAAATTCCCGGGACGAGCAGCTTGTGGCAATTTCCTTCGGGGAGATCCCACAGCAGGATTTCAGCTTGATATTTCTCGGGTGATTTGCGGGTAGCAGCGTCTGCTTTGTGGATCCACGAAGCTCTGCCAGCCTTGTCTAAAGGCTTCCCCCCTGCCTTTTAAAGGTGCGGGGGGGGCTGTTTCCCTGCTGTGTTTTGGGGACCCCTGAGCTTTGCCCAGCAGGCCTGAGAGCTGATCAAAGGCTGCTGGAAGGCTGAGCCGCTGGGGTGCTCGCAGGCTCACTCCCTGCACTCTGCCAACTTCCTTGGTGGTTTGGAAAGCACCGGGTGGATGTGCCGAGGAAGGAGAGGTGGCAGGAGGTGAATCAGGAGCTCTGCCCACTGTAAATCGGGCTAAATTAGCACGTGTAATAAAGGAACCGATAAGCAGCTGCTTCTCTCTGAATCCTTATTCTCTCTCCTGTCCTCAGAGCAGCTTTCCAGCCTGACTCCTAAGGACTGTCCCCACCTCCTCCTGCAAGCCATCTCGGGGCCGCTCGCGGCTGCCACCGCTTCCACGCTCACCAACCCCATGGATGTGATCAGAGCTCGGGTGCAGGTAAGCTGGCTGCCCTCTCCCTGCAGCAGCAGCAGCGTGACGCCGGGGTGGGGTTTGCTCCCTTTGATCCCTGTGGCTTCGGGTGAGCTGCTCGCCTTCCGTGGGCTGTTTTGTGCTGCCGTCTCCCTGCTTCGTTTGCATTTGGTGTTAGGAGGAGGCAGCTCGGGTGGCTTCGCTACCTGCTTGTTGAAATAAAGCTCCCCTTCAAACCTGGAGTGTTTCAGGAGAGGAGAGGTGCCTCCAGCAGGCTTGGTTTGAGCAAAACTCGAGCTGTGGTGTTGGCCCAGCCCTTTTGAGGAAGGGGCAGATGGAAAGAAGGAGGGAACGGGTCTAAGAAACTTCCCGATGCCTCTTTAGGGCTTGCTGCTCTTTTTTTTTGGTCCCCCTGTGGGTTCTGGATGCTAGATAAAGGTTATTGGAGCAGCTGAACCATAGAATTCAGTTGGAGCAGAGCCCCAGGGCAGCTCAGGATGAAATCTAGCACCTCGGTGAACCTCTCTTTTGATTTTCAGGTGGAAGGCAAGAGCTCCATCATCCTCACCTTCAAGCAGCTCATGGCAGAGGAAGGGCCCTGGGGCCTGACCAAAGGCCTCTCTGCCCGCATCATCTCCGCCACGCCTTCCACCATCGTCATCGTGGTGGGCTACGAGACCCTGAAGAAGCTGAGCCTCCGCCCGGAGCTGGTGGATTCAAGACACTGGTAGAGGCAGAGGGTGGGAGAGAAACCTGCCCTTGAACCCTCTGCATCTGGACTGTCACGGTGGAAAGCTTTGTCTCTAGCTAACGTGGAGTGAGTTTTCACAGTACGAGGCAGAAGCAGGAGCAACTGCAATTCACCTCTTCAGATGGGATGGCAATTTGGTGCTCTGCTGCTCTTTCTGCTCCAAACCACCCAAAATGTGACCTTTGGCCACGCCTGTGACAGTTCCTTCAAGAGCAGCCAGATGCGTGAATGCATCCTGGCAAATTCTCGGTTCCCTTTTTTTTTTTTTTTATTATTATTTTAAATGAAAGACTTGCTGGTTGAAGCAAAAAGCCGGTTTAATTCCTTAAATTATTTTAAATTCTGTCGAACTTCCAAGCAGGGGAATCCAAGCAGACTGCAGCAGAGCCCTCTGGTGGGTCGTGTGCTGATTGCAGTTGTCCCGTGGGACGCTGGAGGACTAAAACTTAGCCAAGAAACTTTCCCCACTCACGCACTTTTCTTGGTGTGAGAAGAGAGTAACCTGGAACCACTTAACGACCTGATTTCCCGCGTTTTAAATAGATCTGTACATACCTTTTTTTTTTTTTTTGTATATTCTTGGACCTGTTTCCTGTCTCTCATCCTTCAAGCAGCAAACCTCGCTGACGGGCGAGTTGAGGGTCGAGTTGGCTGTTTGTGGTTAGTCGGTGGCGATTTTTGACACCCGTGTTTTTAATGTTATTTAATTTAATTATTTTTTTTTATTATTATTTTATTTCAGGGAAGCTTACTCTGATTTCTGGGGGACTGAGTGGTTGTTCCGTGGCCTTGTTCAATGTGTCGCTGCTGCATGTTCAGGGTGGCTGAGGCCACTTCCCTCCTGTAGTTAGTTTAAGCGAAAACCAGCGCAGAGCTCGGCAGCGTCGGATTTGCTCTGCTGCCAGCAGCCGAGGTGAGAGCCCAGCTTGACGTGAGCTGCAGCGGGATGGGAGGTAGGGAAGGAGAAATCTTGCACTGGCTTTTGATCCAGTTCAAACCTGACTGGCATGTTCATATTGAATGAGAAGCGATGGTTTGCTAATACAGCCTGAGCCGAAATCCTGCTGGTCCTGTTCGGGGAGGACGGGGATGATTCTTTGCACACTCTTGCCGGATCAAAATCTGAAGCTGTGGCGTGTTTCTGACACGGCAAAAACCCGCAGCCGAACGGTGAAGCGAGAGGCTGCTGCTTGGGGAGGAGGAGGAGGGAAGGGGGTGTTGGATTTCACCCTGCTGGTCTCAGTATTTGGGATTCACCTCGGGCAGGGAGGGATTCGTGCCCGATGCCAGCGTCTGCAGTTCAGCTGCCACAGGTGGAACCCGCACAGACAGCGACTGCTGGAGTCAGAGGGCAGAACCCGGCTCTGAGACGCAGCACTCCTTAATTGGCTTGCAGATGAGTCATCAAAGACCTCTTAATCCCCCTTCTAATTGTCTGCAGCGCTCGGTAAGGTGACGGATGTCTCCGAGCTGTCCTGCAGCCTGCTCTCCTGTTGCGTTTTTACTTTGATTCCCTTGCAGTCAGCTCTGTGGCCGCTGGTTCTGCTGGAAGAAGTGGGACCACAGGATTTCAGGGAAGCGTTGTGAGTTCGTGGTAGCCCCATTTTCATCCGCAGGCAGCGGTGATGCCAATTCCAACCAATAACCAGCCTCTGCCCAGCACCAGCGGGGTGAATTTTGGGGTGTCAGGGGAAGCAGCAGCCCCCACGAATGCAGGCAGATGCTCTCAAGCTCAATCTTTTCTCTCGTAACCGGAGTAGTTCTCGGTGACTAATAAAATTGAGACCTTCAACTTGATGCCTGGGCTTGAAGCGAGTCGGTCTGCCAGTTCCCGTCACCCCACAGCAACGCGTCCATCTTCTTTTTTCACACTTTGCCTTCTGAAGCAGCACCAGGAGGAACCTCCCTGGCAGAGCCCGAGCGAGAGGCCGCTGGCAGTGACCCTGCACAAAGCCAAAAAAAGCCAGGAAAAAAAAAAAAAAAGAAAAATGCGGGTTGAAGCACCCTGGCTGCTCTGGTGGGATTGGGGTGGGTGCTCGGTGTCCCAGAGTCCCCCAGTTCCTCCCCCTGTCCCCCCCATCCCTTCCCATGTCCTCCCAGTCACTCCTCCCCATCCTCCAGTGTCACCCCAATCACTCCTTGTGTCCCCCAGTGCCCCCCCTCTGCCCAGTCACACAGTCCCCCTGTCACCCCCCTTATCTCCCAATCACTCCCCCATCAACTCCCCATGTCCCCTCCAGTCCCTCCCAGTGCCCCCCACCATGTCCTCACCCCTCCCCGTGTCCCCTCTGCCCCCCATCACTCCCTGTATCCCCCCCTGGGCACCCCCCCGTGTCCCTCCAGGTACTCCCATCACTGCCTGTGTCCTCCCCATGTCCCCCCAGTCACTCTCGTGTCCCCCCCCAGTGTCCCTGTACCCCCGTCACTCCTGTGTGTCCCCCTCAGTCACTTCTGTGTCCCTCCCGTGTCCCCCCCCAGTCACTCTTGTGTCTCCCCATCACTCCTGTGTCCCCCCCCGTGTCTCCCCATCACTCATGGTGTGTCCCCCCCAGTGTCCCTGTCCCCCCATCACTCTCGTGTGTCCCCCCAGTCACTCCTGTGTCACTCCCGTGTCCCCCCCAGTCCCCTCCAGTCACTTTTGTGTCTCTCCCAGTGTCCCCCCATCACTCCCCGTGTGTCCCCACAGTGTCCCTGTCCCCTTATCACTCTCGTGCCCCCCATTCCTCCCCCTGTCCCCCCCCAGTCACTCCCATGTCCCCCCCACTCCTCCCCCCGTGCCCCCCATTACTCCCGTGTCCCCACAGTGTCCCCGTCCCCCCATCACTCCCATATCCCCCAGTGTCCCCAATTCCTCCACTACCACCCCCCCTCTCAGCCCCCTCCCCAAATTTCGGTCCCTGAGGGGAGCCTCGAGGGGGGGGGGTTGGGGGGGGGGGGGGGGGCGGTTTTGGCGCCCGCCGCATGCGCGCTGATGGCGGCGGGGCCGCGGCAAAATGGCGGCGGCCGCGGCTGAGGCGGGAAGCGGCGGGGCTGAGGGGACGGCGGCGGGAGCCGATGGCGGCCCCGAGGAGCTCGGGGCCGGGGTCCTCGGCCGCGGGCAGCTCTTCGCAGCCGTGGTGGACGCCTTCATGGAGAAACTGGTGGCGGCGGGGAGGTGAGGATGAAGGGGAAGGGGGGGGAGAAGAAGGCTCCGCGCCCCGGTGGTTGACGCCCGGTCCGTTCCCCCCCCCCTTCTTTTTGGCTCTGCAGCTACCAGAGGTTCGCCAGCTGCTACCACCGCTTCTACAGGCTGCAGCCCGAGCTGACCAGGAGCATTTACGACCAGTTCGTGGCCCAGCTGCAGGCTTCCATCAAGGTGAAAAGGGGAAGGGGGATCCCGGGGTGGACGCGAGCTCCGAGCCCCAGGTGGAAACCCCCCCTGCTCGGTGGCAAATACGCCTTAAAATCGGGGAAAAAAGCAATTAGAAACCCCCCCAGGTGGTCTGCCGGGCTTTATTTTCCTCAGGAAAGGTTGTAGCCTTCCCCTGAGGAGAACCAGGGGTAGGTGAGCAGGGTGATGCCCCACTGAATCCCTCTGGTGCCTTCCCTGCCAGGAGGAGATCCAGGAGGTGAAGAAGGAGGGGAACCTGGAGGAGCTTTTTAACTCGCTGGATAAGATCGTGGAGGAGGCAAAAGACTGGAAAGAGCCCGCCTGGTAAGAGCTATTTTGGTGGAAGATGGTTTGGGAAGCCCACAGGCAGCTCCGTGGGATGTCCGGGCCCTGCTGATGTGCTCTGTAGGCCTGGTGCTTTTGGGATCCTCCAAAACCCCACAGACCTTAACAGCAATGTCATTGTTCCTAAAACACCTGAAAACTCCTCTGTCTGTGCTTCTCTAAGCTGGGTCTTTTAATCAAAATCATCATAATGATTCCTTGTTTCTGTGTTTGGGGAAGTTAATTACATCCCCTGCCTCCACACCTCAGCTCACTGCAGAGTTTTGGGGAGGATTCCCTCTCCTCACGTGCCCCACAAGGGGCTACACCACGGGTGCACATCCCGTTATATCTGCCCATCCAGGCTTGGGCAGTGCTGAAGGTAAATTGCTGGGCTTGGTGAGCTGATTTGATGCGTTTTGGCAAAGCACAACTTCGTTTACAGTGTGTGAGATTAATTGCTGAGGGGAATCGAGGCCCTCTGGTGGCTTCACGTCCTGGTCCTTCACAGGCGGCCCAGTGGGATCCCAGAAGAAGACATTCGCAGCGCCGTGGTGCCCTACCTCCTGAAGCACAAGTCGTACCTGCAGAAAGTCCTGAAGGAGAAGGAGGAAGAAAATAGGAAGCTAGCAGAGTCTGTGCTTGCAGGGAGGGATCAGATTGCTAAGCTGCAGCAGCTGATAGACACTCGCAGACAAGCCTGGCAGGTAAAAAAAAATAATAATAATTTAAAAATCCTCTTCTTGTTGGCATCAGCCTGAGAGAAATGCTGTGCTGTGGTTTGACTAGCAAACGGCTGCACTATATTTAAGCCCTTCGCTCATGAAAGGCCTCACCAGGAGCCAAAAACTGCTGACGCTGGCCTGGAAGGCCTGAGAATTTTCAGTGGAAGCCTTGGATGGTTTTCCCTGGGCGCTCCCAGAGCGTGCTGAGTAGGATGTTCCAGGGGGCAAACGTTTAAAATCGGTGGGTTGTATTCTGTAGGTGCTGGGGACAGTGGAAACTGTGGAGAAAAGCACTGTGCTGAAGTTGGTGGTGGTTCTTTTCCTTCTAGGCGATTAGTAAAGAGCAACGAGAATTCATCATGACCTTCAAGGAGCCCCAGTGAGGAAGCAGAGAGATTCTGCACCTTCCACCTAGGAATTTTATCTTCAGCTCTGAAGCACTGACGATGCCTCGGGACGTGGGACACCGTGTGGCACGTACAAACCATGCAAACTTGAGTTCATCTTCACCTGAAAGAAACTTGCAGTAGAACCAGAAAGTTGCTGGACTCGCACAATTTGCTCCAAGTTTGTGAAGAACTATGAAATCACATCAGGATGTTTGGGACCAGATGACAAATTTGTATGCCCCCAGGTCTGATAGCCGGAGCGTGTCTGTACATCCCCACACTTCTTTAGCTCTCACACGCTTTCTTAGCACTACGACGAGCGTGATTCTGGCATGCTAAAGCCAAATTGGAGGCCTCAAAGGCATTTTAGGTGCATATTAGATAAAAATCGGTGCCTTATACATAAAAAAAAAGCACAGAGGGTGGTTGTGCTGCGCTCAGGAGTGAGGAGCCCACATCAGGCTCCTCCTGTGCCTTGCGTTTGTAGGTGTTCATGTCCAGTTCCCACTTCTTTAAACAACTCTGCCCATGACCCCTGAGAAAAGACGTCAGCATCTGCCTTATCCCATCAGGTTCCTCGTAGCCATAATATTCTTTTTTTCCAGCTGTTTTCCAGCCCTGCTCTGCTACCCACAGAGGAGCATGGTACATGGGCAGGGCGCTTCTTGAGGACGCAGGGACCTGTCCCTTGTTGGTGTGGAGCTGAGCAGGGCTTAGCGTGGCCCCACTGTGGCTTTGTGGGCTCGTGTAAAGGGACTGAATATTTCCCTAAGAAACCTCCTTGTTGATTTTTTGCATCTGTAAGCCACGGGTGGGTTTGGTGACACCCCCCAGAGCGGTTCTTCACCATCCCGTCTGAAATTTGCCAGCCACAGGAGCAAGCACTTAACTGAAGGCTGCCTGCAAGGGCTGTACTGAAACCCTACAAGTGAGGCTGCTCTTCAGAGGGAGGAGAAAGTCCTTCATCAGGGCTGGGAAGATAACGAGGAGCCTTATTGGGCCTGGCAGGGCTCAGTCAAGCATTTCCAGCAGATGCCAGGTCTGCCAAAAGCTGCGGGTCCTCACCTGTCAGCCCCCTGGCCTGTGTTGCACTGGGGCTGTCGGTGCAAGCTGCCTGGTGCGGCGTCGAACCAGGAATTCTGAGAACAAAGGTAGCAATTTCCAGCAAGCACAAGCCTCTGTTTCCAATTAGAGGCCGTTACAGCCTGTGATTGACTGACTTGGGCATATTTTCCTTTTGTCATAAACAAGCCTTCCCTCGCTGCATTATAATCTAAATAAATTGGGGCTGTTGCTTTCTCCCCCCCCCCCGGTCTTGGCTCCTGCTGTGCTTCCTTGGCCCACGTACTCTATAGTTTTATGGGTTTGTTTGTCAAAGGCTCTGGCTTCAGGAATTCTCTCCTCCTCCACCCCAAAGCCTCCGGTTCCGCTTTTCAGGACAGGGCAGGATTTGTAGGATCTGAGCGGCTGGGAAGTGGTCAGGATCCCAAAGGGGAAAGTCCTGGGCAGCTCGAGGAAGCTCGCGCTGCTCCAAGTCCTGAACCAGCTGCCAGGGGTGGCCGAAGGCTCTGAGCTCTGCTCATGTCGAGGAGTCGGGAAGAAGAAGTAAAGGGAAGGAGGAACCTGAGAGTTCCCTTCTCCAGCTTCTGCTGTCCCCTTTCCCACCGCTCAGTACCTGCCCCGTGCCAGCAGCCGCTTTTTGCCCTCCCAAAGCCCTGATTTGGGGTTTTACGAGGTGCTGGAGAGGATGTGGCCTGGGACAGCTGCTGCTGTCTGCTGGCCTCCTCCTGGGGCTTGGCGTGGGGAGCGGCCCCGCTGACCTCGAGCGGCTGCCGCTGGAGCACGCGTCGTCCCCAGGCAAAAATCACCCCGTGTGCCGAGGGGAAACCCTCATGGATTTTGTCAGGAAATGCTCCCAGCGTATCCACAAGCCCACTGGGAGCCCAGATTGGGGAGCACAGCAAGGAATCTCCAGGAATCTGCCCCCGGTGCCCCATCTCCCGTCCCATTAGGGGTTGGAGACTCAGTGCTGCCAGGCAGGCACCAGCCTTGGGCACCGGCCGCTCTCTCCTGGCCCGGGGCCGTGTTTCCCTCCCTGCGGGCTCCGGCTGCTTGCAGGGGAACTGAGTTCACCCCAAAACCACAATTGCCGCCTGTGCTGGCAGCTCCCGGCCCCAGCGGATGCGCTGGAAATAGCCCTGGTGGGGCTGCGGGGCCCCTCCTTGACAGCGCCCTATAAAACTGAGTGGGGACCGGGGGCTGCAGCGAGCGCGGTGCTGCACGGCCGGGCACCATGAAGGCCCTCGTCCTGCTGCTCCTGCTGGCCCTCCTGACCCTCGGCCTCTGCCGCAGGGGTATGGGGCATTTTAGGGGGGTGCCGGGCTGCGGGGAGGGGACCTACGCCGTGAGCTGGGGGGAGCAGAGGGGCTCGGGGAGAGGTTTCGTGAGCTTTGGGGTGGGTGGCGCGGTGCAGGGACAGGGATCAGGAGCCTGGATCCTTTTGTTATTTTTTTGGGGGTCTGGGTGAGGGATCGGAGCGGGGACTGGGCTGGGAGCAGGGTGAGGGGGCAGCTGGGGGGGGGGGCAAATTGGGGGGCATTGAGCACCTCAACCCTTCCCCTGCAGCCCCCGAGCACTCCGTCAGCGCCGACGAGTCGCCCAGCTCCGAAGGTGAGTGCCCGTGGTGCCCGTGGCCAGACACGGCCCTGACACCCTGGGGATGGGGATGGGGACGGGGACGGGGTGGGGGAGGACCCAGCCCTCCCTCACCCCCTGCTCTGTCCCCGTAGCCTTCATCTCCAAACGTGCCAGCGCCGAGATGGCGCGGAGACACAAGAGGAATTACGTCTACGACAGGTAACCCTCGCTCCCCATCCAGGTGATGAAATCCCATTTCTGGGGAGGGGCCCTGCTGCCAGGTCCTTTCCCTGGGTGCCTTTTTGCCCCTCCCCAACCCTCTCTGAGTGCCCCCATCCGTCCCCAGCAGCGTCCAGGGAGCTGCACCCGCCTGGAACCCGCTGGAGGCCAAGCGCGAGGTGTGCGAGCTGAACCCCGACTGCGACGAGCTGGCCGACCACATCGGCTTCCAGGAGGCTTACCGGCGCTTCTACGGCCCCGTTTAACCCCCCCCCCGGTGGCATCGTGGTCCCCTGGGTGCCGTGCCCCGGGCCACCCTTCGTTAATGCTCCCCTCCATTAATTGTGGAAAGAAATAAAAGCTCACACCGTGCAGCTGGCTCCTTCCTACTCTGGGTTGGGGGGGAGGCTCCTCCGTGTCCCCCCCCCCCCGTGAGGCCGAAGGCTCCCAGCCTCTTCTTCCTCCCTCTCCCAGCACCGGCAATGAGCAGCCCCGGTGTTAATTCAGCTTAATTTAAAGCTGCTTGACCCCAGGCATGGGAGGTATGAAGGGCAGCAATTTCTTAATGAGCCAGCGCTTCGTTAAGGCCAGATTTGATGGGGTGAGGGTGGGTAATTGGACCCCGGGCCCATGCACGGTGCCTTATCCCTTCCTGCTCCCCCAGGCTGCGTGCACACCCGGCCCCAAATTCAGCTCCTGCAGCCCCGGCGCTGACCTGGCCACGGCTCGGCCGGGGCACTGGGTCCAGCTAGGGAAACTGAGGCACGGCCCGCTCCCACCCCAGGGGGGCTCCTGGCCCCAGTTACCAGCTCTGGGGACATCCCCAGGAGGTGCAGGGTTAGGACTCGAACACTGAAGAGGAGGAAAAGCCCCATGGGCTCCTTGCAGCCCCCCATGAGCTGAGGAACGAAAGGAGCAAAGGAAATAACGTCCCTGCTTTAGAGATAAGGAAGGAACTCCCCAGATCTCACCCAAAATGAGCCAAATCATGCCACCGGGTCAAGAAATTCAAACGGGGTAGAGATGGCAAGGCTTTGGGCAGTCGTTCCCTTCCGAAAAGCACAAAGCTTGATTAGGAAATTGTGTCTGAGAGGTGATTTGTGCATTAAAACGGACCCAGCTCTGAAGCCAGGTAATTAGAGGAGAAACACGGGCTGGGAATGAGGACAGAACGAGGGGTACAAACGTCGTGTGTTTTATTGAGCCAGCCGCCGTGTCCGCATCCAGACACACGCCGTGAGAGCCCCCGAGCTCCTCGTCCCGCCTGGAGGTGCCCTCAGCCCCCCAGCAAGAGCAACCCGGGCACAAATCCACAGCCTGGGCTTCGTCTGGGCTCCAAAAAGGAGGCTGGAAGGGGAGACGCTGCCTCGTGCCTTGCAGCCAGAGGCAGGACCCACAGCGCACGGCTCCAGCCCTCCCCCCTCGCTCATTCTTGCAGCCACCCCAATTTTTGCCCACCCCATTTCCTCCTCCCATCCCCGGGTCAGTTCTGCTGGATGTTCAGAAGGGAAAAAGAGCCAAAAATCCGCGGCGGTGCAGGTGGCATCCAAGGATGGGAAGGACAGGAAGAGGCGCTTGGCACAGCCCGTGAAAACACAGTAAAAACAGCGCTTTTAGCCCGCAAATTACCTTTTTTTTTTCCTCTTATTTTTTTTGCTCTGCTTCCCAGCATGGAGGGGTTGATGGGGCAAGCTCGGAGCCAGTCCTAAAAAAGCTCAGGGCCAGGGGAATAGCACCGTGTGGCTGAGCAGTGCAGCAGAAGGGGTTTTTGCAAGGCTCGAGGGCTGCCCCAGGCTGTGGGGAAACCACGGGGCAGGGGTCCTGGGCTCAGCATCTTCCCTTAATCTGACCTTAAAGGTGGCAAGCTGAGCCTCGGGCAGCTTTGCCACCTCCCCTCGGGCTGTTTGGCAGTTTTTAAGATATCCCTTTGAGGGGCTGGGACCTTTTCTTCCTCTCCAGGTGGAAAAAAAACCATTGGGGTTATATTAAAACAACCCCTCCGGAGAGCAGGGCAGGCTCTAGGGGATGTGGATGAGGAGAACGGGGGCACAGCCTTGCTACCTTTCAGGAAAAACCCCTCTGATCCTGCCCTGGGGCTTTGTAAGAGGGTTTGGTGCAGAAAGGGCCAATTTATTTGTTTGGGGACAGCTCCAGCCCTGGCCCCCAGCCCTGCTCCTGTCCCCCCCAGCAGCTCCAGGAAGAACCGAGACGCTCTCACTGCCAGCACGAGGGGCATTCCCTTTTGGGCACTGCTTTATTTGCGTTTCCCCCTCCTCCAGCTCCAGCCAAGGGAGCACCGGGCCCAGGGCAAAGCTGAAAAACGTCCCCAAACCTCAGCCTCCGGCTTTCAGAGCAGCAACACCCCCCCCAAAACCCTCCACACTTGGCACTAGGTGCCAAGAAAGGAACGGGAGTTGAGCTTTAGGACTGCAACTCCAGCCGGGCTCCACCAGGGAGGTGCAGGCTGCAGCCCCTTCTGCCCTGCAGCACGGAGGAGGATGGTTTTCTTCAGCAGCAGGGGAAAAAAAAAAAAGGGGGAAAAAAAAATCCCACTGAGCCAGGCCCCTAGTGAACAAGGAGGGCATTTCAGCACTCTCCAGGCCCCCAGAGAGGAGGGGGTCCCTGCTCTCCACCACACATCGCTCCCAGGCCCACAGGGGGCTTCTCTTTTCTCCTCCCATCCCCATCAATTAAAAAGGAGCTAGACAGACAAACGGCTTCAAAATAAAAAAAAAAATTGGGAGCACAGGAGGAGCGACCAGCTTCACAGCCCACCTGAGATCTCTGAACCGTGCCCAAGAAGAGCCGGAGTCTTTGACTGGTGGTGGTTCCTTGGTTTAGCCAAGGAAAGCCCCGCAGGTTTTGGGAGAAGCTGAAAAAGGAAAAAATCAGTGGGGAAACGCTGTCCCTCTCCCCTCGCCTTTCCTCGAGTGCGTGGCCCTGCTGGGGCCAGCTCCGGGCGTGATTTAAAGCTTGGCTTCTCTCCCCGCTGTGCTACCAGGCTGCATGCTGCAAAGGGAACACAAACTGCAAGACAAACGAAGCAGCTGGGACTTGTGCTATGTTTCCTTTGTTTTTTTTTTTTTTTTTTTCTTTTTTTTTACCTGAAAACAAGGAACATCCTGCCAACTCCAGTACAACGCATGGCGGGAGGAAGGCTTTTGGAGCAGCTTCTGGCTGGCCCACGTGAAAAACAACCGAGTGGAGAGGACTAGTGGTTTGGACTTGCATAGCTGCTGTTAGCTCACGTGGGCAGAGAGAGCTGGATCTCCATCCCGTCGCCGCAGATGAATTACCAAGAGGCCCTTCAGCCCCGTCTCCCACCGCTCAAGTTGTCTTGGGAGCAACCCGTGTCTTCATTTCCAGGCATCAGCACGTGACGGGACGTCAAACGCAGGTTGCTGGAGGTGCTGGAGGTGGATGGAGGTCTGAAAGGGCCCTCGAAAGCTCAGGCAGGGAGTTTTGATCTTCCAGCATCCAGCTGTGGAGCAGCTTCCCTTCTTCACGGGATGCTAAAAGCACTGGACAGTTTGTGAGCTGCCCCGGAGGGATGCGAGGAGGGGGGGAACACGACGACCACTCCAGTTCTGCCACCCTCTCCAGCAGGACGTAGCAGCAGTGGTGGCAGAACAGCCAGCAGAATAGAGAATGGCTTTGAGATCCTGCTTCCTCCGTTAACGCCTCACTGCAAGGTTTAAAAAAAGGGAAAAAAAAGGAAAAAAAGAGGAAAAAAAGACGCATTGGGACTGTTGGTGTCTGCTGGTTTGATCCATCTCAGTCTCTGCATTCCAACCGAGTGGTTGAGCCTCACTGGGGCTTGAATCCTGCGTGGTTCTTCCTCTTCCAGCAGCTCTGCTGGACTCGACTCCTTTCCTCCAAGGCCTGAGGCTGGAAGCAAAGAAGCAGGAGGGAGCAGGGAAGGGGGAAAAGGAGAAAAAAAGGCAGGGGAAGAGTCCTTTTCACCTCTCTCGAGCAGCCTGGTCGATCCCTTACTGCTCGTGAAGTGTGCAGCTCGTCGAGGAAGCAAGGATGTGCACCAAGGCCACGGGCGCAGCGCTCTTCTCGCAGGCCAACATCCCTTTGCACTGAGCCCGCTCCATGGGGACAGGGAAAGGAAATAAATATGCTTGTTCCAAAAAACAAAAAATTATATTAAGAGCTTTTTTCCCCCCCCTTTTAAATAGCATCATTGTCTCCTTTTCTCTCTGACATTGGAAGAGTATCCAGAACCCCAAAGGAACTCCACTTCTTTTTTTTTTTTTTAATATTATTTATAGATAGAAAAACTAAGAATTGAAAAGGAAAAAAAAAATCCTTGAAAAATAATTCATTCAAAGGGGAAAAAAAGAGAAAAAAAAAAAGTACGTTTTCCTGTCACCAGATTGCCAAGCAAAAGCTCAACACTCTTTGGATCTTCTTTGCCAAGCTCGGGGGGCTCCGTGTCTGCTCTGCTGGTTCGGTTCCGTTTAAGTCGAGTCCACGCTTTGAAGCCGCCTGCCCATTTCAGCTGACCAAGCAAGCTTTTGGTGGGGAAGGAAGGGGGGAAAAATGGATGACTGCCCGTCTCTCGCCCGTCCCTGCCGACTGGGAGAAGGGCAGAGCTCTGCCTCGGCCGTGCCGAGGTTGCCTCTCTCTTCTCAGAGCAGTTGGCGCCGTCAGAGATGTGCAGCCGTCTGGTTGGGGTGCAGGTGGCGGGTGTCCGTGTGCGTGCCGAATCAGATTTGATTTTTTTTTTAAATTATTTTCTTCTTTTTTTTTAATTTTTGAAGGTATTTTTCTTATTGTCGTTGCTGCTGCTGCTGCTGCTTCGTGGCTGAGTGTCGCCTGGATGTTTGTTTCCTTTGTTCAGACGCTGCACGTTCCGAGAGGGGGAGAGAAAGGTACACCAACCCGATGCCCTTCTGAACATCAGCCCATCTCTTTCCACTGCTTGTAGAACTCCAGAACGTTTTTTATTTCTACGCTGGCGCTGGTGGCTGCCTGGATGGCAGACTGCAAGCAAACAGACACCACAGGTTATTTTTTTTCTTGCCCTTCACAACCTGGAGATTCTCGGCCACGGCTAGAAGGCCCAGCTCTCCTTCATGCTGAAGTTGCTGTGGCATTAAAGGCCTGTACAGACACACAAATTATTTCCCTCTCCTCCCCCAGGATTATTTTGCACCACTACAGCAAGCTGGATCGAGGGGCCTTCAAGGAAATATGTGTAGGGACCAAGAGCTTCCAACTAAACATGGAAAATCCAGGACTGTTTTTACTCACTGCAGAAAACATTAAATAAAAACCCTCTTGCCAACCCAACCGGATTTTAATCTTGCTAGGAAGCAGGAGGGCTGAGCTCAGCACAGAATTACTGACCTGCATGGGTGCTGAAAGCGTGCTTGGGTCTTCCAGCTGAAAGCCTGTGATGATGGTGACCATCCCCGTGGTGTCATCCTCTCCGTTCCCTTGGGACACCGTCAGCTGTTTGCAGCTGTCCAGGATTTTATAGAGATTCCTGCCACGCAGATGCAAAGAAAAGAGAAAGAAGGGAGACCACTTGTTTGTGCAAACAGTTTCAAATATTCTTAGGATGATGCACTGAAAGCAGGGCTGTTTCTCTGCTGCCTGTTGAGGGCTTTTCTGGGACCCTTTTTAGGGCCAGAAGCGTTTGGTGTCACACACGATGCGCAGAAGGACGCCCTCCCCATCCTCTCTGGGGAATTTGACTGTCACCCACACAACATCAAACCGAGCAAGCTGTAGGACTGCTCCCAGCACTAACACTTCTCTCCAGAACCACCTGCCTGCTGGGAATCGGGCTCAGACACCTCCAGCTGCTGTCATCTTACCAGGCGTCTAAATCCTGTCTCTTCAATTTATGCCTCTCGAAGCTCTTCCCGACATCTTTCTGGCAACGAATGTACCTACGGAAAGATCAGAGTCACTGAGCTCACACTGAGGCTGTCACACAGACTGCAGTCAGTGCTCTACAACAGGTCTGTCAGGGTCCCCAGGCACCTCTGGCTTTTATCAGCCAGAGTAATACCTAAAGGATGGCTCCAGAACCCCCCTGTGAAGCCCCTCAGACCACCTCCCCCCTCTCATCACTGCCGCTGGGTGCACTTCACAGATCCCACAAGTGTTTCCAAGGCTGCCAGCCCTGACACAAGCCTTGAAGGTGCACTTTGTCTTCGCAGAAGTGCTGCTGTTTGTCCTGCTGCAGCAAACCTGGGTAATGCTGCTGAAGAGCTGCGACTCCGCTCCTCGGAAGCAGCCACATTTCATGGCCAAGCCCATCTGGAGAACCAGCTGCCAAGTCTGTTATTTCCCCACCTCCCCTCTTGCCAAGCGCATTCCTGAGGCCTGGCTTTCCCTCGGCCCACTCCTCACTCTGCTCTAAGGGATGCACAGCCTGCTCCCACCTCTGATGCTTCCTTCCATCCCAAAATACCCCCGTTACAAAACCAAGGGCAGAGCATTCTGCCTCTCCCATTCTCACCTGTTTCCCTTTTTAAATTCTGCCTCCAGATACCGGATGCTGTCCCGAGCACCTGCGTTATCCTTTTTCAGGAAGTCTAAGCCATCGATCACTAACAGAAATAAAAAAAGAAACAGAGCCATCTGCCTTAGCAAACTCATCCAGATGTGTCAGGAATTTCTCAGCGTGACACGAAGCAGAGCTCCCGTACCTATTCGAGGGATGATGATTATGAACCTCCCGCTGGTGGCCAGCTGCTTGACCACAGCCAGGTGCTGGCAGAGGGCCTGGGTGTCCGGGACAAGGTAAGGAGACATGGCTGACTGTGCTTTGGGCTGCTGGAGACTTCCCTCCAGCTGAGAAACCTCCAGCTGAAACACACAGAGAAACACAGAGAGACTTGCTTTAACATTACGGTGAAACAAACGATGGAAGGAGGCAAAATTCCCCTCCCGGTGCTCCATCCGACCCTCCCAACCTTCCAGCACAGAGAAGTTGTGCAGGAAGCAGAGAGCTGGAAGTGGTTGGTTCCATCCCACCCATCACAGCTCTCTTTTGCAGAGAAAACTTCTTAATTCTGCATGGAATGGGAAAAAGGGAGGGAGATCTCCCCCCTTCCCTTCCCAATTTCAGACATTTCAGGGGCGTCACTCTGCCAGGGTTTAGACAGCAAGCAAAGGTCTCCTACCTGCAATCGAAGCTGAGCCATATCTCTCATTAGCCTGTTCCGACGAGCTTCCTCTGCAGCCTAGTTACAAAAACAAACTTCCAAATCAATTAGCAGGAAACACGAACTGGCACAAGCAGCCACTTGTAGAAACAGGATGAAAAGGGGACACCTGAGTAGCTTTTGGAGGGTAACAGGAGCAAACCTTCCAACTCCAACCCCAAATCTGTTTGATTATAGTTCCAATTTAATAGGAATGATGCAGGAAATTGTGGCAAGCATAGAGAATGAGCCCACCTCTGCCAACTCACCATGTGAAACTGGGCTTGGGCCTGGTGCAGCAAGTTGTCTTGCTCTGACTGTGCTATGCTGATGAAGATCCCAAGCTCTGAGTTGAACTGCAGGATGCTGCCCTGCAAGCGGGTAATGAAGTGGCCAAAGCTCCGAATGCAGCAAATCCGAACAACAGACTGCAAAGAAGCAGAAAACAGCCCTCAGAGGAAACATTTCTGATGAAAACGTGCTGCTGAATAGAGGGACACGTGGCAAGGGCTGCAGGGAAAGTCTACAGTTGGCCAGAAAGCTGAGAAGTGTTTGGTGTTTGCAGCCTGGGTTTCCTCAGCTCAAAAAAGCTCCAGAAAACATCCACAGGCTTTCCCTCAGAAACCTCTGCTTGAGCAGGGAGAAGAAATCAAATGAAATTGCAACCTCTACATTCATTTTGGGGCAGGCACTACTCTTTGTTGTGCTGCTGGGAGAAGGCAGCAAAAGGTGAGCTCACGTGGGATGTGACGTTGATGTTTTTTGCTCCAGCTGCCCCAGCAGGTTGAGAGGACATTCAGGACCTCACCCAGCCGGGCTGCGATTTAACAGCGTGGGGTTAAGATGTTAGCATATTCCCCACCCCGAAGGAAGCAGACTGGTCCAGCAATGCAAAACAGAAGACCAGTTGTTTGTTGTTTTCTTTCTGAAGACAGCTACACCACCCCTAAATTATCACCTTGGTCCTTTACATTTGGGGAAACAGACAGAAGTGCTCTGCGAGGGCACGCAGCGCCAAAAAACACAACGTTTCACCAACTTCTGCTTTTTCTTGTGTAGGATCACAGGACGTATCCTGCAACTCTGACCCTTTCATCCAAGGCAGGGCAGAGACAAAACTCTTCTGTCCAGACAGAGAGGTCAGGAGATTGCATGCAGCAAGGCTGGCATGTGACTGTGCTTCCTTTCATAATGATTCTGACAGAGAAGGGGGGGGAAAGCACGCTGGGTTTTTGGACACAGACGACTTCAGCAACCACCAATAACAACATGAACTCAGACTCAAGGGTCTGAGTCACTCTGGGGTCTGTTTTGGTGATAAGAAGAACCAGATCTTCACCTGCACGGCTAAGATAAGCTGCACTTCCAGAAAGGCAAATGCAGTTTGTGCCAAGATTCGGGATTTACCCTGACTCACCTCCTCCACTGCTGAGAAAATCGGTCGGTCCTGCTCGAAGTTAAACCTCTTGTGTGCATTTTTCAGAGGGGGCAGATTTCGCAGGGCCACATCTTCTGGGAGCAGCAAGTTGGTGTGCAGGTCTGGCAGCTCGGCGCCGCTCAGCATGTCCTTGACTTCATTACAAAGGTCCAGTCCTGGGAAGGAGGGAGGAGAAGCACACCAACATATGCTGATTGAAACAACCGATGCCGAGACAGAGGAAAAACGCTCTAAGGCACATAATGCACGGTGAACAAGGGCGGAGGTTTGTAATTACATAGGTACTGTGAACATGTGCTGGGGGAGGAATGCTGTTAACAAAAAGGCCACCCACAACATGAAGAGTAACTGCTCCAAACAACCAGCTGAGGAACTCCTCTCTGCTCAGAAAAGCTGTAGTTTGGAGGGTCAGCTTTCCCATCCCTTCCAAAAGAGAAGCATCCCTCCAAACTATGCTTCCTAACACCCACGTGGGTTTTTAGGCTGAGGTGCAGGGCACATCGTGAGCATCCAAAGGTTGAAAACTGATTTCCATGATTGCCACGATGGAATCAGACCCTCACTTATGGTCTTGATTCCAATCAGGTTGGCCACACAAGGACTTCAAGCACACAGGTGTGAGAGTTTTGGTTATAGGCAGCCCCACATCATGGATTCATGGAGCTGAAGTCTATAGGACAGTATTTAACTGGAGCAGTGTTTAAATAAGAAAATAACACATGGAAGAAGTCACTTCGCATTGGGCTTAAAGCAAACTGCTACTGGAAACATGGAAAAACCACTGAGGCTTGCTGAAACACTGCGTTGCCCTTTCCTTCTCCCCTACCTGATTCCTGCAGGTCTGCAGCAGAAGGCAGAAGGTTCAGGAGCACGGACAGCCTGTTCCACAGGCTCTGAGAGCTCTGCAGAACAAAACACAAAAGGCCACAGAAATCGTCAGGATAGATGTATGCAGTAACCAGGCCACGTGGGCTTCCCATTCTCTTTCGCAGACCTCAAAATGCTTTAAAAACATAAACTTCACGATGCTTTTTGAGGCCACGATGATCTTAATTCAGCTGGTGGGGTGTGGAACCTCACCTCCCATCCAGGACTGGGCCAACAGTTTCATTATGCCCTTAGCAGCCCCAGCCCAGCCCAGGGGATCTGAACAGACACAGCCCTGGAGCAAACACCGAGCCCAGTTCCCACCTGAGCACACATGATGATGAGGTCTGTGTTTGTCCTCAGCCAGTCCAGGAACACCTTGACGGTGAGAAGCAGCCCCTCGTTGGTCACGATCTCCAGCTTCTCCTGAAGGGATCGCTCGTTCCTGCAGGATTTGTTACTTGAAATGCTCTCCTCAGAGTCGGACACATCGTCTGGAAAAATAAAAGGGAAAACGAGATGATGGCAGGCATTAAACCCCCCGAGAAGCCAAGCCTTACGGGTGTGAGAACAGTGCTGAGCTGGAAGAGTCAAGTGGAACTTGTCAGTGCCTCTGCATATCCTGACAAAGCCAGTTCTCTGCCCCCTGTGCTGTTGATGAGTGTATTGCTGTTGCACTTTATTCCTCAGTGATAGAAGATTGCTAAAATGGCTCTGTGAAAACCTGACAGAAGTCTTAACCCTCTGCAGCTGCCTTTGAGATTCTGCAACAGAGCAGGGGGGAACAGCACGTGCCAGCACGAGGACGGCATCGTTCACTGCACAGAACAGGGACCACCAGGTGGGTCAACACGCACCCAGCTTTGGGCTACACAAGAGCAGAAAACAGCAGCATTATTTTACAAGCCAGGGGACCATGAGAACTTCAATATTGAATATGTTTTGTCATTTTGTCATTCTGCAGACCCGAGGATCTCAAAGCCAGCATCCAGGGCACAGCAACATCCCTCAATGACATCAGGCCAGCTACACGAGCAACCTGAGGTCAAGGTAGCAGCAAGCGTGGGATTGGCTGTGTTCTACTCCAGTCCCTTATTTTAATTGCACAGTCACTTCTGTCCATTAGCACAGCGATTATCATTCAATAAATGCTCAGAATCAAAAGGGAGGAAGCAATTTATGCAGAAACCACCCCCAACAGAGTGTTAAAACCGTGAACTAGCCCCGGTTTTGAAACAGCACAGCTGAGGGAAGGAGAGCTCCAAGCCAAAAAGCACAGGGATTCATTCAACCTCTCACTTTCTGCATCTATAAAGGCAACAGGACCACACGATTCAGATACATTCCTGGGTCTGCAGCTTCTGCATAGCCCACTGAACATATAAAGGAAAATGTTAAACAGACCAAACCCCTTTTGTTTCTTTCTTTCCCCCAAACTCTTTCAAGTGGCTCCAGAGCCAAGCTGGGAGTCACAAATTGCTCCCACGATCTAATGCTTCCCCTTCAAATCCAAACCCAGGCAGAGCCTGAATCAGGCCCATTGAGTCTGGCAGCACGATGCAGAAATGTTTCCTTGCTCCAGGGAAGCGGGGAGGAACGACAAACAAGACTGAACAGGCCCATGTGGTTTTATCTGAAACACAAACAACGCCCTGTAGTGCATCAGATCTCCCTTCCAAGCTGTTCTTTCCCAGAGCATTACTCGGTTGCATAAATGGTGTGGTGACAGAGAAATCACAGCTCCACCTGCTGTGCAGCTGCAGTTTGGTTCAGCACTGAATTCAGCGTGGAAGCCTTCAGAGGGTCACAGAAAGTGGCCCTCAACTCCTCTTGCACGCACCTAGGACACGTCTTCCAGACAAGCCACAACAGTTTTGGTGACATGATGGCTCGTGGAAAACTTCCTCGACTGCGTCTGCACTGGGAAGGATCTGATTACAGAGATCGTGGGGAAGAGGAAGATAATCCAGACTGCTAATCCCTGCTGGAATTACCCCTGGTACTACATCAGAGGTGCTCAGCACCTGGCTGGAATTATTATTCTGCCTGCTGAGCAGAACAACAGCTAACACTGGCTGGCTGCAGGTGTCTCCTTTGCTCGCTTGCATGGGATCCCAGATGTCAGGCAAGAAGCAAAGCTCCTCCAGGAAACACCCAGCCCCAGATTTGTATGGTACGTGGGCAATCTGCTCATCCAAACCTGCCCGAAGGAGAATTTGCAGGATAGAAGGGGGTGGATTTTAGCAAACAGACTGCTCCGAGCTTGCAGCCCTCCACAGAAAAGCACAACACGCTTCCAACGTCCTTACCTTGCTCTGCCAAGCTGGGTTTCTCCAGATCTCCGTTGACGCATGGCTTGTTGTCCAGCCCATCCTTTAAGACAGCTGGCTCACAGTTTGGTTTCAGAAGGATGTTGCTGAAAGTGGGAGCCAAGCGAAAGCAGCGTTTGGTCTGGAACAGCTGGGTGGACATGGCTTGGAGGTTACTGGCTATGCTCGCGTCGTTAGTGCTCAGGGAAACGGGTCCATTCACTGCCGAATCTGGGGTCTCAGTTTTAGAGATGCTCGGGATCTTAGAGTCCCCAAGCCCACTGCCATCTACACAGTTTTTTAAGGCCTCTTTGGGCCCACTTTTGCCTCGGCTGCTTCCCTCCTCACCCGGCTCATCTTCCATGTCCTCCAAGTCAGACCGAGATTCTTGGCTGTTCATGTCAGAGTCCGTCTCCACATCAAAAGCAGCTTCTGCTTCCTCGTCACTCTTCTCTGAGCCACTTTCTGAGCCATCGCTGCCCTTTGTAGAGCCCTGGCTGGAGTCAGAGTCAAAGCCCTCACTCAGGTCACTCTCATCCACCTTCTGGGGGTGGCGACGGCGACGCAAACAGGAGAGGCGAGAGTATTTCTTGCTTTTCTTGCAGTCATTCTTCCGCTGTTCCTCTTTGGGCTGGTGATTGGCCAACTCAGCTTCGGCTTCTTTCTCAATCGAGTTCAAAGGCTCCCGCGGCTCCTGGTCATCTGCAGACATTTCAAATGAGGCCACAAGTTAGAAAAGCACCGATGTCTCACACAAGCTGCTTGCTGGCCCCGAGCCAGGGGAACCAGCAGCACAAATTTCAGCCATCGCTTCTATTATTGTCTTTCCCCAGAAAAAGAAGTAATGACAACCCTGAGAGAATGACTCAGACACTAAAAGGGCAGCCGGAAAGACTCGAGAAGCCTGGATTCCTACAGCCCAAGCTGTGCTGCTCCGTTATCAGGCAGCCTCAATGCTGAACATTGTCAAACCAGCACAGAACACGCAGCTGAATTTTAATTTTTCTACCCGGCTTTCTAAAATCTGAGAGCCAAGTGACCCACCTAGCAGGCCAGGAGCGTGTGCCAGTCACCTTGATGAAACCAGCCTCCCCACCTCACAACCAGACTGAGTTGACCTCATCCCTTTCCTCCACCAACACGCCCCGAGCCTTTCCAGCAGCCCTCTGTCACCCTGCCAGCTTCAAAACCCAGGCAGGGGAGGAGTCGTTCACTGTTGCTTTTGGCCAGGAAAAGTCCAGCCTTGCATTCTGTGAAATGGTACAAATTGACCGTTTGGAGGGGAAAGATTAAGTGGTTTTCTTCTCTGCTCAACAGGCTCCACCAGCAGCTAAAGACCTGCTTTTGTCTGAACAGAGATGAGGCGTGAAGAGTAGGGCCAGCCTCCCCTACAAACTGCTCTGCCCAGGTGTTTTACCTGAGATCATCTCAGAGGAAGAGAAAAAGAGTCCAGTAAATAACAGAGAATGCAGACAGAACAAAAGCAGCACAGACTGGGGTAAATAGATGATGAACAAGCTGCCAAAAGACACAAAACCGTAACTCCTTTCAAGACAGCAAGCGACCCTTCTATTCTACAATGATTCTGCTACTCGCTGAGAGCATCTAAGTGGAGACCATCTCCCCAAATTACCCATCTTTGTGGATTTCAGCCCAGCAGTCAAAGATTGAGATGTTTTTAGCACCACTCAGGCACGATGCTAAAAAACCCATGTCCAGGAGATTTAGGAAAGGAAAGGAAAAGCCACCCCCTTATCGACATGCAAGTGGGGAGAGCCAGCTTAGTTCCACCTCCATCCTCTTACCTGTGCCATCATTCTGAAAGGCTGGGACTGGATTTTCCCCTTCTTCCAGCTCTGCCTGCAGCCGCATATTGACGTGATTTATCAGGTGAGAGAAGAGGGCCAGCGTGAAAGCAATGGCTGCGCTGTACTGCTTTGAACCTGCAAGGAGACAGCTTAATGAGGCAGAGGAGCCTGACCACTAGCCCAAAACACGAGCGCCCACTAAGACTTCTTCTGCCTAATTGGACTGCTGATTGTTATCAGATCACTTGATTTCCAAATGGCTGAAGGCACTGGTTACCTGCCCTCTTGAGGCTGTGAACACTCATAAAGCAGATGATCACCATGCGGAAGATCAGGAGATCGGGAAGGAAGGAGTAGCCGCTCTCATACTCTTCTTCATCTTCGCTGGTTGAGCTCAGGTTAGGAGGAGAAGGCAGGTAGAACAAGCACAGGTTGAAATCCTCCAGTACAGACTGGCAGAGTGACGTCAGCTCAGAATCCAGAGAGCTTAACGGGAAGAAAAAATTAACAAGAATTATTATTCAAGACCCAAACTCCTGGCAATGGCTGCGTGTAGACTGACCAAATCTGGCAGAAGCTACAGTTGGGCAATCCTTTGCCCTGGGAAAGATAAAGCAAAGGGGAACATAACGCAGGCAACCACAGGTATGAGAAGCAAGTGGGATGAATCAGATTACATTTTCCTCTCCAAGGCTGATAAATTAAAGATAAACTATAACTAGGGCATGTCCTTGCAAAGAGATGGGTCACCAGAAAAAATACGGGGTGGGATGGGGTCAGCAGATGGACTCACACATCGAGTCCCAGGCCCAAAGCGACCCTCCTGCAGACTAGCACAGGAACAACCACAGTCCTTATCTGCACATCTCCTGTAATTCAAAGATCTCAAAACCACTTTACACCTAACCTAAATAACCGCTGGATGACTTTTTCCCCGGGAGCTCAGGCTGTAGCCATGAAGAAACGGGGCACTTCGATGTTAAAGACAGCAAAAGTTTCAGATCCACCGCTCAGCTAAAAGGATCACAACACACAAGGATCACAACACACAAGTTAGGGACTCTTTTTTCCCTCCTCCCATAGCTCTAACTCACAGCCACGCAAGAACATTCTCCTGTAGCTATTAGCCACTTCAAATGAAGCACACGTGGTTTTCAGTATAATGGGCTGTAGGAGTCTCCTCCTTACCCCCAAATTTTTTTTTGCTTTTTAGCAACAGGCTTTAGGGAAGCAACAGGCACAAGTTGCAGTAAAGGAAAATAAAAATCTCTCCATAGTAAAGGTGGTGAAAAACTGGAAGGGGAACCAGAGAGGTGTGAAATCTTTGTCCTCATATCCACTGAAAACTCAACTGGTTGAAGCTCAGAGCAACCTCACCTAATTTCACATTTGAATCTATCTTTACAGCAGACCCTACTTTGGGGAAAAGACTGAACCTCTAGAAAATCTCTTCCAAACTACACTATTCCATGATGAATTTAATTGCAGTCTGTGTACTAGCCCTTTAAAACGCCTGCTTTATTTCAAGAGGTGAATTTAGCATCACCTGAAAACCTCCCAGCAGAAAAAGACTTCATAAAGCTTGGACCTTTTGGCAAAAAGCTTCAGCACAGGCACCATTATCCTGCAGGGAACAGCCTCTTCCACTTCTGAATGCCTGCTAGGGTGAATTATTAATGGAAGATAGAATCTGTCATGACCTTACCTGCTCTTTGGTTGCAAAAGGCTCTGCAGGTACATAAAGCTCACCAGCAACCTCTTAATGTCTTTGCACCTAAAAAGATTGCGAAGAAAACACTGTCAAGCAGGTACCCTCCTGCAGGTATCCATCCCTGAGATGGAAAAGGCTAACAGAGCTCTACCAATAGGTAAATCAGGTCTCGATTGATAACTACATCCTGAGGAAACTGCAGAAAAAAGGTTAGTTTACGTATTTCTGCTTTTCACCCATGCCTCGATGCTCCTGTACAGCCACCAGCTCCAGGGGAGAGGGAGAAATACATCACCTCAACATCTATACCCAGAGAGCCTTCATATTCTCTCCTAAGATCATGACCTGAGAGACCTGGAATGGGATCTAAACTGGGGCTCCCCGAATTTTGACACTTGCTGCCTCAAACGGGTGACCCAGCAGTTCCCATTTCCCAGAAAGACATTGCTCCTGACCCAGAGTAGGATATTGGTGTGACTGCAAACCCTCAGCCCGCACCCCTCTCCTTTTCCTTGCCCTCCTACCGTTTCTTGCTGGGAGACAGCTTCCTGGTTTCACATTTCTTCAGCTGGTGATACATTTTGGCTGCTTTGTCGTACAGACGCTTCAGGTTCCCATAGGCACCTTCGAAGGACACTTCAGACTGGATACTGAGATATGGAAATAAAACACATCAGGAGTTATTTTGCCACAAGGTTGCTCGTGTTCTATGGCTTTACTTCCCCAGAGAGTTATTCAGGCATTTAACACGAAGATGGGTACAGCTAAAGAACTTAACTCCCCCTGAGATCTGTGAATCCCACTCCAAGCTGCATCACGGCTCTGTCTGCAACGTTTCCACACCTTTTTTAAATTTGTGCCTTAAGGCCATGTTTCGATATCTTAATTCCCTCCACCTCACCATGCTGGGTGCCTCACTTAGCACTTTTACACCCCTTCAGACACAGCTCTCTAGCCCAGGCATTGGGTCTCAGCTGAAACACTGCCCTGTGTGCGTTTGTTTAGTGGTCAAAATAAAGGAGAAAAGAATCTGACACCAGCAACCACAGTGCACTGATTCTTTGCCCAGAAAGCCAAGATCCTCGCAGACACTCACCAGCGTAAATAGCAATAGGTGGCTTCCACGTTGTAGTATTTGCTCCCAGCCAATGTCCCCAGCTGATTAAAAGGCATGCCTGTAATGAAAGAGAGGGGCAATGGAACTAACTTAGCTCCTCCAATGGCCCTGCTAGAAAGCAGAGCCTTTCTTCCTCACTCTGTTTCATGTGAGAGAGAAAACAGGTGGCACCAACAATGCTAAAAAGCTGCAGTACAAAGAACTGGACTACTTGATTCTTTCACCACTTTTTTTTTTTTTGGCTTTATGGTGCTTTTGGTCTTCTGCACCTTCCTGCTGGCTATCTGTGTAAGGAGAGCAAACAACTCCTCCTCCTCCTCTGTATTAATAATGACAAGACCTTGACTCTGTCATTCTGTATTCATCTTGTCAGCATTTAAGAGTTTTGTCCCACCTCACTGCGCTACATAAATGTTGGTCAGTTATTGGTATTTGGGATCAGACTGAACAAACACCTCAGCAAGAATCCTGCAAAGACAGCACAGAGAGCAAATCTCTTTGGAACATCCTTTTTGAGATAAGACAGGCTCCCAACTCTTGCCACGTGTTCTTGTAAAGTAGTTCCTTCTAAAAGGAGACAGGAACACATGAGATTGGGGGTTAGAGGTGGCAGTGGCAAGGCACAGAGAGGAGCAATAACGCTCTGCTTCTGGCAATGGGCAGCTGGATTTTCCCTCAGCCAGACAAACCCAATTTTACCACATCCATGGAGTTTGACCTTCTCAGATGAGTAAGCTGAGGCCATGCGGGGAGACAACCTTTGCTCTATCTCCTCTGTTTGGCTTGTCAGCAAGAGAGAGTTTCTCAGAAAAGGAAGTGATTTTAACAAGGGAATAAAACCACTCCTCTCTCAGCAGCAGGATGTAAACCTGAACAAAAACCACTACCATTGTTTTC
Organism: Anas acuta; assembly: GCF_963932015.1. Taxonomy (NCBI): domain Eukaryota; kingdom Metazoa; phylum Chordata; class Aves; order Anseriformes; family Anatidae; genus Anas; species Anas acuta. Next base: position 1,539,314 of record NC_089006.1, on the reverse strand, counting down.
AGGTTAGGGAAAAGTGATGTTAATGACCAAAACGTAACTCAACTCACCAATTTGTGGTGCAACAGAAAGGGCTTGATAGTAAAACCGCTCAGCCAGCAACTCTGTGTCCACTCCTGCCAGTTCGTTCTGATAGCGAGCTGAAAGAAAACCACACACTACAAATCAGAAACCATCCCTCCACGCCTGTGGTAGCATGTAAGCAAAAAGAAGAAATTCTTCTCCTCCGTGTGCTAAGTGCTGATTAATTTCTCCTTGAGTAACTCCGTGTTGTACTCCATTTCCCAGTACCTCAACCAGACTATGTTCTACTACAGCACAGTGTGAAATCTAAAGCAAGACAATAAAACACAAAACACTTGGCTGTGGCTAAATTGTATTTGGGTGGCAGTGGCGGATCGCAGACACAAAAGTAGGCATTTTGGAAACCTTAGGGGAAAGCACAGAGAAGAGGTGAGCACGTTTGTCTCCCACCAGCCAGGTATGGCACTCTCACCACCCCCAGGAAACATTTATTTGCAGTGCATTGCCGAGCTGATTCACACAGGTTTCAAGAGCTTGAAGGCTGCTGCTGTGTGCCAAGCACATTTACCCATGACACACGTCAGCTAGCTGTTTTTCACACCATTACATGTTTGCTCACTGCTTTCACACCCACACGGTCACCATCAAGCGAGAAGTTGACACGCTTACCACACGCTGCAGGAGGTCGTGACTGTGGGACAGCCAGGTCTGCTACCCGAAGGATGACACACAGCCAGACACGACGACAAAGAACCCTGGGCTTTGCCGTGGCCCATCACTCTGGATTGATTCACAATAATGCTTAACAAACCTGATTTGCAGTCACACTTCTCACGACAGCGAGGCAATTTTAAAGCAAGCCTCAACTGCGAAATCAGCCCGCTTCGAGTTTCCTTCACACCATCCAAGCAACATGACTGAAAGCAAAGGATCCCGTTCCTTAACGTTCAGGGATGCAGCTGTTTGCTAAACGCAAAACTCTCAGCTACTGGCACACACACACACACAAAAGCTCCTGCAAGCTGCAGCAGTTATCCGTGACGATTTCACCCTTCAGTGACGAATGTGTGCAAGAGAAACCAGCACCTGCCAGTAACTGGTGACTTACGGTCACGGACTCAGTGCTGCACAGGCACCAATTTTAAGGTATTAAAGGTTACCCTGAAAGATGCTGCTGCTCTTACCTAGATCTCCGAGATAAACCAGGCATCTGTGACACGCCATCTGTGCCCACTCCATCTCCTTCTCCGATGCAGACACGGGTTTCTTGCAGCCTACAGGCAAAATACAAAGTCACACACACGGCTGGGCACAGGCAGCTGGAAAAACACACCAGCAGCCCACGCCCCTGCCTCAGACCCCAACATTTCACCAGCTGAAAACCACAATCACACGTTCAGACCGCACTTTAAGCTGTTTGGGGCTCCTTACAGACAAGCAGCGGCTCATCCTCGCTGTCATAGAGGTGACAAATGCCATGCAGGCACTGATGCTCACCTCCTCCCTGCTGATCAGGGGCAGGGAGTGTCACGGCATCGCCAGCAGTCACCGAAATGTCTGTCTGCTCAGACTTTGCCTTAAAGGTACGCCACGGAGAGCTGGCGACGCCTGCACCGAGATGAGAGGACAAAGGCCAATTCCTGTCTACGAGGCACGTGACCGCGTTAACACAGCGTTGAGCACAAGCTAATAAGGCCTGCAGAGGCTGATTTTGTTAGCATGGCTAATGAGGCCTTTGGATAGGAGCTGGCGCAAATCCCTGGAAGCCAGAACAAAGGCTGAGCACGCCTGCACCTGGCGACAGCATACAGCATGGACGTAACCCCCCCCGACACTGAAGGTGGTAACGAACTCCAGATCAAGACTGAGATTTGGATTCAGAATTGCCAAAAAAAAAAAAAAAAGGAAGAGAAGTGAAAAAAAGAAGTCAGGACAGCAAATCTGTGTTAGAGGCAGGGAGAATTTGCCTCCGGGGAAAAAAACAAACAAACAAAAACAGTTCAGGTAGTAGAAAGTGTCAAAAGCAACAGGGGAAGGCTCCAGCCAGCTGACCTGACCTAATTTAAGCTGTGAAACGTGGCTCAGTGCCTGGGAGGGGCTGCAGTTGGGAAGCCGCAGTTTCCCATCCCCGCATCAGCGCCTTCTCCCCAGCCTGGGGGGTTCAGCTGGAGCTCAGGGGCACAGGTCCTGCGTTTGCCCTTCCCCTCCAGAATTCATTTACTGCCACTGGGCAAGACCAGTGTCACGGATGCGGTCTAGGTTCAGTCTTCCTGTTGCCAAGGTCTCTTCTGGAGGAGAAACATCCCTCAAACAGGAACCCCAAAGGAAGGTTTTCAGCTCGGTCCAATCTGCAGCCTGAGCTGCTTTCCTCTTGGCTTGGTTTAAAAGGGTGGAAGTGATATCTGGAGGCTCAAGTGACCCGTGAGGAATGGTTCCCACTCACCGACAGGCACTGAGTCACACAACACCAACACACGGCCTCGAAAGCTGCGTCCAGACACGCTACTGGATCTATCCTCCCTTTCCTTTTCCCTTTTAATCTTCTCATTTCCCTTTATATAACAATCAAGTTGTCGCCACCCCAATCTGGAGTTCATGCAGGATTCTTCCACATCTATCTCTTCTGGACACGCAAGGTTCCATCTTAATTATGAAGTTACATATTTGTCTGCTGCATCATTTTAATTATAGAGCCCAGACACATTAAGGAACCTGAACACGGGAGCCTTTCAAATGCGATCCCACCGCAGGGCATAAACTGATCTAGAGCGTGCATTTTGAAAATTTATTAATTCTGCCGTGCTGAGATACATTTCTAAAATCAACAGTTGCCAGGGACATCTGCCTTATCAACTGACATTTCAAAGCTGATCATGATACAATCATCTCCCAGAAGCTAAGAATAGGATCCCGGCAACTAAAACATTCTACTGCTAAAGGTGTACTAACTCTGATTTCTGCTGTCCTCGCCACTGCTAGCTTGAAAAACACCAGTTAAACCCTTGCTAATTCAGTTCCCCAAAATTCAGACGATCCATTTCCCAGCTGGACTCACCTAAGACAGAAACAGGCACCTTGAGGTTACTGAGCACAACCCAGGAGCAAAGATGAACGAAGTATTGCAAGATAATCTAGGATGTGAATCCATACACAGCCTTGAGCTGTGAATTTTTTGATTTACTCTGAAGGTGGTGAGGAACCGGAGGAGGTTGCCCAGAGAAGCTGTGGAATCCCTGGAAGTGTTTAAGGCCAGGCTGGATGGGGCTTTGGGCAACCTGGTCTAGTGGAAGGGGGTGTGGAAGGAGCTGATCTTTAAGGTCCTTTCCAACCCATTCTACAATTCTATGATTCCATAAAAATCTGCCATCACCAAACATTTACTAAGGGATTTTCTAACAGGGTTTTCTTGCTATTAGAAACCCTTCTGGCTTCCACACTTTAATATTAAAAAAATAAAATAAAAGCGTTATGGAAAAGGGAACAGGGAGAACAGGACAGGCTGTTCGGAACAGACACCAATCTAATCAGAAACATAAAAGATGGCACCTTGAGTGCTGAAACAAGGATGGATTAGCACAAGGGGAAGCCTCCAGTCTGGGATCCAGCCTTACCCAACAGCCCCAGACACCGAGCACCAACCTATTAGAGGGTCCGTGACATGCGTCCAGTCGATGCAGCACTGCAGCTCCAGCTGATAGTGAGACTGAATGTAGAGGAGAAGGTGCTGGTAAAATCCGATGCCAGCAACTAAGTGAGTCCGGTACGCACACTCCAGAGTGCTGCGGCTGTGAATGTGCTGGAGGGAAGAGAGGTGAAAAGATGTCACTGCAGTCCAGGTAACGTTTTAGGCTGGAAACCCAAGTTATATGTAGCAAAAGAGTGGGCAACTCAGCTTTTGTTGGTTTTGCACAGTTCTGCACCTCCCTTTGCTCAACGGTGTTTTATCTGGTAGTATTTACTGAGGGTAGACACCAAGGAGAAACACTTGGAGCAATGAAGAATAAAAGTAAAATCAAGGTGTCTGGTTAGAACACGCCAAAATTACATTCAGACAACCAGATCACCAGGAGACAGGTCACAGCACTGGAAAATACAGCGTGGATATTTTGTATTTTCCAGTGATCAATTCTAAGGGGAAAAAAATAAATAAATCAGCACTGACAAAGCCTCCTAAGTCCATCACTGGCACTCGTTCTACGTGGAAAATGTGTTTTGTGAAGTTGGGAAGCCAAAAATTAAGTAAATGATGCTGGAATATACTCTGCAGTGGCAGCCCTCGCAGCAGATCATTAGCAGTTACCTGCGCACAGCTAGCCAAAAAGCACATCAGCTCCACAACTAAAATTCAGGACTGCCTGGTATTCAGATAACAACATCTACAAGTAAATAAAGCGTTTAACTTGCTCTGACCCACTGCCTGCCCAGAGACTTTCTCATGCCAGAGCAACAAATCCTTACCTTTTTATTTGTTTTAATGAGCTGGATAACTTCATAGTAAACTTTCCTCCAGAGCAGTTCTTCTGCTTTTCTTCCATAATCCACTGGGTGCAAGAACATCAGCTTCACACACAGCTCTCGCAGCCTGAGAGAGACAGCAAAGAATTCGTGTTTAGCCACAGCAGCTTCAAATACAGCTGCCACTGCATGAGCAAAACTGAGAAAATCTGAATTAATTACGATGGATGAGCTAGGCTATCGGGTGATGGTACAGCTTGTGCTGCTCCCACACAAGAACATCTGGAAAAGCCCACCCCAAACCAGTTACCACGGCTCAGCTGGCCATCAGCAGCTTCTTAAATTGCAGCAGTGTAAAAAATTGTCTATGGCCACAGGCTAGAAAGAAAAGACAACCCCACTAGGTATCTTCTGAACCCGAAAAAAGATTTATCACATACAAACACAAAGTTTCTACATCACAATTCTTTTTTTTTTAATTAATTACAAGGAAGGCACCAGCCAACAGCTTTTTTGTATTATAGTGGCACCTGGGAAAGCCTCCAGCCAGAGATTCTGTGGCTAGGTGTTGTTCAAATACCTGAAATCTAGCCTCTGCTCCAAAAACCTGGAGGAATCCGTCCTCAGTGGGTGCACCACAAAGTGAACACACCGTGAAACTGCTGATTCAAGACATCCACGTGTCACTTCACGTGGGTTTTTCCAGAGAAATACAAAAAATGACTGCCCTGCCCAACTTACTTGTTCCTCAAGCTGATGTTCTCTGGCTTGAACACTTCTTGATACGCTGCCTTGTTACCGAGGATGAGATCCAATCGATGAACAGCCTCTACCACTGCTCTGCAAGGTAATAAAAACATAAAGAGGAGCTTCAGCACGGGTTGTCTGAGGTTATTTTACGAGATCTGGAGTCTCTGCATGGAACCATACATTGAATTTGTTATAAAATGAATTAATTCCCAATGATCGCTACTTTGATAGGGTGAGTCAAACTTCCACCAATTCCTGCTTCCTTACCAACTCATCTACGAGAGAAAGCAACTTATTTGCCAAAATTTCCTCTCCTTCCTCACCACGATTCCTTAATTAAAGGTCTTAAAGATCTCTAGATGACAGGTAACAGAGGGATTGTTTTCAGTACACCACAGCACCTGACAGAAGGAGAGGAATGTAGGGAAGACTTGGGAGATCGGAACACCAACCTGAACCAACTTCTTCCTAAAGAATCATGGAGAAAACCCAGACCAGAGTACAAGTGGCCCAGAAGCCTGCTCCTAACCTGGACGTCCTTCTGCTCACTAACATCTTTCTCCTGCGGCGTGGAGATCCTCTGCAAACTCTGACAACCCACTGCTCTCCGAAGGGAGAACGGCAAACAAGGAGAACGCGTTCTCTTTAGCAGGTTAAGATGCAAAATACGAAGTCACGAAGCTCGCGGCATAACAACAGGGGGGAAAAGAAGAAAAATAAACCTCCACACACCCCTAGCTTCCCCCAAAGTCACCCTCCTTGCTGCAGCCCGTGCTCCGTGTCCCATCGCCACCTCCCAAAGACCTCCTGCAGCAATCACTGCGGCAGGAAGCGACCAGCGCCGTGCCCGGGGAACTGCTTCGCTTCCTATGCAGAAGGGTGGCCAGAAGAAAGGGGAACTGCTGATTCATTTGATTCCCAGAGAGAAGGAGAGGAAATCTATGATCTATTCCCAAAATAGGTAGTCGCTCCTTCTTCAGAACAGCTGTAAAAATGCTTTCACCATACAGATAATTGGCGGCTGCTGGGGGTCGGACCCAAGCTCATCATTGACACCACCAGGTGGGAAACGACTCGGTGATTTCCTCTTTTTTTTTTTTATTTTACTACCTAAAAAGGTGCCACGAAGCCCTGTTAGAAGATCCTCGAGTCCAACAGCGACAGATTACTTCCCACAACAGCCAGACGCGGGCACTTGGAGACACCGGACCCTTTTGCTATTTTTTTTTATGGGATTCTCAAAACTTGATGCCACAAAAAACACAGGGCAGCAAGGTTTCTCTTTTAGGATGAGGGTGCCTGTAGGGCACAAGGCAGACCCTGTGCTAGAAGCTCTTCTTAGCACAAACTCCAGGAGGAGGCAGAGGCTGCGATGGCCACAGGTGACTTGCAAGAATCGGACGCCCAGCGGGAAGGAACTCCTTCCGTGTGTCCCTACGGCTCCAGGACGGGGTGAGATGGCACAGGGAGTTTTATTTGTCCTGTATTTCTTTATTTAATTCATCATCAAGAGGCACAGACCCGGAGGAGCGTGAGGTTTCTCAGGGAGAGGAGCTGCAGCCGCTCACTTGATCCTGGTACGTGTCGGTGCACAAATACTGCCCAGAACAAGGCTGGCAGGCGAGGAGAGGAGGGCAAAGCCAAGAGAATGCTGTCAAAAAAAATATCTGGTCGCCCTAAAATAAAAAAAGCAGATTGAAACAGCAGCCAGATTAATCCAGCTGCCACGATCTGAGGTGAAACTCCGGGATTATCCGTCGGGGAAGAGTTAAATGGAACAGATCCGAGGCACGCAGCAAGGAGCGCAAAGTAAAGGAGAGTGAGATACTGCTTGACCTCATCAACTCTCGGGCTGAAATTGAGAAAAATTGTCAAGGGGCTGGTTCAGGTGGACGGCTGGCTAGGAGAGCTATCAGCCACAGCGAGGAAATTTGTGGCTGCTGCAGATTTTATAAACCCTGCACCGAAACCACGACACTCCTGGCTCAAAGGAGACGGAGATCCCCAGGAGCTGCTGTAAGAAACCACTCAGCCAATTCTGCCGTAAGGAAATGACCTCCCCCCGTTGCCCCGAGGACCAGTCCCACATCTGCTCAAGGAATCTAACCTCAAAGGGTCAAAACCAGCGCCAAAAACCTGTCCGAAGCACGCCAAGGAAATGGATTTTAGCTACTCCAAGCTGCCACTTGTGCTTTGTGGTTTCAGTCAAGGGTCTCGCTGGGTTTCTCTGAGGAAGGCAAGTTTAGAAAGGGGTGACGAGGTTGGGAGAGGTGAAAGGACGGGCCCGATGTCACCGGGCAAGCCAGCGGGATGAAAACAAACGGGCTGTGCCCAAAAACATCTCCCTTCAGCACCTCGCTCAGCTCTGAAGGCGCGCTGTCACTGCTCCACTCGCCTACCAGCCTGCTTTACAACCGGAGAAATGGTGAAAAAGGGGGCAAGAGGTGGGGGTGGTGCCAAAATAAGGTATCCACGGAGCACCTCGGCACGGTGCCTCGGTCCTGCAGGGCTGAGGAGACCAAAACTGCCCGGATTTTGCCCTGACAGCACCTGCACGGCGTGGAGACGTAGCAGGAGCAGAGCCCCAAGGAGTGCTTTTGTCACCAGGGCTCGCAGCAGCCACAGCCTTGCCCTCCTTCCAGCAGGAGCCTTCCCAGCCCCAAAATCCTTCCCCCATGTGCCACCAGTGCCACACGGGCCCCGTCACAGCCTCCCCTTTCCCTGGGTGTCCCCAAGTCTTCCCCATGTCCTTCTGCATCCTCGTGTCCCCTACCCTGTCCCCATGGACCCTGCACGACTCCTTCCCCCCCCCCCCCCCCCGTGTCCTGACCCATTTCCCTGCCCCCCTCGCATTTTCCCTGCATCCCCTTCCCCAGTTCCTTCTCCCCCACCTCCTTTTTCCTTTTCCTTCTCCTCTTTTGCCTGGGATCCTCCCCCACCTCCTTCCCCAGACCCCCCCCCTGCACCCCCCAGTCTCCTTTCCCTTGCCCTTCCCACACCCCCAGCCCCTTCCCCCCCCCCCCGATCCTCCCCAGTTTCCCCCTTTCCCCTCCCCTTCCCCTGATCCCCCCCTTATCCCTATGATCCCCCCGATCCTCCCTGCTCTCCTCGATCCCCTTCATTTCCCCCACTCCCCCTAATTTCACCCAGTCCCTACCACCCCCCCCTGCTCCCTGGGATCCCCCTCAACACCCCTGATCCCCCCGGTCCCCTTGATCCCCCCCGATCCCCTTCAACCCTCTCAGTCTCCTTGACCCCCCCCCGATCCCCTTGATCCCCCCACACCCCCCCAGTCCCTGGCATCCCCCCGATCCCTCCCAGCCCCCTTCAAACCCTCTCAGTCTCTTTAACCCCCCCCGGTCCCCCTGATCCCCCCTCACCACCTCAATCCCCGGGACCCCCCCCTTGTCCCCAGACCCCCCCCGGTCCCCCCAATACCCCCCCAACCCCCCCGCTCCCCCTCACCCCCCTTCAACCCTCTCCTCCTTGATCCCCGCCGCTCCCCCCGATCTCCCCTCACCCCCCCGCTCCCCTCAATCCCCCGGGACCCCCCCGGTGCCCTCCCAACCCCCTCAACCCCCCCTTAACCCCCTCAATCCCCCCCCCCCGGGGCTCCTCACCGGTACAGCCGCTTGGTGTGCAGCACCTTAGCCTCGGGCTCGCCGCTCTCACCGCCGGCCCCGCCGCCTTGGCTCATGGCTCCCCGGCGGGGGGGCGAGGCCCGGAGCCTTCCCGGGGCCTTCCCGGGGCCCCCTCAGCGCCGCCCGCGCCGCCGCCGCCGCCGCCCCCGGCCCCGCTCGGCCGCCATGGCTGCCCCCTAGCCCCCCTCGCGCGAAGACTCTCGCGAGATTTCGGCGGCCGGGCAAACATGGCGGCGGCCGGCCCGGCCTCACCTCGCGAGAACCCGCCTCCCGCCGCGCCAGTACTTCGTGCTGGCAACATGGCGGCACTGAGGGCCGGCAACATGGCGGCCGCGCCAGTACTAATGGCTGGCGGCTCTGGCGGCCGGGCCGACGTGCTCAAAGCCGGGGGGGACGGGGGGAAATCGGCGTTATTGATTCAAAGATCGAAGCCGAAATTTCCTTTAAGTGGTATATTCTTTATGGCAGCGCTGGATGCGCGGGGGATCTCTCCACCTTATGCATACCCAAAGTGGAAAGCAGTCTTGAATTTATACAATCAATCTGTCAATGTTCTACAAGCACCTATACATATTCATTACCCATCCCCGCCTTCCCTCGCTTCTCATGCTAATTAGCCTTTTGGCACCTTACACCTGCGTAAAGCCTCCCAAGAATTGTGGGCAGGGGTCTTTGGGAGGAAGACCCCGAGTCTTCCTCACAGTGTACTTTTCACCTTTGGCCAGGAACACACTGAGTTGGCAGGTTTCTTAATTGCAAGAGCTGGTTGTTGCTAATTCTTCCGTTCGTTCTATCTTTATAACGAATTCCAATGTCCAGTTTCGAGATACGTAGTCCTTAACATTTGTTTCTCTGTCCGTCTGCCGCTTCCTTATCATGAGTTCCAGTGTCTTGTTTCGGGATACACACTCATTGTCTGGGGATTGTCCTTGCCTCCCCAATGCCTCCCCAATGCCTCCTTAATCACCATGGAGGTGCTGGGGCCGGTTCTTTCGGCTGCTGGGCTCTTGGGGGCTTCCCCGCGGCCGCCTCATGCCGTGGGTCAGGTGGGAGCTGCGGGGTTGGGCTTCCCCGGACAGCCTCTGAGTGCCCCTCTCGGTGTCGCCTAGCACGCCCTGGAGGCTTCCCAGGGCGCCCTCAAAGCCATGCAGGCAAAATAAGGAATAAATAATAATAATAAATAAACGTTCTAAATAAATAATAGGGGTAAATAATAAATTCTCTGCCTAGAATCTGGTGTCCAGCGGAATCGCGGGGCTCTCAAGTGCGCTCTCGTGCACACCAGGAGCCTCCTGTGGTACTCCAGATCCTCCGCGGGTCTACCAGGGACAACAAATGTCCTCTGGAAAGGCTTCCAGTGACCCCCAGTTTCCTCTAGGATGCCCTAGAAGCCTCCTGGGGCACCCTGCAGTGCTCTGAGAGCCTCCTCTTGAACCCTAGAGGCAAAACAAGGACATTTCCTGCGATCCAGAGGCCTCTGGAGGACACACGGGGCTCTCCAGTGCACCCTTGTGCAACCCTGTTGACCAGGGCCACCCTCTAGCTCCCCTTAAAGCCTCCCAGTAACCCCAAAACTAACCCTAATTATGACCCTAGAAGTCGCACCACTTTCTCCCATCCAAAAGTGCCCCCAAAGGAAGGCTTTAGGTACACCTGAACTCCCCAGGGGAGCCTTTACGCAGCCCCACATGCAACTGGACCCTCCGGGTTCGCTGCTCCTGAGCAAACCTAAACGTAGCCCTAGCCGTCATCGGAGACGAATGAAAAATCAGGCCCCTGGAAATGCGTTGCGAGCCCTTTTCGCCCATCCAAAAGTGCCCCCAAAGGAAGGCTTTGGATAAAAGTGAACTCCCCAGGGGAGCCTTTACGCAGCCCCACATGCAACTGGACCCTCTGTGTTCGCTCTTTCTGAACAACCCTAAATGTATCCCTACCCGGAATCAGCTGCAGCTGGTGGTGTTATTGGGGTTACTGGTGTGTTACTGGGACTGCTGGTGTTATTGGGGTTACTGGGGCTGCTGTTGGTGGTGGTACGGGGGTTACTCATGTCACTGGGACCACTGGCGTTAATGAGGTGGCTGCTGCGTTACCGCTGTTACTGGTGTGACTGGGGCTGCTGGCGTTACTGCTGTGGTGCTACTGGGGCTGCTGGTGCTACTGGGATTGCCGGTGTTACTGGTGCTACTGGGACTGCTGCTGTTACTGGTGTATTACTGGTATGTTACTGGTGTGTTACTGGGGCTGCTCCCCCGACAGGCCCCAGCCCCCCCCCCGCTCCCGTCCCCTCCCCACAAGCGCCGTGGCGGGGGGGTGGGGGGGTGGGGGGGCGGCGGGGAGGCCCCGGGGCCGGCCCCGGGGGCGCTTTGCGGCGGCGGCGCTTTACGGCGGGGCCCGATGAGCTTTTACGACGCCTTCCGCGGCTTCTTCGGGCTCCCGGGGGGCCGCAGGTACCGGGGCCGGGCCCGGGACCCCCTCCCGGAGCCCCCTCCGGGCCTCCCCTACACCCCCCCGGCCCCTCTCCGGGCTCCCCGTTCCCCTTCCCGGTCTCAGCGCCCCTCCCCCCGCAGGCCCCGGGAGCCGCTGTTCGGCGGAGCGCCGCGGGACGAGGACGAGGACGAGGCCGCCGAGGGCCCCCCCCGGCCGCCGCCGCCGCCCCCCGATGGCTTCGGCTTCGGCTTCGGCCCCGGGGGGGCCTTCGAGGAGCTGCTGCGGGACGCGGCCGAGCTCCTGGGCGCCTTCGGGGGGGCTTGGGCCGAGCTCCCCCCGGCCATAGGTGGGAACGGGACCGAAGGGGGGGGCCTGGCGGAGCCTCACCCCCCCCTCACCCCCGGTTGTGCCCCGCAGAGCCCCCCCTGCCCGGCCCCAGCCCCGGGCGACCGCTGCGGGACTCGATGCTGAAGCACCCGGACGGCCCCGAGGGCTCCCGAGACCCGGCCCGGCCCTGGAGCCTCCTCCCTGAGGTACGTGGGGGGGGGCCCTGCCCTGCTGCGGGGGGCCCTCGGGTGGCGGAGCCCCCCCCTGGTCCCGGCACCGGGCTCTGGTGACTGGTGCCCGGCTTTGCCTTGCAGCTGGAGGACGCTCGCCCAGCCCCCCCGGAGCGCAGGGAGGACCGAGGTGGGTGCTGGGGGCGCCTCTTGTATGGGGGGGGTCGGGGCCGGGCGCCCTTTCCCTGCGCTCACCGTGCGGCCCCCCCACAGATCTGGACTCGGAGGTGTCCTCGGTGGGGCTGGGCACCATCCTGCGGCCCCACGAGCCCCAGCCCCGCTCCTACTTCCAGAGCGTCTCAGTCACCAAAGTGACGCTGCCTGATGGGGTGAGTGGGGGTGCCCCGTGACACCTTGTGGGTGCCCTGTGCTATGGTGGGGGTGCCCCATGACCCCGTGTGGGTGCCCTATGACACCTTATGGGTGCCCCATGCCACAGCATGGGTGCCCCGTGACATCTTGTGGGCACCCTGTGACACCTTGTGGGTGCTCCATGATATCTTATGGGTGCCCCATGCCATGGTGTGGGTGCCCTGTGCCATGGCATGGGTGCTCTTGACCCCGTGTGGGTGCCCCATGACACCTTGTGGGTGCCCCTTGACCCCGTGTGGGTGCCCCATGACACTTAGTGGGCACCCTGTGACCCCATGTGGGTGCCCTGTAACACCTTGTGGGTGCCCCGTGTTATGGCATGGGTGCCCCTTGACACCGCGTGGGTGCCCTGTGCTGTGGTGTGGGTGCCCCTTGACCCGCGTGGGTGCCCCGTGACACCTTATGGGTGCCCCGTGCCACTTTGTGTGTGCCCCGTGCAGGCGGTGGAGGAGCGCCGCACGGTGCAGGACAGCCACGGCCGCCGCGAGACGACCGTCACCCTGCGGAGGGGCTCCCAGGCCTTCGTCAGCACCACCACGGAGGACGGGCAGGGCAAGGAGCACCGCGAGGAGCTGCTCGGCGTGGATGACCGTGAGTGGGGGGCCGGGGGGGGGACAGGAGGGGTGAGGGGAAGGGGACAGCGCCCTGCGAGCGAGCCCCCCCTGCCCTCCAGGGGAGCTGGCGCAGTTCGCAGGCACGTGGCCGCCGCACGACGAGCTCCGTGCGCCCACCCTGAGCGACCCCTCGGCCGTGCTGGGCAGCTTCTTCCGTCGCTGGTTCTCCGGCTGGTAGCCCTGACCTCCTGCTGGCCACCCCCGGTACGTGAGAGGGGCGTGGGGGGCACAGGGGGGGCTTTCTGGCTCTGCTTGGGGTGGGCACAGCCCCTTCTCACTGCCCGTTTTCCTCGCAGGAGGGCCAGGTCCTGTGGGGACGCGGTGGCTGCACTGGGGGCTGCCCCCGCCCCCCCCCTTCTGGAGCACCACCACGTTTTGGGGACAAACATGTAGATGTGTACAGAGCAATAAATCTATTTATGCTAACGGTGGCGTGCGAGGCTCCTTCGGGCATGGGACCCCCCCAGATTTGGAGGTGGGGGTCTCACGGCAGCTCCGGGGGCTGCCCTGTGGGTGCAGACAGCCCCGAGCCCGCCTTCCCCCTCCTGCCTGGGAATCGCCAGCACTGGGAGTGCTGGGAGGGACCTACAGGGCACTGGAGAACAGCAGGGGGGGACTGGGAGGCCTGCAGGGGACTGCAGAGAGCACTGGGGAGTCCAGCAAGGTCTTCATGGTGTGCTAGAGCCCTTCGAGGCCTCCAGCAGGTCCTAGGAAGCTCTGCAGGGCCCCAGGGTGCTTGAAGGCAGCACTGGGAGGGCTCTGCGGCATCCTGGAGGACACTGGAGGTCACTGGGAGGGTTTCAGGTGGTCCTTGTAGACACGCAAGGACTCTGGAGTGGGTTATCGATTCACAAAGGGCCGTGGTGCTGCCTGGAAGGACTCCAGGGCACCCACGAGGTCACTGGGGAGCGTTCCGATGGCTCCAGCTGGTTTTGGAACAAAACGTGGGCCCCTGGGAGGCCCCTGGAGCACACTGGAGAGCTCTGTGACACCTCGAGAAGGCAGTAAATTAAAGGAAGTGTCCCCAGGAGGCCTCTAGGGTGCAAGAAGGGTGCCCTGCGTTACACCTTGGCGTTTAGGATCCTTACCCACACCGCGGGCTTGAGCAACAGAACCGGGCTGTGGGGAGATCTGCTAACCCCACAGGAAGGGCTGAAAGCTGCAAGACGGTTAAAAGGAGGAGTTCGTGGCACGGAAGAAGCAAAAAAAAAAGCCTGGAGGACCAATTCTGGGCATTCACATGCTCGGTGGTGGCACCTTTAATGAAGAAAGGGGCATGAGGGTGCAAGAGGCTGCGGGGTAGGAGACCCCGGTGCTTACACGGTGCTCACACGGTGTCGTTGGTGCCAAGCCCCTCGTCTCTCGCCGCTGTCCTCGCCGGGTGGAGGTGCCCAGCTGCACAGGGAAAGCAGAGGAGCCACCTGGCTGCTTGCTCTGCACCGCAAGGAGCAGCTCTGGTGGTGCTGGGAGGCCCCGAGCGCCCACGGGGACGCCGAGCACGGGCAGTAAAGGACCCGGCCCCGGGATTCGGAGGGAAGCTGCTCAGCCCCTGTGAGAGCGTGTGGCTGTACCTGAGCTTTCCAGTGCCCGGTCAGGTGGCTGAGCATCGTCTTCCAAAGCTGTCTCAGACACTGCCCGTTTCAGCTCCCGAACCTCCTGGGAAAGACAAAAGCAATCACAGGAGGGAACCGCAGCAGCAGCAGCGGCTCAGTTTCTCCAGGGGAGCTCAAGGCACACGTTCCCTGCAGGGAGGTGAGGCTCTCTCTGCTCTCTGGCAGGAGAAGGAAGGGCTGAGGAGCATTATTTGTGTCTGCAGCCACAGTGCAGACGTGGGCCAGGCCCCACAGCCTTGCCTCCACCCTCTACGCTTGCAGCTCCAGCCTCTCCAGGGGTTGTGCTCATCCCGGCCTCGTTTCACAAAGTGCAGGATCACCTCCTTCACGCTGCTGAGCTCTGCCCTCAGCGAAGCCAGCTGCTCCAGCAGGAGCTGGATCTTCTTGGCTTGGACCTCCACAGAATCCAGAGAGTTCCTGCGGCCAACAGGAAAGCAGTAGATTCCATCAGAGTGCGCCCCGTCCCCTCTAGAGAGCTTCCAAGCCCAGCAAGGAGGCTGTGCTTGGCTCTCTTTTCTTTTTCCTTCACGTGGGTGCTTCCTTTCCTCACTGGGTTTAGCAAAAGGCGAAGACCCAAAGACCTACACGAGCCCAGGAGGCTATGAAAATGAGTGCAAGTAGCCAGAGGTCAGCAGATGGCTACTGCCCAAAACCAAGCCCGGCTCAGGAAACATCTCTTACCGCAGAGACTCCGTTTCTGCCAGCAGCCTCTGGAAAGGAAAAGCTCTCCCTTAGAATCGAAGCTGCTGGGGCTCCCCGTGGGCTTCCCCGAGGACACACGGCAAAGCTGCCGCTTCCTCGGGTCACTCCAGAGGGAACCAGAGCAGAAAACGAGCCCCCAGCTCCCAGCAGCAGCATTCCCAGAGGAGCTGCCTGCCCTGCAGCAGTCACTCACCTGGGCCGTTTTCCTCGCCCCCGTTTTCCAGCCCGGCTGCGAGGTCCTGCAGCAAACTGTGCCGGCTGCTGCAACGCACATCACCGGGACACGGTTACTCTGCCCGTGGTCACCGCGTCTCCTCCTGCTGCTGGGTGGCAGCGGGTGAAAGGAGGACGCGGGGAACGTGGGCGCTGCCAGGTATTTCCTCGTGAAAACTCACCAAAGATCACTGAGGCCATGAGGAGGATTTTCAAGAGCTCCTTCTTGCGCAGGGTCATCTTTTGCCTAAGAAGGAGGGAGTTTTGGTGGTGTTGTTAATATTCCAAGCCTTGGGCAACCCCCACTGTGGGTGGATTTCCAGTTGCAGCCTGGAAAGAAGCTGTTTTGGAAGCCTGCTGTGGAGAGCAAGCTGAGGGGGCAGCCCTCAGGAGAAACACTCCTTGAAACACTCCTTCTGTCCATGCTGCCCAACGCCGCAGGCAGATCTTCCCCGAAGGAAGGGCTCCAGGAGCACCTTCAGAAAGGGCCTGGGAATAACCCAGGGAAATAAACACAGCTACAGAATGGAAACGGCAGTGCCAGAGCTTTGGCTAGTGGTAGCCACGGTGTGCTGGCCGGGCAGCACCCCCTGCCCTCCCCTGCTCACACTCCGGCCTGCAGCCGTCCGATTTCTCCCCTAATCCACAAAAGAAACGTGTTGTACGTACACAGCGAGGATGCAAGCGCTGAGGAGGGTCTGCAGCACGAGGACCCTTGCCAGATGGCGAGCAGTGCCGACGACCGTCCCTGGGCAGAGAAATGAGCACAAAGTCAGCTCTCGGTGTTGAGCTCTCCTGCCCTGAATCCCCACCAGAGGCGTGCCCCGGAGGACAGCAGCCTGTGGTTCTTCTGCCACGGGGGAAATGTTGCTGGAGCGATTTCCTTGGGCACAGAGGAGCTCCGTGGGGTCACCCCAGGGGATTTCAAGCAGCAGCGCCCAGCTTACCTGCAGCTTCCCTGGCCGTGTCATGCTGCCTTGCAGGCTCTTGGCTGGCAGAGCCAGGAACCAACTCCAATGAGTGCCTCACCTCCTGCAGCCCAACCTGCACATGGAGGCACCTGCAGGAGGAAAAAGACGAAGCCTGGCTGTCCGCAGGAGCCACAGCAGGAAGGAGCAGCCTCAACAGAGCCCCTTGCCCGAGGACAGGGCTTGGGAGGGCTCCCAGGGGCCTCCCAGCTGCAGCAAGGATGGGCAGCGGGGCTGGGTGATTTTCAGGGGTCTCCACAGGATCCCTGGGCAGCCTGCTCCAGCGCCTCACCACCCTCTGGGTGAAGAATTTCTCCCTTACATCTAACCTCGATCTACTCTCAATATCCCCATGGTGTTCAGGGAGCAGGGACAGCCCCTACCATGGCCACTGTGTCCCAGGATGCTGGCGGGGTCCCTGCCCGCACAGCCAGGCAGGGCCTCCCCATACAGCAAAACCTGGGGTTTGGCTTTCCTAAGGAACAAAACCTGGGGCTTGGCCCCAACCTGTGGGGCAAACCTTGGGGCTTGGCCCCCCTGTGGGGCAAAACTTGGGGCTCCTGCCTCCCAGTAAAGCCTCAGCGCCCCGTACCCGGGGCTCGGCCCCGCTGCCTCCCCCGTGGGCTTGCTGGCGGCCTTGCTCTGCGAGGGGCCCGGCGGTGCCCCCGGGCGCCTCTTTCGGGGAGCCTTCCTCGCCATCTCCGGGGCACTGCAGGCCTCAGGCTCACCCCGGGGGTGAGCACAGATGCCTCTGAGGTCACAGAGGTGCCCCCTGAGGTGGCAGCTGTGGCATCACACTGGGGTCTTTTCCCCTAGGTTCTTCGGAGGTTCTTCCTCTGTAAGACCAGGGGGCTGACATCCCAACGATGTGATGAAATGTCAGAGTTGGGATGTCCACCACCAGCTTGATCACAGCACTTGCAGCATCCTCTTTAGCCAAAACGATTCCCAAATTTGATTGAATAAAAAGACCCAGCCTCACAGCTGACCGTGGTGGGGGCTTCCCTGGATTTCCCATAGACAAGCACCACTTCCCTCACTACATTTTCCACAGCAGCATCCTTCTCAAAAGATTTTTCAGGTCCAGGAGCGATCGACATTATGGCATTTATAATTATAGCTGAAGGAAGAGGCCCACTCAGATCCTCATCCCCTGCAGCACCGTGGGGACAGGCTGGGGTGCAGCAATGTGTTGGGGACAGCGATCTGCATGGCTGAGGGGTCCCTAACCGAGACCCCGTGTAGAACACGAGCTGTGGCGGAGCTGGTGATGGCCTTTTGAAGGTAACACCAGCAGTACCCGCATCCTTTCCTAGGGATGCATTTCCATCTCCATGGCTTGAATTCTGTGGTTCCAAAATCAGACGTTGTAAGGTGGGAATGCGTGAGCACACGGCTTTTAAAATCCCAAGACATAACCCTCCCAATGCATAATTCTAAGTTATCTCCAATTAATTATAAACCCAACAGGTGCTTTTAATTCTGGCTTTGGCCGTTGCACTGGCAGCAACAGAGCACTGGTTGTGCAAGGCAATCCCAGCAGCTGAACAGGGATTAAAATTCTTCTTAAATACGTTTATTTTTTACACTGAAAACCCTGCAACTGGGGGCAGGTAGGGGGAGACTCTGAGCAGAACTGGGAGCTCTGAAGAAGCCTGGGAGTGGAGTGTACTGGGAGTGTACTGGGAGTGTACTGGGAGTGTACTGGGAGTGTACTGGGAGCTTTGCGCACGGCCCCTCTGCCGCCTGAGGGCTGGAGAAGGCGGGGCTGCGCACGGCCCGCGGCGCCGCGTGCAGAGCTCGTAGCCCCGCCCCGTTCTGCGCACGGCCCTCGCGGGCTATAAAAGCGGAGGGAAGCGGGCGGGACGGGCCAGTTGTGTTCTGAGGAGCGACGGGGGAGGGACTGTGCCAGGCCCTTGTGCTTCTTGTGGGGCGGCTTTTTCAGCCTGGTGTGGTATTTTTGGAGGTGTATTTTCAATCTGGTGTATTTTCCGGACTACAAAGGGAAGGGGTTACTGTCCTTCATCATAGGTGCATCTCACTTTGAGAGACGGGGCTGTGGAAGGCTTGTTTGGGGTGTTCGTACCATATGCTTAAACCACTGAATGTCAGGGGTTGTCAAAAGTTGTTAAACAGGCAAAAAAAAAGCCATGGAAGGTTCTGTCTGTGTGTTTTCATTTGAGTGGTGAAGGAAAACAACCAAAATCTGGAGGCGGTGGCCAAAATCAGGATGGTTTGGTTTTGGCTGGTGTTAACATGTAGCATCTGTTTCAAAGGCTCCTATATCATGCCAACAGGCCCAAAATACTGTAATTATGTGTGGGGAGCTGGGGAGGGGGGGTTTGTATTGACACACACAGGGGAGGTGGTGGTTGGGGTGGGTTTTGCCCATGCATACGCATCCCATGCCCTGATCTTACTTAGCTCGTGCAGCTTTTCCCTTGGTTGTTAGAAGTGAAAAATCCCGTGTCTAACACAGCCAATTACTAAATAAAACCTCCTGTACTGTTCCATTTAAATGAGTTTGTCAACTGATGGAGGTAAATTGCCCAGGAAACATCTGTAGGTTCAGCTACAGGGTTGATAAAACCAAATAGCTGCAGCGTGAGCTGGACGCGCTCTTGAGCAGTGGTTGTACGTGCATTAATGCAGATGTTTTCTTAACAGCCAGAAGAGTAAAATCAGCAAAATGGCAACTGCTCAGAAGCAGAAGAACTGTACGGTATGACTTCATCATGTTTCAGCACAACGTGTTAGTTGAATAAAGAAAAACATAGTGAATTGTAGCTGAAGTGATGCACCCAGGTGCTTTGTAAGCTTTCTGCGTTGGAAAATTATGGATTAATTCAATGCTCACCTACACATTAAGGTGCTCAAAATAGGTTTAAAAGTCTGAACTTTGCGGTCACACGCTTGGTCGAAATTGTCAATGTCCTAAAAGCATAGTAACACCAAGTGTAAGGAAAATGCTTAGTTTTATAAATGTTTGTCAATTAAAATGTTAGGCAGCGGAACAGGCTGCAGGCTGCGCGTTTGATGTTGAAAGCTGTTTTTCCTCTTTCAGAGTGCGGTCGTGTTTCCCAATAAAATAACCACAGAGCAGCAATCTCTGACGCTGGTGAAGAGGCTCTTGGCGGTGGCAGTGTCCTGCATCACGTACCTGAGGGGGATCTTCCCTGAAAGTGCCTATGGGACAAGATACCTGGATGGTAACAGGCTCTTGGCATGATGCAGTGGCACGGGGTGGTTGTTAAGTTGGCGTTTTTAAATAAATTAAAGTTCATTTAATTAAAGGCAGTAGCTATTTCTTATGAGTGTAATGAAACTTTGCTAATATTACTGAGTTTTATTAAAGATAGGGGTGATGCTGATGCAGGAATTAGAATATTTAGAGCAATGTAAGTGAAAGCCGACTTTTAACATACAATTCTGGAGAATGAACTTCACTTTTAGTGTCATAATTTTGTTGTATAAATATTATATTAAAAATATTTAACATATAAAAAAATTTAACATATTTTTTTTTGTTTTTGATTTGAGATCTATGCGTCAAAATCCTGAGGGAAGACAAGAACTGTCCTGGCTCTACTCAGCTGGTGAAATGGTATGTGAACTGGAACACTTGCATGGTGTGTGAGCTCGAGAGATGCCTTCCTTGCTTGCAACTTGAAAGAAAACTTCACTTTCTGCAAGTAAACAACTGCACGGGCAGTGTTTTTAGTAACAATTTCTTACTCAGAAAATAAAACCGCACGCACTTTGGTAAAGCTGTCACTGATTTCTTCAGTTCCTGTTCTAGGAAGCTTACAGCCCGGTGTTTCGTAGGGCTCAGTCATTGTTTAGGCTGAGTCTGCTTTATGTTTGGTTTCCATGGGTGCAGGAGAATGCTCACGATGCAGATGAATGCAAAAAACCTAACCAGCGATTCCTCTGTGGCTGGGTAGGGGGTGCAGTGTTCCCACAAAAACTGAGCCTGTTGCTCTTCTGCATCTCGTATTTGAAGGTCTGGCGCTAATTTTGTGTAAGAAAGTGGTACCGTGGGCCTTCCTATTCCAAACCAGAGTTGTCTCTGCCCTCTTGCACCTTCACCCAGTCGAGTGCCTCAGCTGGGACTCGAGGTATTTATCGTTTTCCTTTCTGTTCTCAACGAGGTTGGTTCCTGGCTGCCCTCCCTGCTGTTTAAAAAGGTGTGTATGAGGCAAAGGGCACCTGGGGTGTTGCTTGTCTGCCTGGGGAAATGGATTCCTCCCCAGCTCTGCTGCAGAATGGGCTTAAATACCTCCAACTTCCTCACTGCTCAGATGCCCTCTGGTTACTGGGGTGTTGCCTGCAGTTGTTTCACTGCTGGGTGCCTCCAGGTGTGGCTTTGGTTTCCTTCCAGAAGTGTTTGGGTGACTCCCGAGGTCCTCTCGGTTCTGCAGGGTAGAGGAAAGGGTGCAGCAATTTCGTGCACGGGATTTAACCCCGCTGCAGGCTGCGTCGAACCCTTTAGGAAACAAACTGGAGTCACTGCCCATGCACTGAATGTGTTGTGGTCGAGCTCAAGCTGCACCAGGGCTTTGAGAGGACACATTCCTGATTTTAGAACCTCTTTAAAAGCCACCTTTATTTTCATGCTTACACCAGCATGAGAGGGCGAGCGTTTAGAAACAAAGCAGTTCAGCAGCTGGGGCTTCAAGGCAGTCGCTGCGAGGTGCTGGAGATGCTGAGCTGCGATGTTGGAGGTGTGACTGGGTCACTCAGGTGGGAACCAAGCCTTAGCATGCAAGGGCAGTGGCACAGCAGCCTGAGGATGCTGGCAAGGGGTTGTGCAAGCCCTTGGTCGCTTACAGGTGAGCAGAGTTTTGTAACTCGGCATCGTGGACGTGCCAAAAGTCACGCCTGCTCATTGACCACATTCAAAAGAACTGCAGGGGAAATTGCAGTAAGTTTTGGGGTCCTGTTTGCATGTTATAGGAAAACAAAATTCCAGCAGCTAAATAATAACGCCTTTGTGCTTCAGAGATGTTCAGCTGAAGTATTCATACACTGATTTGTGAATCCATATATAAAATTTGACACTGATAAGCACCCAATTGCCTTGTTTTGTTTCCTTATAGATCACATTTTGACTTGGTAAGTAAAAAAATTGTTATTACTCATAAAAAAGACACGATGGAATAAGCATTATTTTTGCTACAGCAGTAGTAAGACTGTACAAAGACTTTAATTGTGTGGGAGTATTTTATTCAGGACTAGATGGACAATCTTATTTGATTTTTGCAGGATGTTAGGATGCTATGATGCCTTGCAGAAGAAATATGTAAGTCTTCTAGTATCATTTGTTTTTTTTAAGGGTATGGGAATGTTCACTTACAGAATTCCACTGCCTGCCACTGTAGTTGTAGGACTTTCTGGTTACAGGGTAGCTCAGATTCCTTCAAATAGGCCTCCAGTGGTCATAATTGGTTTTGAGAGCTAAAGAAAACATGCTTGGTAAGCAGAAAAAGGCTGTAGAGTATATCTAATATTTTTTTTTTGCTTTAATTATGTTTCCAACAGCTAAGAATGATTGTCCTAGCGGTAAGTACATCAGAAGTAAGGCACTACTCTAAGGATCTGTGCCCAGATGTATGTACAATTCTTAATCTGCTTCCTGTCTTTATTTTTAAAAATCCAGGTCTATACCCACCCGGAAGATCCTCAGGTAAATCTGCTAGAATAATTTCCTTGATAACTAATGACAGGATAGGCAGAGTGAAGCTTGCCTGTATATAAGCAGTAGGACTGAATTTTCTCCCCAGTGCATGTCCTAACTCTGTGTAACAAACCCGTGGCTTTTCATGGGGAAAATCCATAACTAAACACTGTCCCCGTCTGTGAGCTGGGTGAAATAGTTCCATAGCAATTAAAATGTGGATAGAATATTTAATAACAAAAATTTCTGCTAAAGTTTCTTGTAAAATATTTCATTGTGGTGATTCCAGGGGGGAACTTTAGATTTTTGATTTGATTAATATAGTGTGCATTAAAACTGTTGAAGTATTCCTATGCTGGGAGCTAAGAGCTATCATCGTTTTGTTTAAATACCAAGTTATCAGGTGCCTGAGTAGAAGCAGGAGCTGTTTGCTTGACATCTTTAATAATTGCTGTTTGTTTGCAGACAATTACTGAATGTTATCACTTCAAATTC
This sequence comes from Anas acuta, assembly GCF_963932015.1. NCBI lineage: Eukaryota > Metazoa > Chordata > Aves > Anseriformes > Anatidae > Anas > Anas acuta. The sequence continues at coordinate 1,516,809 of NC_089006.1, read as the reverse complement.
AAGTACACCCACAACGGGCCACTCCTGAATTTCAGCAGGTACTGTCCCCACTGCTCTGCTCTGGGGTTTTAAAGCTCATTGCATGCACCAACCCGAACGTAACAGCTTCAGATTTTCTGGTTGGCTTTTGCTCTTCTAAATCTGGATCTTACAACTGATTTTATCAGTGCATCCTTATTAGTTAGGCTGTTTTTAAAATACAGTGAGTTGTTTTAGTGTGTCGTGAGGATATTTGTGAAATATGCAGTAAAAAAATGTTCCTTAGCTACAAGGAAGTAACTTGTTCTAAACAAATACCGAAACGTGACCAGTTCTTTCCTTGCGTAACATACTCCTTCCAGTTTTTCTCTGACATAAAATGATTTCTAAACTTAAAAAAAAAAAGGAGGGAGGGGGCTGCAGTGCTGCAATCCTTTGGCCTGAGGTTGGTTACGTACCTCTGAAAGTCGCGTGGTGGCAGGAGATGGGAGGCAGCCACTGCAGGCTGGTTTTGTGCTGATTCGAAAACAAGTCCTGCTTCCTTGCCACCCTGCGGGGAAAGAGAAATGTCTGCGGGGTTGGGAAACACATCTGAGACTGTTTCAGGTGCCTCCAAAAGGCGGCGTGCCTTGTGAAATAACTCACATGCCTTTGGTTGCTCAGGTCCTCTGCCACCTCTCTGACCTGGGCTATTTCTGGGAAATGATCAGGCTCTTGTAAAGATGTTAATGAGTTCCAGGGAATGCGGCTGGGAAGGTGGCTGTGAGGAGGAGGGAGCAGGGAGTGGCAGCAGAGCAAGACCTCTCTGTTTTTAATGACAGTAAGGTAGAATTTGGGGCAGCTGCTTGGAGTTGGGTGTTGCAGAGCCGGATGCCAGGAGTCCCTCAGGCATCTTCCCTTATCAGTCACCTTCCCTGTTAAAGTCAGGAGTGTTACTTGCAGCCCCTGAAATACTACGGGTGTGAGAGACCTAGCAGGACTGGGGCTTGCAAATGTACCAGCTTCTATTTCAGATCTGTTTTTAAGCATTGTGTAACCTAAAATATAGCTGTAGGGCACAACTGCTGCACCCCAACGCTTCCCTGAGGTTCCTGGCTCAGAATTTGATCTCACAAGGGACAGAGCACGCAGCTCACCTCGGTGGTGGTAGGAGCTGATCCTTGTGATCTCAGAAATGGGATGTCTGCTTCTCCAACGTGTCTGTGTATTAAAACACTGAAACCATTCTGTATAAAAAAGCTGAACACTCTGTCCATTTCTAGCAAGAGCAAAGGGAGTGATTCCCCGATCGCCTGTGCAGACACCAAGAAGGCAAGCATCCTCCTCATTCGCAAGATTTATGTTCTGATGCAAAACCTGGGTCCCTTACCAAATGATGTCTGCCTGACCATGAAGCTGTTTTATTACGATGAAGGTAGTGTTTTCCTGATTAATTTATCAGCTGTGCTTAGACGTTTGAAAACAAAGAAATATTTCCACCTATAATCTTCGTGGTGGCTGGGACTTGTTAAATTTTCCCGTGTTTAATTATTTCTTGGGACAGGTTCTAAAATCCCAGGGGCACAGATCTGATCTCTGTACAGACTGTACAATCTTACAGCTGACTTCATTGGAGCAAGGATTTCAGTGGGGGGAAAAAAAGAAGAAAAGTCTTTTAGCTGCACGAGCTGAGGTTAATTTGAGAACAGCATGTTTTGTGGCAGTGCAACGCTTCGTGTGTTCTTCCCTACAGTTACACCACCTGATTACCAGCCTCCTGGTTTTAAGGAGGGTGAATGTGAGGGGATGATATTTGAGGGAGAGCCCATGCACCTTAGCATGGGTGAAGTGCCAACGCCTTTTCACATGCTGAAAGTCAAAGTGACAACTGACAAACAGAGGATGGAAAACGCCGATGAGAGCATACTGAAGCAAGGAGATACTGATCAGCCTCTCCAGGTGCTCAGAGTGGACAGAGATGACCCAGAAGAAAACCAGCACATGGATGTAAGAGCTCACGTGCTTTGTGCAGCCCTCTGAGGCAGGAGAGGAGCAGCAAGAGAGGAAGCAGCGGTGTGCTGCGGGTGCATTTGGTTGCTTGCTCAGCTCTAGCCACCCTGAAACCTCCCTATGACTGTCCCGTGCCCTTCCTGAGCCATCCCCTGCGGCCAGGCGGTGCTGACCAGGGCTGAATTTGCTCTTGGATAGCGGGGTAAACCCAGCTGGGGATGCTGCGACTCAGTTTGGTTCTGGATTGGGATTTCTGTCAGGAAAAGCACAGCCAAATCTGAACGTGCCGACAGACTCTCACATCCTGCTGGTGTTGGAGCCTCTGAGATGGCACGGCTCCATCGCTGCTTTACCAGCAACACAAAGGTGCACCGATGGTTTTCTCCTAGCATCTGTTACAGTTTTTCACAATTGGGCACATTTTTCACAATTGGACATGTTTTTCAGTAATTGAATTAAATGTATGCCTGCATTGATAACTAACGTTGAGCTAGTCTGTACGTCCCATATCATATTCTTTTATTTTAAAGCAGTTCTTTTCACCAAGAATCCATCTGCTAAGATCTGTTCCAAAGCTTTTTTGTGAGTAGAAACTTTTCTTTATGTCTGCTGTAAGTAACAGACCCGTTTCTTTATCTAGGAAGACCCCGTGTTAGATAACAAAGTGGAAGATGATGATAACCGCGTGAATACTTTGGAAGCTCAAGGTAAAATTTATCTGTTTTCCAAGTCTCTTCAGTTTGTGCCTCTTTCCTGATGCTACTCAAAGAAATACTCAGTTTTCTGCTGTAGGCTGCCAGATTTGTGGTGTTTTCCTCATGCCCATCGCTGTGCCTTTGTTTTAGTCTGGATTTCTTCTGTGAAGCACATCTGTGTATTTAAATAGCAGCATTACAGTTGTTTTTCAGAAAGGTGCAATTTCTCAAAAACAGCTTAATATCCCCGTGCTGTTGAAAAATAATCACGGAAATGCGTAGGAAAGAGCACACGTAAACCACTTCTCTTGATGTTAGTAGGCTGCAGAACTGCAATACCCACTAAAAGCTATGCAGCTTTTATGTGCGTGTAGAATTCACAGGAATTCAACAAAAAAATAATGTAAAAGTATGATGAATAGCTTGTCTTACAGGGTTGGTAAAATGCTTTTTTATGGGACCTGCCAGACAGTCAGAAAAATGCGGTTGTCATCCAGAAATAGTTCAGTTAGTCACTTCCCCCTCTGAAGAACCTGTTTGTCACCTCTAACCAGTTTGTGCTTATGTGGGGATCCTAGGAAAAAAACACAGTGGATTAGAAGCAAAAAATAAAAAAATAATTAAAAAAAAAAACCCTCTCCAGCTCTCAGAGCTCATTCTTTCCTCCTCCTGCCTGGTCTTTGTGACCTGGAGCTGCAGGCAGAGGTCCTCAGCTGTGTGTGGCTGGATTACAAACCACCAGCCACCTGCTGACAGTGGTTTGGGATGGGTAGAAGCGTGCCAGAAGTGCAAAACCAACCCGTGAGGGTTTATCCTCGCAAGCAAGGTGTGATGTAGATGGGCTTTGAGCAGTACATTGAGAGTCTGGGGATCGAGCCCATCCTTCCAAGGAGCACGTGTGAGTCTGTGTCACATAAACCCGTGCATTTTCCTCGTGTCAAAGTGTTGCAGTGGTAAGAGGCTGTTAGTGCCTGGTCGACTGTGTGCTTTGTTATTTAACAACTTTTACAGAACCGGGTGTCCCTGGTGGAGGAGATGAAGTTACGAAGGCTGGAGAGAACAGGAGTCTGTACGTTTCCAATCGCCAGGTATGGAAACCACTCTGCCATCTTCAACTCTTACTAGAGCTTTTGTGAAGCTTTGAACTCCGTATTTTGAGTTAACTCAAGTGATTAATCAGTAATCAGAAGGTTTATTTAAAACAGTATTTTCAGCAGTAGAGCACGTTACGATTTTAATTCCCAGTGTTTTACAAAAATGGTGAATATTCTACAGCAATCAGAAGGAATAACCAAAGGCTGGTGCTCTGATCAGTTTCCAAACTAAACAGTTGGGCTGACTGAGGCTACAAGAAATGGAAAAGCAATTTCCCATGTTTGTAAATTGCCATAAATAAGCACTCTGCCTAACAGAAATTTCTCTTCTAATTCCAGCAGATGAAAACTTGATTTTTAAGATCTTGATTAAAACTTAAGTTACAGCCTTACTATTCAGGCTTTAAACTTAGACTATATTCCCTGGGGAAAAAAAAAAAAAAAAAAAAACCTGCTGTCACAAGCAAACATTTATCTTCTCATTTTAGGTTGATCATTTGGCAAGTAAGACATCTGAACTGAATATGTCAGAGAGCAGGACAAGGAGCGGGAAGATATTTCAAACCTACATCGTTAGTATCAGCTTTTCTTCTATTTCTGTTCTTTAAGACTTTTTTCCTGTTGCAAGCAGTGAATAAAACTCCAACCTCTGTTACAGTTCATGCTGAAAAAATGAAACAATGCTAGAATTTAGACGAGGCAGCTGCTTTAAACAAGCAGAGGTGCTGCAGAGCTAGAGGTTAAACTCACCTTGTCATACGTGTGCAAGTCAGAAATGCCCAGGTGGGGGTCAGAAGGTGGCACGGTGCTCCAGGAACCGGGCTTGGGGTGCGTTGCCTGAAGCTGCAGCACATGGGGGCACTGCCCTTGTAGTGTAAATAAATCCCCTGCTCTTTCCCCTGCTGCTGGGGGAGGTTGTGCTGTAAAAACTTCGGTGCCCAGATGTTGCTCTGGGTATTTAAGAAAAAAAAACCTCTGAGCAGTGGGGAGCAGCAGGAGCTGGGTGCTCAGCACCTTGCACAGCCAGGTTTGGGGTGGATTTTCTTCTCGTTAGATGTGGTGGCAGCGAGGAGCAGCCCATGCAGCACCACGACCTGTAACCCTGTGCCTGGTTTCTCCCTGCAGCCCGAACCCTCTTCCAGTCAAGACGTGCTGCCAAAAAGGAGGAAAATCAGTGAGCCGAAGGAGCAGTTTTAGACACCCCTCTCCCGGCTGTTGGCTTCTAGGGTGCTTCTCCACACCACTTCCCTTTGGTTGTTTAATGCGATTGTTAATATTTCAGTGTTCTTTCAGGGACCTTGTTCTATTTGTAGTCAAGTTGTTGTGGGTTCTAAGGAAAAATCTACCAAGAAGCCAAGTGGAGTAGATCAGAAGTTCCTTTCTGTAGGAGGTTGCATCCCCATCAGGAATGACAGAGGCTGGCTACTGATGTAAGTCTGGGATAAAAAATGAAAAAATCTGTAACGAAGGTGATTTGGGGGATGGGGGCTCCCTGCTAATAACGTGCTTAAACCCTGCAGTGTGAGATTTCACTGGTAACGTTTTCTGGGCTTTATGTCAAAGCTGAGGAACTCCGTGGTCAGAACCTGCCCTCCAGGGCCCAAAATCCTCGAGTCTCGGTGTTAATTTTTGGAGCAGGTTTTCTTAATTTCTGGAGCAAGTTTAGGAAAGCTGTTAAGCTGTGTTACAATTCTTGGTTTTACTACAAAGCAAGCAGAACTGGAACAGTTACGGATGTTTGATTCATTCTTTCCAGACCAAAGGCACCAGACAAACAATAAGCAAGCATTCTTCATACCTTTAACCACGTATTTCTTGCCAAAATACCAGGATTTGTGTACAGTTGTTCATATATATTTACAAAGGGTATGAACCTGGCAGGCACCGGTTCTCAGGCTGTGAGATGAGTTGAAAGAGAAGCCTGCGTGTATCAGAAATGATTAATTGCAGGAATTGGAAAAGGTGCTGAGTTGTTATGCCAAAATAATTGTTCTTTTTTCATGTAGTGTAAAAGAATTGGAGGGAAGCTGTTGCACAGCTCCTGTGTTCGGATGTGGATAGCTGAGCAGTTCTTGATATATTTGAATTTAAATTGACATTTTTTTTATCATATTTCTCCATTAAAGCAGCATTCAATGTGTGGCTGTGTGTTTCTTTGCACTTTGTGGTCTTAAGAAAAGGCAGGGAAAGAGCAAATGGGGCAAAACCCTGCGGATGTGGAACTTTCCTTGGCCGGGCAGTGGGGGCACAGGCACGGTGCAGCCCCAGGGACATCTCCAGCTCCTGGCGTGGTGCTGAGAGCCCCTGGTGCTGCCCCGTGCCCTACGTGTGACCCGCAGCAAGGAGTGGGTCAAGGTGTGGGTCGCAGCCCCGCGGTTCTCTTCAGCGCTGAACCGGGTGAGCAGGATTTAATTAGCACCAGCTGGTTTTGTCGGCTTTGCGGTGTGATTTCACAGGATTTCCTCTGCAGCTCCTGACCGCAGACTCAGAAAAAGGGTTGGGTTGGCGGAGACCTCACCACACGCCTTGCACAAGCAGCATGCCCCTTGCCTGCCTTGTGCACCTCTTGCACAAGCACCACACACCTTGCACAAGCAGCATGTCCCTTGCATGCCCTGCACATGCCTTGCACACTCCTTGCACAAGCACCATGAGCCTTGCACACACCTCGCACAAGCAGTGTGCCCCTTGCACACCCTGCACACGCCTTGCACAAGCAGCATGCCCCTTGCACACCCTGCACACACCTTGCCCATTCCTTGCACAAGCAGCACACACCTTGCATGCCCTGCACACTCCTTGCACACCCTGCACACGCCTTGCACAAGCAGCACGCCCCCTGCACGCTCCTTGCACGCCCCGCACACGCCTTGTCCCGGCCGCAGCCGGCACCGCCCCCCCCGGGGCCGTCCCGGGCCGCCCCCCCCGTGCTCATTGGCGGCTCCGTTCCCCGGTGCCGGCCCCCCGCTGGCCTTTCCCGGAGCCCGGGGAGCTTTGGCCCGGCTTCGCTTCCCGCACCGGCCCCGAGGCTCCTTCCCCAGCCCCTTCCCTCGCCCCCGGCCATCCCAGCGAGGCTCCGAGCTCAGCTCCTGGAGACCCCCGGGATAAACCCCGAGAAGAAGCCGGGCTGCCCCCGGGGGGGCTGCCACCGCTCCCCGGGCCTGAACCGAGCTCCTGACCCCATGGCCAAGCCGGGGGTCCCCGGGGCGTGAAGGCTCCGTCACCGTCCCGATGTCTCGCCGCCAGCTCCGTGGAAGCGCGACCACCGGCTTCAACCCCATCCCGGGGCGACGGGTGGCAGCTCCCCGCCGGTGATTCCCGTCCAGCCATCGCTGCGATTCCCCGGGGTAACGGGGCGAAGGCTCCCCGACACCTCCGGAGGCCACCCGGGGGGTCCCAGCCCCCTGCCCTCGTGCGTGGTCCTCGTCCCGGCCACGGGTGACAATGACGACGTTGACCCACCGGGGCCGCCGCAGCGAGGCGGGTGGGAGCGTGGGCAAGAGGCTGGATGAGGAGGAAGAAGAGAGGGACCCAGAGGAGGACGATGACTCCAAAGCCACCCGCCTGACGCTGATGGAGGAGGTGCTGCTCCTGGGACTGAAGGACAAGCAGGTAAAGCGAGGCCGAAGGTCTTAAAATGAGGCTTCGGGGAAACCCACAGCCTCGTGTGGCAGCCCCGACGGGAGCGCAGCGATGCCCCGGCGCTGTTTGCTCTTCACCAAAACCCTCTTTGAGAAACGACAGGGACAGGTTTTGAGGGAAGGGGGCAAGGGGACAGAAAGCAGCTGGAGCAGGAGGAGCTCCCCGGTGGCTGCCGTTCCCTCCTCGAGCAGCACCGGGGGCGATCGGGGCTCTTGGTTGTCAGCCCCCACAGCGGGGCCGGCCCCGCTCGGCACCTTTCTGCTTCCTACACGTCAGTGCCTGCATCTAGATCTCCTGGGGCATGGCAATACGGCCCCTCCCCTCCGCCAAAATGGGGAAAATGAGGCAAGGGGAGGCTCAGCAGGAGCCCGAGGCGCTTCCTGAGGCAGCAACAAGCACAGAGGGATGCGAGGTGCCTGTGCTCCCATCCCCTGGGGCCCTGGTGGTCCTTGAATGAGTCTGGGCAGGCACCTTCTGCCCCCCAGCCCTGCTCTGGCCGTGTTTTTTTGGCAGGGACGGGGGGCTGAGGGCTTGGCAAGCTCAGCAGGGAGTAGCAGGAGAGCGGGGCTACCCGGGGAGCATCACACAAATAACTTGGGAGCAAATATTTGAGAGCAGCGTGGCCCGGCTCCCTTCCTGCCTGGGCTACGTTGAGCATTCTTGGTGCAGTTTACAAATTCCTGGGAACGGCCCCAAAGCCACCAGGAAGTGAGGAGAGCACAAAATAGATAAGAGAAGGACTTGTCTCACGCTTTCTTCGTTTGTTTTTCGTCCTGTCCTTCCGTGTTTCGCCACCTGAAGGCAAGGCGCAGGCAGCAGGCCTCACGGCCCACCCTCGTGGTTTGATGAGCAGGGGAAGATTAAAAAATAGAATAATGAAAAAGATGATTTTAGCCAAACCCAATGAGCCCCCAGTGCAATTTCATTATTTTAAGTACCAGTCTGTCCACGTAGGGGACACTGGCTGCACACCAGCATTCATGACCAGTCTGATTTCAGGAGCTGCTATTACCCAAGGAGCTTTCAATTTCTCTCATTTCAGCCCCCTTAAAATTTTCGGGGCAAAATGTGCCTTCCAGCCCAATGAACCGAAACCTTTGGAAACCTCCATGCCCTTTTTCAGAGAACTGGTTCCTAAAGGGCACGTGCAAAGAAAAAAAACACCACAGTGGAAGGAAATCAGCACGTCTTAGCAAAGACAAGCGTGAAGGGTTGCTTTGTCTTCGCTCACAAGGAAATGAAGAAGGCAAATAAAGGCTTTAATTTATTTTATGACTCCCCGTGCTGAGCAAGCTGAACAACCCGGTGTCCAGATGCGCTGTACAAACAGACGCGCTGGGGACAGGAGGTTACCCGTATGGACCATAAAAGCTTCTACGTAGGAGGCCGCAAGCTCTCGGCCTTCCTGTCTTGGGAAGGGCTTCTTGGGTTGCTTTGCCTGTGGTCCCCCAGCTTGGTTAGAGCTGCCCTTTCCCCCCTGCCTCCCCATTTTCTCAAAGGAAAGCTCCATGGAAAGGGAGCGATGGCCAGGAACGGGGCGCAGCACCCAGCCCCATCCACCGTTTGGGCACAGCGAGTTCGGGGCCATCCTGAATCTCTTCCACTGCAGTTGCAGCCCCGGCCCCTGTCTGCCACATGGTGGAGGCGGAGAAGAGGCCGTTCCCTTCATTTTGCAGCTGGCTTTTAAGCCTTGGGGCCCCTCATCCGGCCTCCAGACCTTCCCTTCCCAGACTGAGAACCCCATGCAACCAGCAGTCCCTCCAGGACCATGCTTTCCAGCCCCCTGCACCTTCTCGGTGCTCTGCCCAGCACCATACGGACTCGGGAGCCCCCATTTCTCAGGGCAGGGCTCCAAAAAGACCACTTGATGTGAAACGTGTTGAGTTTGAGTCTGGCTCGAGCGCTGCCCAGCCCATGGCAGCCCTTTCCATGAAGAAAGGAGTGGAAGGAATGGCCTCAAGTTGCACCAGGGGAGGTTTAGGTTGGAAATGAAGAGACATTTCTACAAAGTCAGGCACTGGGACAGGTTGTCCAGGGAGGTGGTAGGGTCACCGTCCCTGGGGGTGCTCAAGGAAAGGTTGGACGTGGTGCTTGGGGACATGGCTCAGTGGGTGACATTGGTGGGAGGGGGTGGTTGGACCAGAAGATCTTGGAGATCTTCTCCACCCTTTATGATTCTTTGTTTCTGTGAGGGGATGTTGGGGGTGGGGGTCCCTGGACATGGCGGTGGGGCTCTGGCTGCCTGTCCCTAGTGTCACACATGTCCCTGTCCCCGCAGGGCTACACCTCCTTCTGGAACGACTGCATCTCCTCTGGCCTGCGCGGCGGCATCCTCATCGAGCTGGCACTGCGGGGCCGCATCCAGCTGGAGCCCCTCACCGCCAGGAAGAAGCGGCTGCTGGACAGGAAGGTGATGGCAGCGATGGGGCCGAAGGGCTGAGGCGGTGCCACGGGTGCCGGCCATCCCGTGTGTCCCCCACACATGCATACACATGCCCCGCGGTGGCTTTGTGGCGTGCTTCAGTGCCTGCCCGCGTCCCAGCCTGACGGCTCCCGGTCCTTTTGGCCTCCCAGGTGCACCTGAAGTCGGATGCTCCAACTGGTGACATCCTGCTGGACGAGACCCTGCGGCACATCAAGGCCACGGAGCCTGCAGAAACGGTGCAGACCTGGATAGAGCTGCTCACGGGTAGGCCCAGCAAGAGGAGGCACAGTCATGGCGTGGGTTGCGTTGGGTTGTGTTGAGTTGCGTTGGGTTGCGTTGGGTTGGATTGGGTTGCGTTGGGTTGTGTTGAGTTGCGTTGGGTTGCGTTGGGTTGGGTTTGGTTGTGTTGTATTGGGTTGTGTTGGGTTGAGTTGGGTTGAGTTGGGTTGGGTTGCGTTGGGTTGTGTTGAGTTTTGTTGGGTTGAATTGGGTTGGTTTGGGTTGCGTTGGGTTGGATTGGGTTGGATTGGGTTGCGTTGGGTTGTGTTGGGTTGCGTTGGGTTGCGTTGGGTTGTGTTGAGTTGGGTTGTGTTGTGTTGTGTTGGGTTGCGTTGGGTTGCGTTGGGTTGTGTTGGGTTGCGTTGGGTTGGTTTGGGTTGCGTTGTGTTGGATTGGATTGGGTTGGGTTGGGTTGGGTTGTGTTGTGTTGTGTTGGGTTGGTGGGGAGCTCAAAGCCCACCTCGTTCCTGCCCCCACCATGGGCACCACCCCTTCCTCCCCAGCCCCATCCAGCCTGGCCTTGGGGGCCCCCCCAGTGATGGGGCACCCCCAGCTCCCCCAGGCAGCCTGGGGCTGAGCCAGGCTCCATCCACCCGGCCTCCAACGTGGTTTATTTCTCCTCAGGGGAGACCTGGAACCCCTTCAAGCTGCAGTACCAGCTGCGGAACGTGCGCGAGCGCATCGCCAAGAACCTGGTGGAGAAAGGCATCCTCACCACGGAGAAGCAGAACTTCCTCCTCTTCGACATGACCACGCACCCCGTCAGCAACGCCGCCGAGAAGCAACGCTTGCTCAAGAGGCTGCAGGAAGGCGTGCTGGAGCGCTGGGCGGGCGACCCGCACCGCATGGACCGCAGGACTTTGGCTCTCCTGGTGCTCGCCCACTCCTCGGACGTGCTGGAGAACGCTTTCAGCAGCCTGACGGACGAGCGATACGAGGTAGCGATGAACAGGACCAAGGAGGTCCTTGACGCAGATCCGGAGGTGGAAGCTGCCAAAAACAGAGGCACGGAGATGATCTGGGCCATCCTGGCGGCCTTCAACAAGGCTTGAGGCACCGCGGGGTGGGCGGCAGAGCTTCGCCTGCCTCGGCGTGAGGCCACGGGCTCCCTTGGCACGGGGTGGTGGGGGGCAGGAGGCCTCGGGACCGCTGCCAACGGAGGCTGCTGCCCCCAGGGAGCGGAGGTGACGGCCACCGGCCATGCTGAATGCCTGCTGTGGCAGCACTGAGGCGCCCCACCGGCCAAATCGCGATGGGAAGGGGCTCAGACCCCCCTCAGGAACAGCCCGGACCCCCCCTTCACCTCCTTCCCCTGCCTGCGATTGCGGGGCGGCCCTGATCCTCCGGGCTGTGCTGCCCTGCAGCTGTTTTCAAGAAGGGGATGAGCTCATTGTGATTTTTATTTTTATTATTTTTTTCCGTTTTAATTATGATTAATTTCCTTCCTCCTCTGCCACTTGGACTCCCCGCCGTGGATGTGGACGTGTTTCTGGGTATTTAAACCCATAGCTTGCAGTGGCGGCGGTTCCAACTGCTCCTTCTAATAAAAGGGTTTGGTGGTGGAAGGCAGGTCCTCGGTGCTGCTGGTGGCACTGGGACACCCCAAACTGGGCTCCCGCACCCCAGGGCTGCTCTGTGGGGCCCGGGGCTGTCCCAAGGGACGCAGATCCTCGTGGGCACCTTCTTGGGGTCGCCAGGAAAGCAGCGGGTCGGTGCCGGTGCCTGTGGGGAGCGTGGGCAAGGAGCCCGCAGCACAATGGGGTGTCAGGATGGCACGCGGCCATGGGGACAGCCTGGGGACATTATGGGATGTGGGGATTATGTAGGGTCATGGGGAGGTTTCAGGGCTATGGAGACGTTGTGGGATTTGAGAACATTATGGGTTATGGGGACATGGGGACATGGGGACACCGTGGGACATGGGGACACCGTAGGACATGGGGACACTGTGGGACATGGGAACGTTGTAGGACATGGGGATAAGGTAGGGCCATGGGGAGGTTTCAGGGCTATGGAGACGTTGTGGGACTTGAGAAAATTATGGGGTGTGGGGACAGTGTGGGACGTGGGGACATTGTGGGGCATGGGGACAATGCAGGGACATGGGGACAGTGCGGTGCTAAGGGAAACTGGGACATCTGGGGGCTATGGAGACACTGCAGGACGTGATAAAAGGATGGGCCATGGGATCAGCGCAGGGCCATGGGGACACTGTGGGGCCGTGGGGACGTTATAGGGCCACAAGGCTGTGGCGGGGCCATGGGGACACTGTGGGGCCATGAGGCCAGATCAGGGCGATGCCCCAGTGAGGACACTGGGAGCACTGGGGGACACTGGGAGGGGCAGTGGGGGTGCTTGGGGACACTGTGAGCACTGGGTGTACTGGGAGCACTGGGTGTACTAGGGGCACTGGGAGCTCTGAGGGGTCCAAGGGGCTTCTGCGGCCCACCAGGAGGCGCCCGGGCCTGCTCCTGTAGCCGAGCCGAAGCCCCGCCCCTCCTGCCCGCTCATTGGGTCCCCGGCCGCAGTCTTTCTGCCTATTGGTTCTTTCCAGCGTCAATCAAGCTGAGGGGGTTCCGCCTTCCCGCTCAAGCTGCCTCACTTCCCATTGGTCCCCCTCAGCTCCAGCCGGGGCGGCTAAGCCCCGCCCCTCTCCCCGCCCCACGCTGGCGCTGATTGGTTGGAGGTGATGTCAGCGCGCCCTCCTCCCCTCTCCCATTGGCCGGCCGCCTGTCCGTCAGACTGCCGAGGCGGCAGGGGGCGGCAGCGGCCATTTTGGAGCAGAGAGCGGGGCCGGGCGGCGCGGAGGCAGCGCGGAGGCAGCGCGGATCCACCGGGGTCGCCGCTCCCCGCCATGGCCGCCCCGCTCGGCACCGGCACCCGCACGGAGGAACCCGGGCAGGAAAAACAGGTGGGAACCCCCTCGGCGAGCCTTCCTGCCTCCCTATTGGCTGGGCAGCGCGTCAATCTTCCCCTCCCCGCTCAGTGATTGCTTGCTGCCGCTGTCCATCTGAGTAACGCCGGCCTCTCATTGGCTGCGGGGCAGGAGGGGGGGAGGAGGGACTTCCGGGAGGGGCGGGGAAAAGGGCAGCTTGTGTGGAGGGGGCGCGCGGGGGGTTGTGGGATACTGGGGGTGTGGGGCTGGGGGCCCTGAGCCCCCCCCTCAGACCCCCTCAACCCCCTCAGCCCCCCCTCAGCCTCCCTCAGACCCCCCCCCCCAGCCCCCTCAGACCCCCCTCAGAGCCCCCCCAGCCCCCTCAGACCCCCCTCACCCCCCCCTCAGCCCCCCTTCAGCCCCCCTCAGCCCCCCCCAGACCTCCCCAGACCCCCCTCAGCCTCCCTCAGACCCCCCCCAGCCCCCCCTCAGCCCCCTCTCGTTTTCCAGGACGCGCAGGAGAAGGAGCTCGCCCACCCCGAGCGAGCGGAGGAGGCGAAGCTGAAGGCGAAATACCCCAACCTGGGCCAGAAGCCCGGAGGCTCCGATTTCCTGATGAAGAGGCTGCAGAAAGGGGTACTCACAGCCCGGCCCCAGGCTCTGGGCAGGCACAAAGGGCAGGGGGGAACGGCATCAAGTCAGGCAGCAGCACCTCAGCGTAAAACATCACTTTACTCCCTGGAAAAGCAACAAAATTCTCCTCCCAGAGTCGTCTGGAGCTGCTGGGGTTGCTGCTGCTGGCTCTGCTCGCAGAGGCTGGGGCAGGAAACACAAATCCCTCCCCAGCTCCAAACACACCGAGGCTTCCACTCTGCTGACGGCCGTCCCCGCGGCCTCTGCGTGTGCTCTGTCACCGACACAAACGCTGGGGATGTTTTTAGGTGCCAGTTCCTAAAGCAAGCCAAAAAAAAAAAAAAAAAAAAAAAAAGAGGGTTACTTCATTGCTTGGCACACAGCAGGCTTTTTTCCCTGCTGGGTTTCGGCTGCAGGATCCTGTCTGCGACCTGCGTGGCGCCAGCAGAAGCCCTGCCGAGGGCCAGGCTGTGCCCCCTGGGGCAAAAACCCTGCTTTTGTGCCAGCGGGATGAGCGAAATCAGCTGTCCTTTTCCCCTCGTGGTCTGGTTTTGTGTGCCAGCCCTGGCAGCCCCATAAAGAATCTCATTTCTAGCCCCACGCACGCGTCTCGGCCGTGCCCCGCCGCTCGGCTGCCAGTGCTGCAAACCTTCAGATTAACCCACCCTCTCTCTTTTCTCTTTTTCAGCAAAAATACTTTGATTCTGGTGACTACAACATGGCCAAGGCGAAGATGAAGAACAAGCAGCTGCCCAGCGCGGGGCCTGACAAGAACCTGGTGACGGGAGACCACATCCCCACGCCGCAGGACCTCCCGCAGAGAAAATCCTCGCTTGTGACCAGCAAGCTGGCCGGGTAGCCTGCGCTCACAGGCTGTTTTATTTTATTTTTTTCCCCCCCCGTTTTTCCTTTTTCTTTTGGTTAATTGGATTGAACTTCACTGTACCGTAGGGCTGGGAGCACCAGAATCCACGTAGTTTATGAGTATTTACAGCAAACACACACCAAACCCTAGGAGAGGTGTCGGAGGCCGGTTTGCTGCCTTCATTTTCACCCCGTTGGGAACCATCCCTGCTTGCAGAGAGGATTTTTTTGATTTATTTTTTTTTTTCTCCCCTCTTGCCTTTTTGTTTCAGGCTTGATAAACAAAACGAGGGCAGCGCCGTGGCTGCAGCCTGCGGGGCACCACGTGCTCAGCACGCGGTTGTAGTAGGGTCAGTGGAAGGGCCCCGAGGGCTGCGCTGATCCCATCCCGAGCTCTGTCCCCGTTCCAGAGGCGAGGGGAGGGCGAGAGGACGCCGTTGGTTTTAGGGATTCCCCTTTGGGACAGGAGAGAAACCGCAGGAGGGAGGCAGCGGGCGGCACAGGTACGGCTTCCCTCGGGCATGTGCCGAGCACCGGCAGCACCGGGGCTGCTCTCGACGCTCACATTTGCTGCTGGGGGGTCCGGAGAGACCTCAAAGGAGGGGATTTCCCCTCTGTGGGGACGAGGAGCGGAGTGGGGACAGGTGAGCCACGTTCTTGGCTCCCCTCCGGTCCCTGCGTGGCCCGGTCAGGGCAGCAGCTGCGCAGCCTCCTCGTGCACCGCTGCCTGTCCCAGCTGTGTTTGTAAATAGATAACGAATCGTATATATAAAAATATATCTAATTTTGTACTTCTTCATCTCCCCTCTTTTCTAGCGTGCCGCGCTTGTAAAAAAATAAATAAATAAATAAAAGGGGGAAGGAAAAAAAAAAAAAGCAAGATAGGGAAAAAGGCAAAGTGGGGGCAGGGAGGGGACAGTTCCGCCACCACGACTTCCCCCCGCGCAGGAGGAGGAAGCGACGGTGACGCCAGAGGATGAGAAGCAGCCAGAGCAGCTCCGGAACGTGACTGCGACGTGGAGCGGGGTCACGTCCCCACGTCAGGGTGTCCTGGGGCGTTTTTGGGGGCTCCGGTGGGGTTTCTTTGAGGCAGGAGGGGCTGAGGGAGCTGAGCTCCAACAGGGGGGGTAGGTGAAAACCTTGGGGGGGGTTTCAGTGGGTTGGCTGAGCAAGGCTTGGCCATAATTCATCCCCCTTCTTTGGGGGGGGGCTGAAACACCCCTGTACCCCCCCATAGGGTGCTGGGAGCCATTTGGGACACCCGGACTTGCCCCTTTTTGCCGAGCTGCCCCAGAACCATGACATTAACCAGCTGAGCAGCCTGGGGGGGCACCAGGAGGGGCATTTCCCCCCTCCAGCCTTCCAAACGAGCACCGGGGTTGTGCACCGGGGGTTCTTGGTGCCCCCCACTCCCCGTTTCCCCCCCCTTTTTGGCCTTTTTTACGATCCCCACCCCAAAGCCGGGGCCGGGACGCGCTGTTCCAGCCGGGTTTGTTTGTGCCGTGGAGCTTGGCACCGCCGGGCGCTGCCGGAACAAACCCAGCTCCCCTCCCGCTGCCAAGAATTCGCTTCCCCCACAAGGACGCGTTCCCTGGGGCCAAGGGAAGGGGTTTTGGGGTTGGGATTTGCCTCACCGGCCCCCGGAGCAGCCCCATCCTGCTGCTTATGGGGTCAAAGGGGAGGAGGTGATGGGGTTGGGGCGCGTGGGGTGGATGCACGTCCCCAATTCTTTGACGATTATGGGGCAAAAGTGCGTCAGGGCAGTGGGGACAAGGCGGAACCACAGCTTCCTCCTCCACTATCCCCGCCTGACGCTTGGGGTGGTGACTTGGGGACTTGGCAGCGCTTTGGGGCCCCCAAAACCCCGGGGTTCTTGGTGTTGGCAGTTCCTCGGGCTCCTCGCTGCCCCACCTGGAGGAGAAAACCCCATCCCAGGGGCTCTTGGGGTTTCCTCCCCACACCTTTTATCCCCTGTGGAGTTTCCCCCATCCCACGGCCACCTGCAGCGGGGTCGGGCAGGGATTCCCCCGGCCCTTTTTTGGGGGGGCTGGTGACTTTCCTCGCAGCCCCGTGCCCGGTGTCCCGCTTTCGTCACGTCGCGGTGACACGGCGACCGGGGCTGACGTTGCACCGAGGTGGCCTTTGGACGGGGTGACAGCGGGGCACGGCCTCACCTCCCCAAGGGGGACGCGATATGGGGGCGAATTTTGGCCCCTGTTTGCAGCATCGTGCCCCCCTTCAGGCAGAAAATCCCACTGAGGCTTTGGGGGGTGCAGGGGGGGAGCCCCAAAGCCCCTCAGTTGCGTGGATTCACACTGGGATGGGGACACCGGGGACAAGGGGGCACTGGGGATGGGGTCACAGGGACATTGGGCACCAGGGATGGGGTTTATGGGGTCAAGGGGACACCGGGGATGGGGACATGAGAGAAGCGGGGATAATGGGGACAAGGGGGCACCAGGGATGGGGATATCAGGGGTATGGGGGCACTGGGGATGGGGGGCACCAGGAATGGGGATAATGGGGGTGGGGGGCACTGGGGATGGGGGTAATGGGGGTGAGGAGGGTGTGGGGACACCAGGGACGTGTGGGTACTGGGGATGGGGGCACTGGGGATGGGGGATAACAGGGATGTGGGGGCACCAGGAATGGGGGATAATGGGGACGAGGGGACACTGGGGGATGGGGACATGAGGGGTGTGGGGATAACAGGGATGGGGGATAATGGGGACGAGGGTCACCAGGGATGGGGATATCAGGGGTATGGGGGCACTGGGGATGGGGGCACTGGGGGTGTGGGGGCACCAGGAATGGGGGATAATGGGAATGAGGGGACAATGGGGATGGGGATAATGGGGATGAGGGAGCACTGGGGCTGGGGACATGAGGGGTGTGGGGACAATGGGGACATGTGGGTAGTGAGGATGGAGGCAGTGGGGATTTGGGGGCACCAGGGATGGGGATAATGGGAACGAGGGAGGTGTGGGGTCACCAGGGATGGGGACATGAGAGAAGTGGGGATAATAGGGGTGGGGGGTGATGGGGATATCAGGGGTGCGGGGACACCAGGGGTGCGGGTGCTGGGGGTAATGGGGACGAGGGGGGTATGGGGACAGCAGGGCCGTGCGGGTGCTGGGGGTGGGGGCACTGGGGGTGGGGGATAACAGGGACGAGGGGGGCACTGGGGCTGGGAACATGAGGGAAATGGGGATAATGGGAATAGGGGATAATGGGAATAGGGGATACCGGGGGTGTGGGGACACCGGGGGTGGGCACACGAGGGCTGCGGGGACACCGGGGGGGGGCACGGGCAGATCCAGCCCCCACGTGGCGCCTCCCCCGTCCCTTTCTCCTCCGAGCCACATTTGGGGTTCCCCAAAACCCCCCCGGTGCCCACCCCAAACCCCCAAACCCCCCCCCTCACCCCCACCCCCCCCTGGGGGGGGCTGAGGACGTGGCGGGGGGACAAGAGAACGGGGGGGGGGGGCGGAGGGAACCAGGATCCGGCCCCGGGAGGCGGAGCCCGGCCGGAAACGGAACCGGCTTCGCCCCCCCCAAGTCCCCACCCCCCCGGTTGGCGTCACGGCTCCCCCGTATATAAGCGGCCTCCTCCCGCCCTCCCGGCCCCGCTCCTCGAAGCCGTTTAACCCCCGGGGGGGCCCTTCTCCGGTAGGCACCATGTTCGCCGTGCCGCGCAACGCCCTCATCGGCTTCAACCTCTACTGCGGCGGCGGCACCGGGCCCGGAGGAGGAGGAGGAGGCGGCGGAGGAGGGGGCCCGGCCTCACCGGGGGGGACCCCGGCCCCCCCCTCCCCTTCTCCCCCCCTCCCCCCCCTCCTCCTCTCCGGTCCCGCCGCCCCCTCCCCGTTCCCGGCGGCTCGCGGCGCCCCCTGCTCGCTGCTGATTGGCTCCGCCGCCGCTCCGCGCTCGCTGATTGGCTCCGCCGCTCCCCGGTCGCCGCCGTTGTGGAGCCCCGAGGAGGAGCTGGACGGCTGCGAGCCCGAGGCCGAGCTGGGGGGGCCCGGAGGAGGAGGAGGAGGAGGGGGGGGGGGATCCCTACCTGGGACCCCCCCGGAGTTGCCCGCGGATGAGTTGAGGCAGGACTCGTTGGAATTGATCCTCCGGTATCTGCGGGAAGCGGCGGGGGAAACGGAACCGGGCTTGAAAAAGTTTTTTCCGGGGCTTTTGGGAAGGCCCGGAGGGGCGGGGGACGGCGTGATGGAGAAAGCGCTGGAAACGTTGAGGAGGGTGGGGGACGGAGTCCTGGAGAAACACGAGCTGGCCTTCCAAGGTGAGTTACCGGGAATTAACGGGGGTCTACCGGGGGTTACCGGGATCTACCGGGGTTTAACGGGGGTCTACCGGGGCTTAATGCGGTTTAACGGGGATTTAACGGGGGTCTACTGGGGCTTAAAGGGGTTTAACGGGGGTCTACCGGGGTTTAACGGGGGTCTAGTGGGGTCTACCGGGGGTTACCGGGGTTTAACGGGGGTCTGCCGGGGGCTGGGAGGTCCCCCCCGGAGCCCAGCGCGTTAAAAACGGCCAGAAACGAAAGTGAACTTTGCCCGAAAGGAGGTGGGGGGGGGGGGGGGTTGGAAACTGGCCGGGGCTGCAGGGCGCTGATAACCCGGTTACCGATTAAACGGGGCCCGCCCGCGCTCCTGGCCCCGAGCCCGGTGGTTTTACCGGAATCCACCCCAAAAATTCCACCCCCTCCCACTCGTCCGGTCCTGAAATAGCCCCAAAAAACTCAGTCCCAGTGGTCCCGGGTGAGCAGGTGGTGGAGGTGTTCGTAACCCCTCATCCTTGGGGAGAAAGGGGGGAATTGGGCAATTTTGGGGTGTTTTCTTGCATTTCGTGGGCTAGTTTTTAGGGAGTGGTGAGAATGGGTAATTTTGGGCGGGATTCCTGGAATTCTGGGGCGAGGTTTTTGGGGAGAAGTGGAAAATTCAGAGAGGCTTCCCAGAACTCGGACGCAAGTTTTTGGGGAGCGGCGAGAACGGGGAAATTTGGGCTGGTTTCTTGGAACTTGGAGGCGAGTTTTGGGGGAGCGGTGAGGATGGGTCTTTTTGGGTCGGTTTTGTGGATTTTAGAAGTGAGCAATTCAGGGACCGTAAAAAAAACTGACCATATGGGGCCAGTTTTGCTTAACTTGGAGAAAATCTTAGAGATGGAGGAGATTGGACCATTTTGGGCTGGTTTTGTGAGATTTGGAGGCGAGTCCTTGGGGACCGGGGAGAATTGACCATTTTGGGGTGGTTTTGTGGAACTCAGATGTGACTTCTTGGAGGCCTTTCAGAACTGCCCATTTTGGGTCAGTTTTGTGGAACTCGGAAGTGAGCCCTGGGACGGGGAAGAACCGACCATTTTGGGCTGGTTTCATGTAGCTCAGAAGTGAAACTTTTTAAGCCCAGCAAGAACCAAGCGTTTTGGGTCCTTTTAACGTAACTCAGCCATAAATCCTCAGGGACCGGCGAGATCTGACCGTTTGGGGTCAGTTTTGTGGAAATCGGAGGCGAGCTCTCAGGGACCAGCAAGAATTGACCATTTTGGGTCAGTTCCATGGAATTCAGAGGCGAGTCCCCGGGGAGTGGTGGGAACTGCCCATTTTGGGTCAGTTTTGTGGAACTCGGAAGCGAGCCCCTGGGGATGGGGCGGAACCGACCATTTTGGGGCTGTTTTCCCAGAACCCAGCAGCGGGATTTTTTCCAGACCAGCACGTACCAACCCTTTGGGATCAGCTCCACGGGGACGGGGGGGGAGATTTGACCATTTTGGGCTGGTTTCACCCAACTCAGAAGCGAGCTCCCGAGCCAGCTGGGCGGCGAGACGCCGCCCCTCCCGCAGCAGGATGTTGCACTTTTAAAAAATGCAAAAGGTTTCGAGCCGGCCCCCACCCCTTCCCTCATCACCCTGCTGGGCGAGATTTTTGGGGTTTCACCACCCCCGGCCAAATTTTTGGGGTGCTGGCAAGGAAACCATGCTCGGGGGAGCAGGGGGGGGGGTCACTGTTGAGGATTTGGGACGTTCCCTTGGTGCGTGCAGTAAAGGACCTGGCTGCAGGGAGGTTTCCCGTGGCTCTGAGCAATAACAAGCGCTGCCTTTCGGTTTCGGGAGGGTTTGTTTGCTTATTCATGAGGGAGGGGGGGGCACCGCAGGTCGCGCCGGGGGAATTTTTGTGGTTCCGCTCGCTGCACCCACCTTGGCGACGGGGCAGGGCCGGTGCCAAGCCTCGGGGCCAGCCCCCCGGATCCCTCATGGGGTGTGGGGGGGAATAACTAGAAGGGGTTTTTGGGTTTTGTTTCTTTTTTTTTGTTGTTTTTTGTTTTTTTTTCTGCCTTTTTTTTTTTTGCGAGTTTCTGAGCCAACCTCTCTTGCAGGAATGCTTCGGAAGCTGGAAATCAAGAAGGAGGAGGACCTGCAGGCCGTGGGTGAGGTGGCGGCCCACCTCTTCAGCGACGGGGTGACCAACTGGGGGCGCGTCGTCACCCTCATCTCCTTCGGCGCCTTCGTCGCCCGGCACCTGAAAAGCGTCAAGCAGGAGAAAAGCATCGGCTCCCTCGCCAGGATCATCACCGACGCCCTCGTCTCGTCCAAACGCGAGTGGCTCGTGAGCCAGGGAGGCTGGGTGAGTCACGCCGCCCGGCCCCGGCCCCGCCAGCCTTTTTATTTATTTATTATTTCCTTTGGAACAATTCGATCTTTTCCTATTTCCCTCGCCCCCGCCGGGTGACAGCCGCGTGTGTCAGCGGGTTGAGTCACTGTTCCAGTTAAAAACCACAGTCAGGGCGCCGGGGAGGCAGCAACGCCTTTCCCCTAGCTGTTTGGGGCGGCCCTGACCCCAAAACACAACCCTACACCCGGGAGGTGGCCCCAAAACGAAGCCGTGCGGGGTTCCCCGTGGCCATGCCGGCTCCGGGAGAGCCGTGGCGGGGAGGTGACGGTGCCTTGTTGCCTTCTGGTTCCCCCCCAGGAGGGTTTCGTCGACTTTTTCCGAGTGGAAGACCTGGAAGGCAGCATCAGGAACGTGCTGATGGCGTTCGCAGGAGTGGCAGGACTGGGAGCGAGCTTGGCCTACATGATCCGGTGAAACCCCCGGCACGCCGCAGAGGTGCGGAACTCTGGGTGGCCCGGCTCTCTTGGCGTGGAGCTGGCGAGCTTCCTCCTGCGGGCGTTATTTCTGAAGCCAAGACTTGAGCGACCCCCCAGGAGAACCCCCCCAGGCCTCCCCCACTGAGCAATCCTTTCCTCCGAAGGAAGGCGAGGCGTGCGCCGGTCGGATTGTGAGAGGGGACCCGATGAGGATTATCGCTTTTTGGGAGCAGAAAAGCGGAAGAAGTTTGGTGGATGGGCTCGGTTTGAGAGCCCGAGTGGACTGCTTCGGTTTTACCCCGGAGTTTTGAGCCTCGCCTGGACTGAAGCCTCTTGAGCTTGGCGTGGTGGGAGAGAAATATTCAGAGCTTGGTGCTCCTGGGGAGAGCAGCTCCTCTGTTAGAGCTTCGAGTGTGAGCCCGGCGCCGCCTCGGGAAGGAGCGGAGCCCCCCCCGGGGCTGGCAGGAGGTGGCAGGGAGGTGGCGGAGCGGAGCCGGCGCGGCGCAGTGACCTCAGACAGCTACTGCCCCGTCTGACTGCTCTCGCTGCACCACAGGCAGTTTAAAAATAGGGAGTGCACTTTGTGGGTATTTACGAAAAAAAAAAACAAACACACACAAAAAAAAAACAAAACACAAAACAACAAAAAAAAAAAGCCACAGGGCGGAGAAAGCTGTAAAGAAGCTGTAAATACGTCCAAGCTGTAGGATATGTACATTTTTTACCGAGCTAACAGTGCAGAGGTAAAGGGGTTGAGCGTGACGGAGCTGCTTAGGGGCACGCCGTGCTTCATCCCTCGTGTGGTTGTAGCAAAACCTTTGGCCTCGATGCCGAGTGAGCCCTTCAGAGAGGCACCCGAGCCAAATTCGCAAGGAACACAGCAAGGAGCAGCAGCCTGGGGATCTTGCGTTGTGCCCACAGCTTGCTGGCGACACTTGGTGTTCCTGTTTATTTTTTCTCTCTTTTTTTGGGGGTTTTCTAGCTCCTTTTTCTAGCTCCTTCTAGTAGATGACACTTGGTGTTCCTGTTTATTTTTTATCTCTCTTTTTTTTGGGCTTTTCTAGCTCCTTCTACTAGATGGGGAACTTGGTGTCAGTTCCTTCCTTCTCTCCCCTCTAATCTTGACCCCGTAAGCTGGTGTTTGAATGTAAATGTTCTGCAGCAGAATCCAAAACCCGGTGCCTCTGCCAGGGGCCAGCCCCATGTGCTCCAGCCGTGGATCGGTCGGGTCCTGGGGCAGCTCAGCCTCGCAGAATGGGGCTCTGAGCAAGTGAGAGGGGAGAGAGAGAACGTGCCTACGGTGCTTGACCTGCAGCCTGAGCGCTGCCCCACACAACCCTGAGCAGGGAGCTGGAGGGCAGAGCTCGCCAGGGCTGCTTGCGTGCTGAGCAAGCACTTAGATCTGCCAATAAATGTTTTTTTTGATCCCCTGGCATGGAATTTGCCCTTATCCTGGGAAAGGAGTGGAATTTGTGAGCAGAGCAAGGGTTTTCAGCGCTCTTCCGGTGTGAGGGAGCTCGGCGGCTGCTGCCCTGGGGATCCCCTTGGCAGAAAACCACCCCAAAACCACCCCCCAGGACCCTGCCTTTGCTTCTCGGGGCCTTCCCCAGCCGGGAAATTCATCGGAGGTGGGGAAAGTCCACGAGGGGGCTGCCTCTGAGAGCTGCTGGGGTGGTGGAGGAGCTGCAGCCGCCGGGCTCTGGCCTCGGGCTGGGGGCTCAGCGGCGGCCGCCTCGCCTGGGGGGGGGGGGGGGAGCCCCGCAGCGGGGCCCTGCAGCTGCAGCCGGGCTTTCGGTGCTGCGGGGAGGGCCTCAGCCTCCCGCTTCCCTTCATGGAAACCGAAGGGGGAGGGAGCGGAGCTTCCCCTGCCCCGCGGCTTTTCGGAGAAGCCCGGCCGCGTTCTGCGAACGCCCGCGGAAGTACCGGGGGGGTGGGGGGGGGATGGGGAGCGGGCGGGGAGGGCCCTGAGGGCCCCGGGAACCGCCCACGGGAGCGGGGAGGGCCCCGAGGGCTCCGGAGCTGGGCTCTGAGGGCCTCGGGAGCCGCTCACGGGTCCCGGTTCGAGAAGGGAAGGCCCCGGGGCAGCTCTGGGGGGCGGTGGGGCCCGGCCCGGTGCAGGCCTCGGGCCCGGTGCAGGCCCCACTAGGCCGCGGCCTCCCCCCCGTTGCCATGGAAACGCGGCACTTCCGGGAAGGGGCGTGGCCACGCCCCCCTCCGTCCCTCCCGCCTGGGCTATTTCTGCCCGGCCCCGCCCAGCAACAGCGCCAGCCAATGGCGCGCGCTCACGTGACCGCTTCCAGGAACCCGCGCCCATCCCCCCCCCCCCCGCGTGGCGCCGCCGCCCTTCCCCCGCCCCTCCCCCACCCCCCCCAACACCCGCGCGAGACCGCGTGGGGAGCGGTCACGTGACGGGGGGCGTCGGGGGGCGGGGCCTGGAGCTCCTGGGGGGGGGGGGGGGCGCCCCAGTCTGTACTGGTGGCCCCAACTGGTGGCCAGTGGCCCATACTGGTGGCCCCAACTGGTCTTCTGTGTCCTGTACTGGTGGCCCAAACTGGTGTCCCAAAGTCCATACTGGTGTCCTGTACTGGTGTCCAGTGTCCCATACTGGTGGCCCCAACTGGTGACCCCAACTGGTGGCCCATACTGGTCTTCTGTGTCCTGAACTGGTGTCCCATACTGGTGTCCCATGTCCCGTACTGGTGTCCCTTACTGGTGTCTCATACCAGTGTCCCTTACTGGTGTCCCGTACTGGTGTCCCTTATTGGTGTTCCTTACTGGTGTCCCTTACTGGTGTCCCATGTCCTGTACTGGTGTCCCATACCGTTATCCCATATTGGTGTCCCATACTGGTATCCTGTACTGGTGTCCCTTACTAGTATCCCATACTGGTGTCCCAAACTGGTGTCCCTTACTGGTGTCCCATACTGGTATCCCATACTGGTGTTTTATACTGGTGTCCCATACTGGTATCCTGTACTGGTGTCCCATACTGGGACACATGGGCCACAATGGGGGGGTGGGGGGAGCAGGATCGCCCCCTGACAGCCCCCCCCAGCAGAGGGTGCTGTGCTCCAGGGAGCCTACTGGGAGCACTGGGAGGGGCTGCAGGGCACTGGGGGGGCACTGGGAGCACTGGTGGGGGGTGGGGTAGGGCACTGGGAGCACTGGGAACACCGGTGCCCCCAAACACCTTTTCCAGTGCTCTGCAAAGCCAGATTTTGACTGGGGGGGGGTTGGAACTACCAAAAGTGCCCTCAGCCCCCCCCCGAACCCCCCAAAACTCCCCAAATCCCCCTAAACCCCCCCAAAAAATCCCCCAAATTCTCCCCAAACCCCATGCAGCCTTTTTTTTTTGGGGGGGGGGCTGAACTGAGGCATGGGGGTGTGTGAAAAGGGGAGGGGGTAAAATGGGGGGGTAAAATGGGGGGGGGGTGGAATAGGGGTGTAAAATGGGGGTGTAGAAGGGGGGGGGTGTAAAATGGGGGGGGGCAAATGGATGGGTGCAGCTGTGGGGTTGGGGTTGCCCCTGTGTCCCCCCCCCCAAGAGATTGCTGTACATGGGGTGGGATTGGGAAGGGTACTGGAGCTACTGGGAGGCCGGCACTGGGGCTACTGGGAGGACTGGGAGGGGTCCGGCTGGGGTCAGTGGCGCCGTGGGGGGGCCCCATGGGGCCCGCCCCGGACACGTGTGGGTGCAGGCCCGGCCGCACCCCGCTCCACAAACACAGCGGGACCCAACCCCGCTGCGACACCCCACAAACACGCACACACCCGGCACACCCCAAAAACACCCCCCCAACCCCAAAAACACCCCCCCCCCAACCCCAAAAACACCCCCCCAAAAACCCCAAATCCCCCCCAGCCGCAAACAAAACACAACCCCCCCCGGGAGCAGGTTGAGGCCTCGCGTCCTTTTATTGCGCCTGGGCCCTACTGGAGGTGGTCGGGGGCCGGGGGGGGCACGGCGGCAGCCAAGGGGACCCCCCCCAGGTAACGCTCGGCGAAGCAGCGGTGCCGTTCGGGGCCCCCCCGCGAGCAGCAGCCCCGGGGGTCCCGCCAGGAGCCGCAGAGCTCGTCGATGCTTTGGGACAGCTGCGGGGGAAATAATAATTAATTAAATCATTAATTAATTAATTAGGGGGGCGGTCATCAAGGCGGGAGGGGTAAAAATAAGAATTTGGCCCCCCCCCCAAAAAATTATTCACCTGTTCCTCCGCGCAGGGGCTTTGCTCCTCGGGGGGCAACGCGCAGCAGGAGGAGGTGACGGCCTCCAGCAGCTCCGGTACCGGCCGTCTGGGGGGGGGACATTAATTGAGGGGGGGTCCCGTGTCCCCTCTCTGTCCCCCCCCCCAGCTGCGACCCCGGTGTTCATTCAGTGGGTGGGGGATGAGGGGTTTTGGGGGGGGGTTGGGGGGCGTGGGAGGGTCCTGAGGGGAATGGGAAGGGAAATGGTGGGGGTCCCTGGGAGGTTTGTGGGGGGGGGGACCCAAGGATATTTAGGGGAGGGGGATGGAGAGATGGGGGGGGTCACAGGGTTATGGGGAGGGGGTCCTGCTGCTATGGGGAGGGGCAGGGAGATGTTGGGGGGGGGGGTCCTGGGTTTATGGGGAGGGGGTCCTAGTGCTATGGGGGGGGTCAGGGAGATGTTGGAGGGGGCCCAGAGTGATGGGGAGGGGGTCCTGGGGTTATGGGGAGAGGGTCCCAGGGTTACAGGGGGGGAGGTCCTGGGGTTATGGGGAGAGGGTCCCAAGGTTATGGGGGGGGTCCTGGGATTATGGGGATAGGGTCCTGGGGCTATGGGGAGGAGGTCCTGGGGTTATGGGGAGGGGGTCCCAGGGTTATGGGGTGAGGGAGGGGGGTCCTGGGGTTATGAGGAGGGGGTCCCAGGGTTATGGGATGAGTGAGGGGGGGGTCCCAGGGTTATGGGGAGAGGGTCCCGGGGTTATGGGGGGGAGCAGAAGGGCATTCTGGGGCTATGGGGAGGGGGTCCCAGGGTTATGGGTAGGGAATTCTGGAGTTATGGGGAGGGAGGGGGGTCCCGGGGGTCCCCCCCCCCCACCCACCTCTTGCTGAGCAGCCTGATGGGGCCGCAGAGGGTTCGGAGCATGGCGGGGCCCAGCCGGGCCAGGCTGACGTTGTGCAGCTCGCGGTCGTAGGCAGGGTGGGGGGCGGCGGCGGCGAAGCAGCGGCTGCGGGCACGGCCCCCCCCCCCGCTGGCAGCAGCGGTGCTGCCCCGTCTTCACCGCCCCTTCCTCCCGGCAGTAGCGATCCAGGCCCTTCTGCCACTGTGGGGGGGGTCACAGAGGGGGGGGGATTTGTCCTCGGATGTCCCCATCCCGGCCACCAGCACCGTGGGGACACCCCCCCCCAACAAGGACTCGGGGTCCCCAAATAGCCCAGGACACCTCAGGGTAATGTCACGTCCCCCTTCCCCGCCAATGATATCAGGATGCCAGTGTCACCCCCCCGGGACACCTGGGACACCCCCTGGGACACCAGTGCCACCCCCTGGGACACCAGTGACACTCCCCAAACAGCTGTGGCACCCCCCCGGGACATCTGTGTCACCCCCAAGACAGCTGTGCCACCTCTGGGGACACCCATGACACCCCCTAGGATACCCATGTCACCTGTGTCACCCCTTAGGGCACCCATGTCACCCCTAGGGCACCCATGACACCCCCTAGGACACCTGTGTCACCCCTGGGGACACCCACAACACCCCCTAGGGCACCCATGTCACCTGTGTCACTCCTTAGGCCACCCGTGTCACCCCTGGGGACACCTGTGTCACCCCCTAGGGCACCCACATCACCCCCAGGACACCTGTGTCACCCCTGGGGACACCAATGACACCCCCATCAACCCCAGGACACCCATGCCACCCCCTAGGCCACCCATGTCACCCATGTCACTCCTGGGGACACCTGTGTCACCCCCTAGGGCACCCATATCACCCCCTAGGCCACCCGTGTCACCCCTGGGGACACCACACCACCCCTTGGGACACCCGTGTCACCCCATGTCCCCGTCCCTTGTCACTCACAGCTGCACGGGCGCAGGCGAGCCCGGTGCCGTTGTCGCAGCAGCGGCCGAAGTCGCGCTCCAGGCGGGTGTGGAAGCGGGCGCGGGGCCCGGGGAGGCCGCGGGGGCCGGGCCGCAGCCCCCGCAGGCGGCAGATGTTGTCCATGTTGGCGGCCGTGGGCTCGCCGGGGGGGAAGGAAGGCTCGTGGGCCACGTCCCACACGGTCACCTCGGTCACTTGGGTGACGTGGGTGGCGGCGGTGGCGGCGGCGGTGGCGTCGGTGAAGCAGCGGCGCCGCGCGGCCCCATGCCGGCGGCAGCAGTGGAATTGGCGCGTTTTCACCCCAAATTCGTCATCGCAGAAGCTGTCCAGGACATCGGTCCACTGCGAGGGGGGGGAAAACGGGATAATAGGGATGGGATCACTCCGATATAGGGCCACAGAAGGGTTTGGGGTCCGGATTTGGGGTTGGACGGGATCACCCCAATATAGGGCCACGGAGGAGTTTCGGGGTCGGATGGAATCACCCCGATATAGGGCCACGGAGGGGTTTGGGGGTCGGATGGGATCACCTCAATATAGGGCCACGGAGGGGTTTGGGGTCCGGATTTGGCGTCGGACAGGATCACCCCGATATAGGGCTGGATTTGGGGTCGGACGGGATCACCCCAATATAGGGCCTCGGAGGTGTTTGGGGGTCAGACGGGATCACCCCAATATAGGGTCACTGAGGGGTTTGGGATCCAGATTTGGGGGCGGACAGGATCACCCCAATATAGGGCCACGGAGGGGTTTTGGGGTCCGGATTTGGGGTTGGACGGGATCACCCCAATATAGGGCCGGATTTGGGGTCGGGACTCACGGCGCGGCGGGCGCAGGGCAGCGGGGCCGGGCGGCGGCAGCAGCCGTCGAGGCGAGGCCAGAAGGCGTCGAGGGCTTCCACCTGGCGGCGGAGGTGGGCGAAGGCGGCGGGGGGCAACGAGGGCCGGGGGGCTCGGGGGAACAGAGCGGGGGCGCGGCAGTGCCGGTCCAAGGCGTCGGGAAGGGGCCAAGCGGGGGGGAAACCCTCCAAGGTGCTGCCCCACGACGAGGCCCCGATGGCGTCGATGGAATCCTGGGACGATGGCGCCCGGGGTCTGGGGGGGTTTTTGGCCGCCGACACCACCTCAGGGGGCAGCTCGAGGTCCTGCTCCTCCTGCATCACTGTGGGGACGGGGACAAGGAGGGGGGGGACACATGGGGTTGGGGGGGGTGTGGGCATGTGGCCCTGCTGCGCGCATGCATCGCCCACCCCAAAATGGTGACCCTACATGTGTGACCCCCCCCCCTCAACCCCGGTCCTGGGTGTCCCTGTGGTCCCGGGTGTCCCCCCCAATTTTTTTTCCCTGGCCCCGTGTCCTCCTGTCCCCTCCTGTCCCCTCCTGCCCCCATATCCCAGCTGTCCCCTTGTCCCCCCCATCCCCTTAAATCCCTGTGTCCTCCCCCCATCCCCATGTCACCCCCCATCCCCATGTCACCCCCCCATCCCCATGTCACCCCCCATCCATGTCCCCATCACTGGGAACCCCCCCTGTGTCCCCCAACCCTGTGTCTCCTTCCCGTCCCCATCCCTTCCCCCGTGTCCCCATGTGTCCCTGTCCTCCCCCCCCCAGTGCCCCCCATCCCCACTCACCCTGCTGGATGTCATAGGGATGCTGTGGGATCAGCTGCTCCTGCGCCACGGGGTGGCGGGGCTTCAGGGCCGCTTTTGGGGACAGGGGGGGACAATGAGCACAGCCCTCGTCCCCCCCCCGACCGGCAGAGACCCCACAAACTTCCCCCCCCCCCCTCACCCCCCCGCCCCATCCCGCAGCTGGGGGTAGGGCGGGGGCAGGCAGGGACCGGGGTAGGAAAAGGGGAAGTGACCCTAATGGCGGGGGGGGGGACATGGGGGGCCGGGCAGGGACACGGAGGGGTTGGGGAGGGGACCCTAAATGGGCTGCAAGGGGACACAGGTGGCCGGGAGGGGACCCAGGTGGCCCAAAAGTGACCCAGGTGGCCAAGGAGGGGTCCCAGGTGGCCAGGAGGGGTCACAAGTGGCTGGGGGGGGACCTGGGGTGGCCAAAAAGGGGACAGAAAGGGGCTGGGGAGGGGACTCAGGTGGCCAGGAGGGTCCCCAGGTAGCCCAAAGGTGCCCCAGGTGGCCAGGGAAGGTCCTCAGGTGGCCAGGAGGGGACACAAGTGGCTGGGAGGGGACCGGGAGTGGCCAAACAGGGGCCACAGAGTGGCTGGGGAGGGGACCCGGGTGGCCAAGCAGGGCCCTGGGTGGCTGGGAGGGGACTGGGAGGGGACAAACAGGGGCCACAAAGTGGCTGGGAAAGGGCCACTGAGTGGCTGGGGAGGGGACCTGGGTGGCCAGGAGGGGACCTGGGTGGCCAGGGAAGGGTTCCAGGTGGCCAGGAGGAGACACAAGTGGCTGGGAGGGGTCCTGGGGTAGCCAAACAGGGGACAGAAAGGGGCTGGGGAGGGGACTCAGGTAGCCAGGAGGGTCCCCAGGTAGCCCAAAAGTGACCCAGGTGGCCAGGGAAGGGTCCTGGGTGGCCAGGAGGGGACACAAGTGGCTGGGAGGGGACTGGGAGTGTATAAACAGGGGCCAGAAGGGGGCTGGGAGGGGACTGGGAGGGGACAAACAAGGGCCAGAAAGGGGCTGGGAAAGGGCCACTGAGTGGCTGGGGAGGGGACCTGGGTGGCCAGGAGGGGACCCAGGTGGCCAGGAGGGTCCCCAGGTAGCCCAAAAGTGACCCAGGTGGCCAGGGGAGGGTCCCAGGTGGCTAGGGAGGGACCTGGGTGGCCTGGAGGGGACACAAGTGGCTGGGAGGGGACCTGGGGTGGCCAAAAAGTGGACAAAAAATGCCTGGGGAGGGGACTGGGATGGCCAAGAGGGTCCCCAGGTAGCCCAAAAGTGCCCCAGGTAGCCCAAAAGTGACCCAGGTGGCTAGGGGAGGGGTCCCAGGTGGCCAGGAGGGGACACAAGTGGCTGGGAGGGGTCCTGGGGTGGCCAAACAGGGGACAGAAAGTGGCTGGCGAGGGGACCCGGGGTCCCCAAAGTGCCCAAAAAGTGCCCCAGGTGGCCAGGGGATGGTCCCAGGTAGCCAGGAGGGGCACAAGTGGCTGGGAGGGGACCTGGGGTGGCCAAAAAGGGGACGAAAAATGCCTGGGGAGGGGACCCAGGGTGGCCAGGAGGGTCCCCAGGTAGCCCAAAAGTGCCCCAGGTGGCCAGGGAAGGGGACCCCAGGAGGGAGGCTCCCCAGGTAGCCAGGGGAGGCTCCCAGGTAGCCCATCAGCACCCCAGCTCCCAGTAGGAGGACCCCCCCCCCCCCCAAACACCCCCGTTTAACCCTGAGGGGTGTCCCCGTCCCCCCCTCCCCAAGTCCCGGTGGCGGTGGCGGTGGCCGCGGGGACTCACCGGCGGTGCCGAGGAGGAGGAGGAGGAGGAGGCCGAAGGCGGCCATGGCGGCGGGCGCTCTGAGGCCTCCGGCGGCTCCTCCGCCTTTTGTAGGGCCGGGGCGGCGCGGGGCCTCATCCCGCGGGCTGAGTCACGGCCCTGACGTCGCGGCGGGGGCCACGGGGGGGGACCCTGGCCCCCACTTCACCCCCCCCCACCTCAGGGTGCACCCCCCCCATGGGCAGGGCCCAGCCGCGGCCTTGTGGGGTCAAAGCCAGGGGCCACCGGCACAACCGGCCTGGCCGGTGGCTTACTGGTGGCACTGGGAGGACTGGGGGGCATCGCGGTGCCCCCCCTCCCCTTCAGCAGTTGTCCCAAACAACCCCCCCCCCTCATTTTTTCTCCCCCCCCCCTCCTTGCTTTTCGGACCCCTGCGTCAAAGCGGGGCGGATTTTTGCGGTTTTTGCCCCGTTTCGGCCATGCCCCGCCCGGTGACTCACCCCCCCCCCCCCCTTTTTTTTTGGGCACTGGCACAAGGACAGGGCGGTGGGATTGGGACTGGGGGGGGGCACCTGCAGCAGGACCCCCCCCCCCAAACCCATCCTAGGGGTGGCTTCAGCCTCGTGTCCCCCCCCCCCCCAAAAAAAAAAACACCTTAGGGACAAAGGAGGTGACCCCCCCCGGGTCACAGGCGGTGGCACGACCTCGGTCACGTCCCTTAACCCCAAGAATGGGGGGGGCCCCCAAAATTCCCCCCCTCTTTGGAAATAGGGGGGGGGCACAGAGGGGCTCCCCTGGCTCAGCTGCACCCCGCTGGGGTGCTGACCCCGTTCCCAGCATTGGGGGGGGGCACAGGGAAGGGAGGGGGGGGCACCCCAAATTTTGGGTTTGTGCCCGCAGAGGCCCCCCCCCGGCGATTGCCCAACGGGTGCCGGCTGACGCGGGTTTGCGCAACCCCCCCCTGGCCCCCCCCCGGGTAGGGGAAAACCCAGGCAAAGGCGTCCGGGTTGGGGGGGGGGGGGGGCAACAGGCGTCAGGGTGGGGGGACCCAGACGTTGTTGTTTGTTTATTTTTTTTGCAGGGGGGGGGAATTTAGAGGCTGGGGGGGTGGTTTAAGGGGATGGGGGGGGGATTTGGGGATGGGGGGGTGGTGGCGTGCGGGTGGGGGGCACGGGTGTGCAAAGGGAGGGGTGCAGGGTTAGAGATGGGGGGGCGCAGGTGAAAATGGGGAAGGGGGCACGAGTGTGCAAATGGGGGGGGCACAAGTGTGCAAATGGGAAATGAGGGGGGGACGGACAGGCTTCCTGCCCCCCCCCCAGGACCTGGGGGTCTGCTCACATCACCGGGGAGGCTCCGGATGAGGTTGGCGCTCCCCGCAACCACCCAGCCCAGCAGCGTTTTGCAGCATTTTAATGATTTTTTTTTTAAATTTTATTTTGGGGGGGGGCACGGGGGGGTCAGAAGAGCTCCTCGGCGTTGGGGACGCGGGCGGCCCGCAGCTCCCGCAGGCGCTGCAGCAGCAGGGGCAGGCGGCGCTCCCCCAGCCGCCGGTTGTCCCGCGTGCGGACGCTGACGGTGCCGCGCTCCTGCTCCCGCCGGCCCACCACTGTTTGAGAGGGGGGGGCACATAAAAATTTGGAGAGGGGGGGGGGGAAGATTAGAGAGCAGTTTCGGGTTTACGGTGGCCCCCTCGGGGGTGCCCCTCGCGGCATGCACACACGCCCGCGCTGTGCACACCCACGCCCCCGTGCGCACACACGCTCACGCCCCGGCTGCGCCCACGCCCCATGGGTGCCCCCCCCCCCCCACGCTGTGCCCCCCCCCCCGCTCCTCGTGGGCCCCCCCCCCAATACCTTGCACACCCACGTCGCTTTTGTGCACCCCCCCCAACCCGTGGCACGCTTACGGTGCCCCCTCCTCGTGCACCTACCCATGGGCACCCCCCTTGTGCACGCACCCATGTGTGTGCCCCCCCCCCAATGCCACCCCCAAGCCCACCCACAGGTGGGGCCCCCCCCAGTGTTTGTGTACCCCCCCCCGCGTGTGTGTGCCCCCCCCCCGTGTGTGTGTGCCCCCCCCGTGTGTGCGTGCCCCCCCTGTGAGTCCCCAGAGCCCCCTGCCGGCTGCGCACCCGCACCCTGCACCCGTGTGGGGCCCCCCCCACTCGACCCCATAGGGAATCCTGGAGGATTCCCAGAGGAATCCCTCGCGGGGGGGGGTCCCCGCCGCCGCTTCCTGGCCCTCCCCACCCCGCAAATCCCCAAATCTCAGCTTCCAGGTCGGGAGGAGGATGCGGGGGCGGGCGAGCGGCCGGGAACCACTGACTCAGCGCAGCCGCTCCCACGCTAGGGGGGGGGGTACCCAGAGCAAGTGGGGGGGGACGGGGACACCGGGGGGGGGACTTTAGGGATTCTGGGGGGGGTCCCTGGGCCCCCTTACCCAGCTGGAAGTTGTAATGGGCGAGCTGTGCCCTGCGGATCTTCCTGCTCAACGTGGAGCCCGCGTCGGCGTCCAGGTCGGCCGCCACGCCGTCCCGACGCAGCGCCGCATGGACCTGCGGGGCACCGGCTCAGCGGGGATACTGGGAGAGACTGGGAGAGACTGGGAGAGACTGGGGGACACAGCGTTGGGGGGGGGACACGTGCTCACCTCGCGGGCGTAGCCCTCGCAGTCGGGCGCTTGTGGGATCACCATGGCCTGCAGCGGGGAGAGCCACAGCGGCCTGCGGGGGGGCACAGGGGGTGAGGGGGGGTCCCTAGGGTTTGGGGGGATGGGGGGGGATGGGGGGGTTGGGGGGGATAGGGGGGAGGTGGGAGAGGGGGTGCTGAGGGAATTGGGGATGGTTTGGGGGCCCCTGGGGCTTGCTGGGGGTGGTCTGGGGATGGGGGGGGGTCCTGGTGGATGGGGGTGGTCCAGGGGGTTGGGGGTGCCCCAGGGATTTGGGGGTGCCCCTAAGGTTTGGGGGTGCTCAAAAGGTTTGGGGGTGCTCAAGGGGATTGGGATGTTCCAGGAGGCTGGGGGTGCCTTTAAGGATTAGGGTGTCCCAGGGATTAGGGTGTCATTAAGGTTTGGGGGTGCTCCTAAGGTTTGGGGGTGCCCAAGGATTTGGGGGTGCTCAAGGGGATTGGGATTTCCTAGGAGGTCAGGGGTGCCTGTACAGATTAGGGTGTCCCGGGGTTTAGGGTGTCCCAGGGATTTGGGGGTGCCCCTAAGGTTTGGGGGTGCTCCTAAGTTTTGGGGGTGTCCAAGGGGATTGGGATGTCCCAGGAATTTGGGGTGCATTTACGGATTAGGGTGTCCCAGGGATTGGGGTGTCATTAAGATTTGGGGGTGCTCCTAAGTTTTGGGGGTGCCCAAGGGGGTTGGGATGCCCCGGGACTTTGGGGGGGGGGTCCTCAGCCCCTCACCATTTGCCCCCGCAGCTCTCTGCCAGCACGGCCACCATGCGCTCGACCGAGCCCAGCACCGCGCGGTGGATCAGCACCGGCCTCGTGGCCCCCCCGGCGGCACTGCGGGGGCACAGAGGTATTTTGGGGGGGGGGGTGGGGGCAGCACCGGGGGGGCTGCAGGCGGGCACAGCCTCAGCCCTGAGCTCCCCACCCCACAGGTGGCCCCAATCCCCTCCCTGCCCACCCTGATCCCTCTGACGGCCCCAATTCCTTCATCCCTGTCCCAATCCTGAGCTGCGCCCCCCTCCCACGCCAAACCCTGAGCACCCCCATCCCCAATCCTGCCCCCTCCCCTCTCAACACCCCCCCGGCCCCAATCCTGTCCCCGTTCCCAAACACATCCCCAACCCTGAGCACCCCTCCCGACCCCTATCCCCCTCCCAGTCCCCCAATCCTTCCCCCAAAATCCCCAATCCTGCCCCCAAAATCCCCAATCCTGCCCCCAAACCCCAAATCCTGCCCCCCCAAATCCCCAATTCCCCCCCAAACCCCCCCCTCACCTGGCGTACTCCAGCCCAAACCTCTCGGGCATCTGGAAATCCAGCTGGATGGTGCCGCACTGGTGATGCCGCCCCAGCGCATCCTGGATCCGGATATCGATCTGCAAAAATAAGGGGGGGGGGCAGCAAATGAAGCTCTCCCCACCCCGACTCGCAGACCTGGGGGGTCCCAAA
Organism: Anas acuta; assembly: GCF_963932015.1. Classification (NCBI taxonomy): domain Eukaryota; kingdom Metazoa; phylum Chordata; class Aves; order Anseriformes; family Anatidae; genus Anas; species Anas acuta. Next base: position 1,481,670 of record NC_089006.1, on the reverse strand, counting down.
GGGCCCCTTCGTGTCCCACGGGCTCCTTTGGGACCCCCCCGTCCCCTGCAGCGCGAGGCGAAGCTCACCTTGGGGCCGTAAAAGGCGCCGTCACCCGGACTCAGCTCCCAGGGCTCCCCAAAATCCTGGAGGCTCCGCTCCAACTGCTGCGGGGGGGCAAACGGGGAGGTGGGGAGGGGGCACGACGTGGCGGGGGGGGGCACTGGGAGCACTGGGACGTGACGCAGAGGATGGGGGGGGGTGAAGGTGGGAAGGGGGGCACCGGGCACGACGCGGGGAGGCGGTGGGGGTGGGATGGGGACACCGGGACGCGGGGCTGGGGTGCAGACGGAGGGGACCTGACGCAGGGGAGGTGACAGCAGGGGAGGTGACAGCAGGGGAGGTGACACCGCGCACGGGGCAGGGGGACACCGCAGACAGCACCCAACAACGGGGACACAGCCAGGAGGGGACGCCCAGGAGGTTCGGGGCACGGAGGTGACGCACGCAGCAGGAGATGCGACAGCGAAGCCAGGAGGGGGGACACGGGGACAAAGCCACCTCCTGGTGGCACTCAGTCCTTGTCCCCACCTGCTCGGCGCGGTCCCAGGTCGCGGCGTCCCCCAGGAAGCCGTCGGGGCGCGTGGCCAGCGCCATGCGGAAGGAGAAGCCCAGCGTGGCGTAGACCGTCCGCACGAAGTCCAGGCAGCCGCCGATTTCGGCCTCCAGCTGCGGGGAGGGAGCCGTGAGCAGGAAAATATTTGGGGAGCGGGGGGGGGGGCGTAGGGAAAGCTTTGGGGGGCGGGGGGGGCACCCCCAAACCTGCTCCAGGGTGCAGAAGATGTGCGCGTCGTCCTGCTGGAAGCGCCGCACCCGCGTCAGCCCCGTCAGGGAGCCGGGGGGCTCGTTGCGGTGCAGGACCCCGAAATCGGCCAAGCGCAGCGGCAGCTCCCGCCACGAGCGGGGCCGGTGGGCGAACATCAGGCTTGGGGAGGGACAGGGGGACAGAGGGACAGAAGGACACGGTGTCAGCCCCGCCGAGCCCCGTCCTGCCGCCCCAGGCTCAGCCCCGTGCGCTCGGCTCACCAGTGGGCCGGGCAGTTCATGGGTTTGAGGGAAAGGGTCTCGGCGCCGGCGCTGAAGGAGAAGATGTGGGCGCTGTAATGCTCCCAGTGCCCCGACAGCTCCCAGAGGCGCGGGCTGAAGACGTTGGGGGTCACCACCTCGCAGAAGCCCCTGGCTTGGTACTCGCTCTGTGGGGACACGGTGGGGACGTCAGCCCAGCCCTGGGGGAGCTGCACGGCCCCCCCACGGCGAGGCGAGGGCGTTCACGGAATATTTTAGGTTGGAAAAGAGCCAAACGTGCACCTAACGCCACCGAGTCCGACACAAAACCACGATGGGGGGGCCCAGAGGGTCGGGGCGCAGTGGGCAGAGGCAGAGCCCCGTCCCCAAGCGGCTCCCGGAGGAGGGGACGGTGACAGCGGCAGGGTAGGGGGACAGCCCCCGAGGCCTCAGGGGAGGTTTTGTGGCCGTACCCTGATGAAGTCGACGAGGGCGTTGTAGATGTGGGCGCCGCGGGGCAGGAAGAAGCAGCTGCCGGGGCTGAGCTTGTGGAAGAAGAAGAGCTCCTGCTCCTGCGGGGGGGTCGGGGTGGGGAAAACGTCACCGCGGGGGGACGCCGGCATCCGAGCCCCCAAAAATCCAAGGCTCTTTTCCTTTTCCAGGGTTCAAAATCCTGGCTTTTGCCAAGGGCTCACCCGGCCGATGCGGCGGTGGTCGCGGAGAGCGGCCGCGTCCTGCGCCCGCTGCCAGGCCTCCAGCTCCTGGCTGCTGGGGAAGGCGACGGCGGCGACGCGCTGCAGCGAGCGGCGCTCCGTGGGGTCCCCCCAAAAAGCAGCCGAGCTCTGCGGGGAGAGAAGGGAGCAAAAGGGGAGGGGGGTGGCATCAGGGAACCCGTATGGCTGGGTCCCCAGCCCCGTGTCCCCCACCCCGCTGAGCTTACCGTCAGGACACGGAGGGCCCCGATCAGCCCCGTGTGCCCCAGGAGGGGGCCGCGGCAGAGCTGCAGCAGGGGGCCGCACCTGCGAGGGTGGCAGACGGACAAACGGACACGGCAGATGGACAGACGGACACAGCAGGCGGCCGTGTCGCCCCCCCTGCCCCGAGCAGCCCACGGATGTCACCCGGGACACCCGGCGCTCACCGATAGACGGTGGCCGTGGGGGACGTCACCTCCTCCTGGATGCGCTGCAGCTGGAAGCTGTTGTGCTGGGGGGGGGGAGCAAGGAGGGTGGCAGAGGTTTCTGCCACCTCCGAGCGGGATGTGCTCGGGGAGGGGACACCCGAAGGGGGGGGGTCTCACCTTGAAGAGCTCCCCCAGCTGCTCGCGGGTGGCCTCCAGGCGCTCGAAGCGATGCTGGGCACGGGCAAAAGCCATGCAGGCGTCCTCCAGCGCCGGCAGCTCGCTGCGCTGCACCGTCCTGCGGGGCACGGGGATGAGCTCGGGGTGTGAGGAGGGGACCCTACAGGGCACCGTCCCCATCGCCCCCCCATGTCCCGAAGGCCCCGTACCTGTCCCCCATGTGGGCGTCACAGAAGAAGCCATCCTCGGTGGCCACGGTGCTGCAGAGGGTGGCTCCGTAGAATTGCTCCAGCACCGCTCCCAGGACGAAGGCGCTGGACTGCCAGAAAGCCTGGGGACACGGGGGGACACGGGGGGACACGGGAGATGTCGGGAAGAGCAGGGGACACGGGGTGTGTGGTAGGGGACACGGGAAGCGTGGGGAGCATCGGGAACACCAAGGGAATGAAAAACATGGGGGAAAAAGGGAGTGTGGGGGGCTTGGGGGCTATCGGGGGAAGCCCAGGGGGCACAGGGGACATGGAGGTCGTGGGGGATATGGGGGAATGTGGGATCGGGGGGGACAGGGACAGACATGGTGGGGGAAATGGGGGATGTGGGGACAATGAGGGGTAATGGGGGGTATTGGGGTGGCACAGAGGGGACGTGAGGGCACTGGGGGCTATTGGGGGGGCCACGTCGCAGCCCCCACTCACCGCCCGCCCCTCCGGCGCGGCGAAGTCGAGCAGCTCCAGCTCGGTGTCATCCTCCAGGGGCTGCTCCAGGTCCCGCAGGGCCCCGTTCACCCGGGCCACCAGCACTGAGGCGGCCAGGCCTGACCTGCGGGGACAAGGAGGGGACATCGTGAGATGGGGGGGGTGGGTGGGAAAGGAGCCCGGCAGTGGGACGGGGGACCCGGGGGGACCCGGGGGGATCCAGGGGGACCCGGGGGGACCCAGGGGGATAATGGGGGATAAGGGGGGATTCGGGGGGACCCCCCCAGTGCCGTACCCCAACTGCTCGGCCACCTGCCGCGGGGTGGTCTGCAGGGCCCGGCCATGCAGGCAGCGCCCCCCGGGCAGGGCGATGCGGATGGGGGTCCCCACTGGGGGGCTCCCCCCGTCGGCATCGCCCCCAACCCTCCTCTCCCGGGCATCTTGGAGCTGCTGGAAGAGCCGCAGCCGCTCGGCGACCTGGGGCTGCGGGGAGAACCCGGGGAGGGGGGGGGGGTCAGGGCGATGGGGGAGCCCCCCGGTGGGGACCCCCCCACCCCGAACACGGGGCTCGGCGCACCCGGTAGCGGCGAGGGGCTGCCCCCAGCAGCAGCCGCCCCCCGGTGAGGGCCGGCGGCATGGCGGGGCCTGGGCCGCCCCTTCCGGCAGCGGGAGGACGCCGGGGCCCTCCCCGGGGCGGGCTCAGCTTCCCCGGCTCCGCTCCCACCCCAGCCCCCGGCTCCGATCCGGGCCTAGGCCCCGGTTCAGGCCCCGAGCCCGGCCGCCACCGGGGGCTGGGCCCCTTCTGGGAGTCCCCAAAAGGTTTAGGACCGCGGGGGGCCGACCCCAAAATGCCGCCATTTTGAGTCCCCGCCTCCAGCTTTACCTCAAAACACCCCAAAATTCACCAGAAACCCCCCAGCGCCACCATTGTGTGCTCCTGTGGCCACCTCAGAAGTGCCCCAAATTTTCCAGCCCCCGAGGTGATGCTGTTGAGCACTCCCATGGCCAGACCCCCCTCAAAACACCCCAAATTCTCCAGACCCCACAACGCCATTTGACGCTTCTTGCAGCCACCTCAAAAGCACCCCAAATTCTCCGCACCCCAGAACGTTGTCGTTTTGCACTCCAGCCCCCAGCTCCACCTCAAAAACACCCAAAAATCCTCAAGCCACCAACTACTGTCAGCTCACATTCGTGTGGCCAGATCCCTCAAAACACCCCAAATCCTCCAGACCCCAAAACACCCCCATTTTGCTCTCCTGCAGCCCAAATCCCACCCAGCCACCAAAAGCCCCCCTATAGCCCACCCAGCAGCAGCCCCAACTCCCTGCCTTGGCTCCCCCTACTCTGGGACCCCCAAAATTTTGGGGGGCTTCTTGTTATAGGGTCTGGGAGCCCTCTCTTCCTCCAAAGGCTTCACCCTGCAGGTTGAGGTCCAAGGATCCCGCACGTGGGTGCTGTGGGGACGAAGCCGTCGCAGCAGCCTCTGTTTTGGGGTACAAGCCCACATCGATGCTCACTCCACTCATCCTCAGCGTGGCCGTGCTTCGTCTCCAGCCCATGGGGGGCAGGAAAATTGGGGACACCGCAGGGAAATACCCAGGGCTGGGACACAACCAGCCCCCAGCAGGTCCTTGCCCTTAGTCGCTTGAAGCAAAACACAAGGAAAAAGCAGCCGAAACAGCACAAAGAGCCCCAAATTAGTCATGTGGGAAAGAAAAACCCCGGGAGAAGGAGGAGGAGGAGGAGGAGGAAGAGCAGAGGCCTGGGAGCAGCCACCAGCAGCCCGGCGGCCCCCACAGGCAAGCAGAAGGCCCCGGTAAAGAAGAGTGTGAAACCAGCCGAAGTAGGTGTTTTATTAAATGTATTAATACACATTTTTTCAAAATGATCTGCGGATTCATCGCCGCCTCCTCTCCCCCGACCCCCCCACGCACCCCTGCTCATCTTTACAGGCACAGGGAAAGAAAAAAAAAACAAAAAGCAGGCGGTATTTACAGCGGTTTGGGAACGACAGCAGCTCACCCCCCCCCGCGGCCTCCGAGCACGCTTGGTTATTCTGCAGGGTTTAGAAAAACAAAAAAACAAACAAAAATCATCAAAAAGAAAAAAAAGACGCACATTATTCACATTATCCAACAGTGTGGTGGGTGTCCGTGTGTCCGTCCGGCCTCTCGGTCCCGCAGGTGGGCCGTGGCCGTGAGGAGACACACAGCTTCATGCTTTTATTTCAAAAATACACGTTTATTTCATTTGTTTTCCGTGTCAGGTGAAATACAAAAAGTGAAAGTCTGGTTAACGGGGGTTGAAATCACAGACGCGGGAGGAAAAGCAAAACGCCTTCACGTCCCCAAAATCACCGGGTGGTTTTTACATATGTACAGCGGGGCCTCCGCTATTTTAAAGTAACAGCGGAGAGGAAAATGGAAAAACCTCCAAACAGAAAAACCTCGCAGCTTCTGTTAAAATGTTTTGTGTTTATTTTTATTTTTTTGCCTTAGCACGAGTCCTTTCACTTCATCTGACCTCAAAAGCCACCGCGGAGCGGCAGGACGCCGGCGAGCGGCCACCCTCACCTCCCAGCCGAACCCAGCTGGACTCGGAAATCACCACTTGAAGCAAGAGCAGCAGAAAAATCATTCACATTCTGGTATCTAGAGGGAAAAGGTGGTCGGAGATAGCGCTGGCTGTCCCCACGCGGCTGCAGTTTGGAGGCCAGACCCTAAACCCGGACACAAAGGTGACCTGCAGCGGTCGGAGCCGGGCGTTGAAGGGTTTGGGGCACAGGGAAAGGACGAGCAGCCCCGAGCTCCTCTCCTCTCCAGCTCCTCGTGCCTCTGAACGTCCTTCGCTGGCTTCTTCCCCGCCGCATTTCACCCAGGTCCCCGTCCAAAACCTCGCAGCTTCCTCGCGGGCACCCCCTCTGCGTTAAATAAAGCACAGCCCGAGCACACGCAACAAAGAAATGCTCTGCCACTTGCTCTTTTTTTTTTTTTGCAATTTTTATGTAGATATTTAACCCTACACCTTTATCAAACATATAGGTAATGAATTCTACCAACTAAAAAAAAATAAAATAAAATAAAATAAAAATTAATCAAGTAAAATTCCGACTTCATATAAAAGCCCCCTGCGCACACGGCGGCAGGGCCGTCCCCGCGGAGAGCACGCGGGGAGCAGGGGGCCCGGCCTCGTCCCCATTCCTCCGCATGCAGGTTCTGTCTCTCAGCTTACAGCCTGTGAGTTTCACACAATCAGAGATGGCATTAAAAAGCGGTTATATATACACACACAGAGAAAGTCAAACAGTGTTCCCAGGGGAAAAAAAAACGACAAAAAAGGGGAAAAAAAAAACACAAACAAACAAAAAAAAACAAACCAGAGGGGTTTTTCCAAAGGGGGTTAAGCTCCACGGAAAGGGCTGCGAGCACGGGGGCTGCCGCGAGCCGCGGCCGTGCCGAGGGTGCTGCGGCCAGGTGGGTGCAGGGAACACGCCGGCCGCTGGAGAGTTCCCAATTTGTTGGTTTTTGGGGCCAAAACCTGCGCGGGAGATGCTGGGGAGCGCGCAGGCCGGAGCCCGCTGCCCGAAAGCAGACCAAGGTCAAGGTTCCTGGGGCAGACATTGAGCGGGGGCTTGTTGTGTTTTTTTTTTTGCCAGCCAGAGAAGCGGTCGGGGGGAGGACGCCCCGCAGAGCCTGGGGGTGTCGGTGGAGGGGACTCGCCCCCAGGAAAGGCACAGGAGGGGTTGCTTGGGGTGGTTTGGGGTGGTTGGGGTCTCCATCACCGCAGAAAAGCGCTTGGACCCTTCGTTCTTCCCTACCAGCAGCGGAGCTCCTGCCCCCAACCTCTCCTTGTGGTCTGACACGGGCTGTGAGGGCTCGGGAGGCGAATTTGGTAATTAGCTAAAAAAAGATCCCAACATCGCGCATTTCATCTCTTTTTTTTTTGTTTAGACTACTACTGGAAGTTTTATTACAACAGCAATACTTCTTTTCGTTAAAACATTTTTTTTTTTCTCTAGTCTCGCACCAACTGGGTGGCTTAGGAAATAAACAACCAAAAAATACAGAACATTTAATTTAGGAAAAGTGTTACGGGGGCTCTTCAGGAGGGAGGGAGGGGAAAAAGGGGAGGAAAAAAAAAAAGGAAAAACCAAGTGAAAGCGCTACTCCCCTGCTCTCTACAATGTCCGAATACCTTCGCTCAAGAGATGGGCGTCTGCTTCAGTACCTGGGGGGGAAGAAGGGGCGTTTTGGTGCAAAGAAGGGGGATCCCCTCCCGAAAGGCGGCCGGGGCCTCTTCAGGCTGTGAAAGGGGTCTCTGTTTAGGAAGGGCTCCCTGGGCCTGAAGTCTGCCCGCGGGTTCCTGACCATCATCCCGCCGCGGTTGGCAGTGTCTCTGTGAGCGGGGCCGATGGGGGTGACGCTGCGGGCGGGCCCCAGCTGCTGCTCCCTGGAGAGGGAGCCCCCCAGCCCCACGGCTTCGCGCACTCGGCCCAGGGGGGCGCCGCCGCCGCCGCCACCACCAGCGCCGCCGCCGTGGTCCCGCTGGGGCTGGGCCGTCGCCTCCCTGGGTCCCGGGTGCACGTTAAAATGCTCCTTCAGCGTCCCTTGGTGAACGGTACCGTGCTCCTTGGCGAAGGCGCCGCCGCCGCCGTGCTCCACGGGGATGGGGGGCGCGGGGAAGGGCACCCCGCCGTGCTCCCCGGTCGGCGGCGGCTGCTGCGTGGGGAAGGGGACGCCGGCGTGCTCCCCGGGGACGGGGGGCGGCGGGGGAGCGGGGAAGGGGACCCCGGTGTGCTCCACGGAAGGAGGCGGGGGCACGCCGTGGGGCAGGGAGAGGGGAGAGGAGGTTTCTTTCGAGAAGGGGTTAGTGTGATCCACGGGCGGCAGGTGCGGGGGGACCGAGTGATCCCGCGGGAAGAGGCTGCCGTGATCCTTGGGGGGAGCGGTCGGGGGGCCCGGGGGAGGGCCGACGGGATCCCTCTGGAAAGGAGTCCCGTGCTCCAGGGGAGGAGGCGGGATGGGAGGTGGCATGTGGTGGTCGAAAGCGGGGCTGAAGTTATTCGTTCGGAAATTGTTCACGCTCTCCTGGAAGGGCGCCACGTGCTCCTTGTACTGCGCCTGGAAGCCCCCCATGCCGGGCAGCTCCGAGGCGCTCGAGGGCCCGTTATCGAAGGCGCTCGCCGCGTTGCCCATCTCGAACCACCCCGACCTGCTCGCCTCTCGCCCGTGGCCTCTGCTTCCTTTCCCCAGCACTCGGATGGACTCGACGGTCTGGATGGGCTCTCCGGACATGCCCCTGCTGCTCGAGGCGTTGTGGTAGCCCAGCGTTTCGATGGGGGCTCCCTTCTCCTCGGTGCTGTCGGGTAAATCCAAGCAGGACGACGACACCCGGGTCTCGATGCGGTAGTGCTCCTCCTGCTGCTGCTGCTCGCCTTTGGCCCCTCCGGCCTGGCCGTGGCTGGACAAGCCGACCCCTTCGTTGGAGCCGCTTTTAGAAATCTGGCTAAAATGCTTCTCCTCGGAGGGCTTACGCGAGGCGTTCTTCAGCATGTTCTTGAACTCCATCGTGGACGTGGCGGAAATGGAAGATCCCAACGATTTGTCCACGCCCGTCGCGGCCGCTCTGCCCGCGGGGCTTTGGGAGGAGAAAAGGGACCGGTGGGGAATGGAGTGGGGCGAGTCCGGGTATTGCTTCTGCGAGAGGCCCGAGTGCACCACGGGTTTCGGTAAGTTGTTGTGATTGGAGTCGGGTGCGAAAAAAACGTCGTTCTTACTGGGCGAAGGGGAACCATCCGAGGTGGAGTCGTTGCCCCGCAGCCCGTAGCTCCCGTACATCCCTGGAGATGTCGAGAGCGGGTCGCAGCTCTCGCTCTGATCGAGGATAGACCTCATCGACTGAGGGAATGACGACTTGACGCTGAAATCCTGCGATCTTTGTCCGTAACTGGACAGGACCGGCTGGTACTCCGCAGCTTCGGATAATTTACTCGATTTCAAAATCGACTTTGCGGGCTTTTTCTCCAGGTTTAACATGGCAGACGGGGGGGGCCCGGAGTAGTCGAAGTCACGGTAATCTTCATCTTCTTGGAAAGACGTGTCTGGGTAAAACTTCTCCTGCGAGGAGTCCATTAAAGAGGAGGGGATTTCCATGCTATCTGCAGGCTGCTTGTACATGCCGGCCGGAGAATCTCTGCCGAGGCCGAAGGGCCGGTAGGTGTGCACAGAATTGGAAAGCTCCTGGGGATAGCCATCGTCCCTGCTCTGGAGAGGCGACCTGGTGCTGCTGGGAGTAGAGGAACCGGGGCTCATGATTTTTGACAGCAAGGAGATGGTGTCAACGTTGCTGGACGTTGGCTTGTCCATCATCTCGTCCTGGGTGGGCGTCCCACTCCGCTCATCGCGCACCGGCGTTCCGTCCACATTGTCCATGGAAGTGCTGGTAGGACCACGCTGAAAGTCAGCCGAGTGACTTTCTGTCGTTGCGATGTTGGACCCTAAGCTGCTTAAAATCGGAATATTCAAGTTCAGGCCGCTGAAGCCGGGATTTCCCTTCAGGAAATTGTGTATCTTCATCTCCAGGCTTGGGGAGGGGGGTTCCGATTCCAGCTTCGCCTTTGAAATTTCGGAGGATTGACTCATTGAGGTGTCTGTCGGTAAAAGGGAGGAAGGACTGGGAGGGTGGGAACTGGAGAATCCCAGGGAATTGGTTGGTGGCTTAAAACTGGAACTTGAAAGCCCCGCGGTATGTCCAATGGGAGCCTTCGTAACTGAAGTCGAGGAAACCTCGGCGGTTGACGAATTGGGAGAATAACCAAAAGTTTTGGATATAAAGGACTGGGTGTTGGAAGGAATATTCCTTCCCTTCACGCACGGTACAGTTGTGTTGGCTGGTGACGCTGAAGTGCTCTGCGAGGCGGCTTCGCTCGACTGAATGGTGTTTCCAGCAACGCTCTGAAGTAAGGATGACAAACCTGGAAGAAAGAACGCTGCGTTCAGATACTGGGGTAAGAGGCAAGAGAACTTCAACCACTGTCGAGGGCGAGATTCCTGCATTTATATTACAGATGTTCCTTAAAACTACTTCGTGTTTTAGCCAGGAAAACGACTGGATTTTGCTGCATTTAATATTAATGTGAGCACCCACAGAGCTACAGACTTTTGCCAGAGGCAATAATTAACCTATAAATAAAAATTACAACATATGTCTGAGTAAGTTCAGTAATAACTCATCCTGGCTTTGTAGCCAAGTATAAAAGGCATGCGCTGCGCTGCTGACCAGAGCTGCAGAAGCACGACGAGCGCCTCTGAGAAGTTTTCTGCTCTAACCACTAGAAAAGCTCTCTCAGAAGCACAAAGAAACCACAATGACCTCATTTGCTCTCCCGTCACACTCCCTGTTCTTCCATGAAGTGCTCCGGGAAAAATGCCCAACGGTCACGTCAGAAACGTGAAGATGTACAGGAAGGTAATAAAACACCGCTCCACAACACTTCTGTTACCTGAGGAGGTCATCTATTGTTTGCCAAAAATTGTAACACGTTTCAATTAAGCTTTTTCTCCCCTCACTTTCGCTGTAGGGCTGCAGAGCAGCACGTGTCAGCGCCGACGCTGACGTGGAACGCACCGTTAAGACATTCACTCAAAATCCACCCCAGTACCTTGCAGCGCTGGCGCAGTCTGAGTCTGGGTTTTGGAGAGGGCAGACAGAATGCTCTCAGGAGTTATCTCCACTTTGGAGAGAATATTTGCTAACGGGTTTGAAGGAGCAGACGGAGTCCCCAGGACAGGAGTCTTCAGGCCACTAGTTAGAGCTGTTGGGCTTGTCGGGGTTCCCGGAGAAGGTCTTGATGCAGGACTGACACCTAGGATGGAAGCACACACCGCTCACCTATGTTGATTCGTTAAGAGGAGCTTTTTTGGCTCACATTTCCCACAGATACAACCGCAGCAGAGTTCTGGCGAGCGTGAGCAAGGAGAGGCTCACGAAGCCAAGAGTTGTGTCAGAGAGACCGAGCCAATCTTTAAGCAATAACTCAATCGTGTTTATTTTGCGACAGTTATTTTGTGACAACTTAGCTCTAAAAGATTACAGAGGGAAAACTCCACCGTCAGCTCTTCAAAGGCAAGCACCTGTGCCGGGACCACTTCAGCACTCACCTGTGTTTTTCATGACAGAAGTTAAACTGCTGAGGATGGAGCTGATCTTTGCCAGGTCGACGTTCGCCAAGTTTGGCAAGGCGAGCGCTGGCGATGGAGGGACGGGCGCCGCGCTCACCACCTTGGGAGCTGGAGGAGTCGGAGGAGTCTGGGCAGGTGTTGTCACTGTCACCGAGGTTGTGCTGACGGCAGCGGTGGCTGGCGCTGCTTTTGGGGCATTTTCAGCCTTCACAGGGGCTGAAGGTGGAGCAGCCTGCTTCTCCTTCCTCTCCTCCACTGCAGCAGGGGGAGAAGAAGCCCAGAATTATCTCTCTGTCCTTTAAGGGTTATTTAGGGTATGAGATTTTTTCAATGTGATCTTCATTTAACACCAGGCAGGGAATTTGAGTCTGACTCCCTGAGGTTATCTAAAAAGCATTCTGGGGAGTGGTTTGGGAGAGGGAAACAATCCCAGGCAGCTCACAACTTCCCTGCTGGGGCTGGAGGAGTGCTGCAGACTGCAACTCAAGTGTGCCATCCGCAGCCCAGCAAGGGTTTTGCACCTGCTCTCCCTCCCAAATGAGGTTTGCAAAGGGTGTTTTGGGCAGATTCAATTTCTACGCAGTCCCACTACTGCTCGCGCAGAACATACCAATGATTTTAGACGTATCGTCCTCCACGTCAGACAGTTCCATGTCCTCCACGTCCCGATTGTCTGTCACGGGCTCTGGAGACGCCGTCTTGCGGTTTCCAACTGCTGGAGAACGTGAGCTGTCCTCCTCCCCCATCCCCTGGAAGGGGGACTCGGAGCCCGTTGGAGATGGGGCGTCCATACTCGGGGAGGGGACAGGAGACTCCTCCGGATCAGGAAGCGTTGCTTTCAGCTGATCCAGCTTTTTCTTCAGATTGCTCACTCTGTTAGCAAACGTTTTGTAAGCCTGAGAAGGAACAGACATTGAACTGAGGCTTTTATCGAAGACAACATGCCTCAATTACTTCTCTAACCAAAGCAGAACACATCCTGAGAAAACCATCTCCAGTTCCAACTATCTGTACCCTACTCTGAGAACCTTGCAGTAAAATCTCAGCTTTGACTTGCAGAGCAAGGAACGCATAAGAAGGGGAAGATAAAAGCTGTTTCCAGTTACTTAAAACAATTTTCATACAAAACAAATGAGCTACTGTTTCTGTTGTTCTTTTTTTTGGGAGGAGGGTTGTTTGTTCTGTTTCTACAACGCTGTACTGAATTCTCTCAGTTTGCTCATCTAGTTCTCATCCTGATTACAACACCTCATGTGGTTTCCAGAATTTAGGATTTGTTAGACTAAGTGCAATTATCTCCCCTTTCAAAAATGCAGAGGAGCTGAAATTGCAGCAATGTGCAAGGTTCTGCAAACTCAGCCTCTGACCCAGGAATTTTGTAGCATCTCCTTCTCCCAAACAGACAGAGGATGCATTTTTCAGCCTCCAGTTTACCCAGCAAAATACAGGCAAATGTCAGTCCACACGAGGAAGGCTGAGGAAAATCACACTTACGTTGGCTACGACTTTGACTTCCTTGTACTGCGCTTCATAAAATATACCAGCGTTCTCGAGGGCTTCAGTTAGCGAGGGGCCGTTTTTCACTTGCTTGTCCAAGCCGTTTACAAACTCCTCGAGCTTTGAACTCGCTTCTTCAAACTCCTTGGAGAACTTCTTGCCTCCTGTTTTGTCTAGAAGGAGAATAACATCGCATGGGTCAGCTGTCATCCACCAAACGGGACATCACCCTCAGAAGTGTCCCCTGAACAGCAGTGAGTGGGGAGCTGAGACAGGAAACCCCACGCACAGTGGGGTTTTTGCTCCCCAAACTGCTCTGCTCATGGATCAGCAGCCACAAAGCCCTGCCCTGTGCATGCAAAGCGAGGCAGCGAGCAGCATTCATGTACCACGCTGAGCACGCTGTGCATGGGGTGATACCGTGGCATCAAAACACCACTGCAGCATCCTGAAAGTGTAAAGTGACACACATCACCCCTCTGGTGCATGAGGAGATCGGCTGCACGAGAAACAGGCTGTCATCAACCTGCTAAAGGCACTGCAAGAGGCCAAGCTGCAAGCAGTCCTTGTTGTTTTCCAACTCGTTTGTGGTTAATGATAAATAAAGGCAGAAGTGTAACGTTTTGCTGTTTCTATTAACCAGAGAGCCCCCTTCTGTTTGGGAAGAGGCAAAAATCTGGAGTTCTGTCCTTCCTTCATCATCGTTTCTACATACAGGCCCAAATTAAATATTTTAGGCACCTGTTTAGTGATTCTGAACTGCACAGAGTCCAATTTCTGGTTTAAGGCTCAACAGAAAGTACGAGTTGCCACATCTCAGAGCATGTATTCGTGCCTCCTTCATGACAGCAGTTTTTTTACATTAGACACTATCTTTACCTTTTAAGCATTTCAGTGTTTCAGTGCTGCACACATCCACTCGCATAGTGGAGAGCTGCTTCTCTTTCAGTTCTATCTGGTCTTCTGAGCGCTTATACAACAGCAATTCGTCAATGAGAGACTGGGGCTGAAAAAAAATCAAACAAGAGAAGCATCCTCATCACATCCTGCGGAACAGATCCCCCTGCTTCGCGAAGCTAACATCGCAGATCTACTTCAGCAACAAGCAATGCTTCTTCTCAATTAATTTAATTCATTTCTGAGTTAAAGCTACTGCAGGAATAGACTAGGGGAACCTCTGGATTTTGAACCTGAAGTCCACCAGATCAGCTGACAGAGGTTTAGGCAGGGCTGGCACTTCTACAGGTCTCCTGGCTTAGCTGTGATGATTAAGAACAGGACTTTTTTTTAATCTTTTTTTTTAAGGGACAGGACTTTTTTTTAATCATTACATTCAGCAGTGAGCATGCATTTCTGCAACGGATCTTGCTCCTTCCAGGGGAGTATTCTAGAAGAATTTATTGCCACCATCTCCTCCGCCACCCCAAGCTGCACTTTTCCCTACTAGCCCTAAACAAGGCTCACAGCTGAAATGCCCAGCAGCCAACAGCACCAAGAAACAAAAAGACACTGGATACCAGAGCTTCTGATCAAGCTTATGCTGCTGGTGGACGTAAGACAGAAAAGCGACAGCCCAAGGACAGAGGTTAGCACAACAGAACGTTTCCACTTGCAGACTTACTCTGAATTCAGCGACAATCTTGGACTTCAAAGCAGCTTTTGGGTTGGTGGATGCTGTTGGGATAAAGGAAAAGTATAAAGAAACTGAGGAATCGCAGGTTGATGCTAATCAAAAGTCACAACAGGCAGCTCTAATCAAAAACATTTCAACAAAACTCAATAAAAGACTCGCAGGCTGCTGTTATTCCTCGCAGCTTGCCCTCCACACCGATGTCCCTCAGTGCTCTGGCTTTCTGTTAGCTAAACCGGACACGGTCACGCACAGCTAGGTTGTGATGGTGGCCAACAAATCAGACTAATACTTCACATTTTTACGTGCTGTGCGTACCTTTTCCAGCTCTGCTGTTGGGAAGACAAGTCCCTGCAAAGATTGATCTAGGAGCTTTATCAGGTGACAGCTTATACTTCCCTACAAGGTAATAAGATTTCCTAAATGCCAGACTCGGAGCTACCACGCAGCTCATTATTTCCTTCAGATGGGGTCTCTCTTTCCTAATTATGGGGCTTAACCAAGCTCTCAACAAAATCCTACACCCCTACTCTGACACCTCACTAATGGGACGGATGGAATCCCATCATCAGGAGACGCTAAATCCGTTTGTTTCTGGACAAAAGAGGAGAAACGTGTGAGCTGAAGTGAAAGGCTACATCCTTCATCCATGCTGAATGCACTCTGGTTGGGGAAAGCAGCTTGTGGTGTTAGCCAAGTAATAAAAGCTTCCAAGCCCTTTCGTTAACCTCCTGCTCTCAGCACCGGTACCAGCAGGTGCGTGCTGCATCTTAGCCCTACCCTTCCATCATCTCGCATTCGGGGCTTCAGTGTACACTGAGATTAGCCTGTGAGAAATGCATTTCCAGCTAGACTGCACTCCTGGGAATGTTGGATGGCAAAGTTCGTTATCTGCACTGCCAGCTTGCAGGTTGCTTTTACTCTAGCATCTAGCTTGCTGGTGAAGGTGTGTTCCTGAACATGAAGGTCCTGTCCTCCACGCCTTCCTGCTGCCCAAGCGCAGGGTTCTGTCTGTCTTCTCTCCATCTCTGCATAGTCTAACGCCAGTTTCCAAGAGGTTTCACCTGATCTTTCCTCTACTCTCTGCTCTCAAGTCTTTTTTTTCATACTTCATTCCTTTAAAAAAGTGGTTCTCTAGCAACAACTCCTTGGCACTTTACATATTAGTCTGTAAGGAGCTTTACAAGCCTGGAAGGTGCATGCTGGCTCGTATTTTAGTCCAGGTACTTTGCCCGTTTAGGGCTAGCCTTTCTTCTGTTCCTCAAGAAGGCAATTTTTATATTAGTTCAGAGAGTTCACATTGGTTCCTTACTTTGAGATTTCTTCCACGGCTTATTCGGTTGTTTGTTCAGAGTTTCTTTCAGCTGCTTCTGAGTTTTGAAAGTGGTACCTGGAAAACATTTCAGTTTTTGCAGTCTGGCATTATGGGATTCCTTTAAGAATCTGGTTTTTGGTGCCATATGGTTGTATGGTAAAAAGAGTGAACAGAAATTTGTTTTAAAATACCTAGACCAACTTCCTTCGATGAGCTGCTGGATGCCCAAGAGAACCTAAGTTTACTCAGGGATACAGCAACCTGCGGGATGGTCTTCCATTTTTAAATCAAGTTTCTGTTTGCCCTTGCACTAAGACAGTTCAAAAATCACAGTAATGACCAAAATGAAAAGGAAAAACACAATGCATCTAAAAAAAAAAGTGGTTTAGTTTTATAACTGCCCTTTAGGTAGGCTTTTAGGAAATTAGCATTCAACAGACAAGCAACACAAGTTGAAAAAACAGACATCACACCTGATCTGCAAGTGATCAGAAACACATTTCAAGTTACAGAAGCTCCAGGTTTCCTAATGGATGCACAAACTTCCCTTCTCCACATGCAGTGCTCAACTACAGACTCTCCATGTGCCAAAATCTGAGCCCAGGGTGCTGGATCTCTCTGCAACAACTACAGCTGGCCCTTCGAAACCACAGGCAAGGATTTCCTGCAGCTCCTTTGGCTGTTACTGACGTAACCAAACAGAGCACAAACGGGGTCTAATATCCTTCGAGATAAGTTCATTCACTTATCTTTGGCTAATTGTGCTGGCTTAATTGCTGGTTTTACCTGACTACACACACTTCCAGGTCAGTGTTAGCGATTTCAGTTTTTAAGCAACGTTTCGGTAAGCACAATCAGGCTACCTCAGCCTCCAGCTTTGCTTTCAGCCGGTTTCCTACGTGACAAATATCAGTAACTACAACTTAGTACTAAAACTGAGTGGAGAGGAACAAAACCACCTTCGTTGTTCACACCTCCATCACATCCAAGGCTCAGTTCAGGTGTAAGAGGGCTCGTGCTCAAAGGAAGAGGCAGACACAGCCTCTCCCGGGGCACAATGCTCAGGATTTCCAAGACCACTTCACATCCACACGGATTTTGCTCTCAGCTGGAACAACTCCAGCTTCCCTTAAGGGATTCAGAGCTGTCTTTAGGTACAAGAAGCACGAAGCAGACAAATTCTGTGCCCCTCACACCTCACTACCTTTCCTTTTTGCTCTGTGCAAGGGTAGAAAGAGCACACACGTGACAAAGGCATTTCACTCTGGCATCAGGAGTAGTCTTTAACCAGATCAAACTTGCACGTGCATTGGTAAGTTAAGAACCAAAAAGGGCAAATGACTTACTCAGAGCTTCTTTTAGTGCCAGAATAGTTTCCTCGGGGTACACATTTCTGTCCTCCCAGATTTTGAAGATTCTTTCTATAGATTTGGAAACTGACGGATCCCTGAAAGAGAAGAGCAGATAGTTTTTTTTTATTATTTATTTATTTATTTTTATTATTTTTATTTTTTATTATTTTTTTTCCCCACACACACCAATTTCTCGTGATTCTAAAAAGAGTAAAGTAATTCTAGGTTAAAATCAAGTTTCCAAGACCCTTCAGAGCAGGAAGTTGCCTATCCAGGTGAGGAAATGCTGCTCCAAGGCATCCTAGTGAAATCACAGCTGCAGCCTGCTTGAAGTCAGGCACACAAACACCCCAGAATTGTAGCGGATCAGAGCCACAGACATGCCTTTTGGGGCAAAATTAAGTGGTTTCAGAGCAGTAAGAGCAGCAACAGGGCTCCTCTGAAGCCTTTTTTCAGGGGAAAAATAATTTGTTACTCTTCCAAAGCAGCTTTCTGTACAGATGCCCTGGAAAAACATGTTTGCTCAGGGGCAGGAGGCAGGATTGGTTTCTTCCCAGGGAAGAGGAGCTGCTTCAGACAGAATTTCCTGGGCAATAAATTATCAGTGGTGGGGGATTCCTCCAGAAGACGAGCTCGCCCACTGCTCTCTGCTCCTGTGGCCTTTCTGTGCCTAGCAAAATCAGCTCAGGGAGTTAAATCATCATCTGAACCCTGCTCGGATCCAGAAGAGCTGCCCTGGAGGATTCAAGCAGGGAATGAGGAGCTCTGATGGGGATGAAGAGAGGATAGGAACGGCGGCTGCCTGGGCTTGGAGCCCCCGAGGTGCTCACGGGAGAGAGAAAAGCCTTTGGCAACGAGGGGTGGCCAAATCACATCCCCACACCAGAGAGCAGCAGCAAGCTCACTGTGATTTCTCCCACATTATCATTTCTAACCCCAAATTTGGACTGAAGACTGACTTTGAGAACCTGTAGATATGGATATTTGAGAACCTGAGGGTGAACGAGATCCCCCGGGGGCCAAAAGGCAGCCACATGCCCTCCTGGCAGCCCCCAGGATGGGCACAGCTCTCAGTGTCACAGCCCTGAGCTTCACACCACAGCCCCAGAGCATTTTTAGCACGCCGAGTGGCCTCGGGAAAGCAGGACTGGTGCCTGCAAGCGCGAGGGCACGAAATAACACCTTCAAAACGAGGGGTTTTAAAGGGCTGAACCCAACAGGAACAATCTGTGACGTTTTGCTAACGTTTCTAGAGTTGGGAGACGTTCAGGGAGCAGGTTTTTGGGGACGCCAAGGCTTGCTGCACGCCGTTACTTACTTCACTAATGAAGCAGCTTCGGGCAGCACTTCTGCAAACGTGTCGCGGAACACGATGGCGTTTTTTCTCTTGCAGTTCTGGATCACGTCGTTGGCCAAGTAAAAAAGGTTCAGGCGATGAGGGAAGGCGGCTGAAGGCAAAAACAAACACACAAACAACGTTCAGGTTCATCCCCAGGTAAAAGCAGCCGTGCCCACAGCGCTTCTGATGTGATTTAAGCGCCTGTTTTTTGTTTTGCAGCCATTCTGTCTAGCAGCAAGCCCAAACTAACGGGAGAAATCAGGAGCTACAGGGGATGGCTCCCAGCCGCCTCACTTCCAGCTCTCCCCAAAAATAAATGTCGTTCCTAATAACGTCAGGCCCCTGTCCTGACTCGGGCACAGCAAGAACACAGAAATACACCCAAAAAAAAACCCACAATTTCTGTGCCATCCCCTAAACAAGAGGAAGGTAGCAGCAGAAGGAGTGGCAGCAGCCAGCACTAGGAGGTCAGCTGCTGGAGCGTGGGGCTCGTAGGGCCCCTGAAGCTCTGGGGCTGCATGATTTTCTAAGAATAATCACATTTAACCCCGTGCAGCCTCCCAGGAGTGCTTCTGAGCGCTTCGTTTCCCCCATTTCTTCGCTTTCTGCCCCAATTCGTCCTGCCCACGGCGCTCCAGCCTTGAAGTCACCAAGAAGAAAATAAATTAAAATAATAATAATGACAAAGAAAAGCCCACGTCGGTCCCAACGGGTTGGGGGGAGCCAAGAGCTTGGCGGCGACCAGGAGCTGGCAGAGCAGGAGCAGAGCGTCAGCCTCCGAAAGAGAGCAATTAAATGGATTTTGATGAACTTGGGAGCAAGAGAAAGGCTAAGAAAGGAGACCCAATGAGAGGAAGGGGCAGTGTCAGGAGCGAGGGGTAGAAAAGGGGCTTTGGGAGCTCTGTGGAGCGGAGGAGCTGTGCAGAAGCTGGGTGCAGAAAGCCAAATGCTGCGGCCATGGGGCATGGGGAAGGGTCTCAGCGCTGCGACCGAGGGGGGACAGGAGCTCTGAGGAAGAAAAACGAGAAAAAATGCTGGAAACGAGGGTCCAGGCCAAGGAAAAGCTGCCCTGAGATGCAGGCAGGGAATTGGGAGCCGGGTTGCGTTGAGCCTGACCCACGGCGAGATGCTCAGGGATCTCAGGGATCTCGGGCCGAGGACCAAAACGCTTGGGTGGCAGCAGGAGGAGCAGCTCTGCGCGTCCCCGAGCACGGGGAGGGAGCTGGGGGCTGTTCTGCCGCCCTCAGCCCTCGCTGCCATCACCTCCACGGCCCCACAGAGCCCGGTTGGGCCCCCACAGCACCACACAAGCGTCCACGCAGCGGCGAGGCGGCGAGCTCAGCCTTATTTAGGGCTGGGAAAACATCTCCCCCCCCCCCGGCAGCCTGCCTGCTGCTGGGGTTTGCCAAAGGGGAATTTGGACCCCCAGCACTTAATTTTTTTAATATTTACGCGTCTGGCAGGTTGCTTGCCCCAGGGATCGGGACGGTGACGCCGCCTGAGCCCCATGACCACATCCCTCACAACAACGCACCGCAACCGAGGCGAGCGCGGGCAGGATTTCGGAGGCCCAAGGTACCACTTTTTTTTTTTAATTTTAAAGCACAAAGCTGCGATTCTAAGCAAAAAGCTCACCCAGAAGCTACGCAAGGCCGGAATATCTCCGGGTAATCACGCCTCAGAGGCCACCAGACCGCAGCTCGATCCCTGAATTCGGTTGGGAACCCAGGGGGGCGACCCCACAGCTCCAGCCCCCCCCCCCTTCCAAGCTGCCCCCTGCCCATGGGGCAAGCGGCTGGGGCTGGATTATGGGGCTGGGGACCCCGCTCTGCCCTCACATCCACACAGGGACCCTACAAACTCAGGGACCCCATCACCTTGGGGACCCCCCTCAGCACAGAGACCCCCCAAGGACACGAACCCCGAGCCCACAACAAGGCCCCGTTCCCCCCCCCTCCCTCAGGGCTGCCCCCATCCCCTCAGGACCCTCACCCCTGGGGATTTTTTTTTTTTTTTTATTTTTTCGGGTGGGAGCCCCCAGGAGGGGGAAAGAGGGAAGGGAATAGAGGTGGGGGGGTGGAAGGGGGCGTCCCCCACCCCCGGGGCCGCACTCACAGCGCCTCAGCCACTTCATCCAGTGGTAGACGATGGTGCTGTGGTGCCGCTTGTTCTCCAGGCACCAGGAGGAGAGGCCCTGGATGGACTCCATGGTGTTGGTCACCGCCTGCAGCTTTCTGTCGAGCGAGGCCTCCAGGGCGCCGGCTGAAGACGACGCCGAGGAGGAGGAGGAGGACGAGGAGGAGGAGGCGGCCGAGGAAGAGGAGGAGGAAGACGACGAGGCCCTGCCGCCGCCGCCCGCCGCCATCTTCCTGCCCTCCTCGCCCAGGCGGGGCCTCGGCCGCTCGGCGGAGCCTCAACGGCCGCTGCCCGCCGTGAGGAGGGGGGGTGGGGGGGGTGGGCGCAGCCTCCTCTTTTACCCCCCCTCAGGCCTCCCCCCCTGGGGGAGGGGGGGGTCCCAAAAACGCCGCCGCGGCCCTCACCGCTGGGCGGGCGGGCGGGGAGAGGCTGCGGCTGACGAAGCCGCCTCAAAACACCTCAACCCAAAGGGCTCGCGGACGGCCGGAGGGGCCCCCCCTGAAGCCCCGAAGCCCCCCCCCCGGGGCCGGGGATGTGCAGGGAGGAGGCGGCGGAGCCGCTCAGTCGGCGGCGGCCCCCCCCGAGCGCAGCGCCCGCCCCCCCGCCGCCATTTTGTGCCAGGCTCCCTCACACGGCGCCCCCCCCCCTGCCCCCCCCCCTCAGCTCCGGCCCCTTCACGCGCTGCGCATGCGCCCTGCGCGCCCCCGCCCCCTCTGAGGGGCTCCCGGCCTGCCCCGCGCCACAAAATGGCGGCCGCCGCCAGAGCGGGAGGGGAGGGGGGGGAGAGGGGCGGGCGCTGAGGGAAACGGGACCCGGAGAGGAGGCGGAGCGGGGAGGCCCACCGGGAAATGGGGGCTTATCGGGGTGCTTAACACTACCGGGAAGCCGAATCTGAGCTATCGGGGAGATTTAGCGGGGGGATGTGTCTTAATGGGGGTCTTACCGGGGAGCCTTACCGGGACGTCGCGCCTCACCGGGGAGCCCTGTGAGGAGGCTTTCCCGTACCGGGGAGCTTTATGAGGAAGCTTTTCCTTACCGGGGAGCCGTGTCTTACCGGGAAGCTTTACTAGGGAGCTTTATTAGGGAGCCGTGCCTTACCGGGGAGCTTTACCGGGACACCGAGCTGTACCGGAGAGCCTTACCGGGACACCGAACTGTACCGGGCAGCTCTACCGGGGAGCCTTATTAGGAAGCCTTGCCCTACCAGAAGCTTTATTAGGGAAACTTTATTAGGAACCCGTGTCATACCAGGTTACTGGGGAGCCTTGCCTTACTGGTGAGCTTTACTGGGGAGCTGTGCCTTACCGGGAGCCTTACCGGGAGCCTTACCGGGAGCCTTACCGGTCTCCCCACCCCATTGCCAGGCCCCGGGGGCTGAATCACCTCAGGTCCCTCACAGGGATGCACCCGCAGCAGGGTCAGCCTTTGGTTAAAACACCCGGGCAAAAAGGCCCCCGGCCCCGCTGCTCCCCCCCAACCCCCCAGAAATTCACATCGACTACCACAGCTTCAGCTTTTAAAAAAAAAACGTTTATTATTGAAATATAGGATGTGGGCTAAGTCCCCGTCTCCTACTCTTGCTTTACAAACGCCAAGTGCTCCTTCCCCTGCGCCCTCAGCCCGCGGGGCTGTCCCGTGCTCACCCCCCTCTGCCCCGCGGGGAAAACGTCGCCCCGGGGCACCACGAACCCTGCCCGGTGCCCTCGCCCCTCGTACCTCACTCTGAGACCGTGGGCTCGTTCCCTAAGGACTAAAGACATCTTTGAAAACTGTTTCTCCCCTCTAACCCCCAAGCAACTCTTTCCGGAGAAGGTAAGAGACACTAAAGCGCAGCCGCCCTGCGCTGCAATCTCCAAGGGCTGAATTTATCCAGAAAACGTGTAACTGATTTGTTTTAAAAAATATTTCTTTAATCGTATGCGCTGTACTGTGGAGACCGGAGGGGAGGAAGGGGTTTTGTCCAAGATCCCACGAGGTATTGTTCTCAAACAAAGAGGGGTGCCGGGGCAGCGGCACCCTCAGTCTGTGGATTCCAGCACGGACTCGCTCAGAGCCAGGTCCCAGTAGTGCTCTGCGCCGTGTTTTTTAAAGTGCTCCCGTGCCATGTTTTCAGTGGGGCACTGCTTAAATTTCATTTCGCCAAAGCTGCGATCCTTTGCTGTGCCCTGGAAGGAGAAACGGGACACTTGGCAACACGTCTCTGGGGGGAAAGTCCCTGAAATAAGGTTCCGAACCCCTCGGGGAACCTGGGAACAAATGTTCTCCCGGGTTAACAAGCGATAAGCTTGTTGCACAAGCACACCTTACGCTGCAGGGGAGACACTCGTAATTCCACTACAGTTAGATGTGTACAGAAAGAGCCCGGAGATGT
This sequence comes from Anas acuta, assembly GCF_963932015.1. Lineage (NCBI taxonomy): Eukaryota > Metazoa > Chordata > Aves > Anseriformes > Anatidae > Anas > Anas acuta. The sequence continues at coordinate 1,458,808 of NC_089006.1, read as the reverse complement.
TTTTGTTCAGTTCTGTGGATTGTCATTTGATCGTTTCAACCTCAGCTGCTCCGTTGGACAGGTTCAGCCTCCGCCCCACTCAAATCCCCGGAGATCAGATTAGATCAGAACTGCTACTCACCTCCCAAACCAGAGAGCATTTGTTTGTTTTCTTAACAGACTCCTCATCGGATTCATCATCATCTGGAAAAAGGAACAAAAAGCAAATTCTAGTCCTGCAGGACCCCAGCTGCTGCCTCACTGCCCCCTTCCACCCCCTCTGCTGCACGATTGCACTTACAGCTGCTGTCTCGAGCGGCTGCCTCATCAAACCCCAAAACTCTGACCCCCCAGCTTCTGCACAACACACCAGGAACACTCAGGAATTGCAAGATATTCTCCACAAATGCACACCCCAACGTTTTTTCCCCCTCCAGCACTGGTGTGTTCGTTACGGAGGGCTGCGTTTCGGTTAAATCTGGTCTCCTCCAGAAAAGCTTTTCCTCCCCATGGCCACGAGGTGATCTACTGCCACCCCCTTCCCCCCAGACCTTTACACTTACCCTCTCCCTTTGTGTTTGATGTTTGCTCATCCCATTTTATTCGATGGAGCATAAGACGTTTGAATTTCTTCTGTGCTTTCGGGCCTGGGGAAAAGTCAGAATCACATTCACATCGTTCCTTAACCTTCAGCTTTTAGGAGATTCTAAAAAGCAGCAGAAACCAACGGCCCCCACAAACACAGCAGTCTTCTCACAGCCATTGGCACAGCACTTAGCTCTTGGTCATCTCAGGATTTCCTGCTACCAAACGTGCTCTTCAACACCTTGCAAAAATGCTCAGAACTGTGCAAACTGTGAGAAAACGCTCCAGGCTTTGAGCCGAGGCCTCTGGGCAGAAGCAAGGATCTAAATCTAAAGCGTGTTTTCCCTTCAGCATCAAGTGTACTGGATTTTCTAACTGGATTACAGCGCTCTCTGCAGTCAGTGCTAACCCCATTATAACAGTAATTAAGGGAGTTTCAAAGCGCCTCTCTCCTTCCTCGTTTTTCCATAACCCTCAGTCAGCTGTTTTCACACGCAGGTATAATTGTCGCTAGAGGCAAGCTTTAGAACACCACCCTGTGACCAAAAAGCCTGCCTCCCAAGTCCTCACCTCCTTCTACTACGACCACGTTGACGTCTTTGTGTAGAACCACCACGCCTGTTAAGTACAGCTGGCCAGCGTTCGCCTCAATTTTGAATTTTTTGGCTGGATTGCTCAGGTTTCGGACCCTGAAAACGGGATAAAGAACAAGAGGTTGTAGAAAAACAGTTATTATCATCAGCCTAAGCACTTCCTACCCATCCTCAGCTGGGTCTCCAATGTTTCCTGCCTCCAGCTCCTCAGAGATGTAGAGCTTTACTTACACTTCCAAATCATCTATTCTTGTAATCAGACTGCTCAGAGGCTGCATCTATCCTTTCCTATTCAAGCTTTGTTTAGATCTTGAAATTTTCCTAACATTTCTGAACAGCAACGCATCAAGTGAGCTCTGATATCCCAGTAAATCAGTCTCCTCATCAGAAATTTCAATCCCAGCTGTATCCTCTCTAGTAGCACGTTTCTGTAGGGCATTTCTCAGGTTTATTCAGAAAACAGACATGTACAAGCATCTGTCAAGAGCACGTAGCCCAGCACTCACCTGTACACAGCTATGTGAACTCCCTGTGAAACATCTTCCTTGAGTTTTTTAATCTTCTTCGCTTTCCGTTGTTCTGCTGTTAGTTTTCTTGCAGCATTTGCTTCTTCGTGAGCTCTGGGTACAGAGAGACACAGCAATAAGCAGAAATGCAGCCTACAACGTACCTGTTACAGCGTCAAAACGGACCCTTCAATTCCTAAACAAAGAATATGTTCCACGGATCCCAAAACAGCTTCAACTTCCACCCAGATTCCCACCTTAACCTGCCTGAATTAAAAGGCCACAGGCTTTTTTAATCCAGTCACCAGTCCAATTCTCCCCTGGTCACTTCCCTGAACACATTCATTAGTAACAACTGGGATGCTAATCATCATCATGGTAGGAAACTCAGTTAATACGGGGCACAAAATCCCTCTTCAGTGCCAAGAATCGATCCCTCAGACCATTCTCCCTGCACAGGGCTTTGGGGAGCCCATTCAGGACAGCTGAAACAGGCTGCAAGAGCACCACACGCACATAATCCCACTGCTCTTGCTTTGTTCAGGGATTTCATTCTCTAGGAACAAAAGCAGCACCACCACTAATTCCACCTAGAAAGGACAAACACAGAATGTTCAGCGTGCCACCTACTTCTGTCTCTTCGCCATCTGCGCTCTGACGTGAGCTTCAACTTTTGTTGGGTCCTGAACAGCTTCCGTCCCCAGCACGCGCATCAAGTTTGAAATTCTTACTGCGAGGAAAACGAGAGGGGAGCTCTGAGAGGTTCCCAGCAGCCCAGTTTGCCGTTCATCCTTGGCCCAGGTTACTGGTTTGAGAGCTGAGGGCCTGCGTTAGCCCAGCTCTTGGCACGCAGCCTGCTGCAGCCTTACCTTTGGGCTCTGGCGGCGGCATCAGGCCCAGCCTGACCTTCTCTTGTAGCTCCTTCTGGGCTTCTCTCCGAGTCTGTCGCCGTAATTTCTTCTGCTCTTTCTTGGTTAAATAAACACCCAGGGTCACCGGTGTGTCGCTGTCCACTGGGAAGAGAAACAAGGCAACAGAAACGTAAATCCGCTTGGAAGAAGCAACAAAAAATATCACCTGCATCCTTCACGGGGGGGATACACTCGCATCGTGCTCTGTTATATCCACACTTCATTGACTGTAGCATTGCAGGGTTTGTTTGTGCTGACTACCGAGCTAGGAAAACAGTTTTGCTATTCACGGATTTATACAGAAAAGTAAAATCCTTTGTCGTTATTTTATGGCCCTTCCTCAGGGCAAGGATATCAAAACTGACCTGCCTGAGACGAAGATCTTGCAGATCTTGCAGCTGCACCACTACCCAGCTAGCAAGGGGAATGCTACCAAAAGGTATGCAAGCTACTGGTAAACCACTACAGGTCTTAAAACAACTTTCCAAAAAACAACAGAGACTCTCCCTCTCAATTTTGACCATTTTTACAGAATTTTCAGATTTATCTTCACATGGCTTCTTTCCTTACAGGGATAAGAGACCCACAGGTCAGCAGTATTACTGCTGACAGCTCGCATGCTGGTTTGCCCCCACCTCACATCAACCTTTTGGAGTTTTTTGCATCCAGCTTCACAGCAAAATTGACCCAAACTGGTGAAATCTGAGAGGCTGCTACAGGGCAGTACCTGGTGGGTTGAGCTGCGCTGGGTGCTCCACGAGGTTTGTGATGCCGAAGTACTCATCCCTCTTTGAAGACGTTCCGCCTTTTCTGGAGAGGAGAGAGTTGGGCATCGTTGGAATTCAATAGCTCAAGCAGATTTGTCCAGCCTGAGGTGCCCAAGTGCTCAAGAGCCCACAGTTACCTCCCCAAACCTCCCCCGAGTTTCCTCCTGCAGCAGAACAAAGCCTGGCACGTCGGTTACTTACAAGTCAAGGCCGTTGGGGATGATGTATGAGTCCCACCACTCTATCTCTGGGATCTCCCCCTCCTTCAGCTCCTTTTTTGGGGTAATAAGAGCCAACTTGGTAGAAGTGTGTATCCCTGTCTTTCGGGCAGCCTGAGATATCTCCGCCTGCAGCTTTTCTAGTTGAGCCTGAGAACAAGGAGAGGAAAGGGGCACAGAAAGGTCATTCAGCGTTCATTTTTAAGCACAGCACGCTTAAATAAAATAAATAATAAAAGAGCAGGTGCACACAAGCTGAAGCAGACCACAGAAGAAACCACATAAAAGGTGATGATGGAGTGCTTCTGCTCACAAAGTTGCCCCAAAACTTGTCTTATTACCAAGCCTAATAGGAGCATGGAACGATCCCAAAATAACATCTCCCTGGGTTGCACATCGTCATCCCTGTGATGCACATCCCCGGGCTTTTCTAATTAAGCTCTTCTCCCCATTCTCCCCAGGAACTCGGGCAGTTTACCAAGATTCTTTTAAAATCTGCACCTGTAAGGTGACCACTTCTGTAGAAACAAGACTTGGCCAGAAAACGATCTGTTCTCTTTGTAAATTTTCCGTCTTTTGTCAAAAAGAAACAAACAAACTCAATAAAACACCAGATTTTGTCTTTCACCAAGCGAGGGAAGAGATCTGAAAATGCTTTTTAAGCACATTCTGATGCGGATGTCTACCTTTTCAACAGGAATGATGGTGACAGAAAAGCTGCAGGTGATTTTACTCAAAAAGCTTCTTACTCAAGTGAACAGAGCTCCCTTTCACAACCCAAGAGAGGAGAGTCAACACCCCTCCTAAACCAAACCCTCGTTTCTGTGCTGTCAGTTAGCATGGCAAGACCTCAAATACCTTCGTTCGCAACCTCTGGGCAATTTTCTCAAATTTGCCTTTTTCATGGAACTTAAAGGTGCGTTTCTGACGCTGGGCTGGGGTTATGGAGACCCGGGGGTCAAAGTAAGTGTTCGACTCCATGTCTTCCGAGGGCTTTTCTTTAAGCTGTTGTTTGAACTGCTCTCTCTTCACAGCTCTGATGTTTGCTTTTAGGGTTGGCATGCGGTGAGTCAATTCAATCTCTTTACCAGTTGCATCAACAGTTCGGCCTTGCTCATCCAAGATCAGTGGCGTAGGCTTTGTCTGATCCTTCAATTCCACTTTCCTGGCGGCAAGACAGAGACACCACATCATTAAAACGTGGCTACAGCAGTAATTTGAAGGAAGCAAGAGCCACATTTCCATAGCAAGCACCGGACCAGGCTATACTTTGTGAAAGTTTTGTGAAAGGCTTCTTTTTGCTGTTAATTTTTTTATCTATATGGCCAGAAAGGACTCAAATCTGGTGCACAGAAGTTGGGAGAGCGTTATCCTGGGATGGAGCAACCTGCGTTTTGCCTCTCTAAAATAATTTATCCCTTCAGCAATCATTAAAGCACTGCTGGGAACTGATGGAGCACCGAGGAAACCTTTGATCAGACCCTCCACCGGCATTCTGGCACTAAGACCATCAGGATTAGGGAGCTCAGAAGAACAGGGGCTACTCACGGAGGCGCGATCCCCATCGCGTGCAGGTTGGCCAGCCCCACCATGTTGGCGTTGCCGATGAGCCCCGGTTTCAAAGCCAGCTGGGCCTGAATTCGGGCCTGCAGCTCGGCGGCTTTCCTCGCCTTCTCGATGGCGTCGTTCATGAACGTCGCTGCCTGGGAGGGCTGGATCGTGTTGCCGATGGGGAGACGTTCCGATTGGGACGAAGAAGAAATTTTTGGCTGTTGACAGAGAAATAAATTTTGTTACAGAGCTGGGCTGGCACAGCCAGGTCACGCCAACGCGTTACTCCCAGCAGATACCTGTGGCGTCGGAGGACTGATGAAACTCAGCTGCTTTTTCCTCTCTTCGATCTGGCGAGTGGCTGCCTCCATCATCTGTTTGATCTGTGGAAAGAAAATTGGATGGTGAAGTTTTTTACACTCTATCAGAAGGAAAGAAGAGGTCACCAGCACCTTTTTACACCCGCTGACAGTTGCAAATGCGTGCAGACCAGCTTAGTGAGCACAGGGCTCTATCAAACTGCTTTAACTGATGGCCTCCAGCTCTAGAAAAGGAATCCTACAGTGCCAGCACTGCCTACAAAGCCCCTTTCCCCTTCCCGTTCACTCCAGCTTGTGTAGAGAATGCCCAAACTTTCCCACTTGAAGACTTTGTGTTATCATTAGCACCATGCACAAGTGGCAGTGAGCTCTGTGAAGGGAACACAGGCAGCAACCAAAGGACAGGCAAAAGCAACTCGCTGTTTGCTTCCTCAGCTTGTGATACAAGTCAAGATAACAAAGAAAACATTAAACTGTATCAGGATTTGAGATCTCTGAGATGGGCAGCGCTGGTTTTGGGGGCAGAGCTGGCGTAACACAGCGCGGTTGGACTGACCTGGAGCTTGGTCAGCATCCCAGGGCTCTCCGACGGCGGGCCTGGAATAACCTCAGGCTCGTCCTCAACCTCCTCGAACCGCGGGATGCGCCGCTTCTTGACGCCAGAAGATTCCTTGGATACCTCAGAGTCGTCACCAAACACATCCTACAGCAGCAAAAAGAAAGAGAAGACTGGTTAAAAGCCAAGAACTCCCCTCAGGGCCGCTGTTTTAGGATGAGAAAGCACCAGGAGAAGGAAATCCAGCACCGAAAGGTCAGCACCGCATCGTGGTTGAGAGTTTCCAGGGCGACACTCGCAGCCTGACCTAACCATGAGTCCCACGTGAAGCCTGTGCCCTGCTTCCCCACCAGAGAAGCATCGCCGACGATCCACCCGGCAGCTTAAAGCACAGGGGGGCCACACGGGGATACCCCTGCGGAAAAGGCATCGCCGCTCTCAGGTGGCAAAGGGATTTTTTGGCACTGGGATCCAAGTTCTCGCTCAAATCCCCAGCGAGCTGGAAGAAGCCTGCACACGAGCTCCCCTGAGCGGGCCGAAACGGCGTCTGTGTCTTCAGCCAACTTCAGAGGGGTGGGCACAGGAGGCTGCTGTCCTGCCACGCTGTCACTGAAGGCAGAACGCAGTCCTAGGGCAAACCTGCCACATTTCCTCACGCTCCTAACCCACGAGGCTCCAGCCTGGAGCCGGAGACGCTGCGCTCAAACCGAGCCTCCCTTCTCCCTCTCCTCGGGGAGCAGCGACCACACGGACGGACTCGCGTGAAGCGGCCGTCGCACAGAACCAAAGGAAAAGCGCCCGTCCCGCAGAGCTCTGCGCTGGGGGAGGGAGCCCTTCAAGCACCTTTTGTGTACTTGCAGCCACGGATTTCCTTCTGTCAGTGCCGGTTTTGCATACAGGAAGCTGGATTTGTCCATGCAACCGTGTAACTGTAGTGTGTGAGGGTGTTATTTGAAATGAAAATATACACACCGGTTGTAAGCGTTAGTTGGAATCCCTTCTTCACTACAATGGCTCATATTCTACAGGGACACATCCTCATCCAGACACAGGTACTTCTTGGAAAACCTACAAGTTCAAGAGAAAGGACTTGCCCATAGTATAAAGTGTGTAAACCGTTACGTTTTAGTTCCTGAAACTTCCCGAGCAATGACCTACCCCACAAGAATTAACCAAGGAGAGAGGAGGAAGAGCAGACAGAAGGCTGGAGCCGGCTAACATGACGAGCAGCACTCCGAATTAATCCGCTGCTCGATGCCGCAGACCTGAGCACACGAGTACAAATTCAACCCTAAAACCTGCAGCGCTGCTGGGGGGCAGTCACTCGACACACACGGCCACGATCCGACCCCCTCACTACACCACCTCACTTCGTAGCGAGGTGCCACGAGGAAGATGAGAGACTTGAGGACAGCTGGAAGCCAGCTGGGGCTGAATTCAGGTTCTGAAGAAACGGGGGATCCACGCAAGCCAGCAGCGCCACAGGACTGTAAAAGTCTCCCCACAAAGCTGCGGCCTGGGGCCACGAACTGCTGAGCAGCGACACAATTCGCGATGTTCCCGTCTCTCCGCCATCTCCCCAAGAAGGCAAAAGGAAAAGTGTTGAAGAGCCTTGGCCCAAATCTCGCTTTCTAATAACCCCGTGGCAGCTAACGTGCACGTGTGCCAGGCTAACCCCCAAATTCAAGCAGAACCACAGCACGGAAGCGCTCGAAAGATGCTCCCTGGCATCCTTGTTCTGACCGAGACTGTGGCAAAAGCCTCAAGTCCTTCAAGCTCCATCGTTCACTGGGACACCCAAACGCAGAGCAGTTAATTAGGCTGGGTTTTAAAACCCCGCTGCTCCTCGGGCTGCACTGAAATGGGCAGGATGGAACCTGTTTAAGTAATCCTCCTTAACTCATGAAGGCATCCGGAGCCCAGAGGAGGCCCTTCCCTGGCTGGTGTTAAAATCTCTGCCAGAGGGTGGGAGAAGAAGCAAATTCCTCCAAGAAAATAGGGAATGAGGGCAGCTGGGAAGGATTGTTCTGGATAACTGAGGTTAGGTGCCGACTAAACGGTTACAGAGAAACGCAAGTTTGCCAGAAAATAGGGACCTCAGAAAAAGTGAAAGGAAACTTTGTGAGGAAACTTTTAAACCCAGTGTGTGAGTGGTGAAACAAATGCATTTCCAGAAGGTGGCGAGTGAAGTCTTCAAGAGAACACGGGAGGTGAAAAGAGGTTTGGACGCACGAGACTTCCACCGTCCCAGGCAGGTGTTAGGTGGGAGAAACACCGCAGGGCTGGAAATCCCTGCTGTAACCCACCTCGTGCTGCGGCGGGGGAAAGGTTGCCAAAAATCACCCCGCATGGATTCCAGGTGGAAAAAAAGAGAAGGAAAAGCCACCAGAGGAAGAGCCGCTCACTCAGGGCTGGGCAGCATGAGCTAACAGACCAAAATACAGCACGGCTGAGCGAGGAAGAGCAAGAGGAAGTTATTTGGAGGTTTGATGCCCTGCCCCGGGCTGCCAGCTTGCAGGGCAGCCAAGCCTCAGCGCTGCCACGTGCGCCGGTATCGAGCAGGAAAGGAAACGGGGAGATGGAGCCCGGTTATTTAAGTCCCTGCGCTGCACGAGCCTAGTGGAGGTTGTTAAAGAAACCAAAAGCTGAGGCTTCCACCTCGGACACCACCTCGGAGAGCGCTGCGCTCCCTCGCCAGGAGGTCAAGAGAACTGAAAGGTAAAGGCTCACACACTTCGTCACGGAGGAGGGGCTTTTCTCTTGAACTTTATGATTTACTTTAGGATGTACCTCTCTGGAAGAGGAAAGTGTGGCAGGGTACCAGTGCTGCCTCCACGGCCGCCAAACAACAAAAACCAACAATCAGTAACCAGGCCTCGGCTCACCTTCAGCTCTCGCTTCCGATTCCGGTCGCTGTTGGATTTGGAGTGCCTGGAGCTTCGGCCTTCTTCCACCGCTTCGAAGAGCTTGTCCACAAACCTCAGGGTGGAGTCGTCGAGAAAAGGCTTGAGGTGGTCTGGAAAAGAAGAGGAGCTGCATGAACGGCACAATTCCCTGATCGGGATGAGCGGGAGAGCTGAGAACTCACAGAAATTTCTGCAAAGCCATAAAACTCTGAGTTAAAAGGGGGCTTCGAGCCAATTCGTGCAGCATCCCAGGCTCTGGAGGCCTCAGGGATGTGCAGATGCAGATTTCTGGTCTGTTCTCGGTCTTCCAGGGGGCCCCGAGCACTCCTACAGGCAGCTGTGGGGTGGGGTTGGGAGCGTGGGGGACGTACCGGCCGCTTTCTTTTTGTCCATGCCCTTCCCCACGCAGTTGAGCGCCGCGGTAACCACGGTGGGCTCGGAGAAGCCCAGCACTCGCTTCACTGTCTTCTCGATCCATGGCTTCAGCTCGTCCAGCTCCCTTTTGGACAGCGCCATCGCGGCTGGCGGCCCAAATCACTCCGCTCGCACCTGCAGAGAAATCAGGCAAGAAAACCACAGGTTAATACTAAAAAAAGGATCATTTCACCCTCAGTTTGGTGCCTTTTCTCATGAGAGAGAAAGCTGAGGGCTGGTGAAAGCTCCCGGAGATCGCTTTTGCTCTCTTATTTTTAAGCCACAAGCTAAAATTCTACAAGCCCTTCATTTCTGTCACTCGTGCCTGGTGCAGAAGTTCCATGGATGCCAGTCCTGCAATCTCAATTAACCGCTCTCGCCTCGTTAATGTGAGCTATGCCGAAGCAATAATGTTTAATTACGCGGCCGGGCACTAATCTGATTTGGAACCCAAGTCTCCTTTATCTGGAAACGAGAGAAAATCTTCTTAAGGGAATGTGTTTGACCTCGGCATTCCTCGCCCAAAAGAACGGGCTCGCTGAGCCTCGATGCTGCTGTGGCTCTGAGCAGAAAGCAGACAAAGCTCAAAACACGGCCGTCGTTTCAAGGGAGAATTAATTAAAATCCTGGGTTTTAGCTCTACCAAAGCGCTTCTCATCAGAGAGGCTGCGAAAAAACAGGCAGAAAAAGTCAACCCACAGGTCTGAGACAGCATCAAGGGGGCCAGGATTTCCCTGTGGGGCTCGGAACTCCCTGAGAAGAGGGGAAAACCTTTACAGCTGCGCACTTCCCGCAGCAGTTTCATGGAGATGGATTTGAAATAGCACCAAACGCAGCCCCAGAGAACTCTGCTGCAGCGTTTTGGCTCCAAATGCAGCCTTTAAAGTAGGGAGAGCTTCAGGTGTGTGGGTATTTACACACGGGTGCCCCCTAAACACACACATATAGATGTATTTATGGATGGGTGCCCCCTAAATGTATATATAGGTGCGTATTTACATATGGATTTCCCCTAAATATGTATATATAAACACAAATTTACACGTGGGTGCCCCCTAAATGCCCATATACGTGGGTATTTACACAGGGGTGCCCTCTAAATGCAAATAAACACATATATTTACGTATGGGTGCCCCCTAAACGGCCATATATGCAGGTATTTACACACAGGTGCCTCTTAAACACCCATCTATGAGGGTAGTTACAGACAGGTGCCCTCTAAATGTATATATAAACACGCATTTTACGTAAGGGCACCCCCTAAACGTCCTCATAAGTGGTTATTTACAAATGGGTTCCCCATAAACACCCATATATACGGGTATTTATGCAGGGCTGCCCCCAAAACGTATAAATACACGTGTATTTAACTAAGGGTGTCCCCTAAATGCCCATATACATGGGTATTCACATAGGGGCGCCCTCTAATTTCACACACACCCCTTTATTTTCCTACGGGTGCCCCCCAAACGCAGCCATTGGCGCCTATTTCCACCCGGGTGCCCCCCAAACACCCAAACCCGTGGGTATTTACACGCGGCTCCCCCCTCACCTCCCACACCCGGGGGTTTTCCCCTGCGGCTGCCCCCTCCCCGCCCCCACCCGAGGCCGTTTCGCCTCAGGCCGCCGCCGCCCCCCCCCTCCCCAAGCACCTCCCGCCCCTCAGGGCCTAACGGGCCCGCTCCCTCCCCCCCCTCCCCAGCTTCCCGGAGCTCCCCGGCGCCCCCCCGGCTCCTCCCGGCCCCCTCACCGCGGCGGGGCTCGGCCCCGGTAAGGCCCCGGTAGGCCCCGAGCGGCGGCGGGCGGCCCTGACGGCGGCTGCACGGCGGGGCCGGAAGCGGAAACGGCCGCGGAGGCCGCCGGGCGCATGCGCAGCCGCCCGCGCGAAGGGTGCCGAGAAGGTGGAGGGGGAAGGGGGGGGGAAGGGGGCGTGGCCAAACGCCGCCGGGATCACGTGGAGGGGGTAAAGGCGGGGCGCGGCGCAGGGCCCCTCCCACGTGACTCGAGGCACTTCTCACGTGACGCGGATCTCCCCGCCATGACCTCGGGGAGCTCCCCCCGCCCCCTGGGGGCTGCCCCAAACCCCCGGGGGCTCCCCCCGATCCCCCGGTGGATCCCCCAAGCCCCTCGGGGGGCTCCCCCCAAGCCTGGGTCCCGCCCAAAGCCTCTGGGGGCTCCCCAAATTCCTCGGGGGGCTGCCCCAAAGCCCCGGCGGGCTCAGCCCACCCCCAAGGCCTCCCCCCGCCCCTCCGAGGGCTGCCCCGACCCCCGACAGCTCCCCCCAAAACCCCACGGGGCTGTCCCCGACCCCAGGGAGCTCCCCGGATCCCCTGGGTGTCTCCCCCCTGTCCCCTGGGGGCGAGAAGAGGCAGAAAATCGCCCTCCCCCCACACCATCAGCTGCTCCCGCCCCCCTGGGGGCTCCGCCAAATCCCCAGGGGCCTGCCCTCAATCCCAGAGGGGGCAGAGCGACCGCAACCCCCCCCAAAAAAAAATAAACCCTCATCTGCAGCCCTCACAGGCGGGCAGCCGAGCTGGAAAAAGGAGCGATTTATTACAGAGCGCGGGGGTTTCTTGGCACCTGGGCGGACAGCCGGCCAGCAGGCCAGGCGGCCGGCCAGCCGTCGCCCCCGGCTAGCAGCCCTGCCAGGGGTCCGGCCGGTTCTTGCGGGAGACGAAGGCGATCTTGCGGGCCATCTCGGCGTTGTAGACGCGCCGGCACGCCTCGTAGGCCAACCGCTGCCTCTTGCGGCACGGCTTCTCGTAGTAGCGCCGCTGCTTCACCGTCTCCAGGACACCGTCGTGAGCCAGGATCCTGCGGGCGGGCCGAGAGCGGCGGCGAAAGGGTTAAAAAGCGGCCTCCGAGGGCCGGAAACGAGGCTCCGGGTGGGGGGTGGGGGGGCCCCGTCCCCCTGGGGTTTATTCGCTTCCCCCCCCCACCTGCTGAGGGCCCCGTAGGCCGCGTCCACGTTGCCGTTGCGCACCATGACGGTGCGGCCCACGAAGCGCAGGTGGTTCGCCATGGCCCGGCGGCTCCGCTGAGAGGCGCTGGTACCGGGCCGGACCCCCCCGGGAAGCTCCGGCCCCCTCCGGGCCTCCCCGCGGCCTCCTCCGCCCCCCGGCTCCTCGCCCAGGCCGCGCGCCCCGGAAGCGGAAGTCGCCGCGGGCTCTATTTAGGGGCGTGGCCTAAAGAAGGGGGCGTGGCCAGAGCAAACAGGTCTGGGTTGAGCGGGGAGGGGGCGTGGCTTGTGGGAAGGGGCTTGGCCAATCACAGCGCGGCTTCAGGGAGGTGGGCGGGGCTTGCTGGAGCCACGCCCCCCAGCGCGCCAAAACTGGGGGGGGGGCTGCGGGGGGGCCTTGAGACCCCCGGGGGGGGGCAGCGGACACGGGGGGGGCTGGGAGAGCCCCAGGGGGACACTGGGGATGGGGGGGGGGGGGGTAAAACCCCCGGGGGGGCCCCGTGAGACCCCCCCCAGGGGGACACCGGGGCTGGGGGGGGGGTTTAAGACCCCTGGGGGGGCACCGTACCCGTGGGGGGGGGGCTGTGAGACCCCCCAGGGGGGCAGCACAACCGGGGGGGGCCCCATGAGACCCCCCCAGGGGGACACCACACCCAGGGAGTCCCCATGAGACCCCCCCAGGGGGATACTGGGGCTGGGGGGGGGTGTAAGACCCCCGGGGGGGCACCATACCCGTGGGGGGGGGGCTGTGAGACCCCCCTCCGGACCCCGTAAACCCCCCCTCCCCAAACCCCCCCCCCCCAAACCCCCCCCCCCAAAAATGGGACAAGGACACCGGCACCAAACGGCCCCGGCCGCTCCCGTTTATTGCTCCCGGGGGGGGGCTGGGATCAAGCCGGGGGGGGTGGGGTGGGGGGCACGGGACCCCCCCCCCCCCAAAAAAAAAAAAAAAATCCCACGGGGAAGGCACAAGGCCGGGGTGAGGCCGCGCTGCGGGGGGGCCCGCCCCCCATGTGTGTCCCCCCCTCACCCCCCCCCGTGGACCCCAAAATGTGGGGAGGGAGGGGGGGCAAGGCACAGCACTCCTGGAGGGGGGGGCACCCCATAAGCCCCCCCCCCCCCAAAAAAATAAAATAATAATAATAAAATTGAAGAAAAATCAAAATCCAGGCGCTCGTCACACGTCCGGCGCCGTGGGGTGGGGGGGGGGAGTGGGGGGGTCCAGTCCGGGTGGGGGGGGGGCGTTTGGGGTCCTGCCCCCCCCCGTGGTGCGGCGGCGGCGTCCCCGAGGTGTCGGTGGTGACCCCCCCGGGGGGGGGGGGCCCGACGGGGGCGGAGGCGGTCGTGGAGGAGCAGGAGGACGCCCACGGGGCTGGGGGGGGTTCCCCAGGCCCCCCCCTCCTGGGGGGAGTCAGCAGGATTTTTTTTTTGGGGGGGGGGGTCCTGAGAACCGGGGGGGGTCCCGGGTTTGGGGGCGACGTGGGGGAACCAGCCCCGGAGCATCACCTCCACCTGCAGCAGCGTCCCCAGGTACCGGGCCCTATAAGAGAGAAAGGCGACCCCATAAACCCCCCCCCGGCCCTAAAAAGGGTGGGGGGAGCTTGTTTTTTTTTGGGGGGGGGGCTCACCCCATTTCGGGTTTCTGCAGGACGCCGATGATCCGCTGGATCCGGTCCATGGCCACGCTCTGCTGGAAGCTGCTGAGCCCTGCGGGGAGCCGCAGCTGGGAATGTGCCCCCCGGGGGGGGGGGTTTGGGGGGGTTTTGGGGGATTTTGGGGGGGTTTTGGGGTTTTTGGGGGGTGCCCACCTTTGTCGTAGCGCCCCATCTTCAGCCCGTTGAGCAGCTCGGTCAGAGGGCGGATGAAGCCCCGAAGCTCCCGGCACTGGGGGGGGGGGGAGGTGTCAGCGTAGGGCCCCCCCAAAACACCCCAAAACCCATAACCTCCCCCCAAATCCCACAACCACCCCAAAAAGCCCCCAAAACCCACAGCCACCCCAAAACACCCCAAAATCCCCAGGCCCCCAACCCACAGCCCCCCCCAAACCGCCCCCCAAACACCACTGCTTCCCCAAAACCCACAGCGCCCCCCAAAGCGCCCCAAAACCTACAGCCCCCCAAAACCCACAACCACCCCAAAAACCCCCAAAGCACCCCAAAACCCACAGGCACCCCAAAAGCCCCCAAACCCACCCCAAAACCTCAAAACCCACAACCTCCCCAAACCTACAGCCACCCTGAAACACCCCAAAACCCACAGCCCCCCAAAAAACCCAAACCACCCCAAAACCCACAGGCACCCCAAAAGCCCCCAAACCCACCCCGAAACACCCCAAAACCCACAGCCCCCCAAAAAAAAACATGATCTCCCCCAAAGCACCCCAAAACCCATAGCCCCCCAAACTGCCCCAAAACTGCCCCAAAACCCCCCAAACCACCCCCAAAACCCACAGCTGCCCCCCAATACCCCCAAACCACCCCAAAACCCCCCAAACCCACCCCAAAACCCACAGCCCCCCCAAAAAAAACCAAACCCACCCCAAAACCCACAGCCCCCCCCCCCAAAAACCCGCCCCCCCCCTTCTTATCCCCTCCCCCTTTTTCCTTCCAAACCCTCACTTTTTGGGCAAAAAGGCGGTCGCCGTCGCTGGGGGCGGGGGGGGGCGGCTCCGGGCTCCCCGGTTTTGTGCCTCTTCCCCCCGGGGGGGGGCTCCCGGTGCCCCCCCGGTGGTCGCTTCCGACCCCGCTCCGGTCCCCGGGGGGGTCCCGGGGGGGGGTCCCGGGGGGATCCCGGGGGGGGGGTGACCCCGGGGGGGGCTCCGAGGGGGGGTCCGGGGGGGGGGTCCCCGCCTCGGTCCCGCGGGGGGGGGGTCCCCGAGGGCTCCATGGTGGCGGGGATCCCGGGAGGGAGGGGGGCGGGGGGGGGGGCGCCCCCGAAGCGGGGCGGAATCACCTGGAGGGAAAAAAGGGGAAAACGGGAAAAATTGGGGAAAAAAAATTAAAAACGGAACCGGAGAACGGCGCCGTTTCAGGGGTGGGGGGGGGGTCCCCTACCGGTGCCGCCCCCCCCCCCCCTCCTCCCGGTACCGGCGGCTCCGCGCCCCCCCCACCTGCTGCCGGTGGCTCGGTCCCGGTGTGGACGCTCCCGGGGTCGGGGTCCCGGTGCCAACGGGCCTGGACCGGGGCCGGTCCCGGGGTCCCGGTGCCGGTGGCCGGGTCCCGGTCTCGGTGTCCCGGGGCCGGTACCGGTGTCCCGGTGTCCCGGTATCGGTGGGCCGGGTCCGGGTCCGGGTCCGGGTCCGGGTCCTGGTGCCGGTGTCCCGGTTCCGATCCCGGTATCAGTGTCCCGGTATCCCGGTGCCGATGTCACAGTCCCGGTCCCGGTGCCCCGGTTCGATGCCGGTCCCGGTGCCGGTCTCGGTGTCCCGGTCCCGGTATCAGTGTCCCAGGGTCCCGGTGTCCCGGTCCCGGTGCCGGTGCCCCGGTGCCTGCACCCGGTGCCGGTTGCTCGGTGCCGCTCCCAATGTCCCGGTGCCGGTTCGGTGCCGGTGTCCCGGTGCCGGTCCCGGTGTCCCGGTGCCGGTGCCACTTCCCCGGTTCCCCCCGTCCCGATCCCGGTGTCCTGTCCCGCAGTCCCCGTCCCGGTTCCCCCCGTCCCGTCCCCGCTGTCCCGGTCCCGTCCCCCGCCGTCCCCGTCTCGGGCCCGGTCCCGGCGCCGGTTCCGCCCCGGCCCCACGCGGACACGTGCACGGCCGCACGTGCCTCCCGCGACGCCCCGCCCCCCCCCGCGCTCCCATTGGCTGCCTCGCCCCCACCGGTGGGAGGAGCCTCGGCTCCTCGCCCCGCCCCCTCGCTTCCC
Source organism: Anas acuta (assembly GCF_963932015.1). Classification (NCBI taxonomy): domain Eukaryota; kingdom Metazoa; phylum Chordata; class Aves; order Anseriformes; family Anatidae; genus Anas; species Anas acuta. Next base: position 1,442,684 of record NC_089006.1, on the reverse strand, counting down.
ATTGGCTGGCGCGCCCGCCCGCCGTGCCCAATGCGGTGGCCGCCGCGCGCCCATTGGTTGCGAGGGGGAGGGCCGCGGCCACGCCCCTCCATGTGGCCGCGCGGCCGCTGGGTACCGCCCACCCCCGCGGAGAGCCAATGGGAGGCGGCCTCCGGATTGCGTGGCGGCGGGCTCAGCCAATGGGAGGGCGCGGCCTCGCCTCGGCGCCCGTTACATAATGGGCGGGGGAGGGGGGAGGGGGGGGGCAGGCGCGTGTGCGCCCACGTGGGGGCGGGGAGGGGCGGGGCGGGAGGAGCGCGCGCGCGGGGGCGGGCGCGGGAACGGGAGCGCGCGGGGGCGGCGGGAGCGCGCGGGAGGGCAGGCGGGGGGGGGGGGGCGGGGGCAGGAGGGGGCGGGGCGGGGGCATCCCCCCCCCAGTGCCCCCCCCCGGCACCTGCAGCCCCCCCCCGGACCCCCAATGACCCCCAGTGACCCCCCCCAGGACCCCAAAGCCCCCCCCAGGACCCCCAACACCCCCTGAGCACCCCCCACACCCCCCCCAAACACCCCCCAGGGTCCCCCAAACTCCCCCCCAAGTCCCCCCCAGGACCTCCCCATCCCCCAAACCCCCCCAGGACCCCAACAACGCCCCCCCACCCCCCCGGCCCCCCAACACCCTCCAGGCCCCCAACGCCCCCCCCCAAGCCCCCCAATGCCCCCCCCAACACCCCTAAGCCCCCCCCTCAGCCCCCCAAGCCCCCCCCAGCTCCCCAACACCCCCCAGAAATTCAACATCCCACCAAGCCCCCCCCCTCCAGGATCCCCCCACCCCCTAAGCCCCCCCCGGCCCCCCAACATCCCCCCCCAGACCCCCTACCCCCCAACCCCCCCCAGGACCCCCCCCGCCCCCCAGCCCGCCCTCTCCCCCCCCCTCATCCCCCCCCCTACTCGGGTCCCCCCGGGGGTATTAAAGCGGGGGCCGGCGGCACCCAGCCCCACTGCCCCCCCCCACCATGCTGCTCACCCTACTGCTGCTCCTGGGGGGCCTGGCCCCCGTGCTCCCCGCCGGTGAGTGCCCCCCCCCCCCAGAACCCCAATTCCCCCCCCCCATAGCCCCCCACTCCCCCCTTTTCCTATTCCCTCAGGATTTTACCCCAAATCAGGGCTGAACTGCTCCCATCCAGCTCGCCCCGCTCTGTTCTGGGGGGGGGGGGCTATAGGGAGGGGCCCCCCGACCCTAAAACCTTGCCCCCCCCAAACCCCTCTCCTTCCTCTGCAGGTCCCCACTGACGTACGAGGGTGAGTGGGGTCGGGGGGGGGGGTGGCAGCACCCCTGGGGGCCCCCCCTGCCCCCCCCCCCCCCCCCAAATTCCCCAATTCCCCCATTTCCCCATTTGGGACCCCCCCAAGAACCAGGTGCCCAGCCCCCCCCCCCCAACATTCCCCCAATTTGGGATGCCACCAGGTGGGCAACAACCCCCCAAAACCCCCAAAAAAGCCCCGTTTTCCCCCAAACTGGGGCGCTGCGGGATGGGCAGAGCCCCCCCATATCCTTGTGTGTGTCCCCCCCCCAAAAAAAATCCCACCCGTGCGCTCCAATGGCCCCATTGTGCTCCTTTACATAAGGCGTGGGGCCCCGCTCCAGCTGCCAAATCCAATTAGGGTCCGGCCCCGGCCAAATCCCCATTAAGCCCCCCCCTCTCCTGTGCCCCCCCCCAAGGGACTGGGACCCCCCCCAGATGCCTCAGTTGTGGGTCAGCCCGGGGCAGTTCCCCCCCCAAAAAAAATTCCCCCAAAAAAAGATTCCAGAGTGGTGGCAGCGTCCCCATGGGGTTGGGTTTTGGGTTTTTTTTATAGGGTGGGGGGAATTGGGGAGAAATTAGAGGGAAATGAGGGTATTTAGGGTATTTTTAGGGCTGTTTGAAATGGGGGGGGGGACACCACGGGGTTTGGTGCCCGTAGGTCCCCATGGGCAGCAGCACTGGCCCGAGGGCACCCGGCGTGTGGGGGCCGTTCCCAATCCCCCATCGACATCGGGACGGGGCGGGCGCTGCCGGACCCCTCGCTGCCCCCCCTGCGCCCCATAGGCTACAACCGCCCCCCCGCCGCCACCTTCGGCCTCGCCAACAACGGCCACACCGGTGAGCGGCTACCGGGGGGGGGGTGACGATGAGGATGGAGGTGGGGGGGTGTTTATTGGGGTCTCCGCTCAGCGAGGACCCCCCGACCCTATAGCGGTGCTGGCGTTGCCCCCCTCGCTGCGCCTGGGGGGGGCTGCCCCCACAGCTTCGCGGCCGCTCAGCTCCATTTCCATTGGGGGCGGAATGGGGGGGCCGAGCACCTCCTGGATGGGTACCGGGCACCCGCTGAGGTACGGGGGTGGCCCCCCCCCGGGAATGGGGTGGGAGGGGGAACGGGGTGGGAATGGGGTCGGGGTGGGAATGGGGGTGGGAGTGGGGGTAGGGTCAGGGGCTGGGTGGGAATGGGGGTGGGAATGGGGTCGGGGTGGGAATTGGTGTAGGATTGGGGTAGGGTGGGAGCTGGTGTGGGAGTGGGTTAGGGTGAGGGGCTGGGGTGGGAATGGGGGTGGGAATGGGTGTGGGATTGGGGTCGGGTGGGGGCCCAGTATGGGAATGGGGCCCAGTATGGGGATGAGTGTGGGATTGGGGTTAGGGTAGGGGGCTGGGTGGGAATTGGTGTGGGAATGGGGTTGGGGGGGCTGGTGTGGGAATGGGGTCAGGGTGGGAAGTGTGGGAATGGGGTCGGGGTGGGGGTCTGGAGTGGAATGGGGTCAGGGTGGGGTGCCAGTGTGTGATTGGGGTTAGGGTGGGATCTGGGGTGGGAATGGGGCCCGGTGTGGGAATCGGTGTGGGATTGGGTCCTGGTGTGGGAAATGGGAATGGGAACAGGGCCTGGGGTGGGAATCCCCACGGGAACGGGAATGGGTTGGGAAATGGGGACGGGAACGGGGCTGGGGTGGGAATCAGCACAGGAATGGGGCTGGGAATGGGGCTGGGAGTGGGAAACGGGCACAGAGCGAAGGGATCCCGCTGTGGGAACCGGGAACGGGCACGGGAAGGGGCCAGGGTGTGTGGGGTGGGGGGCACACCGAGGGGCCCCCCCCTTGAACCCGCAGCTGCACGTGGTGCACTACGACGCCGAGCGCTTCGCCAACGCCAGCCAGGCTCAGCACCACGCCGCCGGGCTGGCTGTGCTGGGCGTCCTGCTGGAGGTACGGGGGCCGGGACCCCCCCCCCCAAATCCTATTAACACCATCCTGACCCCCTTGGGGACCCCCACCCCAAAAAAACCCAAATCTCCATCCAGGCCGGCGACGAACCCAACCCTGCCTACGACAACATCCTGAGGCACCTGGGCAGCATCCGCTACGCCGGTGAGGGGTGAGGGGGGATAGTGGGGGCTTCACCTCCCCGGGGGGGGGTCCCAATTTGCTCCCCCCCGCCCCAATTTCTTGTAGGGCAGGCGACCTCCATCCCCTCCTTCAGCCTGCGGGGTCTGCTGCCCCAGCGCTTGGATCGCTACTACCGCTACAACGGGTCCCTCACCACCCCCCCCTGCTTCCAAAGCGTCCTCTGGAGCGTTTTCCAGCAGCCCGTCCTCCTCAGCCGGGCTCAGGTGGGGATTTTTGGGGGGGTTTGGGGGAATTTAGGGGCTGAGGATGAGGGGGGAGCACCCCCTGAAGCCCCCACCCCAAACCAACCCCAATCCCAATTCAGCTGGAGCAGCTGCGGGGTTCCCTTTATGCCACGGCGCCCGATGAGCCCGAGCCCGAGAGGCTGGAGGAGAATTTTCGGGCCCCCCAGGACCTCAACCAGAGGCTGGTGCTGGCGTCCTTCAGCAGCGGTGAGGGGGACGGGGTGGGACGAGGGGGGGGGACACACACGGTGCCCCCCCAGAGCCCCCAGCAAGGGCACAAGGGCAGCGCTGGCTCTTCCCTTGCAGGGCCCGAGGGCTATTCGACAGGTAGGGCGCAGGCAGAGAGGCTGGGGGGGGGGGGGGGGTTTGGGGGCGTCCTTTTGCCCCCCCCCTCCCTCCGAGTGCTTCTTTTTTTTTTTTTGGGGGGGGGTTCCACGCAGGTGAAGTCGTCGCCATCGTCTTCGGCACCGTCTTCGGCTGCCTCGGCCTCTTCCTCGCCGTTCATTTCGCGAGCAAGAGGCTGCGGTGAGAGCCCCCCCCCCCAAAAAAAAAAGCCCTGATCCCACTTGGGGGGGGCCAGGATCCCCCCAATTTTCTCCCCCCACCCTCCTGAGGGTTTCTATCTCCCCCCGAGGCAGCGCGAGGAGCAGGCAGCAGCAGGACGTGGTCTTCAAAGCCTCCTCGCGCCGCACGCCTGAGCACCACCGGCCTTGAGCCCCCCCCCCAAAAAAAAAAAATCCCCCCCCCAGCACCCAGGGGCTGGGACCAGTGCAGGATGAGGGGCGCCGACCCCTTTCCCCCCCCCCGACCCCACCCCACAAAGCTCGGGGCCACGTAGTCACTATTAAAAGGGTTTTACTCTGAATCAAAAAAATAATTTAACCCCCCCCCCCCCCGCCCCCCCCCACCCAGCCAGGGGGCGCTTAGAAAAGACCCAAAAGTGGGGAGCAGCGAGTGGGGGGGGGGGCAAAAACCCCCTCAGCAATCACCCCGCTCCCAGGGGCTGTATGGGATGCTCTGGGGGGGGGGTCCCACAGCCCTGAGCCCCTTGTGCTGGGGGGGGGACGGACACAGGGGGGTCACAGGGGGGGCCCTGCCCCGAGCCCGGTGGCACCGCAGCAGCCCTGGGGCTGTCCCCGGGCTCTTCTCCCACCCCGTGGGGATTCCCAGTAAGGAAAGGCCAACGGGGGGGTCACTACCGAAGCTAACGGGGGCGCCACGGCACAGGGGGGGACACGAAATGCCCCAAAACCCCCCAAAAAGGAACGGGGGGGTTTAGGGTTGGGGCTCGGAGCTGAGTTTGTGCCCCAGCCCCGGGGCAGGACGGGCGGAGAGACTCGGCCTTGCCCTGCAGAGTCAGCCGGGAGCTCCGGGGGGACAAAAACTCCCCAAAACCCCCCCAAAAACTCCCTACGGAGGCTGCCCCCAACCCAGCATCGTCCAGTTCCCCCCGGGGAGGGGAAAAATTTGGGGTCCGGGGGCGGTCGCGGCTCACTCCTCGAAAGGCACCCGCAGCGCCGAGTACATCATCACGCGGCTGTCGGCCTCCTGCTTACCTGGGGGGGGGGGAGAAAAAAAAACGCCCAGGCAGGGCGAGGATGAAGAGGGTGAGAGGGTGGAAACGTTGCGGGGTGGGGGGCGTTTTTGGGGGGTTTTTAGGAACCCCGATCTTCCAGGAGATGCAGCGGGGAGGTGGGTGCAGGTGCGACCCCTCCTCGCGGCCCCATGGCTCTGGGGGAAGGTGCTGAGGGCACCCAAAACCCGCGGTCATCCCAGCCCCCCCCCACCCCCACGGGACATGCAGAAAGCCCCCAAAATTCCCCCAAAAGTGCCCTTCCCGGCCCGGCTCTTACAGGAGAGGCACTTGAGGACGTTGTGGAAGGAGCCCCCGGCCGTGACGAAGGCCCAGAGGCCGGTGCAGACGGTGATGATGTAGATGGGGACCAGGCTGGCCTCGTACCAGGGGTTCAGGAACGTCTGTGGGGTGGGGGGGGGGACACAAAGAGCGGGGTGAGCAACGGGAAACGGCGACAGCGGAGCCAGGAGCTCAAATTCCAGCCTCGAGGTTTCCCATTTGGGATTAGCAGCTAATCCTCCCGCTGCCCCCTTAGCCCTGCTTAAATCCCGCTGCCCCCCCTGCCTCGTACCAGAATGCTCCGAGCGGCCCCAAACATCCCCGGAGGAGATTTGGGGAGCAGGAAACGCCTCCGGGTGTTCCCAGGGTCCCCTCCCTGTCCCTAGAGGGGTTCCCGACGCCTGATTTATTTTGGGGGAAGCCCCCCGGGTGCCCCCAACTCACCAGCCCCGAGGTGGCGAGGTGACTGGCCACCACCACCCCCAGGCACCAGTAGCGGCGGCGCTCGCAGGCGTCGAAGAAAATCACCCCCCAGAAGGTGTGGAGCAGAACCACGGCCATGGTGAGGAACGCTGGGGGGGGGGGGGGAGGAAAGAAAATTACACCTTCATCAACCGCTGGGGGGTCCCGGGGGTTTCCCTTGGGCAAAATTGTGCCTCGTGCGACTGCTTTTGGGGCTGAACGCTCCAAAAGAGCAAAAAAGAGAGCTCTGCCCCCCCCCTGGCCCCAGCCTCACCCGAGGTGATGAAGTAATAGGGTGAATCCCCGTGGATCCCCACGATGCCCGGCCCGATGGAGTCAGCCAGGATGTTGATGACGGAGAAAACGCCGCTGATGATGCCGAAGGACAGGCCGGACACTGCGGAGGGAGAAAGAAATCAGAAAAAAGGAGATTGAGCACAGCCCACCCCCCCTCCTGCCTGCCCCGGGGGCTCGAAGCCCCCCTGGGGGTGCAGGAGCAGAACCAGGCTGAAGCTCTTAGCGATGCGCAGACAGATTGCCAGGAAAAAAAATAATCAAGGAGCAAATTAATCATGACAGAATCATCTTTAAGGTCCCCACCGACTCCGATCAGCACCCTCAGTGCCCCCACACGCTCCCCGCTCCCCAAATTGTGCAGGAAAAGGCAGAAAAGGGAATTGGGAAGGGCGAGTGAGCCCGGTGGGCTCGTGGTCACTGCCGCTGCTCTCCGATAGCCGAGGGTCCTGCTGCCCCCGAGCCCCCGTGCTCACCGTAAGCCATCTGCTTGAGGGAGATGGGCGAGCGGCCGTCCTCGCTGATGGTGGCCAAGCCTTCGTCCGCTTTCCTGCTCGGGAAGGGGAGAAAAAGTGAGCAGGGGGGCAGGAATCAGGCCTGCGTGGGGCTCCGCGCTGCAGAGGGAGCTTGTGCAAACAGGGAAGGGGTTGGGGGGGGGGGTATAAACGAGGCAGGAGCAAGGGAGAACAGCTCCGGAGCAGGATCTAAGGAGGAAGAGGATTTGGGGGGTTGCTTGGGTTAAAAAAAAAACAGCGTTTGGCACTGACTGGATCCCAAGAGAGCCCTGGGTGAGGGATGCTTGGGGAGGTGGCCACAGGAGCGCTGCCCCCGGCCGGGCTCTTACTTCAGCAGCTTGAAGTAGGCGAATCGGAAAACCTCCTGCAGCAGGACGGAGACGGCAGCCCCGAAAATGAGGAGGCCGTACTGGAGCTTGGCGTCCTCCCGGTCGCTGAGGTGGACGGAAACGAACCAGATGAGGGAGGCCAGGAGCAGAGACACCAGCCAGAAAAACGCCCTGCGGAGGGAGAGGAACAACGAGGTGAGGCCGGGACCCCCCCCCGAGGCGTTTCCCCTCACGAGTCGGAGGCCGGAATCGCACGAGGTTGAGCGGCTCCATCGGAGGCTGCTCGGCTTTGTCCCGGCTCCGGGTCACACCGGGTCCTGGCTCAAGGAGGTGGCTGAAAAATCAAAGGGGTTGGGAGCCCAAAATCTTCCCTTCTCGTCTCAGGGCCCCCAAAACCTCCTCCGAGGATGACTGCTGCCCTCTAAGGTGCTCAGCGGAGCCAAACGGAGGCCTGGCCTCGAGAGAAGGAAAGTGCCCCCACGTCTCCCCGTGGCACCCAAAAAAGTGCCGCCCCATCGCCCGGAGACGCCCGAAAAGCCACAAAAAAAGGGCCGGCAGCTTGGCTGGCCCCCATGGCAGGGACGGTGCCACCGGGAGGAGGCTGCGTGGGTTCAACCCCTGCGGTTGTGGTGGAGGCCGCAGCCTCCGGGCACCTTCCTGGCGCTGGGAGACCCCAAAACCACATCCTGGGGGGGGTCGGGGGCTGTGGGGAGCGGCTCCGAGGCTCTGAATAAACAGAAGAACAAATGGGGAGGCTGCCAGGAGGGATTTGGGGTGAGGCTCAGCCCCCCCAACCCCCAGAGGCTGCCCCATAACCCGGGGCTCCCCCAAACACCCCCCCCCAGAGCGCGGCCTCCATAGGGCCGGCCTCCGGAGGAGCCCCCCTATATAGGGCCGGCCTCCGGAGGAGCCCCCCCATATAGGGCCGGCCTCGAAGGAGCCCCCCCATTTAGGGCCGGCCTCCGAAGGAGCCCCCCTATATAGGGCCGGCCTCCATTGGGGCCCCCCCATTTAGGGCCGGCCTCCATTGGGGCCCCCCCATTTAGGGCCGGCCTCCAGAGGAGCCCCCCCATATAGGGCCGGCCTCCCAAGGAGCCCCCTATATAGGGCCGGCCTCCGGAGGGGCCCCCCTATATAGGGCCGGCCTCCACTGGGGCCCCCCCATATAGGGCCGGCCTCCATTGGGGCCCCCCCATATAGGGCCGGCCTCCACAGACGCCCCCCTATATAGGGCCGGCCTCCATTGGGGCCCCCCCATATAGGGCCGGCCTCCGGAGGAGCCCCCCTATATAGGGCCGGCCTCCATTGGGGCCCCCCCATATAGGGCCGGCCTCCGGAGGAGCCCCCCCATATAGGGCTGGCCTCCACAGGGGCCCCCCCATATAGGGCCGGCCTCCGGAGGAGCCCCCCTATATAGGGCCGGCCTCCGGAGGAGCCCCCCCATATAGGGCCGGCCTCCGGAGGAGCCCCCCCATATAGGGCCGCCCTCCACAGGGGCCCCCCTATATAGGGCCGGCCTCCATTGGGGCCCCATATACCGGGGCGGCCCCCCCCGGGGCGGCCTCCCGGGCCCCCCCCCGGCCCCCTCACCCCGCCACCAGGATGATGACCCGCAGGGGCTCGGCCGCCACCGTCAGCAGGACGAGGGCGAGCGCGGGCCCGAAGGCGATGCCCGCGCACCCGAAGAAGACGGCGGCCCCCATGGTCGGCGGGCGGCGGGCGGGGCGCCGCGGGGCACGCCGGGAGTTGTAGTCCTGCGAACGGGGCGAGGTAATGGCAGAGCGCGGCCTGGCCGCGGGGCACCATGGGAGATGTAGGCGGTGGGGAGCGGGGTGGGAGGTGAGGAGGTGCCGTGAGGCATGATGGGAGTTGTAGTTCGGGGAGAGTTGTGGCGCCCCCTTGGGGGGGGGCGTTGGTTTTTGGGTTTGATCTCGATTTCCTCGTCATTTGAGGTTCAGGCTCTTTATTCCCTCCTCGTTTGAGCTTCAATCTCTATATTTAATCCTCGTTTGAGCATCAATCCCATTATTTATTCCTCATCTGAGGTTCAATCCCATTGTTTACTCCTCATTTTAGCTTCAATCTCATTATTAACTCCATGTCTGAGGTCCAATCCCGTTATTTACTCCTCGTTTGAGGTTCAATCCCCTCATTCCCTCCTTGTTTGAGCTTCAATCTCTATATTTACGCCTCGTTTCAGATTAAACCCCACGATTTACTCCTCGTTTGAGTTTCACTCTCTATATTTACTCCTCAATTCAGTTTCAATACAATGCTTTATCCAATGTTTTTGTTTCAATCTCTTTATTAACGCCACATTTGAGGTCCAATCCCGTCATTCACTGCTCCTTCGAGCCCCCTCGTTGTAGTTTCAGTCCCCGCTGTCCCGGCAGCCGGGGCAGCCGCAGCCTCCCGGGGCTGCACGGCGCCGCCACCGAGGCCTTGGGGCCCAGCCCCGTGGGTCACGGCGCTGCCCTCGCTGGGGTGGCGAAGCGGAGCTGGGCGTACGTCAGCTCTCCCTGCGGGCACCAACGCCATCAGAGCGGCCCCAAGACCAGCCCCCAACCCCAGTGGGGCTTTGCCTGTCCCCGTTATTGCCACTGCCCCGTGTAGGGACTCACGGGGGCCGCAGGGCCTCACCTGCTGGTGCTGGGGTGCAGGAGGGTTCGGGGCTCTGGGCCGGAGTCCTGGCGGGGACAGAGACGTGTCCCCAGCATGGGGACGGAGGGGAATTGGGGATGGGATGGGATGGGGGAGCGGGGTGCAGGGCAGCAGGGGAAGAAAGGGGATACAGGGGGGGCCGTCACCCCCAGCCCCTGCTCGGCTCCTTACCCGTCCGTGCGCGGAGGAGGCAGCGGACGCCGAGGCTGAGGCCGAGCAGCAGCAGCGCCCCGGCTGCGGCCATGGCCACGACACTTGGTGTTGTGCAGGCACCTGGGGGGGGCCTCTTGTCCCAGCCATCTGCTGACACCCATGTCCCCCCCTTGACCTCTCCCATACCCCTACATCCTCCAATTGCTCCCCATTATTCCCCCATCGCCACCCAGCTTCCCCCCGTCAACACCCAGCTTCCCCCCAACATCCCCCTATCACCCCATTATCATGCTATCACCCCCAACATGCCCCCATCACCACCCAGCATCCCCCCATCGCCCCCAACATCTCCCCGTTGCCCCCCATTATCCCACCATCACCCCCAACATGTCCCCATTACCCCCAACGTTGCATCATTTTCCCCACATGTTCCCCAGCTCCGAGAAGCTGCTGGGGGGGGTGACCCCATGTGCCCTGTCCCCTGGTCACCCCGGTGCCCAGGCTCGTGCTCACCCTTGGCCCCGTGCAGCTCCACGCTCCTGCGTACGGGGGGACCGGAGGCATTGAAGCGCACCTCGCAGAGCCCCCCGGTGCCCCCGGCGATGCCCGCGGGGCTGATGAGCAGCTCTGTGCTGCCCCCCAGCCCCAGCACCTGCTGGGGTCGGGGCCCCCCCGGCCAGGAGACGAGGACGGGGCCGCTGGCGTTGCCCACGGCACAGACCAGGCCGGGGGGGGCTGAAGGGGAGCCGTGGGGCGCCAGCACCCGCACCCAGCTCTGGGCCCTCCAGCTGTCTGCACAGACGAGAGCAGGGGCTCGGTGGGCTGCGATGTGGGCAGGGACCCCACATGCCCCTGGGGACCCCTCCTAGTGACACGAGGGGCATGGGGGGTGTCCATGCAATGGGGGTCCCATCCGCTGTAGGGACATGGGTGTGGACTGTGCAATGGGGAGACTTGGGGGGTTCCACATCTAACAAGAGAGGGCTCAGGGGTAGATGTTGGGGTCCCCCCACCCGCCACCCTTAGCCCAGCAGCCCCCCTACCTCCCACGATCAGCGCGGTGCCGTTGCCAAACTTCAGCCTGGAGTTGATGTAGTAGGCGCAGAGGTAGAGGCCGGTGTGGTTGCTGCCTGCAGCAGCGATGTGCAGCACGGCGCGTCCCTTCGTGTACTCGCAGGAAAATTCCCCCTGAACTTGCAAGCAGCTGAGGATCAGCCGGGGCCTCTCCCCACGGACACGCCGGTACCAGAACACGTTGCCTTTGCCATCTTGCGTCTCGTCCAGAATGCAGCTGATCTCCACCGGAGTGCTGGGCTCCACGAAGACGAAGGGCTGGGGCTGCTGCACTGCCAGCAACGTTGCCGGTGCTGCAGGGACCGACCGGGGGCTCATTCAATGCCTGCTCCCCAAGCCCAGCCTGTGCTCCCAAATCACGGGGGCACTCAGAAAGCGAGAGGTGCCCCTCTCCCCAGCGCCTGCCCCGATGCTCACCCAGCCACAGCAGCAGCAGCCCCGTGGCCAGCAGCGCCTTCGTGCAGGAGAAACCCAGGGGAGCCATCGGCGTGCTCGTCCCAGCCCTTCTGCAGAGGGGCCGAGTGCACCGGGTCCTGTGGATGCACGAAGTGTGGGGCCCCAGCATTGATCTCCCCCAGCCGTGAGGACGCGGTGTCCCCACGGAGGACACAGTGTCCCCACGGGGAATGTGTCCTCCCCACTCGCCGCTGCTGGCAGCTGTGGGGTGCATCGCCGGGTGCAGAGCTCGTGTCAGCTTGCTGCACGGACCCACATCCGGCAGGAAAATTTGGCTTTTAACCATTTCTGCAATGCTCAGGGCTGCAGGTGGCTCCTCAAAGGCCCCGTGACGCCCTCGGGTGCCCACCCCCAAATTCTCGACATGAAAGAAGAAGCCAGCCCCAGCGCTGGGCACTCCAAACCACAGCGCACCGTGCCGCCGCTCTTGCTTTGGGGAAACCGCAGCGCAGAGGCTGGGGAGCTGCCTCGGGGCGGGGGTGGCTGCACCCCCAGGCGCGGCCCCCCCAGCCATCCTCACGTCAGCCGAAGTGACCTTACCGGTGACGTTCAAAGGGCCGCGGACCGAAGGCGAGAGGCAAGTCTGGTCCCCCAGCCCTGCCCTGCTTTCCTGTTGTGGTTCGGCAACCGTGGCTCTTTGCTACCCCAGCGCCCAACTTTGGCGACAAAAACCTTCCGAGCCAACGGTTTGCTGGCAGCGGCGTGGGGGGGCAGGGGTTCCGTGCGAACAAACAGCAGAGAGGTGACAAAATCAACAAGGCGAGGCTGACCGCAGCGCTCCTCGGCTCCGGCAGCTCCGCACCCAGCCTCCAGCTGCTGCAACGAGGCCGAGCCTCCACGAGCAGCCTTTGCTCCTCCAGCTCCGAGAGACACCCAGAGGCACCTCGCCGCCCTCCCCGGTGCTCGTCATGCTCCTCTCCAAAGCAGACCCGTGTCTCCACGCATCCCTGCGAGATTTGCTGCAGCCTGAAGGCCACAAGTAGCCGCGGTGCCGAGCTGCGAGAAAGGAAGAAGCAGGGGACGATGTCCGGGGCTCCTTGGGGCGAGGCGCAGGCAGGCAAAGCGCAGCAGGACCCCCCCACTGCAATTAGGAGCTGCAATTAAATTGCAGCCCGCGAGCAGGAGCCCATCGAGCTCCGTCCCCTCACCAGGCATCGCCTCCCCTTCCCTCTGTGCCTCCGCGACCCCAGACGACAGCCAGGCTCCCTTGTGCGGTGTCGAAGCCTTTTGCAGGAGCCGAGAGGCAACCGAGGAGCGTGGGCAGCCCCAGGCAGAGATGTGCAGCCTGCCCGGGGTTCTCCTGCTCCTCCTGACAGGTACGTCCCGTCCCATCCCGCTGCACCAATGCTCCAGCCTTGCTTTCTGCTATGCTAAACCCGCTTGGGGTAAACCCCAGGGTGCTGCTGCCTCGCTGTGGAATGCCAATTTTGCACCAAACTGCCCTAAACCACACCAGTTTGGAGCAAGAAGCCAACAGCCTGAAGCATGAGGGTGACCCATGGCACTGCCTGCTGCGCTCAGACCCACTCCCCCAATGCAGGAGCCATCTCTGCGAAGGAGCCGTGGATCCAGGAGAGCCCGGCACAGCTCTGGGTGTCCCCTGGGGCGACGGCCGAGCTGAGCTGCAGCATCTCAGGCAGCCCAGAGCGTGCCAATTGGTACAGGGAGAAGCCGGATGGCAGCTTGGAATGGATTTACGAGAGCACGGCGGCCTCGAAACCAAAGGGGAAATACTCAGGGATGATGAGAGCAAGGGGCATTTTCCCCTTGAATATCAGCAATGTGCAGCGTGAGGACTCTGGGTATTATTACTGCACCTCCTCCGTGTCGCACTCCCAGTTTGGGAAGGGGACCAGGCTCCTCGTCACAGGTGAGCGTGGCAACGTGTGGCGGTGCTGGGGACATCCCTGGGGACATCCCTGGGGACACTGGGTTTTCCCTCTCACTTTCAGATGCCTCCGAGCCCAAGGTCTCCATCCTGGTGCCCGTGGATGAAGAGGAGCCCTCGGACTTTGTCCCCCTGCTGTGCCACCTCCCTGGCTCCTGGAACCTCACCTGGGTCTCTACCGAGCGCTGGGACGGGGCCATGAATTGCACGGCCACGGAGCGCGGCATGGGCAGGATCGTCAGCGAGACCATCGGCACGGGTGAGCTCGAGCAGCCTCCCCCTGGGCACCGCGGGCTTTGCTCTGTGCTTGGTCTGTGCTTGCAGGGACTCCAAGCCCGCTTCTTCCAGCCTTAAATCCCTTTTTCCCCGTCTCCCTGGGCTGAAACGCTGCAAACGCTGCCCTGGCCCCATCTCCCTGCATCGCTCCCTTTCCCCGGCCGCCCCCGGCGCCAGCTCCGTGCCCCGTCGGCAACGTCTCCTTGTCCTCCCCTCCCTCCCTGCAGCAGGATGCTTCCTGTGGCTGCTGGCCTTCGTGCCGCCCGGCGCCGCCGTCCTCGCCTTGATGTGGTGGGCAGCCCGGCTGCGCCGAAGGCCGGCCCGCGCGGTGCTGAGACGGGGCCCGGAGGTGAGCTGCTTCCCCAGCCCCCGGCACGAGGCTGTGGGCACGGCAGGAGGAAGGAGCTCCCAAGCAGCCCGGCCGGGGGCTTTGGCGCGGGCAAAGCATCCCCTGCAGCTGCAGGCGCAGCCCCAAGCGCGCGGCTTCTCGCTCTCTCTTGCAGCCCGAGTGCGAGTACGCGGCGCTGGGGCACTGAGAAGCCCTTTCCCCACGCCCGCCCTGCCAGAAGCCGCTCACGCCTGCGGTCTGCGAGCAGCGAAAACAAGAGAGGAAAGGGAAAGTGGTGGCATCCTGCGCTCTGCTGCATTTCCCTGCTGGGCTGCATGGCAGAGGGGGAGGAGGAACGCGGAGAGCGCTGCGGGAAGCTCGATGGCCATGAGGGATCCCATGCACATAATAAAATTATTATATGCAACCGGGGTCTCTCAGCTTCATTGGGATTGCTCCCTGTGCTGCCCCGTGTGACAGCCACGGGGAGCTGCTGTTAAACAGGGCAAAAAAAAGTCCCTTTACACCTCGAGCCTTAAGCACAGCCCTGTTTTAGCCCCTCCTCTCTGCATTTTGCTTCCTGAAGGGCGACCTTGCACCGTGTGCCGGCTCCGAGGATGCTCCCCGTGCTCTCAGCACCTTCCCTGTCTGTGGCCACGCACACGACCCCGTGCTGGGGCAGCCATCCCGGCTCCCCTGGCTTTAGGGTTTACCACAACCTCCCCTTCCCCTCCACACACGTGCTGCTGCTCCTGTGGCTGGGACACGAACCCCAAGGGGAAACCACCGAGCGACAGGGCCAAAACGTGTGGTGCCCTGCAACGTTTTATGCCCTTTTTGCCTCCATCTTCAAACACTTATGATGGGCTTCGGGACCCAGGGTGCCCTGAGATGATGGACCATGACGGTGGGAATGATCAGATCCCAACTGACCCTGAACGTGTGCGGGATTTGCTGCTCCACCTGGATCCGTACGTGTCCATGGGTCCGGATGGGTTCATCCCAGGGTGCTCAGAGAGCTGGCAGACATCATGGCAGGACTGCGGGCTCACCTTGAGATTAGATATCAGGAGAAACTTCTGGTCTCAAAGAGTGCTCAGGCACCAGCATGGCCTGCCCAGGGACGTGGTGGAGTCACCATCCCTGGAGGGCTTTAAAAGCCGTTTAGATGTAGAGCTCAGGGATATGGTTTAGTGGGGACTGTTAGCGTTAGGTCAGAGCTTGGACTCGATGATTTTGAGGCCCCTTCAACCTAGAAATTCTGTGATTCTGTGATTCTGTGGCTGCAGGATTCTCAGCGCTGTGTGCAGCTCTGGGCCCCTCAGTACACGAAGGCCATGAAAGTGTTGGAGAGTGTGCAGAGGAGGGCGACCAAGATGGGGAAGGGCCTAGAGGGGAAGGCGTGTGGGGAGCGGCTGAGGGCACTGGGCCTGTTCAGGCTGGAGAAGAGGAGGCTGAGGGGGGACCTCATGGCGGCCTACAGCTTGCTGGCGAGGGGAGTGGAGGGGCAGGCGCCGCCCTGTTCTCCTAAATGCCCAGTGCCAGCACCCGTGGGTGCCGTGGGGAGCAGGCCTGGGGCTTCCCCCCTAGCCCCAGGCAGCAGTAGCGGCGTTTCTTGCAGGGGGCGTTGAGTTTTGGGTTTAGTCTCCATTTCCTCCACGTTTGAGGTTCAGCCCCATTATTTACACCTCCTTTGAGCTTCAATCTCTTTATTATTTCCATGTTTGAGGTTCAACCCCACGATTTACTCCTCATTTTAGTTTCAATCTCTTTATTAACGCCACATTTGAGGTCCTCTCCCGTCATTCACTGCTCCTTTGAGCCCCCTCCTTGGAGGTTCGGTCCCTTGGAGGTTCGGTCCTGTTCCTTCCTCCCCGCTGTCCCGGCGGCCGGGGCAGCCGCAGCCTCCCGGGGCTGCACGGCGCCGCCACCGAGGCCTTGGGGCCCAGCCCCGTGGGTCACGGCGCTGCCCTCGCTGGGGTGGCGAAGCGGAGCTGGGCGTACGTCAGCTCTCCCTGCGGGCACCAACGCCATCAGAGCGGCCCCAGCCCTGGCCCCAAGCCCAGTGAGGCTCTCCTGGGCCGTCCACTGGTGCCCGATGGCCATGTGAAGCCGTGTGGGCAGTGCTCCTGCTATGGCCACCGCCCCGTATGGGGACCCCGGGGGGGCCGCAGGGCCTCACCTGCTGGTGCTTGGCTTGCAGGAGGGTCTGGAGCTCTGGGCTGGAGTCCTGGAGGGGACAGAGACGTGTCCCCAGCATGGGGACGGAGAGGAATTGGGGATGGGACAGGGGAGTGGGGTGCAGGGCAGCAGGGGATGTCAGGGGGCAGGGGGTCCATCACCCCCAGCCCCTGCTCGGCTCCTTACCCCTCCATGCACGAAGGAGGCAGCAGACGCTGAGAATGAGGCCGAGCAGCAGCAGTGCCCTGGGTATGGCCATGGCCACGGCACTTGGTGTCGTGCAGGCACCTGGGGGGGACAGCTTGTCCCAGCCATCTTCTCACACCCATGTCCCCCCCTTGATCTCTCCCATAGTCCAACATCCTCCCATTGCCCCCCATTATTCCCCCATCACCATCCAGCTTCCCTCCATCACCCCCAACATCCCAACATCCCCCCTTTATCCCCCCCATCACCACCCATCATCCCCCCATCACTCCCAACATCCTCCCATTGCCTCCCATTATTACCCCATCACCACCCAGCTTCTCCCCATCACCCCCCTGCATCCCCCCATCACGCCATTATTTCCCCATCGCCCCCAACATCCCCCCGTTGTCCCCCATTATCCCACCATCACCCCCAACATCCCCCATTATCCCCAACATTGCCTCAGTTTCCCCACATGTTCCCCAGCTCCGAGAAGCTGAAGGGGAAGGGGGGGTGACCCCATGTGCCCTGTCCCCTGGTCACCCCGGTGCCCAGGCTCGTGCTCACCCTTGGCCCTGTGCAGCTCCACGCTCCTGCGGATGGGGGGACCGGAGGCATTGAAGCGCACCTCGCAGAGCCCCCCGGTGCCCCCGGCGATGCCCGCGGGGCTGATGAGCAGCTCTGTGCTGCCCCCCAGCCCCAGCACCTGCTGGGGTCGGGGCCCCCCCGGCCAGGAGACGAGGACGGGGCCGCTGGCGTTGCCCACGGCACAGACCAGGCCGGGGGGGTCTGAAGGGGAGCCGTGGGGCGCCAGCACCCGCACCCAGCTCTGGGCCCTCCAGCTGTCTGCACAGACGAGAGCAGGGGCTCGGTGGGCTGCGATGTGGGCAGGGACCCCGCGTGCCCCTGGGGACCCTGGCATAGGGACATGAGGGGCATTGGGTATGGGGGGGCTCTGTGCAATGGGGAGAAACGGGGGTCCCATCTGCTGTAGGGACATGGGTGCAGACTGTGCAATCGGGAGACTTGGGGGGTTTCCCATCTAACAAGAGAGGGCTGAGGGGTAGATGTTGGGGTCCCCCCACCCGCCACCCCCAGCCCAGCAGCCCCTCTACCTCCCACGATCAGCGCGGTGCCGTTGCCAAACTTCAGCCTGGAGTTGATGAGGTAGGCGCAGAGGTAGAGGCCGGTGTGGTTGCTGCCTGCAGCAGCGATGTGCAGCACGGCGCGTCCCTTCGTGTACTCGCAGGAAAATTCCCCCTGAACTTGCAAGCAGCTGAGGATCAGCCGGGGCCGCTCCCCATGGAGACGCCGGTACCAGAACACGTTGCCTCTGCCATCTTGCGTCTCGTCCAGAATGCAGCTGATGTCCACCGGAGTGCTGGGCTCCACGAAGAGGAAGGGCTGGGGCTGCTGCACTGCCAGCAACGTTGCCGGTGCTGCAGGGACCAACCGGGGGCTCATCCACTGCCTGCTCTCCAAGCCCAGCCTGTGCTCCCATCTCCCGGAGGGCACTCAGAAAGCGAGAGGTGCCCCTCTCCCCAGCACCTGCCCCGATGCTCACCCAGCCACAGCAGCAGCAGCCCCGTGGCCAGCAGCGCCTTCGTGCAGGAGAAACCCAGGGGTGCCATCGGCGTGCTCGTCCCAGTCCTTCTGCAGAGGGGCAGAGTGCACCGGGTCCTGTGGATGCACGAAGTGTGGGGCCCCAGCATTGATCTCCCCCAGCCGTGAGGACACGGTGTCCCCACGAAGGACACGCTGTCCCCACGGGGAATGCGTCCTCCCCACGCGCCGCAGCCGGCAGCTGTGGGGTGCATCGCCGGGTGCAGAGCTCTTGTCAGCTTGCTGCACGGACCCACATCCGGCAGGAAAATTTGGCTTTTAACCATTTCTGCAACGCTCAGGCCCACAGGCGGCCCCTTGAGGGCCCCAAGACGCCCTCAGGTGCCCACCCCCAAATTCTCGACATGAAAGAAGAAGCCAGCCCCAGCGCTGGGCACTCCAAACCACAGCGCACCGTGCCGCCGCTCTTGCTTTGGGGAAACCGCAGCGCAGAGGCTGGGGAGCTGCCTCGGGGCGGGGGTGGCTGCACCCCCAGCCGCGGCTCCCCCAGCCATCCTCATGTCAGCCGAAGTGACCTTACCGGTGACGTTCAAAGGGCCGCGGACCGAAGGCGAGAGGCAAGTCTGGTCCCCCAGCCCTGCCCTGCTTTCCTGTTGTGGTTCGGCAACCGTGGCTCTTTGCTACCCCAGCGCCCAACTTTGGCGACAAAAACCTTCAGAGCCAATGGTTTGCTGGCAGCGGCGTGGGGGGGCAGGGGTTCCGTGCGAACAAACAGCAGAGAGGTGACAAAATCAACAAGGCGAGGCTGACCGCAGCGCTCCTCGGCTCCGGCAGCTCCGCACGCAGCCTCCAGCTGCTGCAACAAGGCCGAGCCTCCACGAGCAGCCTTTGCTCCTCCAGCTCCGAGAGACACCCAGAGGCACCTCGCCGCCCTCCGTGGTGCTCGTCGTGGTCCTCTCCAGAGCAGACCCGTGCACGTGGCCCGGCCTCGTGAGATTTGCTGCGCCGGGGACGATGCCCGGGGCTCCTCGGGGTGAGGCGCAGGCAGGCAAAGTGCAGCAGGACCCCCCCGCTGCAATTAGGAGCTGCAATTAAATTGCAGTCCGCAAACAGGAGCCCATCGAGCTCCGTCCCCTCGCCTTGTGCGGTGTCGAAGCCTTTTGCAGGAGCCGAGAGGCGACCGAGGAGCGTGGGCAGCCCCAGGCGGAGATGTGCAGCCTGCCCGGGGTTCTCCTGCTCCTCCTGACAGGTACGTCCCGTCCCATCCCGCTGCACCAATGCTCCAGCCTTGCTTTCTGCTACGCTGAACCCGCTTGGGGTAAACCCCAGGGTGCTGCTCCTCTCTGAGAGGCAGGACTTGCCCCCTGAATGCCAAAGCACAGCGGGCTTCTCAGACTCTGTGCTGGGCGCTGATCCAGCCCTGACTTTTTTCGCCTGCAAACCTCGTGTGCTGTGCAGGAAGCACAGATGAACCGTCGGCACCTTAGCGCACATGGCCCCGGCACTGCTGGCTGCCTCCCCTGTGTTCTGTGCTGGGTATTTTGTGGGGGTGATGCTCTGCCTCGGGGCTGGCGAAGGCAAATCGCCATGGCACGCCAATTTTGCATGAAACCACCCCAAATCCCACTGGTTTGGAGCAAGAAGCTGAGAGTCAAAAGCACAAGGGTGACCCCATGGCGCTGCCTGCTGCACTCACACCCGCTCCCCCCATTCAGGAGCCGCCTCTGCGGAGGAGCCACAGATCCAGCAGAGCCCGGCAGAGCTCTGGCTGTCCCCTGGGGCGACGGCTGAGCTGAGCTGCAACATCTCGGGCAGCCCACGGCCTGCCAATTGGTACAGGGAGAAGCCGGACAGCAGCTTGGAATGGATTTACTGGAGTGCAGCGGCCTCAACCCCAAAGGGGAGATACTCAGGGATGGTGAGAGCACCGGGTATTTTCTCCTTTACTATCAGCAATGTGCAGCGTGAGGACTCTGGGTATTATTACTGCACCTCCTCCGTGTCGCACTCCCAGTTTGGGAACGGGACCAGGCTCCTCGTCACAGGTGAGCGTGGCAGCGTGTGGCGGTGCTGGGGACATCCCTGGGGACATCCCTGGGGACACTGGGTTTTCCCCCTCACTTTCAGATGCCTCCGAGCCCAAGGTCTCCATCCTGGTGCCCGTGGATGCAGAGGAGCCCTCGGACTTTGTCCCCCTGCTGTGCCACCTCCCTGGCTCCTGGAACCTCACCTGGGTCTCGGCCGAGCCCTGGGACGGGGCCATGAATTGCACGGCCACGGAGCGCGGCACGGGCAGGATCGTCAGCGAGACCATCGGCACGGGTGAGCTCGAGCAGCCTCCCCCTGGGCACCGCGGGCTTTGCTCTGTGCTTGGTCTGTGCTTGCAGGGACTCCAAGCCCGCTTCTTCCAGCCTTAAATCCCTTTTTCCCTGTCTCCCTGGGCTGAAACGCTGCAAACGCTGCCCTGGCCCCATCTCCCTGCACCGCTCCCTTTCCCCGTCTGACTGCGGCTGCATTCGGGCGCTCGCCCAGCGCCAGCTCCGTGCCCCGTCGGCAACGTCTCCTTGTCCTCCCCTCCCTCCCTGCAGCAGGATGCTTCCTGTGGCTGCTGGCCTTCGTGCCGCCCGGCGCCGCCGTCCTCGCCTTGATGTGGTGGGCAGCCCGGCTGCGCCGAAGGCCGGCCCGCGCGGTGCTGAGACGGGGCCCGGAGGTGAGCTGCTTCCCCAGCCCCCGGCACGAGGCTGTGGGCACGGCAGGAGGAAGGAGCTCCCAAGCAGCCCGGCCGGGGGCTTTGGCGCGGGCAAAGCATCCCCTGCAGCTGCAGGCGCAGCCCCAAGCGCGCGGCTTCTCGCTCTCTCTTGCAGCCCGAGTGCGAGTACGCGGCGCTGGGGCACTGAGAAGCCCTTTCCCCGCGCCCGCCCTGCCAGAAGCCGCTCACGCCTGCGGTCTGCGAGCAGCGAAAACAAGAGAGGAAAGGGAAAGTGGTGGCATCCTGCGCTCTGCTGCATTTCCCTGCTGGGCTGCATGGCAGAGGGGGAGGAGGAACGCGGAGAGCGCTGCGGGAAGCTCGATGGCCATGAGGAATCCCATGCAGATAATAAAATTATTATATGCAACCAGGGTCTCTCAGCTTCATTGGGATTGCTCCCTGTGCTACCCTGTGTGACAGCCACGGGGAGCTGCTGTTAAACAGGGCAAACAAAAAGTCCCTTTACACCTCGAGCCTTAAGCACAGCCCTGTTTTAGCCCCTCCTCTCTGCATTTTGCTTCCTGAAGGGCGACCTTGCACCGAGTGCCGGCTCCGAGGATGCTCCCCGTGCTCTCAGCACCTTCCCTGTTTGTGGCCACGCACACGACCTCCATCCCGGCTCCCCTGGCTTTAGGGTTTACCACAACCTCCCCTTCCCCTCCACACGCGTGCTGCTGCTCCTGTGGCTGGGACACGAACCCCAAGGGGAAACCACCGAGCGACGGGGCCAAAACTTGTGGTGCCCTGCAACGTTTAATGCCTTCTTTGCCTCCATCTTCAAACACTCATGATGGGCTTCGGGACCCAGGGTGCCCTGAGATGGACGAATGATCAACAGTGGGAATGATCAGATCCCAACCGACCCTGAACGTGTGCGGGATTTGCTGCTCCACCTGGATCCGTACGCGTCCATGGGTCCGGATGGGTTCATCCCAGGGTGCTCAGAGAGCTGGCAGACATCATGGCAGGACTGCGGGCTCACCTTGAGATTAGATATCAGGAGAAACTTCTTGCCTCAAGGAGTGGTCAGGCACCAGCATGGCCTGCCCAGGGACATGGTGGAGTCACCATCCCTGGAGGGCTTTAAAAGCCGTTTAGATGTAGAGCTCAGGGATATGGTTTAGTGGGGACTGTTAGCGTTAGGTCAGAGCTTGGACTCGATGACCTTGAGGTCTCTTCCAGCCTAGAAATTCTGTGATTCTGTGATTCTGTGACTGCAGGATTCTCAGCGCTGTGTGCAGCTCTGGGCCCCTCAGTACACGAAGGCCATGAAAGTGTTGGAGAGTGTGCAGAGGAGGGCGACCAAGATGGGGAAGGGCCTAGAGGGGAAGGCGTGTGGGGAGCGGCTGAGGGCACTGGGCCTGTTCAGGCTGGAGAAGAGGAGGCTGAGGGGGGACCTCATGGCGGCCTACAGCTTGCTGGCGAGGGGAGTGGAGGGGCAGGCGCCGCCCTGTTCTCCTAAATGCCCAGTGCCAGCACCCGTGGGTGCCGTGGGGAGCAGGCCTGGGGCTTCCCCCCCAGCCCCAGGCAGCAGTAGCGGCGTTTCTTGCAGGGGGCATTGTGTTTTGAGTTTAGTCTCAGTTTCCTCCCCATTTGAGGTTCAACCCCATTATTTACACCTCCTTTGAGCTTCAATCTCTTTATTATTTCCATGTTTGTGGTTCAACCCCACGATTTACTCCTCATTTTAGTTTCAATCTCTTTATTAACGCCACATTTGAGGTCCAATCCCGTCATTCACTCCTCCTTCGAGCCCCGTCCTCGGAGGTTCGGTCCCTTGGAGGTTCGGTCCCGTTCCTTCCTCCCCGCTGTCCCGGCGGCCGGGGCAGCCGCAGCCTCCCGGGGCTGCACGGCGCCGCCACCAAGGCCTTGGGGCCCAGCCCCGTGGGTCACGGCGCTGCCCTCGCTGGGGTGGTGAAGCGGAGCTGGGCGTACGTCAGCTCTCCCTGCGGGCACCAACGCCATCAGAGCGGCCCCAAGACCAGCCCCCAACCCCAGTGGGGCTGTGCCTGTCCCCGTTATCGCCACCGCCCCGTGTGGGGACCCCCGGGGGCCGCAGGGCCTCACCTGGTGCTGCTGGGGTGCAGGAGGGTTCGAGGCTCTGGGCCGGAGTCCTGGCGGGGACAGAGACGTATCCCCAGCATGGGGACGGAGGGGAATTGGGGATGGGATGGGGGAGCGGGGTGCAGGGCAGCAGGGGAAAAAAGGGGATACAGGGGGGACCGTCACCCCCAGCCCCTGCTCGGCTCCTTACCCGTCCGTGCGCGGAGGAGGCAGCGGACGCCGAGGCTGAGGGCGAGCAGCAGCAGCGCCCCGGCTGCGGCCATGGCCACGACACTTGGTGTTGTGCAGGCACCTGGGGGGGGCCACTTGTCCCAGCCATCTTCTCACACCCATGTCCCCCCCTTGATCTCTCCCATACCCCAACATCCTCCCATTGCCCCCCATTATTACCCCATCACCACCCAGCTTATCCCCATCACCCCCCAGCATCCCCCCGTCGCCCCCAACATCCCCCTATCACCCCATTATTCCCCCATCGCCTCCAACATGTCCCCATCACCACCCAGCATCCCCCCATCACCACCAACATGCCCCCATCACCACCCAGCATCACCCCATCGCCCCCAACATCTCCCCATTGCCCCCCATTATCCCACCATCTCCCCCCAACACCCCCCATTACCCCCAACATTGCCTCACTTTCCCCACGCGTGCCCCAGCTCCGAGGAACCCCCAGGAAGGGGGGGTGACCCCATGTGCCCTGTCCCCTGGTCACCCCGGTGCCCAGGCTCGTGCTCACCCTTGGCCCCGTGCAGCTCCACGCTCCTGCGGACGGGGGGACCGGAGGCATTGAAGCGCACCTCGCAGAGCCCCCCGGTGCCCCCGGCGATGCCCGCGGGGCTGATGAGCGGCTCTGTGCTGCCCCCCAGCCCCAGCACCTGCTGGGGTCGGGGCCCCCCCGGCCAGGAGACGAGGACGGGGCCGCTGGCGTTGCCCACGGCACAGACCAGGCCGGGGGGGGCTGAAGGGGAGTCCTGGGGCGCCAGCACCCGCACCCAGCTCTGGGCCCTCCAGCTGTCTGCACAGACGAGAGCAGGGGCTCGGTGGGCTGCGATGTGGGCAGGGACCCCGCGTGCCCCTGGGGACTCTGGCATAGGGACATGAGGGGCATTGGGTATGGGGGGGCTCTGTGCAATGGGGAGAAACGGGGGTCCCATCTGCTGTAGGGACATGGGTGCAGACTGTGCAATGGGGAGACTTGGGGGGTTTCCCATCTAACAAGGGAGGGCTCGGGGTACAAGTTGGGGTCCCCCCACCACCCCCAGCCCAGCAGCCCCCCTACCTCCCACGATTAGCGCGGTGCCGTTGCCGAAGAGCAGCTTGGATCCAGCGATGGAGGCGCACAGGTAGAGGCCGGTGTGGTCACGGCGGGCGGCAGTGATGTGCAGCACGGCGCGTCCCTTCGTGTACTCGCAGTAAAATTCCCCCTGAAGCTCCTGGTTGCAGTTGAGGATCAGCCGGGGCCTCTCCCCACGGACACGCCGGTACCAGAACACGTTGCCTTTGCCATCAAGCATCTCGCCCAGAATGCAGCTGATGTTCACCGGAGAGCTTGTGTCCACGAAGAGGAAGGGCTGGGGCTGCTGCACTGCCAGCAACGTTGCCGGTGCTGCAGGGATGGACTGGTTGCTCATTCACCGCCTGCTCTCCAAGCCCAGCCTGTGCTCCCAAATCCCGGGGGCACTCAGAAAGTGAGAGGAGCCCCTCTCCCCAGCGCCAGCCCCGATGCTCACCCAGCCACAGCAGCAGCAGCCCTGGGGCCAGCAGCAGCTTAGTGCAGGAGAAACCCAGGGGTGCCATCGGCGTGCTCGTCCCAGTCCTTCTGCAGAGTGGCCGAGTGCACCAGGACCTGTGGATGCCCAAAGTTTGGGGTCCTGGCAGCAATGTCCCCCAGCCGTGAGGACACGGTGTCCCCATGGAGGACGCGGTGTCCCCACGGGGAATGCGTCCTCCCCACTCGCCGCTGCTGGCAGCTGTGGGGTGCATCGCCGGGTGCAGAGCTCGTGTCAGCTTGCTGCACGGACCCACATCCGGCAGGAAAATTTGGCTTTTAACCATTTCTTCAATGCTCAGGGCTGCAGGTGGCTCCTCAAAGGCCCCGCGACGCCCTCGGGTGCCCACCCCCAAATTCTCGACATGAAAGAAGAAGCCAGCCCCAGCGCTGGGCACTCCAAACCACAGCGCACCGTGCCGCCGCTCTTGCTTTGGGGAAACCGCAGCGCAGAGGCTGGGGAGCTGCGTCGGGGAGGGGGTGGCTGCACCCCCAGGCGAGGCCCCCCCAGCCATCCTCACGTCAGCCGAAGTGACCTTACCGGTGACGTTCAAAGGGCCGCGGACCGAAGGCGAGAGGCAACTCTGGTCCCCCAGCCCTGCC
Source organism: Anas acuta (assembly GCF_963932015.1). Lineage (NCBI taxonomy): Eukaryota > Metazoa > Chordata > Aves > Anseriformes > Anatidae > Anas > Anas acuta. The sequence goes on along the minus strand of NC_089006.1, from coordinate 1,417,637 downwards.
CTGCTTTCCTGTTGTGGTTCGGCAACCGTGGCTCTTTGCTACCCCAGCGCCCAACTTTGGCGACAAAAACCTTCCGAGCCAACGGTTTGCTGGCAGCGGCGTGGGGGGGCAGGGGTTCCGTGCGAACAAACAGCAGAGAGGTGACAAAATCAACAAGGTGAGGCTGACCGCAGCGCTCCTCGGCTCCGGCAGCTCCGCACCCAGCCTCCGGCTGCTGCAACGAGGCCGAGCCTCCACGAGCAGCCTTTGCTCCTCCAGCTCCGAAAGACACCCAGAGGCACCTCGCCACCCTCCGTGGTGCTCGTAGTGGTCCTCTCCAGAGCAGACCCGTGCACGTGGCACGGCCTCGTGAGATTTGCTGCAGGGGACGATGCGCGGGGCTCCTCAGGGCGAGGCGCAGGCAGACAAAATGCAGCAGGACCCCCCCGCTGCAAGGAGGAGCTGCAATTAAATTGCAGTCCGCGAGCACTTGCGGCGGGGGCGAAGGAGGCCGGGGCTGCGCCCGCCGCCCCGTTTGGCTTTCGAAGCTCCGTCCCCTCTCCAGGCATCGCCTCCCCTTCCCTCTGTGCCTCCGTGACCCCAGACGACAGCCAGGCTCCCTTGTGCCGTGTTGAAGCCTTTTGCAGGAGCCGAGAGGCGACCGAGGAGCGTGGGCAGCCCCAGGCGGAGATGTGCAGCCTGCCCGGGGTTCTCCTGCTCCTCCTGACAGGTACGTCCCGTCCCGTCCCGCGGCACCAATGCTCCAGCCTTGCTTTCTGCTACGCTAAACATGTGTGGGGTAAACCCCGGGGTGCTGCTCCTCTCTGAGAGGCAGGACTTGCCCCCTGAATGCCAAAGCACAGCGGGCTTCTCAGACGCTGTGCTGGGCGCTGATCCAGCCCTGACTTTTTTCGCCTGCAAACCTCGTGTGCTGTGCAGGAAGCACAGATGAACCGTCGGCACCTTAGCGCACATGGCCCCGGCACTGCTGGCTGCCTCCCCTGTGTTCTGTGCTGTGTATTTTGTGGGGGTGATGCTCTGCCTCGGGGCTGGCGAAGGCAAATCGCCATGGCACGCCAATTTTGCATGAAACCACCCCAAATCCCACTGGTTTGGAGCAAGAAGCTGAGAGTCAAAAGCACAAGGGTGACCCCATGGCGCTGCCTGCTGCGCTCAGACCCGCTTCCCCCGTGCAGGAGCCGCCTCTGCGGAGGAGCTGCAGATCCAGCAGAGCCCGGCAGAGCTCTGGCTGTCCCCTTGGGCAACGGCGGAGCTGAGCTGCAACATCTCGGGCAGCCCACGGCGTGCCAATTGGTACAGGGAGAAGCCGGACAGCAGCTTGGAATGGATTTACTGGAGTGCAGCGGCCTCAACCCCAAAGGGGAGATACTCAGGGACGGTGAGAGCACCGGGTATTTTCTCCTTTACTATCAGCAATGTGCAGCGTGAGGACTCTGGGTATTATTACTGCACCTCCTCAGTGTTGCACTCCCAGTTTGGGAACGGGACCAGGCTCCTCGTCACAGGTGAGCGTGGCAGCGTGTGGCAGTGCTGGGGACATCCCTGGGGACATCCCTGGGGACACTGGGTTTTCCCACTCACTTTCAGATGCCTCTGAGCCCAAGGTCTCCATCCTGGTGCCCGTGGATGCAGAGGAGCCCTCGGACTTTGTCCCCCTGCTGTGCCACCTCCCTGGCGCCTGGAACCTCACCTGGGTCTCGGCTGAGCATTGGGATGGGGCCATGAATTGCACGGCCACGGAGCGCGGCATGGGCAGGATCGTCAGCGAGACCACCGGCACGGGTGAGCTCGAGCAGCCTCTCCCTGGGCACCGCGGGCTTTGCTCTGTGCTTGGTCTGTGCTTGCAGGGACTCCAAGCCCGCTTCTTCCAGCCTTAAATCCCTTTTTCCCTGTCTCCCTGGGCTGAAACGCTGCAAACGCTGCCCTGGCCCCATCTCCCTGCACCGCTCCCTTTCCCCGTCTGACTGCGGCTGCATTCGGGCGCTCGCCCAGCACCAGCTCCGTGCCCCGTCGGCAACGTCTCCTTGTCCTCCCCTCCCTCCCTGCAGCAGGATGCTTCCTGTGGCTGCTGGCCTTCGTGCCGCCCGGCGCCGCCGTCCTCACCTTGATGTGGTGGGCAGCCCGGCTGCGCCGAAGGCCGGCCCGCGCGGTGCTGAGACGGGGCCCGGAGGTGAGCTGCTTCCCCAGCCCCCGGCACGAGGCTGTGGGCACGGCAGGAGGAAGGAGCTCCCAAGCAGCCCGGCCGGGGGCTTTGGCGCGGGCAAAGCATCCCCTGCAGCTGCAGGCGCAGCCCCAAGCGCGCGGCTTCTCGCTCTCTCTTGCAGCCCGAGTGCGAGTACGCGGCGCTGGGGCACTGAGAAGCCCTTTCCCCGCGCCCGCCCTGCCAGAAGCCGCTCACGCCTGCGGTCTGCGAGCAGCGAAAACAAGAGAGGAAAGGGAAAGTGGTGGGATCCTGCGCTCTGCTGCATTTCCCTGCTGGGCTGCATGGCAGAGGGGGAGGAGGAACGCGGAGAGCGCTGCGGGAAGCTCGATGGCCATGAGGGATCCCATGCAGATAATAAAATTCATGATATGCAACCGGGATCTCGGCTTCATTGGGATTGCTCCCTGTGCTACCCCGTGTGACAGCCACGGGGAGCTGCTGTTAAACAGGGCAAAAAAAAAGTCCCTTTACACTTCGAGCCTTAAGCACAGCCCTGTTTCAGCCCCTCCTCTCTGCATTTTGCTTCCTGAAGGGCGACCTTGCACCGTGTGCCGGCTCCGAGGATGCTCCCCGTGCGCTCAGCACCTTCCCTGTCTGTGGCCACGCACACGACCCCGTGCTGGGGCAGCCATCCCGGCTCCCCTGGCTTTAGGGTTTACCACAGCCTCCCCTTCCCCTCCACACGCGTGCTGCTGCTCCTGTGGCTGGGACACGAAGCCCCAAAAGGACACCACCGAGTGACAGGGCCAAAACTTGTGGTGCCCTGCAACGTTTAATGCCCTGTTTGCCTCCATCTTCAAACACTTATAATGGGCTTTGGGACCCAGGGTGTCCTGAGCTGGAGAACCATGACAGTGGGAATGATCAGATCCCAACCGACCCTGAACGTGTGCGGGATTTGCTGCTCCACCTGGATCCGTACGCGTCCATGGGTCCGGATGGGTTCATCCCAGGGTGCTCAGAGAGCTGGCAGACATCATGGCAGGACTGCGGGCTCACCTTGAGATTAGATCTCAGGAGAAACTTCTGGTCTCAAAGAGTGGTCAGGCACCAGCATGGCCTGCCCAGGGACATGGTGGAGTCACCATCCCTGGAGGTCTTTAAAAGCCGTTTAGATGTAGAGCTCAGGGATATGGTTTAGTGGGGACTGTTAGCGTTAGGTCAGAGCTTGGACTCGATGATTTTGAGGCCCCTTCAACCTAGAAATTCTGTGATTCTGTGATTCTGTGGCTGCAGGATTCTCAGCGCTGTGTGCAGCTCTGGGCCCCTCAGTACACGAAGGCCATGAAAGTGTTGGAGAGTGTGCAGAGGAGGGCGACCAAGATGGGGAAGGGCCTAGAGGGGAAGGCGTGTGGGGAGCGGCTGAGGGCACTGGGCCTGTTCAGGCTGGAGAAGAGGAAGCTGAGGGGGGACCTCATGGCGGCCTACAGCTTGCTGGCGAGGGGAGTGGAGGGGCCGGCGCCGCCCTGTTCTCCTAAATGCCCAGTGCCAGCACCCGTGGGTGCCGTGGGGAGCAGGCCTGGGGCTTCCCCCCCAGCCCCAGGCAGCAGTAGCGGCGTTTCTTGCAGGGGGCGTTGAGTTTTGGGTTTAGTCTCCATTTCCTCCACGTTTGAGGTTCAGCCCCATTATTTACACCTCCTTTGAGCTTCAATCTCTTTATTATCTCCATGTTTGTGGTTCAACCCCATGATTTACTCCTCATTTTAGTTTCAATCTCTTTATTAACGCCACATTTGAGGTCCTCTCCCGTCATTCACTGCTCCTTAGAGCCCCCTCCTTGGAGGTTCGGTCCCTTGGAGATTCGGTCCCGTTCCTTCCTCCCCGCTGTCCCGGCGGCCGGGGCAGCCGCAGCCTCCCGGGGCTGCACGGCGCCGCCACCGAGGCCTTGGGGCCCAGCCCCGTGGGTCACGGCGCTGCCCTCGCTGGGGTGGCGAAGCGGAGCTGGGCGTACGTCAGCTCTCCCTGCGGGCACCAACGCCATCAGAGCGGCCCCAACCCTGGCCCCAACCCCAGTGGGGCTCTCCTGGGCCATCCACTGCTGCCCGATGGCCATGCGAAGCCGTGTGGGCAGTGCTCCTGCTATGGCCACCGCCCCGTATGGGGACCCTGGGGGGGCTGCAGTGCCTCACCTGCTGGTGCTGGGCTTGCAGGAGGGTCTGGAGCTCTGGGCTGGAGTCCTGGCGGGGACAGAGACGTGTCCCCAGCATGGGGATGGAGAGAAATTGGGGATGGGATGGGATGGGGGAGTGGGGTGTAGGGCAGCAGGGGATGTCAGGGGGCATGGGGTCCATCACCCCCAGTCCCTGCTCGGCTCCTTACCCCTCCATGCACGAAGGAGGCAGCAGATGCCGAGGATGAGGCCGAGCAGCAGCAGTGCCCTGGCTACGGCACTTGGTGTTGTGCAGGCACCTGGGGGGGGCCACTTGTCCCAGCCATCTGCTGACACCCATGTGCCCCCCTTGATCTCTCCCATACCCCAACATCCTCCCATTGCCCCCCATTATTCCCCCATCACCACCCAGCTTCCCCCCATCACCCCCCAGCATCCCCCCATCACGCCATTATTCCCCCATCGCCCCCAACATCCCCCCGTTGCCCCCATTATCCCACCATCTCCCCCCAACATCCCCCATTACCCCAACATTGCCTCATTTTCCCCACACGTGCCCCAGCTCCGAGGAACCCCCGGGAAGGGGGGGTGACCCCATGTGCCCTGTCCCCTGGTCACCCCGGTGCCCAGGCTCGTGCTCACCCTTGGCCCCGTGCAGCTCCACGCTCCTGCGGACGGGGGGACCGGAGGCATTGAAGCGCACCTTGCAGAGCCCCCCGGTGCCCCCGGTGATGCCCGCGGGGCTGATGAGCAGCTCTGTGCTGCCCCCCAGCCCCAGCACCTGCTGGGGTCGGGGCCCCCCCGGCCAGGAGACGAGGACGGGGCCGCTGGCGTTGCCCACGGCACAGACCAGGCCGGGGGGGGCTGAAGGGGAGTCCTGGGGCGCCAGCACCCGCACCCAGCTCTGGGCCCTCCAGCTGTCTGCACAGACGAGAGCAGGGGCTCGGTGGGCTGCGATGTGGGCAGGGACCCCGCGTGCCCCTGGGGACCCCTCCTAGTGACATGAGGGGCATTGGGGGGGGGCTCCGTGCAATGGGGAGAAACGGGGGTCCCATCCGCTGTAGGGACATGGGTGCAGACTGTGCAATGGGGAGACTTGGGGACAGTATGGGAGGGGACCATCCACTGGGGAGTCACAGGGGATCCCCATCTAACAAGAGAGGGCTCAGGGGTATGTGTTGGGGTCCCCCCACCCGCCACCCCCAGCCCAGCAGCCCCCCTACCTCCCACGATCAGCGCGGTGCCGTTGCCGAAGAGCAGCTTGGATCCGAAGATGCAGGCACACAGGTAGAGGCCGGTGTGGTCGGGGCGGGCAGCAGCGATGTGCAGCACGGCACGTCCCTTCGTGTACTCGCAGGAAAATTCCTCCTGAGCCTCTTGGAAGCAGCTGTGGATCAGCCGGGGCCACTCCCCACGGACACGCCGGTACCAGAGTGTGTGTTTGCCATCAAGCGTCTTGTCCATAACGCAGGTGATGTTCACTGAATCCCCTGGCTCCACGAAGAGGAAGGGCTGGGGCTGGTGCACTTCCAGCAACGTTGCCGGTGCTGCAGGGACCGAGTGGTTGCTCATTGACTGCCTGCTTCCCAAGCCCAGCCTGTGCTCCCATCTCCCAGGGGCCGCTCTCCCCAGCGCCTGCCCCGATGCTCACCCAGCAACAGCAGCAGCAGCCCCATGGCCAGCAGCGCCTTCGTGCAGGAGAAACCCAGGGGTGCCATCGGCGTGCTCGTCCCAGTCCTTCTGCAGAGTGGCCGAGTGCACGGGGACCTGCAGCTACCCAAAGTGTGGGGTCCTGGCAGCGATGTCCCCCAGCCGTGAGGACGCGGTGTCCCCATGGAGGACGCGGTGTCCCCACGGGGAATGCGTCCTCCCCACTCGCCGCTGCCGGCAGCTGTGGGGTGCATCGCCGGGTGCAGAGCTTTTGTCAGCTTGCTGGCACGGACCCACATCCGGCAGGAAAATTTGGCTTTTAACCATTTCTTCAATGCTCAGGGTTGCAGGTGGCTCCTCAAAGGCCCCGTGACGCCCTCGGGTGCCCCCCCCCCAAATTCTCGACATGAAAGAAGAAGCCAGCCCCAGCGCTGGGCACTCCAAACCACAGCGCACCGTGCCGCCGCTCTTGCTTTGGGGAAACCGCAGCGCAGAGGCTGGGGAGCTGCCTCGGGGCGGGGGTGGCTGCGCCCCCAGGCGCGGCCCCCCCCAGCCATCCTCACGTCAGCCGAAGTGACCTTACCGGTGACGTTCAAAGGGCCGCGGACCGAAGGCGAGAGGCAACTCTGGTCCCCCAGCCCTGCCCTGCTTTCCTGTTGTGGTTCGGCAACCGTGGCTCTTTGCTACCCCAGCGCCCAACTTTGGCGACAAAAACCTTCAGAGCCAATGGTTTGCTGGCAGCAGCGTGGGGGGGCAGGGGTTCCGTGCGAACAAACAGCAGAGAGGTGACAAAATCAACAAGGCGAGGCTGACCGCAGCGCTCCTCGGCTCCGGCAGCTCCGCACGCAGCCTCCAGCTGCTGCAACGAGGCCGAGCCTCCACGAGCAGCCTTTGCTCCTCCAGCTCCGAGAGACACCCAGAGGCACCTCGCCGCCCTCCGTGGTGCTCGTCGTGCTCCTCTCCAGAGCAGACCCGTGCACGTGGCACGGCCTCGTGAGATTTCCTGCAGGGGACGATACCCGTGGCTCCTCGGGGTGAGGCACAGGCAGACAAAATGCAGCAGGACCCCCCCGCTGCAATGAGGAGCTGCAATTAAATTGCGGTCTGCGAGCACTTGCGGTGGGGGTGAAGGAGGCCGGGGCTGTGCCCGCCGCCCCGTTTCGCTTTTGAAGCTCCGTCCCCTCGCCAGGCATCGCCTCCCCTTCCCTCTGTGCCTCCGCGACCCCAGACGACAGCCAGGCTCCCTTGTGCGGTGTCGAAGCCTTTTGCAGGAGCCGAGAGGCGACCGAGGAGCGTGGGCAGCCCCAGGCGGAGATGTGCAGCCTGCCCGGGGTTCTCCTGCTCCTCCTGACAGGTACGTCCCGTCCCGTCCCGCTGCACCAATGCTCCAGCCTTGCTTTCTGCTACGCTAAACCCGCTTGGGGTAAACCCCGGGGTGCTGCTGCCTCGCTGTGCAACGCCAATTTTGCATGAACCCCCCAAACCCCGCTGGTTTGGAGCCAGAAGGCAACAACCCAAAGTGCGAGGGTGACCCCATGGCGCTGCCTGCTGCGCTCAGACCCGCTCCCCCCGTGCAGGAGCTGCCTCTGTAGAGGAGCTGCAGATCCAGCAAAGCCCGGCAGAGCTCTGGCTGTCCCCTGGGGCGACAGCGGAGCTGAGCTGCATCATCTCGGGCAGCCCAGAGCGTGCCAATTGGTACAGGGAGAAGCCTGACGGCAGCTTGGAAAGGATTTACTGGAGCGCAGAGGCCTCGAAACCAAAGGGGAGATACTCAGGGACGGAGAGAGCACAGGGTTTTTTCTCCTTGAATATCAGCAATGTGCAGCGTGAGGACTCTGGGTATTATTACTGCACCTCCTCCGTGTTGCACTCCCAGTTTGGGAAGGGGACCAGGCTCCTCGTCACAGGTGAGTGCGGCAGCGTGTGGCGGTGCTGGGGACATCCCTGGGGACATCCCTGGGGACACTGGGTTTTCCCCCTCACTTTCAGATGCCTCTGAGCCCAAGCTCTCCATCCTGGTGCCCGTGGATGCAGAGGAGCCCTCGGACTTTGTCCCCCTGCTGTGCCACCTCCCTGGCTCCTGGAACCTCACCTGGGTCTCGGCTGAGCATTGGGATGGGGCCATGAATTGCACGGCCACAGAGCACGGCACGGGCAGGATCGTCAGCGAGACCATCGGCACGGGTGAGCTCGAGCAGCCTCCCCCTGGGCACCGCGGGCTTTGCTCTGTGCTTGGTCTGTGCTTGCAGGGACTCCAAGCCCGCTTCTTCCAGCCTTAAATCCCTTTTTCCCCGACTCCCTGGGCTGAAAGGCTGCAAACGCTGCCCTGGCCCCATCTCCCTGCACTGCTCCCTTTCCCCGGCTGCCCCGCGGCTGCATTCGGGTGCTCGCCCGGCGCCAGCCCCGTGCCCCGTCGGCAACGTCTCCTTGTCCTCCCCTCCCTCCCTGCAGCAGGATGCTTCCTGTGGCTGCTGGCCTTCGTGCCGCCCGGCGCCGCCGTCCTCGCCTTGATGTGGTGGGCAGCCCGGCTGCGCCGAAGGCCGGCCCGCGCGGTGCTGAGACGGGGCCCGGAGGTGAGCTGCTTCCCCAGCCCCCGGCACGAGGCTGTGGGCACGGCAGGAGGAAGGAGCTCCCAAGCAGCCCGGCCGGGGGCTTTGGCGCGGGCAAAGCATCCCCTGCAGCTGCAGGCGCAGCCCCAAGCGCGCGGCTTCTCGCTCTCTCTTGCAGCCCGAGTGCGAGTACGCGGCGCTGGGGCACTGAGAAGCCCTTTCCCCGCGCCCGCCCTGCCAGAAGCCGCTCACGCCTGCGGTCTGCGAGCAGCGAAAACAAGAGAGGAAAGGGAAAGTGGTGGCATCCTGCGCTCTGCTGCATTTCCCTGCTGGGCTGCATGGCAGAGGGGGAGGAGGAACGCGGAGAGCGCTGCGGGAAGCTCGATGGCCATGAGGAATCCCATGCAGATAATAAAATTCATCATTTATTCATAAGCCACTGTGGTCTCTCAGCTTCTTTGGGATTGCTCCCTGTGCTACCCCGTGTGACAGCCACGGGGAGCTGCTGTTAAACAGGGCAAACAAAAAGTCCCTTTACACCTCGAGCCTTAAGCACAGCCCTGTTTTAGCCCCTCCTCTCTGCATTTTGCTTCCTGAAGGGCGACCTTGCACCGTGTGCCGGCTCCGAGGATGCTCCCCGTGCTCTCAGCACCTTCCCTGTCTGTGGCCACGCACACGACCCGGTGCTGGGGCAGCCATCCCGGCTCCCCTGGCTTTAGGGTTTACCACAACCTCCCCTTCCCCTCCACACGCGTGCTGCTGCTCCTGTGGCTGGGACACGAAGCCCTAAAAGGAAACCACCGAGCGACGGGGCCAAAACTTGTGGTGCCCTGCAACGTTTTATGCCCTTTTTGCCTCCATATTCAAGGCTGATGATGGGCTCTTAGCGTTAGGTCAGAGGTTGGACTCAATGACCTTGAGGTCTCTTCCAACCTAGAAATTCTGTGATTCTGTGATTCTGTGACTGCAGGATTCTCATGGCTGTGTGCAGCTCTGGGCCCCTCAGTACACGAAGGCCATGAAAGTGTTGGAGAGTGTCCAGAGGAGGGCGACCAAGATGGGGAAGGGCCTAGAGGGGAAGGCGTGTGGGGAGCGGCTGAGGGCACTGGGCCTGTTCAGGCTGGAGAAGAGGAAGCTGAGGGGGGACCTCATGGCGGCCTACAGCTTGCTGGCGAGGGGAGTGGAGGGGCAGGCGCCGCCCTGTTCTCCTAAATGCCCAGTGCCAGCACCCGTGGGTGCCGTGGGGAGCAGGCCTGGGGCTTCCCCCCCAGCCCCAGGCAGCAGTAGCGGCGTTTCTTGCAGGGGGCGTTGAGTTTTGGGTTTAGTCTCCATTTCCTCCCCATTTGAGGTTCATCCCCATGATTTACTCCTCATTTTAGTTTCAATCTCTTTATTAACGCCACATTTGAGGTCCAATCCCGTCAGTCACTGCTCCTTCGAGCCCCCTCCTGGAGGTTCGGTCCCTTGGAGGTTCGGTCCCGTTCCTTCCTCCCCGCTGTCCCGGCGGCCGGGGCAGCCGCAGCCTCCCGGGGCTGCACGGCGCCGCCACCGAGGCCTTGGGGCCCAGCCCCGTGGGTCACGGCGCTGCCCTCGCTGGGGTGGCGAAGCGGAGCTGGGCGTACGTCAGCTCTCCCTGCGGGCACCAACGCCATCAGAGCGGCCCCAACCCTGGCCCCAACCCCAGTGGGGCTCTCCTGGGCCATCCACTGCTGCCCGATGGCCATGCGAAGCCATGTGGGCAGTGCTCCTGCTATGGCCACCATCCCGTATGGGGACCCCGGGGGGGCCGCAAGGCCTCACCTGCTGGTGCTGGGCTTGCAGGAGGGTCTGGAGCTCTGGGCTGGAGTCCTGGAGGGGACAGAGACGTGTCCCCAGCATGGGGATGGAGAGAAATTGGGGATGGGATGGGATGGGATGGGATGGGATGGGATGGGATGGGATGGGATGGGATGGGATGGGATGGGATGGGATGGGATGGGATGGGATGGGGGAGTGGGGTGCAGGGCAGCAGGGGATGTCAGGGGGCAGGGGGTCGATCACCCCCAGTCCCTGCTCGGCTCCTTACCCCTCCATGCACGAAGGAGGCAGCAGACGCTGAGAATGAGGCCGAGCAGCAGCAGTGCCCTGGGTATGGCCATGGCCACGGCACTTGGTGTCGTGCAGGCACCTGGGGGGGGCCACTTGTCCCAGCCATCTGCTGACACCCATGTCCCCCCCTTGATCTCTCCCATACCCCAACATCCTCCCATTGCCCCCAACATGCCCCCATCACCACCCAGCATCACCCCATCGCCCCCAACATCTCCCCATTGCCCCCCATTATCCCACCATCTCCCCCCAATATCCCCCATTACCCCCAACATTGCCTCACTTTCCCCACACATGCCCCAGCTCCAAGGAACCCCCAGGAAGGGGGGGTGACCCCATGTGCCCTGTCCCCTGGTCACCCCGGTGCCCAGGCTCGTGCTCACCCTTGGCCCTGTGCAGCTCCACGCTCCTGCGGACGGGGGGACCGGAGGCATTGAAGCGCACCTCGCAGAGCCCCCCGGTGCCCCCGGTGATGCCCGCGGGGCTGATGAGCAGCTCTGTGCTGCCCCCCAGCCCCAGCACCTGCTGGGGTCGGGGCCCCCCCGGCCAGGAGACGAGGACGGGGCCGCTGGCGTTGCCCACGGCACAGACCAGGCCGGGGGGGTCTGAAGGGGAGTCCTGGGGCGCCAGCACCCGCACCCAGCTCTGGGCCCTCCAGCTGTCTGCACAGACGAGAGCAGGGGCTCGGTGGGCTGAGATGTGGGCAGGGACCCCGCGTGCCCCTGGGGACCCTGGCATAGGGACATGAGGGGCATTGGGTATGGGGGGGCTCTGTGCAATGGGGAGAAACGGGGGTCCCATCCGCTGTAGGGACATGGGTGTGGACTGTGCAATGGGGAGGCTTGGGGGGTTCCACATCTAACAAGAGAGGGCTCAGGGGTAGATATTGGGGTCTCCCCACCCGCCACCCCCAGCCAGCAGCCCCTCTACCTCCCACGATCAGCGCGGTGCCGTTGCCAAACTTCAGCCTGGAGTTGATGTAGTACGTGCAGAGGTAGAGGCCGGTGTGGTCGGGGCGGGCAGCAGCGATGTGCAGCACGGCGCGTCCCTTCGTGTACTTGCAGGAAAATTCCCCCTGAACTTGCAAGCAGCTGAGGATCAGCCGGGGCCTCTCCCCACGGACACGCCGGTACCAGAACACGTTGCCTCTGCCATCTTGCGTCTCGTCCAGAATGCAGCTGATGTCCACCGGAGTGCTGGGCTCCACGAACAGGACGGGCTGGGGCTGCTGCACTGCCAGCAACGTTGCCGGTGCTGCAGGGACCGACCGGGGGCTCATCCACTGCCTGCTCCCCAAGCCCAGCCTGTGCTCCCATCTCCCGGAGGGCACTCAGAAAGTGAGAAGAGCCCCTCTCCCCAGCGCCAGCCCCGATGCTCACCCAGCAACAGCAGCAGCAGCCCTGGGGCCAGCAGCGCCTTCGTGCAGGAGAAACCCAGGGGTGCCATCGGCGTGCTCGTCCCAGTCCTTCTGCAGAGTGGCCGAGTGCACCGGGACTTGCAGCTACCCAAAGTGTGGGGTCCTGGCAGCAATGTCCCGCAGCCGTGAGGACGCGGTGTCCCCACGAAGGACACGCTGTCCCCACGGGGAATGCGTCCTCCCCACGCGCCGCTGCCGGCAGCTGTGGGGTGCATCGCCGGGTGCAGAGCTTGTGTCAGCTTGCTGGCACGGACCCACATCCGGGAGAAAAATCTGGCTTTTAACCATTTCTGCAACGCTCAGGCCCACAGGCGGCCCCTTGAGGGCCCCAAGACGCCCTCAGGTGCCCACCCCCAAATTCTCGACATGAAAGAAGAAGCCAGCCCCAGCGCTGGGCACTCCAAACCACAGCGCACCGTGCCGCCGCTCTTGCTTTGGGGAAACCGCAGCGCAGAGGCTGGGGAGCTGCGTCGGGGCGGGGGTGGCTGCACCCCCAGCCGTGGCCCCCCCAGCCATCCTCACGTCAGCCGAAGTGACCTTACCGGTGACGTTCAAAGGGCCGCGGACCGAAGGCAAGAGGCAAGTCTGGTCCCCCAGCCCTGCCCTGCTTTCCTGTTGTGGTTCGGCAACCGTGGCTCTTTGCTACCCCAGCGCCCAACTTTGGCGACAAAAACCTTCAGAGCCAATGGTTTGCTGGCAGCGGCGTGGGGGGGCAGGGGTTCCGTGCGAACAAACAGCAGAGAGGTGACAAAATCAACAAGGCGAGGCTGACCGCAGCGCTCCTCGGCTCCGGCAGCTCCGCACGCAGCCTCCAGCTGCTGCAACGAGGCCGAGCCTCCACGAGCAGCCTTTGCTCCTCCAGCTCCGAGAGACGCCCAGAGGCACCTCGCCGCCCTCCCCGGTGCTCGTCGTGCTCCTCTCCAGAGCAGTCCCGTGCACGTGGCACGGCCTCATGAGATTTGCTGCAGCCTGAAGACCACAAGCCGAGAGGCTACCGAGGAGCGTGGGCAGCCCCAGGCGGAGATGTGCAGCCTGCCCGGGGTTCTCCTGCTCCTCCTGACAGGTACGTCCCGTCCCGTCCCGCTGCACCAATGCTCCAGCCTTGCTTTCTGCTACGCTGAACCCGCTTGGGGTAAACCCCGGGGTGCTGCTGCCTTGCTGTGCAACGCCAATTTTGCACCAAACCCCCCCAAATCCCACTGGTTTGGAGCCAGAAGCCAACAACCCAAAGCGCGTGGGTGACTCCGTGGCACTGCCTGCTGCGCTCAGACCCGCTCCCCCCGTGCAGGAGCCGCCTCTGCGGAGGAGCCGTGGATCCAGGAGAGCCCGGCACAGCTCTGGCTGTCCCCTGGGGCGACGGCGGAGCTGAGCTGCAACATCTCGGGCAGCACAGACCGTGCCAATTGGTACAGGGAGAAGCCAGATGGCAGCTTGGAATGGATTTACGAGAGCACGGCGGCCTCGAAACCAAAGGGGAAATACTCAGGGATGATGAGAGCAAGGGGTATTTTCCCCTTGAATATCAGCAATGTGCAGCGTGAGGACTCTGGGTATTATTACTGCACCTCCTCCGTGTCGCACTCCCAGTTTGGGAAGGGGACCAGGCTCCTCGTCACAGGTGAGTGCGGCAGCGTGTGGCAGTGCTGGGGACATCCCTGGGGACATCCCTGGGGACACTGGGTTTTCCCACTCACTTTCAGATGCCTCCGAGCCCAAGCTCTCCATCCTGGTGCCCGTGGACACGGAGGAGCCCTCGGACTTTGTCTCCCTGCTGTGCCACCTCCCTGGTGCCTGGAACCTCACCTGGGTCTCAGGCAAGCACTGGGACGGGGCCATGAATTGCACGGCCACGGAGCGCGGCACAGGCAGGATCGTCAGCGAGACCATCGGCACGGGTGAGCTCGAGCAGCCTCCCCCTGGGCACCGCGGGCTTTGCTCTGTGCTTGGTCTGTGCTTGCAGGGACTCCAAGCCCGCTTCTTCCAGCCTTAAATCCCTTTTTCCCCGTCTCCCTGGGCTGAAACGCTGCAAACGCTGCCCTGGCCCCATCTCCCTGCACCGCTCCCTTTCCCCAGCCGCCCCCGGCGCCAGCCCCGTGCCCCGTCGGCAACGTCTCCTTGTCCTCCCCTCCCTCCCTGCAGCAGGATGCTTCCTGTGGCTGCTGGCCTTCGTGCCGCCCGGTGCCGCCGTCCTCGCCTTGATGTGGTGGGCAGCCCGGCTGCGCCGAAGGCCGGCCCGCGCGGTGCTGAGACGGGGCCCGGAGGTGAGCTGCTTCCCCAGCCCCCGGCACGAGGCTGTGGGCACGGCAGGAGGAAGGAGCTCCCAAGCAGCCCGGCCGGGGGCTTTGGCGCGGGCAAAGCATCCCCTGCAGCTGCAGGCGCAGCCCCAAGCGCGCGGCTTCTCGCTCTCTCTTGCAGCCCGAGTGCGAGTACGCGGCGCTGGGGCACTGAGAAGCCCTTTCCCCGCGCCCGCCCTGCCAGAAGCCGCTCACGCCTGCGGTCTGCGAGCAGCGAAAACAAGAGAGGAAAGGGAAAGTGGTGGCATCCTGCGCTCTGCTGCATTTCCCTGCTGGGCTGCATGGCAGAGGGGGAGGAGGAACGCGGAGAGCGCTGCGGGAAGCTCGATGGCCATGAGGAATCCCATGCAGATAATAAAATTATTATATGCAACCAGGGTCTCTCAGCTTCATTGGGATTGCTCCCTGTGCTACCCCGTGTGACAGCCACGGGGAGCTGCTGTTAAACAGGGCCAAAAAAAAGTCCCTTTACACCTCGAGCCTTAAGCACAGCCCTGTTTTAGCCCCTCCTCTCTGCATTTTGCTTCCTGAAGGGCGACCTTGCACCGTGTGCCGGCTCTGAGGATGCTCCCCGTGCTCTCAGCACCTTCCCTGTCTGTGGCCACGCACACGACCCCGTGCTGGGGCATCCATCCCGGCTCCCCTGGCTTTAGGGTTTACCACAACCTCCCCTTCCCCTCCACACGCGTGCTGCTGCTCCTGTGGCTGGGACACGAAGCCCTAAAGGGGAAACCACCGAGCAACGGGGCCAAAACTTGCGGTGCCCCCCTGGGCTGTGCTGGCCCCTCGGCGTCAGCCGGACGCACGCGGCTGGAGGAGCATCTCCATGGGGAGGGGAAGGGAAGCGAAGCCGCATTCCAGCCTGGGAGCCAGCTCTGTGTTTAATTAGGAAGGGACAGATGCCTGCCAACCAAACAGCTTGGAGACATCCTCCTGGGGCTCCCCACCCAGTGTCGGCGGTGCGGGACGAAGGCCAGGGGTGGTCTCGGCGCCTGTCCCGGCCGAGGAGCAGCAGGGGGGTGGCGTGGGGCTGGAGACCCCCTTTGTGTTGGCCGGAGCCTGCTTGGAGCCCCCCAAGAGGACAGTGCCCGGGGTGCAGCAAACACCGGTGTGAATGGGGAGAACCCTGGGTGCACCGTGGGCGCTTTTTGGGAATCCCCGCTCGCAGCACCCTTTCTCCCATCTCAGCGCCTCCCTCCCTGCGCCGCGCACGCCCTGCTCTGCCGAGAGCTGCTCCCAAACCAGCTGGGAAGGGCAGGAAAGCTTTATTTAGAGCAGAACGCCGCGCCGTGCAGGAGGATCGGCTCCTTCTCTTGGCAGAAATCCCCTCGTGCCGTGGGGGGCTCCTGCTGGAAGCGCCCACCCCACCTACCTGTCCGCCCGCTGCGCGGCACCGCGGGGTCCCCATCCCAGCACCCGTGGGGAGCAGGCTGGGGGCTTCCCTCCCACTCCCATCGCGGGGTGGCTCCATCCATCTTCTCTTCTGCAGCAGAAGCACCAAACAACGTCCTTCGGCTGCTTCCGCAGGAATCCTGCTAATGTCATCTGCTCGGGCGCGAGGCATTGTTAGCAGCTCAGCCTTATTTACCAGCTGCGTTTTTTTTTTTTTATTTATTTCCCTTCGAGTTTTGCTTCCTCCTATTAAAGCTGGGAAATGACGCCATGCAGCCTAAAGGAGAGGACCTGAGCGGTTCCCTTTGCACCTTCCCGGGCTCCCTGGGTGCCTTCCTTGGACGCCACGGGGGGTCAGAGCCGGCGGTGCGAGCTGCGTGGTTCCTTGCACAAAAACCACATTTTTTTTTTGGCTCCCGCCCCACACTTTCCCATGTGAAAGGCCGCGCTCCCACCGCCGGCTGCAGAGCTCCCACGTGCGGGGCCGCTCTCTGTCCCTCGCCGCGCGACCTCGGAGGGCTTGGTTTTTGGCAGGCGGGCTTTAAGAAGGGAAAAGAGGGAAAAACGCGGAGCTCGCGCAAAATAGGAGCGAGGTTTTGAAATAGGCGCGTGGGGGCAGAGATGGGAGAGGCGTTGCTTTTTGGCCGCTTTTCTCGGCCGCTCTCTGGGTGATGTTTTAATTCCGTGTTGCCAGATGTTACGAGGGAGCAGGAGCAGAGCTAAAGGTGCGTGCCAGCCCCCGAGCAGATTGCACAGCCCCCACGGCAGCACCGCCACGGCCCCTTTCCCATTTCCCCATTTCAGCCCCAAAGGAACGATGCTCCCACCGCAGCTCGTTTGCCTGCCAAAAAGTTTGTCTTCCCAGCCCCATCATCTCCCTGCCTAAAACACAAGATAATCCTCCTAAACCTGCCTTGCCCCTCCCTCCCCACCAGCCCCAAAACCCCGGTGTTCGGACCCTTTACGGCTCTCCCTCTCCCACGCTGCCGTTCCCACCCGAGCCCCGCTGGAATTCGCCGCATCGCTCCCAGCCAGCTCAGATTTCTGCTTGGGTTGAGATTTTGGTTTTGATGTTATTTCTGTGGGTCGGGGGGACGCTTTGGAGATACTCGCTTCCTGCCTGCTGGGTTGCTCAGCATTCCTCCACGCTTAACCCTTTGTCAAGCTCTCCGGAGCGCTGGAAAAAGCCCCTTGGGCAGAGCACCCGCGACGATGGGTGGCTGCGAAACGTTTCCAGGCTCTTTTTGATGCTTCTTGCGTCAAAAAAAGACAAGACTTTGGCTAATTCCTCAGTGTAAAACCGACAGGAAGAGCACAGGGAGGGGAAAACCGTTCCGTGCTGCTGCTCCCACGGTGCCCGTGCCCTGGCGCCTCGGAGCGGAGCTGTCGTGGCCGTGGGCCATCAGCCTCCCTCACCTCGCTCCTGTTCTCCCAGCCCCAAAATTAGGCCAGGGTTTTGAAAATTCCATCTGGCAAGGGGAGGATGAGAGGCAGCGGGGTTGGGAAGCGGTGCCAGGGGTGCTGGGGGTGACCAAACCCCCCAAAGCTCCGCGCCGCCGTGCGCATTGCGACGGTTTTGCTGCTGGGAGAAGAACCCACAGCGGCGAGGCGTGTTTTTCCCCAAAAAACACATTAATAGGGATTGGTGTGGCCTGCAGCAAGCTGCGTGCCCCTAAACCTCCTCCTGCTGCCGCCGCTCTCACGCCCGGCTTGGAGCCCTCGTGCGCCAGCTTCTTTCCCCAGAGAGCAGAGCGCAGACATTTCGTTTTCCTCCTGGTTTCTTTCCAAGAAACGTTCTCCCAGTTTGTTTTTAGTTTTCAGTTTTCGTACCAGGGCACCACACCCTGCGGATGCAGCGACAGGAGCGCAAAGCACGGTGAGCAGAGAGCGGGGACCTAAGGCACGCCGCAGCGGAGCACCCTGCGGGGATAAAATCCACCCACGACCATTCGCGGTTCTTCTCACCGCCCGAAAACGTGAGGCACACCGAGGTTAAACGCGAGCCAGGACAACAGAAATCCCCTAAACTTTAAGGGAAGTCAGGAGCCGCTTTCAGCAGCCCTGGCTCCCAGCCAGCGTTTCTGCCCCTGCCCCTCAGCTGCAGATTTATCCGCCCCGAAGCACTCGTCCTGCTGGCACAGCCCTCGCGCCCTGCTCACCGCCTGCAGCCCCACCGGAGCCACCTGCCCCGCACCTGGGCAAAGGGGAAACTCTTTGCCAAGGGAAATCCTCAATCGCTGCCACTCTGGGGGAAGCCCCCCCTGCCCCAGCCACCCCAACCGCATCCAAGTGGGCGCGTTTCGGAGGAGCGTGCGGTGCCTTCTCCCCAGCGCGGGGGCTGCTCAGCCCGGCCCCCAGCAGTGTCATTTCCTGCCTCCCGGCCGTGCCGCTGGGGACTTCTGGAGAAATTGCCAAGCAGCAGCACCGGGAGGCATCAGCAGACGGCACGGCGAGGCGGGACGATGAATTTTTTGTTCGTGGCGGTCTTGGCTCTTCCTTTTCTGCTGGGTAAACGCGTTGTTCTTTCTCTTTTCCCTGCCTTGCAACTCGGGTGCTCGAGCAGCTCGGAGCGCGCACGCTGCCGGGATGCTGCACGGTGCCCGGCTGCGGTCGGGCAGAAGGGGCTGGGGGGGTTTGCTCGGTGGTTGAGGTGTCGGGAGCGAAACTGAGCCAGGGAAAACTCAGTGCACACATCCTGAGGGTTGTATGTCCCGGGGGTCGCAGCAGAGCGGGTGCTTGCAGGAGGTTTGACAATCCCTAACGCTTCCCACATTGCGCTCAAACGAGCTCATGGCACGCAGCTGGGACCGATTAAGGGAGATGAACACGGGCTGGGGAACAAACGGGACTGCCCGAGTCCTCAGGTGGGTGCTCAGGAGCTGGAGGGCACCAGGTGAGCCAAGCGGGGTAGAAGCAGTGCCCAAAGCAAAGCCATGGCTGGAAACTGCTTTAGGCTGCAGGGAGCCAAGCAAAGGGGATGGAGCCGCACGTCCTGCACTGCACAAGGGGTTAAAAGCAGCGGGGGCTTCCCAGATGGAAGCTCTTTGCTCCGGACGCAGCTCCCTTTTTATCCCAAGCACAAAGAGGAGCCTGCTCGGAAAACTTTCTCAGAAAGCCCAGCGCAGGGAGAAGGTGGCTGGGAGCTGACGGGAGCGCAGCTGGAAAGGAACAGAGTGAACGGAGCGTTCCCGACGGGTCCCAGCCTCCCAAAAGGAGGTCCCAGGCGCCCACCCAGTCCCGGTGCTGCCTCCCCGTGCACCTCGAGGCTGGGTCAGAGCACGCCGTGGTGCTGGGAACCAGGCTCCAGGCTGGGGGCACAGCCCGGGGATGTCGGGGGCACGCGAGGACACGGGGCGGGGGGTGGAGAGGGGAACCCGCGGGTGCCACCCGTCAGCACAAGTGGAATAAGGGAGTCGGGTCATAGCGGTTCCCGAGCGTGAGAGGAGAAAAGTGCAGCTGTGGAAAAGGGAAATGAGTTGTGAGGTGCACGGACCCATTCACAGCGGCTCGCCCGAGGAAACGGCTCCGTGATGGGGATGGGCCCCAGGGCACGGGGACACCCAGGGCACGGGGACGCAGCCCCATTGCCCCCGATCCCTCTCTTGGCAAACCTGCCGAGGGAAATCCCAAGCGTGGGTCAAGCTGCGGTCCGCTCCGTAACATGAGAGCTTTTGCTCTCTGAAGTCCCTGATTTAATGAGGGGTCAGACTGCAAATCCGGCACTCCCACGAGGGAGCGAGTTGTGCGCAAAGTGCCCAGAAAGCAGCAAAGCTGCTCCTACAAAACCACGTCCCACTGGGGCAGGGAGCGAGCTGGCTCCACGCAAGCCTGCTGACGCTGGCGGGGTACGAACCGCTCCTCTCTTGATTGTTTGCTCGATTTTGTTTTTTTCAGGGTATGCTGAAGTGGGAGAAGAAGAGGAAATGACACGGTTTTTATATGAATACGCATCTCACTTCGGTAAGAAATTCTCGTTTTTGGCTAATTTCGACACGAACCACAGGGCAAGGGCAGGGCAACGCCGTGCTGAGGCTCTGCAGGAACAGGAGCAGGGGAGGGGGGGCAGGGGTCTGGATGCCCCCAGGGGCACCCTCCCTCTGGAAGGGCCAAAATTAAGCGGTGCTAGGACAAGAGCTGCATAAAACGGAACAAGAGGATTAAAAGTCGAGCTCAAAACCCTTTCTCTGGAGCTGCTCTGCCCCCAGTGGCTCTTGCTCACATCCCGGACCACGCTCTGCCAAGCTAAAACCTCACCGAGGTGCTCTGAGAGCAGAGACCCCGCCGGGGTGACACAGCCTTGGCTTTCCCACACCCACTGCGCCAGCTCCACTGGTGCAAACTGGTGCAAACTGGTGTGGCCCCGCAGCCCCCTGGGGTCCAGCTCCCAGCCTCCGCTGGGTGGCACCGACTCACCGGGACGCTGCTTTGGCTGCAGGTGATTACTTGTACGCAACCATCGACTACTACCCCGAGAACTCCACGATACTCCCCACCATATACCTGTACGAGGTGAGTACCCGAAGCGTTTCTCTTCGGATTCCTAAAAAAATCGGCTCCTCCCGCACTCCTCACCAGCCAAATTTAACACCCGCTGCTCCAACGAGGGTTGGTCGTGCTCCTGACCACCCGCTCCAGCACCATCCGGCTTTGGGGAAGGGATGCGCAAAACAGGGGGGTTTCTCCCCAAATTTTAACTCCGTGACCTGGAGCTTTTTGGTTCTCCCAGCTCCCGCAGGGAGGCTCCGGGGCACTTCAGTTTCTGCCCCGCAGCCCACGCACAGGGATGGGGAGGGCAGAGGGGATCGGCAGAGCGCGTCGGACCCGGCTGCTGCCAACTCATTTCTCTTCCCCGGCTTCCCAGGAGATGCCAGGGTCTGCGGGGTCGCCCCTCCACTGCCACCTGCCCCTCGTCGTCCTTCTCAGCCTCCTGGGTCTCCTTCTGTGACTCCCCAGGCTTGGCAGGTACGAGAGCCACGCAGCACCGGGGCTCGGAGCATTTCGCCACCGCCGACATCCCCAAGGCAGCAGCACCCGGCAGCGCCTCCCCGAAACAAAGAAACCTTCTGGGCAGCCAGCCCCGTGCTGGGGACAACCAGAGAAGCACAGATCACCACCGGGACTGCCTGCAGAAATGCCAAAAACCCAGCTTAGTTTTTTTTTTTCCCCGAAGCACCCAAGCCTCTTTTTCAGGCTCGCCGGCAGCCAGGTGCGCGCAGGATCCCCGCGCGGCCGCCAGCCCGCCCCGAAACACAATGGGAGGACATGGGAATCGCTTCCGAGCCTCTTCCCCTCTCCGCAGACGCGGCGACTCGGCCGAAGAAAAGAATTTCGTCACCGCGGTGGAAGTTACATCCTCCGAGCGAAGCAGCCGCCTCTGTTTTTAGCACGGCGGTGACTCGACGCCCACGGCTCCCGGCAGATGGATGATGCCATCGCGGGCCATAAAAGCTGTGCAAACACCGAGGGGCTCCGTAATGCCTCAGTTCTTTTCCTCTTTCCTCTTATTCTGTTGTAAATATGAACTCCTGCCAATAAAGTGACAAACAATTGACTTTGTCTCCGCCGTGCACGACCGCACGAGACGGGCGCTGACCCCAACGCACGGCTCCAGCTCTCTCCCAGCTGGTGGCAAACGGGCCAAGAAAGGGCTGGAAGGGGCCCTGCAGCCTCCTGGAAGCTGATATTACTCGGCGGAGTCTGCAGACGCCTCCTTCCCAAGGCAGCACCGTGCAGCTTGCCGCAAGTCGCAGGAAAATCCTGGGGTCTCCATCACCGGAGCCGCAGCTCGCGCAGGGCACGCACCGGGGCACCTCCAGACCGAGCAGCATTCATTTAATCCTTTCCCTTGGGGATGCCTGCAGGAGTTTTTCCCCCCCGTAGGAAAACCCAGAGCCCGCCCAGCCCCGTGGCTGCAGCAGGAGGTTGAAGCTTCCCCCCTTTATTCACCCCCGGACCCCGATGGTGCCCCGCTCGGCTCTGCCTCCCGGCCCCTAAATGCACTAAGCAGCTTTAAGGCTAAAGAGGATTTCCCTCCGTTTTCGAGACCCGTTCACAATTATCTCTGCGCAGGAAGAAACCAGAAGGGCTCTCAAGGTCTCCGCTGGGTTTTCCAGCCTTATCAGCCTCCTGGAGGACCTGCAGCACAATGCGGGTGCAGCAGCAAAACCCCAAACCAGGAGGCTGGGGGGGGGCTTTGGGGCTCCTCACCTCCACCTCCCGGCATCTGTGACCTGCTTTCTGCACGCCCCCAGCCCCAAAAAGGAAGGTCAGTGGCAGCTCGGCACCCCACTAGGGGCTCACCCCCCAAAAAAACCCAGCTGTGCACCCCAAAACGTGCAGGCAGCTGAAAAAAGGAGCTCGAAGCTGCCCTCCACAGGGCCAGCGGGGATGTGCTGGGTTCGGGGCTTTGCAGAAAGCTGCTGACAGCCAGGGTGGCATTTCTGGGAAGGCAGCGCTGCTCTGCGCCGTGGCGAGGGCTGAGCCCCGTTTCCTGCATTGATTATTTATTATTCATTAGTTACGAATGCACAAAACCGATGCTGACGCCGCGATCCCAAAGCGTTTGCAGGGGGCAAAAAGCGAGGCTGAGGCAAAAAGCCCAATTCTCCCGGCCTTCCCCTGCGAGGAATTTCCTTCCCTTGCACGCGGGGCACTCGTTTCCTGCTGCTTTTTCCAGGAAAGGTCCCAAAACAGGTGAAAGTTGCCATGCTGACAAGACAATTGGCATTAAATCCCACCCCAGCTCCCCGATCAGCTTTTATTTCTGCTCCGAGGGAATCGCCTCTTTTAAAGCACTCCAATATCAGCTGTTGCAAAGAAAAGTCGGTTTTCAATAAAAGGATGCTCGGCCTTTTGCACCCCGAACACCACCGCAACGGGTTGCCCTCTTCAGCAAATCCAGCCAGGGTTTTTGTTCCATAACTGGGTGCGTTTGCGTGCTTCTGACCCGCTAAATAAAAATACCTCCCAGACCAAATATGTTGAAGAATTGGCAAGATTGGGTCCTTCTGACCACATTTTTAACCCCTTCTCAGATAAATATGGGAACGCACCGGCCAAGCTCTCACCAACTGGAGAGGAAAAGCCTGCAATGCCTGAACCGGGAGGTATTTTCTCCCCTCCCAGCAGAGATTCCCGTGGTTTTGCTCAGATGCTCGGCTGCCAAAGTGTCTGGGGCTATTTGTGCCTCGAAGCCGAGGGAATCAACACACAAATACTTGGAGCAGCTCCGCTGCTGCAGCCTGGCAAGGAACTCGGTGGCTCCACTGCTGGACATCAACACCTCCCGTGGCCTTAAAATACAGAATTTTTTATTTTTTAAAGTAGCAAAGAAGTTTTCCAGATGTGCAGACAGTTTATATCCACCGGTGTGTTTGTGCCTTGCAATTAAAGAATTACGCTGTCACTTACCAGGTCACCGTCTGCTTGTGCATCTACCTTTCCCCAGTGGATTTGCAAAGCTGCCTTTGTGCCAATTAACCCAAACGGGGCATTTTTGCAGCCTTTGCTGCAAGGCCCAAGCAGCTCTCGCTGGGGAGGAGCTCGCTGGGCATCAGCTGCTGAAGGCATCCAAATTTTAAGCAGGGCCAGCAATTTGGCAAAGTTTTCCTTGAGCTCTCTCAGGCTGGCTTTAGTCTTGTGGGACCGGGCTAAAAGGCAGCAAGGGATGCATGGTTGGGTTCAGCTTCCCAGGGGATTCCTGCAGAAGTTTAACGCCCAAAGGCTCTCCTGGGCAGCTGCAATTTGCCTCTCCTGCTGTTACAGCACGTGCAGAGGAGGCACCAGAGCAGCTCAACAGCAGCGCAGCCCCCACACCCCGCCTCCCTTTGCAACCACCAGCAGAGGGTATAACCCCAGCGTGCAAACCGCTGTGCAACCGGGCGTGCAAAACCCTCTGCACAACCCCCCGTGCAAGGTCCTAGGTGCAAAAGACCCCCCCGTGCAATTCACCAAGCGTGCAAAAACGCCACCTGCGGCCCTCCACCGTGCAACGCCCAGCGTGCAAAACCGCCTGCAGCCCCTTATGCAACCGGGCATGCAACACCCTGCGTGCAACCCTCATGCACCAGAGCACGTGCAAGCGCCCACCTGCAAGCCCCGTGTGCAACCAGCCCTGCAAACCCCAGCCCATAGCCCCCTTGTGCAACCGTCCACGCAACCCCTCAGCTGCAAAAACACTCGTGCAACCCCCCCGAACACCCTCGTGCCCGATGCAACGGGCCACGCAGCCCCCCGTTTGCAACCTCCCACGCGTGCAACGCTCCCCCGTGGGCAAACAAACCTTGCGACCCCCCCCCCACGTGCAACGCTCACTGCGTGCAAATGGGGGAACGAACAGCCACGTGCACGAGGCGGCTTGCAGCGCAGCCCCTCGGTAGGCCGCTCCTCCACGGAACACGCGTGCAAAACGTGCAAAACCCCCCCCCCCAAAACGCCACGATCACGCGCGCAAAGCCCCGCGTGCAACCTCCCCGCGCGTGCAACCCCCGCGGCGCGCGCTCCGTTCCCGCGCGCGCGCTCCGCCCGCCGCCGCCCCGCCCCCTTTAAAGCGCCGCGCCGCCAGACGGACAGCTCCCCCAGCCAATCGCGAGCCGCTCCCCCGCGGCGGCGGCGGGGGGCCAATGAGAGAGGCGGGAGCCCCTCGGAAGCCCCGCCCCTGGGCGGGGGCGCCGTGCGCCATGTCATGGAGGCTCAGTGTGCGAGCGGCCATTGAAGGGCTCGGAGCTGCGCGCGGAGCGGGCCGGCGGCGGCGGCTGCCCGCGGCCTTCCCCTGCCCACACGCGGCTCCCTCGTGAGGCGGAGGCCGCAGCAGCAGCGCCGGGGCCACCCTTTCCCTCCTTCCCTCACCGCCGCGGGGCCGCCAGGAGGAGAAGAAGGAGGAGGAGGCCGAGGAAGAGGAGGAGGGCGATGGAGATGAAGAAGCGAATCAACCTGGAGTTGAGGAACCAGGCGCCGGAGGAGGTGAGCGGCCGGACAAGGGGATTGGGGGGGGCGGGGGGCGGCCGCGCTGCCTTCCCCGGAGGAGGCACCAGGCCGGGAGGGGCCCGGCCTCGCTCCCCCCCCCCCCCTCGGCGCTGCCGAATCTGGGTCAGCCGTGGCGCAGGAGCCGGCCCCGGGTTGTGGGGGGGGGGTTTGGGGGGCTCCCCCCCGCCTGGACCCCGCTTCTCGCCCCCCGAAGTTTGCTGAGGGGATTTTGGTGGGGGGGGGTCGGGGCTCGCGGCCGCCTCCCCAACTTTCCCCCAGTTGGTGCCCCGGGGGGGGGTTATTTCTTTATTAAGGCTGTTTATTTATTTATTATTTTTGTTTTAAATGTTCCTCCCCCCCCCCCCCCTCATTCGGGCTGAACTTGCGTGTGCGCGGCTGGCGTAAACAGGGCACAGCCGCACCGAGTCCATCTTAAATGACATCCTTCCCCCCCCCTTGTTATTCCTATTAATGTATAATTTTTGAATTTTTATTCTCCCCCCCCCCGCTGTTCTGTGGGTTTCCTGCCCTCCCTGGTAGCTCCCGGCCACCTCCTGCGACCCCCGGGCTCGTTTTGGGGGATGTTTTCCGGGGGAGTTTTTTTTTTGGGGGGGGATTTTTTTTTGGGGTACTATTTTTAGGGTGAGGGGGTCCCAGCTGCGAGCCCCCATCCTTTGAGCCCCCTCCGGCTCCGCAGCGAGTTGCTGAAAGTCCCGAGCGGCGTCGCCGTGCTCTGCGCCCTCCCTCCAACTTCCCATTTCTAAGGAAGCGTCTTTAAAAATAATAATAAAAACACGAATTTAAAAGCCTCAACGTTTGGGCCGAAGCCCTGGGCTGCTGCTCGGCTTCCCCGGCTGCTTTTTTTTTTTTTTGGGGCTGTGGGCCTGGGGGATGCCCCTGCGTGGAGGGCGGCGAGGACGCTGCGGAGCGGTGCAACGCGCTCGCCCCAGGAGTAAAGTCCAGAGCTGCAGGGAGAGCCCGACCAAACCTTGGGGGGGGGAAAAAATCCACAAAAGTGCCTGCGAGCCTTGCTCAGGCTCGCCAGCACGTGCCTCGGTGGGTTTCCTGGGGGCAGATATCGCTAAAGGCCTGGGTTTGCACCGCCGGAGGCATCGGGGGGCTCCCTCTGCCCTGCTGGAGGTTTTGGGATGGGTGCACCCAAGGGTTTTGGGGTGCTGGTTCCAGAGGAAACCCAACATTGGTGCTGGGATCCGGGGTGCTGGGACTCCACGTGAAGTTGACAAATGCTCCTGCAGCACGAGGAGGCAGCCTGCAGGTTGCTGGAGTTGAAAGCGTGCAGGAGGAGGGGACGGTGGCCTTATTAATGTCCTTCCTAACGAGGGGTGTGCTCCACAAAGGCTGAGATGATTTTAAATTAATTAGCTGCTCCTCGTTCCTTCTTCTCGAAGCGTGCGACCTGCATTGATTATCTGGTTGTTTTAGCGGCATCGGCACGAGGAAGTTATTTAATTGGGCTTAATTAACCTGCGGAGCTCGCTGCTAAAATAATCCGGAGCCAGGAGGTTTTGGATCCCGAATGAAACCGAATGCCTTTAACGATCCAAATCGCACAAATAAACGTGTGGAATTGGGGAGCGAGCCGGTGGGCTGCTCGGGTGTGAAAGCAGCGACAGCTCCTGCCCCAATCGAGGGCAGGAACCGGGTGGTGGTGGCATTTTTGCCACTTTCCATGCCAGCAGCTGAAGCCCAGGTGCTCAAACCCCGAGGCTGCTCCTCCCCTGCTGGTTTCTGGGGGCCGAGCTGGGGCTCTCGGGTCGCGGTTTGGGCGCGATGCGCGGCTCAGCGACGCTCCTTCAGCTGCCGAGTGACTCGCTATCCTGTTTGAAGGTGACGGAGTTGGTGCTCGATAACTGCCGGTCCAGCAACGGGGAAATCGAAGGCCTGAATGACTCGTTCAAAGAACTTGAGTTTCTCAGCATGGCCAACGTCCAGCTGACGTCGCTGGCCAAGCTTCCCACGTTGAGCAAGCTCCGAAAGGTAGGTGGTGGCCCTCACCTGCTGAGTGAGGTAGGAAAAGCCCTGGGCTGCTCCTCGTGGGGCTCGTGTATGGCCCAGGCTGCTTTAGGAGGGTTCAATTACAGTTTTTCTAGCTAATTATGGCCAAATTGGGCTTGGTCAACGCCTCCTAGAGTGGTCAACACTCATCTGGGAAAGGGGTGGTCGCGTCCCTGGGTGCTGAGGGAGTGCTGCGAGTCCCAGTGCTTTGTGTTCTGCCAGCCAAAAACTTGAGATTTCACAGGTTTGGGTATCTCAGGAGTACTTCTGTAATTATCAGCGGAAACTTAAAGACATTTTCGGAAGCCAGCCCTTTAATCACTTCGCTTTCCCTGTGCGCTAGCTGGAGCTGAGCGACAACATCATTTCAGGAGGCCTGGAGGTCCTTGCGGAAAGGTGTCCGAATCTCACATATCTAAATCTAAGTGGCAACAAAATCAAAGATCTCGGCACTGTGGAAGCTCTTGTAAGTATGAAGCGAGAGGGGGCAAACTGAGGATTTAAAAGTAATAAATGCTATTTTTTAATCGATAAATGGCTGCAGTAGAGTGGTAGAAACAGCTGCAAGGGCTGCATGTGAGGCACCTTTTTAAGTAGGAGAAATGAAACAGAAAACAGGGGGTAATGAAGTTTCCTTTCTTACCTGTCTGATGTTCTCTCCGTATTTTTCCCTTGCTGTCTCAGCTGAGAGGACGCTGGTATTTTAGGTTTGTCAGTATTCCAGCCAGTCCTGACTTGATTAACTCAATGTCATGCTTTTTAGAGACAGTCCTTGTAAACGTAGCGCTGTGAAATTCCTCCTCTGCTAGTAATGGGATGTACCGAGCAAGAGATTTTTGAGCTTCTGTTTTGTCTTTGATAGAAGAGTATCCAAGTTACGCGTTGCTAATCCTCTTGTGTTCGTTTGGGAAGATATGGCAGTTGCTTATTAGACAAAATATAAGCTTTCATTAAACTGTGAAGTGATTAGGATGTGTGTCTGAGGCGGCTGGCTAGGAGCGTACCTGAACAGCGCGAGTAGTAGGTTACTGAAACGTGGGAGGGAGCTGCCGACGTCTGTCACTCCCCGATCTGTGCGCCCATTTTGGCAGCGTTCTGGTTTTTATTAGGATTTTGGTACAGCCTGCATACTTGTAAAACTTCTCCGAGGTTCTCTGCCTGCTTTCGCAGTGCTCTGACCTAGCGGTTAGGAGAGCAAGTAGCGTGGTTCCAGCGCTTTACAGAAGAAACGCTTTTATTTTGATCTTTGCTGCTTGCCAAGCCGTGCAGGTGGCTCGTTCTGTGTGTGTGTGAAGTCGGGAAGGTGAGAAGAATCACGATCGGTTGTCTAATTGTTCCTGCTCGGGAAGCAAATTTGGTAGTGTCATTATAAATCCTACCAAGTGCCTCTTGCTTGCTCCTCGCAAGATGCCTGTAATTAAATTACTCAAACTGTTTACTGAAAGGCTGCTGGAGCTAAGTTTTTGCCCATGGCTGCATGAACAAAAGCAGGCTATGGAAAAAACAAACAAAAAAACAACCAACCAACAAAAAAACAACCCCAAATATGTGCTGCACAGTGTGTACGTGGTGGTCTGGTGCTCCATGGATGTGTTGGGCACGCTGTGGAGTTGAATTCCTCATGAGAATGCTTTTGCAGATCTGGCTACTTCAACCAATATGTTGAACTGAAGTTTGTATCAAATGGGGAGCAAAATACTGAATAGGAAGGGATGGGGATAAAATAAATCCTGTACCTGGCTGTGGGTAACTGCATTTGGGGTACGGCAGCACTAATAACTTGAGGCACTATGTGGTTGTATCAAGAAAAGGAGGGGAAAAAAAACCTTTTCATTTATTTTCAGCAAAACCTTAAAAACTTGAAGAGCCTTGACCTGTTCAGCTGTGAGATTACAAACCTTGAGGATTACAGAGACAGCATTTTTGATCTGCTTCAGCAAATCACGTACCTAGACGGATTTGATCAGGAAGATAATGAGGCGCCGGACTCAGAAGATGAAGATGATGAGGGTAACTTCATGAAATCAACTGTGGATAGAAATAGCTTACTGTAATAAAGACGTAAATCTGGCACGGGGTATCGGGACTTTGGGAATGCTTGAGCATCATCCTGTGCTCTTCTTCTTGAGGCATGCTTCTGGAATGTGTTTGGTGTTAACCCACTTAAGGGAAGGAAAACTGATGTCAAAGGTTTGAGTGCTCTTTCGGGAGCCTCTTGAGTGTAAGGAAACATGAGTAAAGATATTGTTGCAAAGATAGAAACATTCTCAAAATACATTATTGCCAGTAGTAACTCGCTTTAGCGCTACTGTTACAAAACCAAGGGACAAACACGTTATTTTGTATGAAAAACTTGGTTTTACTTTTTTCCCCCAAAAGAAGTGTAAGATGAAGGCGATGGTTTCAGTCCCATCCCACAGTAGAGGTTTCTGTATGAAAACCCTAGGATTCCTTTTGATCTGACCTCAGTCCTAATCACTGATGAGGCTATTCCTGTGTTTTTCCCCGTTGTTCGATTCCAAGTGAAACCCTTAGGTACAGGTCTGTCAGCGCCTGGCTGCGAGTCCTGCCTTGATGGGATCGCAGGGATGGGGCACGCGTGCTCCTCTGTGAACGTCCTTGGCTCAGCAGATGACTGACACAGTCGAAGCTGTACGGAGAAAATAGCTTAAACGTGTCTAAATGCTGCTAGCAAATAGGACAGGGCTGCTGTTACGGTGCAGTGTCACACGCACATCCAGATACACAGAGGAAAAACTAGCCAGATTTGGGTCGTACCTGTTTACGACGGGTTTCTCAGTGTTTTCTCCTGCCCTTAAGTCGTTAGCCAGTAGCTGCTGCTGCCAAGTAGTAGTCACCCATCAAAGTTTGGAAGTCTGCGCTTAAAACAGCCTGGTGAAAGCCAAGTGTCTGTACCTGGAATGTGAAAATAAACCCAGTAGTGGAAAATTGATTAATAGGCTCTTAACTGGAAACTGAATTGAAGTGTTCAGTCACCTTGTCACTTCTTCTAATTCACATCGCTGCAACTGTGAATGTGATTGTGCTCCAGACAGAAAAGAAATGAGAGATCAGCTCTTTGCAACCGTAGGTGCTTCATAGTTACTAGGGAGTGATTAAAAACCAGATAAAGGTAATATGTTGTGCTGGTTTTGCCTTTAAATATTTGTAGGGTTTGATTCTACAGACAAGCTTCTCTTCCATCGACTAAATTTCTGCTCCCTTGCAGGAGTTTGCATACGCAGCTGCTTCAGGCATCGAGAATGTTGCCTGAAGCTCGTGATGTAAAAAAGTTGGTAGCCTTTCTTCAAGGGCGAAAAAAATTACCAAGATTAACTTTATTTAAATCATACTCGTTTCCCACATTACCTACATTAAAAAAAAAAAAAATAACCTTGTGGAAAAAAAAAGTTACAACTAGCTTGGCCTGGCATATATTAACTTGCATAAAGAGGAGTTAATGAAATTTAATTTTTAGCATATATCTATATATATGAGCGTGTATTTCATTTCAGAAGGAGATGAAGACGACAATGATGAAGATGAGGATGAAGCTGGTCCTCCAGGAGAGTATGAAGAGGAAGATGATGAAGATGATGGAGGTTCAGATTTGGGGGAAGGCGAGGAGGAGGAGGAGGAAGTTGGTCTTTCCTACCTGATGAAAGAGGAGATTCAGGTAAAGTTAGTCGACTCTTCCAAATGCAAGAAATGAAGAGAAACTGCATACAGACTTCTGTGTTAATTTAAACGTGCAGGCGCTGAGTGTGGTGTAGATGCAGGGAGATATTTTAGGGAGAATGTTGCTGAAATAGGAGGCGTTGGCTTGGACGTGAGCTGTGGCTGTCAGGTACGAAGGTGCTTCTGGCTGACTTCCCAAACGTGCCTCGCTTCTATCCACCCCTTAGGGCTGCAGGATGCCAGAGAGTCTTTATTCTCTGTAAACTAAAGCATCGTCTTTCTCTAATGTTTTGGAACTATGCGCTACCACCAATTAAACTGTCAAAATTGCAATATAAAGTAGAATAAATTAACTTATTTTGGAAAACCGAAGCTATGTTAGTCTGGTAAAAGAAGAGAATGCAGCAACAACATGGAATCATGCAGAAAGGTTGAGGTTGGATCACATCACCAATACTTCAAGTAAGATGAAATGAAGGAAAAGTCATTATTTTTTTCTGTAATAAATACTGTTTTGTTTTTTTTTCCTATGTACTCGTTTGAAAATTTTCCTAGTGGTAGCATTGAAAAGCTGTGAAAAATATCACTTAAAAGATCCTAAGGGATACTGTGCTTCAAAGTAAATGGAGGAATATTAAGCTAGCGTAAGAAAACAAACATGCTTAATAAGAAAACAAACAGCCTAGGTTATGGATGGGTTCTTGTAGAAGTAAGCTGGTCCTGTAGAAATGGTTGCTTCACAGAAGCAAAACGCAGGAGCCCCGATTCAGTCCTCTTGATGGTTCCAAGGGTTTCAGTTGGAGAATGCATCCGGCATGGATTTGGCTTGCAAGTCTCCAATTTCAGATCAAAAACCGGGCATCACTTCCTTTTCTCTTACTTTTGATAACAGTTTACATCACAGCAGCTGCGTTTGCAGCGGATGCGCAGAAAATCTCAATGCTAACTTTTCTTTGGTGTTCCTTGTTTGGCTCTTTTAATGATTTGCTGTCTCCTGTAGTGTTAGGAGGCTGTAACGCAATTCGTGGAGCTAAAACTAAGTCTGTTTTGAAGCTGAGCCCTTGGGATGTTCTTGTGAACGATGTGTGATAAAGGAATACTGGGAATTATTTACATGGCCTATAACGTATGTGGTTGGTGGCTAGGAATAATCACGGGGAGCTGTGAAGGTGTTAGAAGTCCTACAGCTCTCAACTCCTCTGATGATGGTGCAACAAAACCAGATGCTGAGTTTGAATTTTGTATTTATTTAGAGAAGAAACTGGTGGCGGTCAAGGGGCTGTGTGAAGAGCTGAAAGAAAAGAGTTGTCCCCAGACCAGAACTAGAAAGAGTTCCAGTCTGCCATTTTGGAAAGCAAAATCCTGTCCCGTTCTAATTGCAGTGAATTACTCCAGAGTGGTTTGTAATTCCTGTGTTCTCAGGGCAAGTGTCAGATGGGCCCTTTAATGTTTTTACATTTTGACTTGTTCCATTACCCTGTGTATAAAATTTGATGGAGCCAGATGCATATGAAAATGAGACATAAATTTGTCTTCGAGGCTTGACGTTGTGCCAGTAGAACAAAGATCTTGCACCACTGTTCAATGCTGGGGGCTTCTGCTGGTCAATTGTTTTTCTTCAGCAATGAGCTTAAAAAATAATAATAATAAAAATACAACCCGCCCCACCTACTTACTTCATTTGGCCTAGAAACCATGATTTTTTGAAGATATTCACTGTTCTACTGTTTTTTGAATTTCTGCTCAGGATCAGCATTTCAGCCAAACTCATGTACACTGCAATTTTAAAAGTATTTCACCATTTTCTTAAAGGATGAAGATGATGATGACGACTATGTTGAAGAAGGAGGTGATGAGGAGGAAGAAGGTAAGTCCTCTAGTAACTTGCGAGTGTCACATCCGTTCAAAATACATTAAAATATCTTGTTTAACACAACGGAGGCTTCCCTGGTGTAGCCCTAGCAGCAGCAGTAGCTGGATCTAGTCTTTTTATCCGTGGTTGTAACTTCTTGATTTCACTGCGTTCAGTCCCTGTGTCAGACGTGAAATAGTTGAAAGCTTGCAAAAAAAAAAAAAAAAAAAAGCCAATGTGTGGCATCCTGCTTTAAGAAGATATCATGTAGAAAGCTGATGTTGAAAAAGCGGCGTTCTTGTGGGCTGGTGCAGTTCCTTTGCTACTTTTCAGATGTTCTGTTTGCAAGAAGTGGGTTACCTGAGTCCTTTTTTTCATACAATAACTAATTTTATCATTTAATACTTAAAAAGGAGCTGTGAGAAAATAAACAGGACAAACACGTTACTCGCTCTGTGTTTCCACGTGGTTTGAGGTTTGGAAGCCTTTCAGGGTCAGGCCCAGCCTTACGTTTGAAGCTCCTAGTCTGCTCTGGCGGACTGGAGCAGGAATTGCTCTTATTGCAGAAGGTTTAATCTCAAATCTTGCTCAGATACCAGGGTATTCTGCGGAGTGGGCGGCAGGAGGGGTTACCCTCCTGTGTGCATCTGTGTTACCAGTGCTGAGGTTGGCACTGGGTAGGACTGCTGTGCTATTACTGCTTGCTGAAGTCCTTTCAAAACTAGAAGTATCAAGCTTCATCTTAAAATCAGCTGGCTTTTCCCTTTTTTTTTTTTTTTTGTCCTAGAAGACTGTTCCAGAACTGCACTTTTTTAATGGTTAGCATCTATGTTCTAATCTCCAAGCTCTCCATAGCTGCGGAGTTGTGCGTTGCCTTGTAGTCCTGAAGCCCTCTTCCGTGGCTGTGTAAAATGCAGATGAATCCTGGGATTTTTAAAGTTTCTCGCTAGACGAGTCCCCACCTGATTTGTATGCTCGGCTTAATGGAGCAGTTTGGGGAGATGCATCTTGTGCCTAAAAAACTGAAATACTGCAGCAGCGATGCGAAGTTCCTCACTTTGTACAAATGCAGCGTTCAGATCTATTAAGACAACAAAGTAGGCGCTCAGGATGGCTAATTAGCCAGGAAATGACTGCTGGAAAATAAATCTATTAGATTTGACGAAATTGCATTTCATGATTTCACCACAAGAGCGCACAGTCCACTGACTGAATTAGGCATATTTCTAAGAATAAGCTGAAAGATTTTTATGCAAGATGCTCGGAGCACTTGATCAACTGTGAGAGAACAGAGCGGTTTCCATTTGGTAGCGACAGGAGCTGATGGGTTTTGGGTGAAGTTTATGCACCTTTGAAAACTGAAAGTCAGGGAAATGTTAAAAAATAAAATAAAATGGAATTTTTTTTTGTTAAATAAATGTTAACAAACATCTACCAATATGAAGTGTATTTATAATTCCTTATGGAACATCACGTGCTTAGCTTGTATTTAGTTGAATATGGCCTGCATGAATTATTCAGGGTAATGTAAACTGATCTTTTTTGAGAGCCATAAGCAACTCAGGGATGTTGCAGTGGTGAATGCATTAACTGCAAACAGCAATCCGTTTCCATTGCCTTTTTCTAAATGCTTTAACGTTGTTTGTGATGTCTGAAGAGAATCTAATGAGATCTATGCCATACCTCTTTTCCTTAGCAGAGGGTATTCGAGGGGAGAAGAGGAAACGAGACCCTGAAGATGAAGGCGAGGAAGAGGATGATTAATTTGTTATAGACACGAGTAGGACCAGACTCTTAAGTTACAGAATACGCAATAGTGATTATGCAGATCTGTATGTCTCCATGTACCATAGATGTCCCTACAGAAGATATGTTAACTTTTTATAGGAGAAGTGTGGTTTTACTATTCTTGCCCTTTTTATCATTCCAAATAAGATACAATAAATAGCCTGGTAGTGAGCCTATATGTAGAAAACAACTTTCAGCCCTATAGTCACTGAAGCCATTGTCAGGTTTTCCCCCTAGAGTTTTTGTTTGGAGCTCTTTAATTTTATACAAGCTTGCTGTGTTGGTTATCATTTCCCCAGAGTTAAAACACCCATCTCCCATGGATTTAATATCATGTATTTCCTTCAAGGTTTTAAAGTTTTTATACTTAAAAAGCTGAACTCAGAAATGCTACCTGGCAAGTTCGGGTCTGTTTCTAACGAGGAGTTGACTAGAGTCTGAGTTCGCCAGGGATTCTATTGGAAACCAACAACTAGATTACAACTGATTTCAGCTTTTTAAAAGGTGACTCCTGTAACTTTTAAGTCTTCTACCCTGTTTTGCATGTTAGCATTGCAAAGCCTAAGTGGGTTTCAGAAGATCTTTTTTTTTCCTGCTTGTTCAGAAGTTCAGTGTTTGCCAGGGATACCTTCAAGAATGTATCTTGGCAGACGGAGAGGGTTGTAATCCTTAAACTTTTCTCCAAAATACATGGTCGCTGCAGATATTAACAGAAACAAATAATCCATAGCTTGAAACCATTTTTGCAGAAAGCATTGGTTAAACTTTCACTCACTTAGCTCGTGCATTGTCACTTCAGGAATTCTGCAACAATCCTTGTGCTTGGCTATAAAATATATGCATTTCTAATGCAGAAGTTAACGGGTAACTCCTTCAAGCACACTTTTCCAACAACCCCCCCTACCCTTTTCTAGAATCATTGAAGGGGGAAAGGTGCACATAAGTTAGTCTTTCTTTGCAGGTCACCTTTAAAATTTTTTAATCTGGTTGTAGCCAAAACATTCGAGTCCA
Source organism: Anas acuta (assembly GCF_963932015.1). NCBI lineage: Eukaryota > Metazoa > Chordata > Aves > Anseriformes > Anatidae > Anas > Anas acuta. The sequence goes on along the minus strand of NC_089006.1, from coordinate 1,382,625 downwards.
TGTATAATACTAATTAATAGATTTTTTTTTTATATATATATGTAGAACGGCTGCAGAAACTTGTTCCATTGCAAGTTGGTGGCAAGTGCAGGAGACATGCAGACAAGCTCTTTTCTGGCAGCCTGGTTGTGACCAACAGGTCGTAATAATTCTGCCCCAAGGGATTCATGTTTTCTATTTGAGCCACTGCAAAACAATTTCAAACATACAGCATTCCTCTTTCAGTCGTGATTTGGATTTAAAGCAGTAGTCTTGATATAAAACTAATTTACATTGTTTCACGTAGGTACTGAACCAAATATCACACACAGCTTTATTCAAGAGACTTATTTTTATATCTGTCTTGGCTGACAATAGCTGTCATTAAACTGGGGAAGACACCAAGGGTGGGGAAGAGGGAGATTTCCTGGACCTAAGTAAGAGTCAGTCACCCATAGATCGGTTACTTGTGAATATTTAATAAGGTATTTCACACACTAGCAGACTTTAAATGTGACTTCCAGCTCTTAAATCGAGTTTAGATACTGCAGGGTTGAAGTTCTGCGAAGCCCAATTTCTTGTGTGTGTGTTTTTTTCCCCCCAAATAGAGCCTTAAATCATAGTTTCTCATGTAGCTGTAAAGCATAGCCAGCCATTAAAGGCATCTGAATGAAATGAGTCAGGCAGATGGCAATATGCTTGGGAATAAACTGACTAAATGAGTTTTGCATTTTTTTAATGAATATCTGTAAAGACACTAGAGAAGTAGTGGTAAAACTACATTTGCAACCACAATCTAAGTTCCTGTGTTTGTGTATGAATACTGAATGAATAGAAACCTTAGGTAAGTGCACATCCTATCTTGTCATGGAGGCTCTGTGTTCAAGGCAGTTGCTTTGTGTTCAGCTTTGAGATAGAGAAGTGTTTTCCCATCCTTTTTGCTATATTTTTTTAGCCTCAGCGAATGATTGAAAACTTATTTATGAGCGTGTACTTTTAAAGGACTTCGTTATCAGGGTTTTCCTTAACTATCTCTTACTGATGCATATAGAATTAGTTTTAAATGGAAACATTTACTATTTTGATGAATTAAAATGATTTCAGAACTGGTCTTGTTTCAGTAAACAAGCCCGATTTTAACGTTGAATGAGCTAATGTGACAAAACAAAATGAACTTAGAAGGGGTTAGCAGACTTTCCCTAAGATATGCAAACTTACCGCTTCCTAAAGCCAACTTGCAGTGTAGTGCGTCGGCTGCTACATCTCAGAAACTGAGCCTCACACAAAACTTACTTCCTAAGTAATTTTGTCTTTTCCTCAGCGTTACCATCTAAGTATAGTTTCATATTTGTCAGCTTGGCATGCAATTAAACAGCATAGCATTTTTTAAGAATAAATAATACAGAGCCTCCAGATAACTTTTGAAACTTTTTTGCTTGGTGGGTGGTCTTTTCATGCAAATATGTAAGGGTGGGTTTTATATTTTGTAGAGGTTTTGTCCTATTTTAATGCTCTTTGTATGGCAGTATGTATATAGTGTGTTTTGGTTCCTTATCAAACTCTTTCCTTAAACTTTGGAGTAACAGATTTTGTGCAACTGTGTTTTGAATAAAGCCATGACAGTGTTAAATTAAAGAAAACAACCCTGCAGCACTCTTCTGATAACTTTTAGTTGTAACAAAACATGTTTCCTCCCCACGTGTGCTGTAAATTTTAAATTAAAAAGTTTTCAAACTGAATTATTTCAAATAAATTGAGACTATTGTATTGGATTACTTCTTTTAGTATGTACAGCTGTGAAGAGGAGAATACCGTCCGTCTTCAGGAACGGAGTAAGAGGTAATCATTCATTCCTGTTGTCTTTTTAGTTGCTGAAAATCCTCCAGAACCGTGTGTCGTGGGGTTAGAGGTGGTACTTAATGGTATTGGAGGTCTTGGTAACGTTGCCGCGGTTGAGGAAGGACGCAATGTACAACCCATGGTGATGTTTGCATGGCTCACTTAGTGTTTCCAGATGAGTTTAGTACAGAAATGAGTGTTGGAGCTGACAGGGCTTTTGCATACTCTGTAAATCCGTACTATTTCAGTGTAGTTTAGTTATACAAGTCTGGCGAGTCTTAAGAAACAAAACTGAAAATCTAGAGACTGCATTTTGCTCTTCAGAAATGGTGACTTGATGTGTCTGGCAGCCCAAGCCGCAAGCTTAACGCTGTTCCCTCAAAGTAGCTGCCTTGGTGTGTATAAATTACTTCTCATTCGAGAACAATGTTTTTAAAAAAAAAATAAGGGGGGGAAGAGCTGCTTCTCCTATACAGCTAGACATAGCATTGTTTTTATTTTGGGATTAGTCCAGCATTCTTGGCAAAAATCCCCTGGACACACTTGAGAAAGCTAGTAACTAAACAGGCTTTTCTTCTACCAGATGAGTGATTAGCCAAGAAATGGGTGGTTTTCTGTGTGTGTTTTTTTTTTTTTTTTTAAAGGAGGGTGGGAAGGGTAAGCAGTTGCCTTTCCATCAGCGCTTGCTCCCTACGGAGCAATTTGCCCACTGGAGCAAGGGCAAACGGGCAAAGCGAAGCCTTAGGATTGTTTTTAACAGTGGAAGTTAGCCTACTTTGGGGGGATACGGGTGATTTTATGCAAACTAAACCCGAGTTACATCATTCTGGCACACGCACGACAACGGAGCTTGAGAGGAAAGTTGGTGCTGTGTAGGCATGCCTTCAAAATAGGCAAAAACTCGAGGCGAGGGGCGGGTGTGGGCTCGCTTTGGTGGAGGCGAGCGGCTTGCCGTGACCTGCACCAAACCACCTTCCTCCCTGCCTCGGCTCCCAAATGCGGGACGGCCCCTGCGGCCACCTCCCTGAGGGGAAGCCAAGGGGCTGTTGCTGAGGGCTGGCAGCGCCCCAGCCCGCACCCAGCTCCGGCAGAGCCCCAGGGGGCCCTGCTGTCCTCCATTTTGTCGCAGTGAAGGCGAGTCCTGCTGGAGGCCGGCTGGGCGGCTTCCTCATCTTTTGTTGCCCCTTTTATCGCTTTTCCAGCCCCCTTACACCACCCCTGTGGGCTCTTATCTCTTTATTTCCACTATTATCGCTTCCCTCCGGGGCAGGGACGCTGTAAGCGGCTTCCCCCTCACGAGCTCCCCCCTCCCCCCCACCCAAGGACTCTCCCTCAGCCCCGCCTGAGGCCGCGCGGGGCCCCCCGAGAGCGGGAAACCGCCAGCCACGGGGTTCCCCGGCTCCGGGCAGCAGGGGCCGAGCCGCGCGTCCCTGCCGCTGATTGGCTGAGATTTGCCGCAGTTCCGCCCCTCCGTGCGAGCCCGCCCAGTCCTGGGGCCGCTTTGAGGCGATGCCCCGCCCCCTCTCCCCGCCCACCCCCAACGGTCGCTCCGTAATGGCGACTGCCCGCGCCCCTGGCTTGTCCCTGCTGAGGGAGGCTGGGTCCCCGTCCCCTCACAGAGGCTTGTCCTGTCCGTCTGTCTGGTCACAAAGCAGAGGTGTTTTGGTGTGAAAAGCAAAATTTATTACCGAGTCCGACCCCCACCCCCCCCAGTTAAAAAGAAAAACAAGATTAAACACGAACACCAGAGTAGTTCCCAATGTTCTGCATGAGGGAGGATGAGTGTAGCTGGGCTTTGCTACCTCGAAGTAAAAAATAAATAATAAAATTAGCTAGCTATAGATAATTTTTTTTAAAAAAAGTATGTTTTCGTGTAGCTCATGCTCCAGGTGCATGTTATGTGCCTGTTCCCCACATTTGAGCTGGAAGCATGGTGGATGTGGGGTTACCTGATGGCTTCCCCAGTCGTCGCCGCCCTCCTCCTGTGGCTCTGCCTGATTTCATGTAGACCTCGCTGGTGTGGGGTCTGTGGCCTCTTAAACCATGCTCCTTCCCTTCACTGGACTGTTTGAGCCCTGGTTCAGGGCAGAGAGGCTGCTTGTTGGTGTGTGGTGGAACCAGGGGCTCACCTAAAACCATCCCCATACGCTTCTGGACTGGTAATTATCCTTCTTCTCCCCCAAGTGAAACTTAGCTCAAAAAGCCATATTGCTGCGAACACACCACCACAAGGGTCCTTCACCCCCCTAGCCTTCAGGGAGCGTGCTTTCAAGCTTCTTCGTGTGTATTGTGTGATAAAGGGGAAGTGGATGGACATAGATTCAGGAATGCAGGCTTGGAAAACAGTGAAAAATACCCTGAGTTGTATGACGGAGTAGTGTGAATTATCCAAAAGAACATTTTGCCCCATTCAACTGTAAACGAAATACTGCGTGTGTTGATTTTGGCAGCAATAGAGTTGCTGTGCACTAAAAATGTGCATACCAGTTTCACCAATCATAAACATTGCAGATGTCCGAACCAAAAGAATGAGATCAGTTTAGAAGTTATAAGAATATTTTTTTCCTCTTCTGCTTTCTGAGTCTTTCAGTTTTGCTTGGGTTTGCTGCCTGAGCTGTAAGTATGCGCTCACGCTCACCATTTGCTGTTCGCCGATCAGCAGCACTGGCAAGTGAGCAGCTGCCCATGGGTTGCAAAATGCACGGGATGGCAGCAAAAAAAGTCAGCGAGAGCAGCTGCTCGGAGCAGGATGGCAGCAAATTTGTTTCTGCAGGGCATAGCCTGCAGCAGGGAAAATTCTGGTGCTATTCCTCTTGGCAGATTTTTCACTGGAGTTATAGCTTATTCTTTTGGAGAATGCTTTTTTTTTTATACAAATTTTAATTTTAAAGTTTATTGCATGCTTCGGTTTCTGCTTTGAGTGTCTCATTTAAAAACAAACAAAAAGCCCCCCAAAACAATTGAGGAAACCCTTCGGTCATGCTTCAAATTTAACTGCCAAAACTGAGGGAGAATCCAAAAATAAATGTATGGCCACAACAACAAACCAAAAGAAAACCACATTGTACATAAAAGCTGGGAACTCGTTGCACTGAGGAAAAGCATTCTGTTCCAGAAAAAAAAATGACCACAGACTTCATGTTTGGTTTTGTGTTGGAAAAGAAGAGGTATTTTTCCTATATTAATGTTAAAATGGTGCGTTTGATGTGCACGTCCTGCAGTAAAGCTAATTCAAATAAAATAATTGTATCAATGAGTGCGGGGGAGCAAATGAGAGTTCCTCATCGCCTCCTAGTTGAAGATTAATAGTTTCTGTCCGTTAAAACAGTTGTGCAAATAATCTTATTTGAGGTTCCTGGAAGCGTCTTCGGGAACTGTGCACCCCGGGGTGGCTTTGCCCTGATGTGCTGAGCACGGCCGAGCGCTGGGTCTGCCCCATGGACGCTCACCGCATCCCTTTGTCATCCCCAGGGACCCCCAGGGTGGGAGGAAACACACGAGACAGGGGTGTAACACACATCATGCGTCCTGGGGGTTGCGAGAAAAGGGAAAATGAAAGAAAGAAAGAAAACGGGCCTGGGGTAGATGAAGCACTGCTTCGAACGGGCTGTTTACGTATTAAGATTCGTTTTTTTTTTGTTTTTTTTGTTTTTTTTTTTGATGATTTTCAGTGTGGTATTTAAGAATAAAATTCTGTTTTGCTATTCTTTCTCAGCTTGCTTGATATTTTTTGTTAGTTAGAACATGAGGAACATAGACCACAGGAAAACAAAATATTCATGTACTTTCTACACAAGTAGATTTATATAAAAATATAGAACTCTCCAAAACATAAAAAATATAAATCTCCAAATAATCTATCTCAAGATATTATTTGAGGGTGGAGGGTTTTTTTTTTTAAATAAATTCTCTTATCAGGTGTTTTTTTTTTTTTTTTTTTTTTTTTTTTTTTAATACTGACTTTGGCAGAAGACTTGCTGGCATCATGTTCCCAACCCCAGAGACCTCTTGGTCTCTTCTGGTGGAGGAGCATCCTTTGGGTGTTTTAGCTCAGGGACATTGGGAGCTTAAGGAAAACTGAAAATCTATTTTTTTTAAATTAATTTTTATTTTTTAAAATATATTTTATTTCCCCCAGGATGGAGGAGTCTGTTAGTTAGACCACTATCAGTTGACAAAGTTTGATTTCATTTGTTTATTGGCTTAAAGCTGTGTGGTAGCTGTGTGATAAACTTGGGTGACGGTGTGTTTCCTCTGATACGCTCCTGCAAGGGCCTCAGAGCAAAGCTTGAAGGAAAACCTAGTTGAAAACCTGGAAGATGCAATGAAAATGGGATAATTTTGCCACATCCTTCTCCCTTGGGAATCCATCTTTTGTGGTAGTACTGGGGACATGCAGAAATAATGTTTAATTAAGAGCCTAAGGCTGGGAGAGAGCTCCTGATGATAACGATGCTGATACTAGCACGTCTTTGTAGCAAGTGCCTTTCTCAATACCTTCTAGAACCGCATTTTTTTTTCCCTTAGCTTCATCACAGCGATGACTCATAATTGTTCTTCTGCCGAAAAGTACACTGTGGTATTTCTCCTCTGCTGCTGTTTGTTACTAATGAGCTCCCCTCTTACAGTAAAAACTTATTAATACCGAAATACATAAATTCGGAATGCATGAAGTACCGAATACATGCCTTTGATAATTTGTGGTTCTGAAAACTAATAATATTTTCTTCTCTCTGTTCTTTCATCACTGTCAGATGATCTCCTCAAAAAATAGGATCAGCCTTGAAAATTAAACTAATTCGCGTCTTTGTGCTGCCCTGTTTTGTACTAGAAGTCATAAAAGCAATGCCGTATTTAAAAATGCCACAAAAACAGCTAATCCTTTTGCTTTTAAGAAGAAAGAAAACCTTGTTAACATAAATGTATGTATACACACACAGTCTCATAGGTAGCATGATGAGCTATCAGTTCATTACAAAATATCTATGAAGACGGAAACGGGATTGAGCCAGTGAAAAACCATCCTGTATGTATTTTTAAATCAAATATATATATTTTTAATTACACATAAATTAAGATAATCTAAAAACATGAAGTTGAAAGAAATTCTCATTCTTCAAACTTGCAGGAAAAAACCTTATGCTTTACAAAGATACCTTCATCTCCATTCCAGCTGCTAGCAGAGAAGAAAAGGAATCTTAATGTCTAATTTCCAGGAAACTAAATCATTAGTTTAATAAGAATCGCTATTCTGCTGGCTAAGGTTGTTCATCCAAGTGAAATCAAGTTACACACCATTAAAATCAAGTATTTGAACTTTCCTACTGTTTAATGTACTTTTAGTATTACTGAAATACAGTTTTGTTTCCTGATTTTTACAGTTTTATATATAGTTTCCACCTTCCCTGAATTCATTCTTATGGACTTACTAACAACACATTTTACAATCGTTGCTTGCATAAACTGACCCCAAATCCATTTTAAAACTGTTAAGACCACGTTCTCAAAAGATCCCTTGCTCTCCAGGCTCGATTTCAGCCTTTACCAGACGGACGTACCTTTGGTCTGCTTTACAGCTCTGTAATTTGTATATGGCTTTCTGGCTCAGACTTTTTCACTGGAAAATAAACACCGGTGATGAGAACAAAAGGGTGAAACTTCCTTTTTGGTTATGAACTCCTTGTCGTGGCGGAAGTTGTATTCGGTACGATCGGTTAGTCGGGGTGGTTTGGCTGTGCACGTACAGCCCTTGTTCGCTGGTGTAACGGTGTCTGCCCAGCCTATTGTCCGAAATACTTGATGGTTCTTTTTTGGTCTTTAAAAGAGCAAAAAGAGCAGCATTTAAGAAAAAAGAGCAGTGGTGAGGGGCAGCCAGAATGTAGGGGTATCTCAGTGCTGAAAGGGAAAAGGGAAATTTTTTTTTTTCCCTTTAAAGGGAAAAAAATGAAGCATTACAAATATTAACACGAGCAAAGACTTTAAAGCTTAAGTCAGAATATAGAATCACACACACACACGATCATTCTTGAAATCAAGAACACGAGTTGTTCCTTGGTGGCCTCACCAATTACAAAACTTGTGGATGACGTGCTACGTATTCTATCATATTTTCTCCCTATTAATTGGAATCTGATTTTCATCAGTCACCTTATCAACGTTTTGGCCATAAAGCCAAGTGTCACGTACCTAAATGAGACCTTGTGTCCAGGAAGCAGCCCGTGGTTTTTTTTTTATGCAAAGCCAGAGTCCTGCAGGCAAGTGAAGTGCTCTGCAGAAAAACGTGTGAATTGGAAACGCTTCCAATGGCCACCATTCAAAATTCTTCATCTACGTAACGTGTAGGTTACTAAATGTCTTCAAGAAGAGGAATGTCAAGTGGACTTGCCTCATCGGATGAGACCACAGAAGAAATAATTGCCAGGAAGGAATTGATAATCAGGAAGCTGTTAAACCACAATGCATTGTCAACTACCTTGCTTTTATTACTCTCAATCATGATTTTTTTTCACTTGAGGAAAAATAATATGAAAAGATAAATTGAGTTTTACCCCACCGCAAAATAGTTTGCTTTATAGAACACACTATTAAACAAGAACTAAACATCAACAAGATGTTTTCATTCCTCAAAAGCAGAGTTCAAATTACATGAAATCAGCTTCAATATCAGCATTCTTGTTTCAAGACAGTGATTTACAGTTTAGTACTTTTAATTATTTTTAATTGCATATTGCAAAGTCTTTTTCTCCAATTACAAGAAAGCAATTTGCATGTCTACTACCTTTCACTTTGCGTTTAAAACTCAGCAGTGTCTTATGAAAATCCTGGCTGATTCTTGACTTGGTGAATAAGTGCAGCTCCTTAAAAATATACACACAGAGGTCGTATTTTTTATTTTATTTTTTTTACACCGGTGTGTAATCACACCTCCTGTGCACTCCCGCCCAGTGCTCCTGCAGAAGTTAACGCAGCTCCGTGGGCTGAGATCGTACCTCTCGAAATGCTTGAAGCTTTTGGTGTTAAAGATAAACGCATGCGTTTGGGGCTTCCTTTGAAGCACGGACTTGTTGAGATTAAAGTATTTTATCTTACGATATAATGAGGGGTATTTCCATCTTAATTGATGCATATTGCCAGGGGTAGGAAGGTTGGTTGTTACTGAGATCTCCTACATTAACATGTTACACAAATTAATGAGAGGCTTTTCCTGAGAGAGACTCTTAATTTTTCTCTTACCAAGACATCTAGAGTTCCTCCTCATTCAAATCACAGGTCTGAACAGACTCGTTGTACCTTTGTTAAGAATGAGGAGGGATAGAAGGAGGAAGAATATTAATCTCTCCCTGCTCTGGCTTTCTGAATAGCTGTAGGCTTAGATTTCTGCATAATTTCTACATTAAGGTTAAGCATTTTCACTACAAAGAAAATTCCAGGAACATCACACTATTGAAAAGCAAAAATATTTCTTAGAACAAAGGGAGGAATCATGAAGAAGATAGTAATATGAACCGCCCACTGAGACAACCATTTAAATTTGGAAATTCCTGCTGTGTGCCTTTCACTGCAGGTCTTCTAAGGTGCTCTATTTGCAACTTTTGCAAATTCCCCAATAGGTTTCTTTTTCCTTTCTCTAGTACACCCTAATTTCTAATGGTACAGGAAATGTTCTTTCGCTAGGAATCAAACACCAATTCCATCTGCAAGGTGACTGCAAATATTGGTGGCTGCAAAGACGCACGTGTCTTAGAATAGAACTTAGATCAGTATCATAGAAGAAGTTGTATTTTAAAGAGAGGGAGGAGTAGATGAGGGAGAAGTGGAAAACAACAGAATTTCTCTTTGACCTCTGCAAAGGAGAAGCAGCAGCAGCCTACCTGTGTGGAGCAAAGCTTGGCCAGATCTGGAAAAAGAGGAGAAGCGAGCAGTCACCGCACATGGGGCTGTGCTATGGGCACTGCTCCTCGCTGAGCCACGGGTTTGGGGATCTAAGAGCCTGCTGAATCATTTGCTGAATTTGCTCCAAGTGTTAGAAATCACTCAATGCTTGGTAGTATTACGAGTGATAGTACTCCTAGCTATCTGGCTTTAATCTGTGTAAGAGTTGGCCACGCACTTGAAGTGATGGAATTACTCATGGGCAAATCACGGTAATTCTGAAACAGCTGAGCATAGTTAAGAAAAGTGACATCGTTAAGAAAGTGAAAGCAAATGCAATTATTAAAACTCAGTTTGTTTTTACAAGCAGTTATGTTTATGTGGATTTCTCATTTACAAGATCCTTATTCTAGAAGGTATGTGAAAGCTGCTCCCTCTCAGATGTTTCCAATATGGCATAACTTAAAAAGAAGAAAGTTAAAAGAACACACCAGGGACAATCGCTCAGCTGCAGAACTTTTGGCTTATTTTCCCCAGCTCTTCACGACGACATTTAGCAGCTCCACGAATACAGGGGACAAATTTTTGGGGTCTGACAGCAGCAGCCCCCAGAGCCGGGCACTTTTCTTCTGACCAGAGCACAGAAGCAAAGCTGGTGGAGATGTGCGAGGACACAGAGCACGTCCAGTTGCCCGGCATCGTTGCAGTGATGGAAAGCAGCAATAAAAGTGACAGAGCTGGGAGCACTCAAAGCAACACCAAGAGCTGCATATTACAAGTTCCTGAGTCAGATGCTGTTATGTGCTGTGCTGATCACACGCTCAGTGTCAGTGCCACTTACGCATCGTGCTCTTGGGGAAATAATGGCCATCAAAAAACCGTCAGCTGCTGTGCTCTGGAAGGGCAGAACGAAACTGTATTTATTTATTTATCTAGCGCTGAGACACTTGAGGCTCGACGGAGAAATTTGTCTCTCGTTTAGTGAAAAGGCGAGGGAAGGCACAAGGGGGAGAATCTCCTGTATCTTGTTCTGGAGTGACCTCGTCTGGCAGCTGCCTGTAACAGTGGTGGTGATGCTGGTGATGCTGGTGATGCTGGTGATGCTGGTGATGCTGGTGGTGCTGGTGATGCTGGTGCTGGTGATGCCGGTGCTGAGGAGCCTCAGCTGGGCTGCACCCACTGATTGCAGCATGCACCAGGCAGGATTGGGGCTGCCGACTGCGACCCTCCCGTCTTTTTGTGCTTTTGCTGCTCTCAGGGGCATTTTCTTCTGTTGCTGTGTGCCTGCACACCTCCATCCAGGGCAGGGGAAAAGGAAACCACTCCTGGGGGCACCTGTGCAGGATTCTCCCCTCCTTTGCTGCTCAGGGAGGGCAATGGAGGGGAGAGGAAGGGAGCATCATTAAAACCAAAAGCAATCAATCAAACAAGCAAAAAAAAACAGTTCCATGTGTATTTCCCGATGGGGATGCGGATTTCTTTCAGCATTAATTTTCGTGATTCTGCTCGGCCACCTGGAGGTGCCCAGGTCCCGCGGTCAGGATCTGGCCCCCGGCTGTGCAGGGACGAGCACCAGAGGGCACCATGCGCACGGCGAGGAGCCCGGGTGGCTTTTGGAAATGCCACTTTTTGCAGGGCTCTGGGCTCTTCAGCTGCATTCATCTCATTAAACTTGATCTTCCAGGGATGAGCATGCAGCAGGAGGAACTGCGTGCACGTCTGTCTGGAAGGAAGAATTCGGGGGAGACTAAGAAACCATTCGGTTTAACGTGAAATATTCCTCCTTGCTCCAATTCTTCATCGCTAACCCTGCCTTTACAGCATCCAGGAGTGACTTGCAGCAGGAATTATTTTGCCCTTCGTTAAGGAGCTAGGACAGAAGGCTGCCTTCTGGAAATTGCTTATTGCTGCCCGATTCACTTTGGGAGCGTTCATTCAGGATGAGGAGAAGTTACAGACTGAGTTCCCGGCGTGTTGTGGGTTTAGGACACCCGAAGTGCGAGAGATTCCAGAAATTTGGGCTGCTGAGAGCTGACTTTTAGGGGATCCTGCCAGCTGAGCCCATCAACCTCCGAGGTTTTTAATTTTGCAGAATATCTTGCGGCTCCATCCCCAGTGTCAGACGCAGCCCAAATGCGTGGTAGGAGGTGCGGAAAGGAGCAGCTGGGAGGGCGCTTCCACTTTTTTTTAATTTTTTTTCAGCTCCCAGACAAATGGCACCGGGTCCAGCGTCCTCTGCCCGTGCCAGCTGAGAGGTCAGCGACCAGAAAGCGCTACTTCAGGGAACAAGCGCGGCAGTGTGCAGCGCATGAAAGACCTCATTCATGGAGCAGCCTGGAGGGGCTTGTACTGCATTGTCTGGTATGCATTAGCTTTGGGAAATTAGTCCTCCAAATTTTGTACAAAAGGAAAGAAAGAAAGTTTGCCTTCTCTTCTGCGTTCGCCCTTCCAAACGAGCCGTCCAAAAGATTTATTTGTCGGTCTCCTGCTTAGGAGGCCACTGGCAAAATATTTGGGGGGGAGTGCGCTGTGGATAGCCCTGTAAAAATGCAGCAGTCCATCAAAATTTACCTCTGAGGCAAGGCAAATTCAGCCTACACAAAAGGGAGAGGGAAGAATCTTGGGTCAAAACCATCATTTTTCTGTTCTCCCATGTGTGCCGAACATTTTGAAGATGACCACATTAGATATCATTGAATGTTGCCTGAGCAGAAAAAAAAAAAAAGACCACAGGATCCCCTAATCGTCGCACTGCTGTTTAATTTAACTTGCCCTTGAAAGGACAGCAGCTCTTTTTTGGCATCCTGCATGTCATTACTCACGTGCTAATGGTTTGGGGATGCTTTATGTGTAGCACAGCCCTGTTCGGAGTTAAAGGGGACCCCTTCAGATTCCCAGGTGTGCTTCGTGATAAAAATCCCCTCTTGGGTTAGAACCAGGCCGACCCTGTGGGGTCGTCCTTCCATAAATGCTTCCGTACCCTGCCTGCAAAGCACACGCTGCCCACTGAAATGACCATAAAAGCAGCAAAATCCGATACCCTTTTCACCATTTTCACAGGTATCGTTTGAGTTCCTTGTAAACCTTCTATAGGTAGAATTTCCTTTTCCCAGTCCAAAAGCTCCCCAGCAGGAGGTTTTTCTGGTAGAAAAATAGGTCTGGTCCTGTGGGAATTGGTCTCATACCTAGGATTCTTGGGTTTTGGGGTTCGTTGCATTCTTTTCTAAGGCCAAAGCTGGCCTTTTAGCTGTTTATGGGTTGTTTACAGTGAGGTTCTGTCGTCCACACAGGACAACGGTCCTTACCATGTTTTCTGGCCAACACACTTCGTATCCTATTACGTTTACTAAATTTAGAGGCTGATTTCCTAAATACACAAGTAATGATAATAATTAATTGCATCCTTTGGGCCAGAATAACCTCAGTAAGTTGCAGTGGACGATCTGGTCCTATAGCCGACTGCTTTATGCCTCTCTAATTACATGAAGCAGCTGTAGTCTCAACAGATTCGGTCAGCGGGGGATTTCTACCTGCCGTGGAGTCTCCCCAAGCCACGTAGAGCCCCTTCCTTATCATCTTGTCTCTGAGCTTTCTGGTGCAGAGGCTAATTGGGAAATGGAGCTGTGGCTGGAGCAGCATTGTGGCACGGTAATTGTACCAATTCCTGCTCTGCCGTTGCTCCAAATTAGACCGGAGCCAGTCCCCGCGGCACAACACAGCTGCAGCTCCAAATCTGGGCCATAATGCGCATGCTAAAATAAGATAATCAAATCTTGTGCTTAGGAACTGCTGGTTTCTAGGAGGTATTTCTGCTCTCCAGTGTCTGTGGACAGCATTACAAAAAAAAAATAAAATAACGCATCCAGTGAGCCGCGTGTTAATTTGGAGCAGTGAGCAACAGCGGTTGCGGCAAGAAGGATGCTGGACTAGATGCCGAACGATAACCAAATGCCACAATGAGAATTTTTCTTTTTATTAAGCAGGACAGCATGTACTGACCTCTAATACAACTAAAGCGATCGGGTTAATTATTGGCCTCTGCTGAGCAGTGCCACACGCTGAGCTATCAATCTGTCTTTCTAGGTAGCTGGGGATTCGAGCGTCAGTGCCATTTCCTCTCATACCTGGGAGATCCTTGGCAGCTCCTTGTTCCCCTTCCAGTTAGGACCAGTGAAGCTGATTTCATAAACCGCAACGAGATCCCAGTTTAGGGTTGTGTGGCTGCAGGCCGTCGCTAATTTTCTTCTCTTTTCTTCTTTTACTGAATTTCCTTACTCTCGCACAAAGTCCTGAGTCAAGGACAGTGGCATTTGTACAAGAAAAACAACTCTTATTTATTTATTTGTTTGTTTATTTTTAGTAATGGAGCATGCAAGCAGAATCCCAGCCACTGGGTGAAAAGGGGGTTGGATCAGTGGATGCGATGACCTTGGAATCCCAATGTTTCGGTACATTTGGGTTTCCTTTCCTTTCCAAAGACATAACTGAGGGCTGCCATTCCAGCAACAGCATCTCCTCTTTCCACTCTCCCCCCAGCTCTTTTATTGCATTAGGTGCATGGCTTCGCAGTGTCTGGGGGTGTTCCTTCTGGGTGCAGTTTGGCACTTTTTAACATCCATCACTCAATCAAACGGGTTCTGGATTTCGAGGCACTGCCTTCACTCCGTTATTTAAGAACGTGAAATCTGCTGAATGCTTTCCAGCCAGCTCGGAAAGCTTGCTCCTGTCAGCAGGAGCTCCCGATATTAAGAATATAATCTCTTTTGCAAACGCACTTTCCTGCTCTTCCTGCTTCTGGCTGTCAGGAAATGCAGCTGGAGGCAGCTCCTGTGCATGGGGGTCACATCGAGGAGTGCTTGGGCCCCAGAGTGTGCTCACACCGGTGGATGGGTAACACACATCATGGGCAAACATATAAAAAAAAATGAGAAATAGAAAGGAGGGTGGGAAATGGGAACAGGTGAAGAAAGCTTTTGGCTCTCTAAGCACGGCACGATGTTTTTGGTGGTGGTGCGGGGATTATTTCCTTTTGGGAACATTGGGTAAAGGCTGAGTGCAGATATGTTTAACTGATATGTTGCATGCATTTCAGATGGACACGAGCACCCCAGCATCCCCGGAGTATTTCCACGCATCTGATGAGAGAGCCCTGGAAAACACCTGGAAGTGCTGGAGCGTGGTTCAAAACTTGAGATACTGACTGCTGAGTTAATCAGGGAAATGACAGGTTAAAAGCAGTGAGGGGGAACCACAATTGCAACACAAGTGTTGCCACACGCATCCTTGTCCACTCCTTTGTGTCTCCCGTGAATAGGCTCGCCATTTCGCTTAATGCACTTGGGCATTTTCATAATAAGATTCCAGGGCTGAAGTCATGCTGCAACCATTTCCTTTGGCCCCCGGTGTCTTTGCACAATGGGCTTGTATTCCTGGGCTTGTGTGGAAGGACAATGAAAAATGGACCACCTTGGGCTGCGAGCTCAGTGCTGCAACCTCGTCAGCATCTTCTGCAAGCTCTCTGGTGAGCACACGAACGCCAGCGAGCAGCACGGACCACCCTTTTTATTCAGTTTGAAGCAGAGGAGTGCAAGTGCTGGCCACGAGTTCTGCACATGCTGCTTAATGCAATGCAATGTAAATGATGAATAGGGGCCGTGCCAGGAGTTTCAGAGTTTCTCTTCATTATTTCATCATTTGCGAAGATTTTTAGCCTCCTTTTGTTCTCCAGAGGCCGATGCTGGAGCGTTTTGTTTGCAAGAACAACACGTATGATTTAATTCATCTCATCCCGGCTTGTCTGCAACTCTTTGCAATCAAATTTTGTGCGTGCCCTGCAGGGAGAGGGGGCTAACACCAGGACGGGGTGGAAAACCCGGGGGGATTCGGCTCCAGGCTTGAGCTAACGCAGCCTCTGCTCTGCTGGGTGGGCTCCCCTGGCTCAGCCTCACTTGGAACATGAATTTTTTTTTTTTGGTGCAGAAATGCACCGAAACCATTCAAATAATTGTAATTATTTGAATAAACCATGCAAATAATTTGTTAAGACGAGGATTCAAGAAGGAGAAGAAACAAGTGGGCAGTGCGTGTGTACATCAATTCCTGAAGTCAATCCTGTTAAACACAGTCCCTTAGACCTTAGCATCCACGCACATATCTTAGGTTTTAACGTGACAGCCTCTTAGCTGCAGCCAGGACATGCCTCATAAAAAACAGCTGGAGATGCGATGCCATCATAAGAGGGCAGAGCAAGACAACTTTTCGTTCCCCTTCTGATAAGCTTCGCGCAGGAAGGGCAGTGTGAAGCCAAAATAGCGCCTGCATGTTCCTCACATGAAAATCTCACTCGCTGGGACCTTCGAAGCTCTGAAAACATGCAAAGCACAAGGAGGCGTGCTACGAAGTGAGATGTCCCCATGAAAATCTCTCCCCCTTTAGCCTCGGCTGCCTCCTGTGCAGACCAGCCCATGGTCAGTGGCTGCAGCAAGCTCAGGTTTTTTGGGAACTGCGACCAAACCAGAGCGGGCAGAGGCAGGTCCAAACATCTTCTGGTGCTAGAGGAGGTGATGCCCAGAGGCAGACGTGTCATCAGCAGCAGGAAATTGTAAAGAAATACCAAAATTGGCTCGCTAACCAGGACTGTCAGTACCTCATGGGCAACGTCCTTGGAGGCATCGTAGCACAAGAGGCTGATTTTACTGTGATATCACCTAATTCCACCTGGTATTTCTCGTGTGAGAGATGGTACCAAAAGCCGTCAACTGGACTCAAAGATTGGGCGAAGAAGGAACGAATCAAATGAAATGTAGAAAGAAAAAGATTTTGGCAAACAAAGAATGAATCAGATGAAAAGTTGAAAGAAAAGGATTTTTTTTAAAATTTATTTATTATTTTTTTTTGTAAATGAGTCAAAAAGATCAGGTCAAAATTGAGGAAATGAAACAGCTTTGGCTCAGCATATCTGGCAACATCCCATAAAAGACCAAAAAAAAAAGAGAGAAGTCAAATTTGCCAGAAGACAAGAAAGGAACTGTAATGGAAGGGGGTGGGGGGACGACACAAAAAAAATACATCCATGCTGCAACACCCAAGACCTTCTGCAAACTATCCAAAAAATAAAAGAAATGTATCAAAAGGAAAGAAATGCATTTTGAAAAATGTATTTAAAGAAGAAATCTGGCATAAATGGCTATAATGACAAGGATATAATGACTGGGAGGCAGAAAATGCTGTAGAGAAGTTACGGCTCACTAGGAACATGAAGAGCACGTGGGCAGGAAAGTGAAAAGCAATTTTATTAAGTGTAGTGAGAAATCAAAGACGGAAAACGCAAGAAATCCGTGGTCGGAAGCTGACAGAACACGGCGTTCGTTATGTCTGCTCTCACACGAGGTACCACAGAAAGTCTTCCCCATGACAAGCACGCCGAAGCCTTGGTTTGACATCTCACTCCAAACATTTGAACGCTTGAGCTCTGTTTAGCTAAGGCTCGTCTTTTCTTTCTGCGCTGGGTATTGGATCCTGGTTTAATTCTTATTTCTGCGGTGCTCGTTTACACACGGCTGCAGCCACCGTCCTGCTCAGCCCAGGGAGCTGCATTTCAGGGAGCAAAATCAGAAACCTTCTGGGGTGAGCTCCCGTGGCAGTACCCGTGCTGCTTTAATGCACACAGGGCTACAGGTGAGGTGTGCTCGAACCACTACGGAGAAAGAAAAATACAGATTTTACAGAGGATACTTTGGTATCTGCCGTGGTACGTGAGCAACCACAAATGTCAAATTTTAAGTCCAGAACCTTACTTCTTACCAGGCCAGAACAAAAAATTTGTCATTAGAGTCCAGTTCCCAGCTGAACGAGGCTGAGACCAGGCAGCCCATGCTGCTTAGCTCCTGGGAGAAGAATAAAATAAAGGGCTGATTTTTGGTACTTGCTGTGATGGGTTAATACCCTGAAGCATGAAATTTGATTACCCTTCTCTTAAAAAGGCGGAACTGCAGATGTTATTAGTGGTCATAAAATTATTCAGCCTTTAAAAATATCGCACCACGGTGTTTAACTTTATGGTATCTCCCAGATCGAAAAGAAGAGGAAAACATACTCAAGATTTCACATGAAATGACTGCTTTTTCCTACTCGCTCCCGTCAGGCGAGGGGACGTTCTGTAATTGCAACCCAAGAATTGCACTGCTGCCTGCATTTCTGCAGAGTGGCTTCAAACTAAAACTCTCCCGGGTGGGAGAGGCCAGTTTCATTCTAAGGAAGGAGCTGAGCTGCGAGCTCTTCCCCACGTCCTCCCAGCTGGACAGTGATAAAACCAACAAAAGAAGTCAAAACCGTCAATTCACAGAAAGAAAGCACAACAAAGCAAAGCAATTTGAAGATAACACAACTGGCGAATCCAGACATTCAATAATCATCCCTAAGGCCAATAAAAGCATAATAGTGGTGCTTAAAAAACATAAACTTTAATTTTCCTTGTTACTTTGTGAGTAAGCAGCATGACATCGTTTTCAAATGTTTCCTCTGTAGTTGCAAAACCTGGGATTTTTTTCCTAAATAACACGATTCCAGGTGTTGCAGCAAGAAACTAGAAACTGCAAGACTTCAGATGATGCTAACAACGTGTCAGTGGAAGAGCTGAGCAGGAATCAAGCTTTCCTGATTCCTTCCCAATTCCTGATGCTGCCTCCCAAGAAACTGCTTCTTTTCTTTCCCGTGACTTGATTTTTAGACACCTGGAAGGAAAACTCCAGAAGGAGTAGCCCTTCCATGTCCTTCTGCTATCATTTTCCTACATCTCCAGTAATATAAATAATCTTGTAAGTGATATAAAACATTTCCAAAAAACATACGTTGAAAGCATGAAGCACTCAAGATCCTCTGCCCAAACAAACTCCTTCCTCCCCTCACTCTCCACATTTTGGTGAGCACTCAGGCAGCTTCGTCATTTGGATAATTAGAGGCTGCCAGATGGCTGTAAATATGTTCACAATCCTTCGTACCCAGTTCCCTTCTCTCTGGCACCCTCCTTGCTCTACCCCTAGCAAGCACCTGGCCTGTTCCGATCTGAAGAATCTCCCTCTATGCTCTTGATCTGAATTGGCACCTCTAGTTTTTAGTTTGCTTTTAAAGGAAATGGGACTTTCTTCAGGCCTGGCCAGTGCTCCTTCACAATCACGTGCTAATTAGCAGCATTAGCAGCGTGCCCCCTCCAGATTGCCCACAGCAACCCACGAGGGCACGGCGGCTTCTTCCTCATCCGAGAGCTCAGGACGAGGCGATTCATCCCCTCGTGCCCCAGGGAACGGGAAGAGTCAGCACCCGAGCAGCAGCTCCAGGCCCCCTTCCTCCTCCTCCTCCTCCTCCTCCTCCTCCTCCTCCTCCTCCTCCTCCTCCTCCTTCTCCTCCTCTTCCTCATGGGCACTGTGTTGCCCTACTCCACACGCTGCCGTGAGCAGATATTTGGTAAAGTGCAGCTGAAACAAAATTTCTGCGTGGTGAAAGTTTTGTATGACCAAATATCCTCTTTTTTTTTTTCCTTTTTTTTTTTTTTTTTCCTCTGAATCCATGACTATTGCCCCTAGAAACAAACAGATTGTGATTCTGAGGCAATTTTGCTTTGTAATGGAAACATTTCTAAACTGCTAAGCAGTAAGAAAAGGATGGAAAACTGTATAGAAGGCACTAAAAAGGGGAAGTCGCTTTTAAGACATCTCAAAATATAGACAGTGACATTTCAAAACTAAAGGAAGAGGAATAAGCAGGTCACAAGCTGTCTGAGAGTGAGGAAAGCCATGCCAGCAAAAATTTTGGGTCACTACAAGAGTGAGGGGATTATCAGAGGAAAACCACTGGGGGATGATACCCATTTTTACAGGATTTTGAATGCATCCAGCTGAGCATCACCCCCGTTTTGTATAACGAGGCTTCATCAGCTCTGTTACATGCAGCAGGGGCTCCCGTTTGCTGAGGAGTGGCAGGCTTTGGCCCTTGCACCCCGATCTCTTGCTGCCACCTTTTGCGTGCAGGATTTTGCTCGGCTGTTTTGAAGCACCTGAGTCCAACCCTTGGAGCAGGAGCTTGCAGCCGTGTCCGTGAATGGTGCTCGTGGTGCTCACGCTGCCCCAGCTTTGCCACGTAATGCGGACACACGTCCCCCAGGGCTACAGACCAGTCTCCCCCATAATAAAAAGCAATCTTTTCCACTCTTTTGCTCCTTAAAGAGTCAGCGTTTAACCAAATAACTCATATGAAAATCCTACAAATAAATACAACATCTTATTATGCTGAAATCATGCTCGCAATGAGGCTGGGTCGTCCACATTTGTCCACAGCAGGAGGGGCTGCAATCCGTTCAGGGATCAATAAGCTCTCCTGGCTGACAGATATCTGCTCAAGGCTAAACTCCCGGAGAAATTAGCCTTGCTATCACGTAACAGATGAGGCGGCTGCTGCTACAGACCATTATTTCCCCAGTCACACAGTCAGATTGCTCTGTGACTCTGCCTCTTGATGACTAGATGGTGAGTTAGGGTTAGGGCCTGCACTGGAAGCAGGGAGGAAGCAGATGGCAGAGGGCACATTTGCTTGGCTTTCCTGAAAAGGGAGACAGATAAACTGATTTTGGTAACAATACACTTGACACGCAAAGGCCAGATGTTGTTCTTATGAGCCCATAAAATAAAGAGAAGCATCTTGTTTACAGAACTTCACGATTTTGCTTCCCTGCCAACAGCTACAAACCTTAAAAAGTGACCCCGTGGCCTAGCAGAAGGATCAGAAAGCAAGCAACCGAGAACACCAGGCTCTCTGCAAGCACCGTCGTGATTTTGGGTGCCGCCTCATGATTTCTGGGAAGCATGACGCCCAGATTGGGCTGCAGAAAAGGTAGACAGCGCGGAGATTAAATATAGCAGCACGTGGGCTGGAGGGAAGAGCACAGGCTCGGAGGAAGCGGGAGGCTGTTTTGAAGAAATCAAGTGACTTGCTTCTGCTACAGCACCGAGAGAACGAAACCAGGCTCCTCTGCTGGCTCTGACCTCTCCATCACGTGCGTTCAGCATGGCCAGGACCATCCTCCCTGCTTGCTCAGGGCTTCGGTTCCTCGCTCTCTGCCCTGTCCCCTTCCTCAATGATCCCCTGGGCAGGGACCCACGGCACCCCCAAGGGACAGGGCTGGTGCCAAGCCCCCTCCCCAGCCGCCTGCCCTCCCTCTCGGCACAGGGTGATGTCTGAGGCCAGGGAACTGGAGGCAGCCACCACTGCAACGTGCTCAAGGAGCAACATCTTGGAGAGGAGAGGAGAGGAAGGGTTTTTTTTTTCTGGGTTACGGAACGGTCCTTCCTTTTTGTCATTAGCCGCAGGACTTCAGCTGGCTCCCTTCTAGGGCATTTGCATTTTTGCTCTTTAGATAGCTGGGCTGTGTGTTTGCCATGACTAAGTCCATCTGTTGAGAGTTGGTCCTTTAGATAATTATGTCCACATCTCCGCTGGGTAGTTCCAATTAATGCCAGTCCTTTGCATACTGCTCAGTATCATACTGTAAAGCCACCAATTCTTACAGCTCTGAATAATACCCTCTGTCTGCCTATCAGGCATGTATGAACTCTTTATTCTAACCACACAGCTCTGAAATGTCTCCTTTCTATCAGCCTGAAGGGAAGGATTTCCAGAACTATACGACTCTTTTGGGAAGAAGCAGTAATCAGCTATATGCAGAACTCCCCAGCCACTGTGTCATGGTGCTCTGATCTCCGGCACTTTGAACTCTGGCTTGTCTGACCCCTCCCAGACATTGAGGGAATTTATAAAGAGGGGAAAAAAAAAAGAAAAAGAAAGAAAGAAAGAAAGAAAGAAAGAAAGAAAGAAAGAAAGAAAGAAAGAAAGAAAGAAAGAAAGAAAGAAAGAAAGAAAGAAAGAAAGAAAGAAAGAAAGAAAGAAAGAAAAAGAAAGAAAGAAAGAAAGAAAGAAAGAAAGAAAGAAAGAAAGAAAGAAAGAAAGAAAGAAAGAAAGAAAGAAAGAGAGAGAGAGAGAGAGAAAGAAAGAAACACTCTTTCCTCTGAGGAGGGAGATTTTGAAAAGAGTTTTTTCAAAAATTTAGAAATTATCACAGTGGGAGGCTGAGGATGGTATTCTCAGGGCCATTTTATGACATCAAACAAAACAGGTATGCCTGAAAACACGGTGGTGACACAAACATTTCCACAGAAATCCAACTCGCAGCAACTCAGCCTCTCCCACGCCAGCTGCTGTGCTCACCTGCTTGGCCATCACTTTGCTTTCCTTACTAGTGTCTTTTATCCCAAATTTTTATCCAAGCCAAAAACACATCCCAGGAGCTGCTTGTGGATGCCTTCAGCTCTCCGTGGCCCTCTGTGTCCACACGGACTCGTGGGACACATCTCACCTGGAGGTGGCCAAAGGTGACATTAGCAAGGGGTGTCCTGCCTCCTGGCCACCCCAAATTCTGCCTTCCTGAAGGTGAAGGCTGCACGGATCTCACACGGGAAGGCACAAATTAAGGTGGCTGAGCTTTTAAAAAGACTGCGTTAAGCCACCAAAGAGCTGTAATTCCTCGCTCAAGAGAGTCCATCTGGCACAGACGCGGTGGCAAAGGCAGCAATTAGAACAAAAAAGCAATACGTGACAAATGGAAACGAGGAGATGGAGGGATTGAGAGTAATTAATACAGATTAGTTTCATGGAGTGTGTGTAACACAGAAGGAACAAAGGCAACTTAAGGCAGAAATTCCTGGCTGTCAGTTTTAGGGACAAAATAAGGTATTTTTAAAACCATGTTTAGAGAAAAGCAATCCTAATAATAGTCCGGGACTTTTACTAGATGGGAACACTAATGCTACTCATAATTACGCAGAAAAAGCCAGAAATGTTTAATAAATATTTCTCATCAGAGTTTGGAAAGAACCAAGGAAGATGTGCCAGAACCACCCGATGATGATGCGCTGTTTTCCAGTTCATTAGTAACCGATAGCGGCGAGTAGGAAAAATTGCTTAAAAGAGCCATTCCATAAAACTTACACAAAGTGTCCTCAAAAAGCTAACTGGGGGGACCCTCAGCCAGCTGATATTAAAAGTGCTCTATATATTGATTAATTGGGATTATTATTAAAGTCAGTTACAATGAGTTGCTTAGAGATCAAACAAAATTAGGAATTGGCCATAAGAAACCATCCGATCCATCTGCCCATCCCACGGCAGGATCAGACCCAAAACCAGCAGCCGTTTGTGGCACAGTCCCATGGCTTGATTTGGGATCGGGTAGAGTTTTGGGAGTCAGACGGAGCCTTAACGAGGCGATGTCTTCAGCACAGTGACTTCTGCAGACTCGGGACACTAACGGAGATGTCGGTGTGGCCAAGATCTTCCAGTAGGATGGAGGATATAGAATATAGGAAAGAGCTCCCAGAGCACAAATGTTAATTGATGTTTTTTCATCTTTTCCTTGCTACTTTCTGTTATCTCCAGTCCCACGTATTGCTATTTGAGGGCCTGTCCTTTCGCAGTCCTTTATCCCAGGGACAAGAAGTGGTTCCGAAGCCACTCGGTTTGGGGCATAATCCCCAAACTCTTGATCCTGCCTCCTGCTGGTCCATGGGGTCATGGGAGGGGTCCTAAAGGAGCCCTTTGCTGTCCATTTCCATGGCTCACGGTTGTTTTCCTGGCATTGCTCACATAGGTTCCAAATAAATGATTTTTTTTTTTTGTGGGTTTGTTGTTGTTTCTTTGTTTTGGGGGAAGTGAGCCAGCTCTTGCTGAGCTTGAATTTGGAAAACTGGTTGGAACTTGCTAACTCAAGAACTCTTCCCGTGAATGTAGGTCAAATTAGTTTCTATTTTTTCCCCCCTCTCTCTCGGGACTCGGAAAAGGGTTTCAATACTCCAGTTCTCCAAGGAGGAATTGTCCACGGAAAGCAACACCGCGCTTTCGTTTTGTGAGGAGCTATCAACAGCAAGCAGAAGGACTTGAAGGATGCCCGATGCCGTGCGTGAGTCGGGTTCCCTACAGAGCAAAGCCCCTCCAGGGAGATTTGCAGAAACCAGAACCGAAGACGCTCAGCACTTCCTCGGGGTGCTGGGACAAGCACCCAGAAGAGAATTTGCTCAGCTCCTGTGTGCTGGGATCCCGTTGATTTGATTCCCAGCACATTCTGAACGCGTTATTCAACCAGATTTCACCGCCGCGGCTGGGATACCGGGGGGCGTGCGGCTTCCCACCTCCTGCAGACCTCCCGAAATAGCTCTTCGGGCCTTATCTTCGCAAGGCATTTGCCTTCGGGGGGGAAACACAAATAAATTTCCGCAGTTCCCAACACCAGCACCTCCGGGAATCGCTCCGGGCATTCACCCACCCACCTGAGCATCCCCTGGCACGAGGCTCCGGGGGCTTCGGGGGGGGTCTGTTCAATTTTTTCTATTCCAAATATCCTATTTATTTTTTTTCTATTCTTAATATTATTTTTTTTTAAATATTTTTATTTTTTATTATTATTTTTTTAACGCATCTTGCAAGAAACCGCCTAGGAATATGCGTTTATCCCCCCCGCCCCCCCCCCAGGCATTGAATTAACGGGAATTGCTTTTGCGTTGGTGGACAAAAGCCCCGAGTTTGGGGTGGTTTCGCATTAATTTTGGGAAAAGCTGGGAACGGGGATTTTGGGCGTCGGGTTCAGGACCCGGGAGGAGGATTCTTGGGGGTGTGGGGGGGGGCTGGGGGGGGGGGGGGGGGCTCCGCTCGGCGCCGCTCCTTATATGGCCGGGAGCCGGAGCGCGCCGCTGATTGGCTGAGGGGGAGGCAGAGGCCGGGGGGGGGGCGGGGCCAGGGAGGAGGCTGGGGGGGGGGGGGAGGCCGGGGGGAGGCCGGGGGAGGAGGGGGGGAGGCTGGGGGAGGTGGAGGCTGGGGCAGGGGGAGGTCAGAGCAGGTGGAGGTCGGAGCAGGTGGAGGCTGGGGTAGGAGGAGGCTGGGGCAGGGGGAGGTGAAGGTCGGAGCAAGTGGAGGTCAGAGGAGGTGGAGGTCAGAGCAGGTGAAGGCTGGGGCAGATGGGGGTGAAGGATGGGGCAGGTGAAGGCCAGAGTGGGTGGAGGCTGGAAAAGGTGGAGGTTGGAGCAGGTAGAGGCTGGAGCAGGTGGAGGTTGGGGTAGGAGGAGGTGAAGGTTGGAGCAGGTGGAGGTCGGAGCAGGTGAAGGCTGGAGCAGGTGGGGGTGAAGGATGGGGCAGGTGAAGGCCAGAGTGGGTGGAGGCTGGAGCAGGTGAAGGTTGGGGCAGGAGGAGGTGAAGGTCGGAGCAGGTGGAGGTCAGAGGAGGTGGGGGTGAAGGATGGGGCAGGTGGAGGCTGGAGCAGGTGGAGGTGAAGGTCGGAGCAGGTAAAGGCCAGAGCAGGTGAATGCTGGGGCAGGTGGATATGGAGGTTGGGGCAGGTGGAGGTGAAGGCCGGAGCAAATGAAGGCTGAAGCAGGTAAAGGCTGGTGCAGGAGGAGGCTGGGGCAGGAGGAGGCTGGGGCAGGAGGAGGCTGGGGCAGGAGGAGGCTGGGGCAGGAGGAAATGAAGGTCGGAGCAGGTGAAGGTCGGAGCAGGTGGGTGTGAAGGCCAGAGCAGGTGGAGGTAAAGGCCAGAGCAGGTGGAGGCTGTAACAGATGAAGGCTTGGACAGGAGGAGGTGAAGGTCGGAGCAGGTGGAGGTGAAGGCCAGAACAGGTGGAGGCTGGAGTAGGTGGAGGTGAAGGAGCAGGTTGAGGTGAAGGCTGGAGCAGGTGGAGGCTGGGGCAGACGGAGCTGAAGGCTGGAAATCGGAGAAGAGCCGTTGCAACAACCCTCCGGTTCTCCCCAACCTTAATTTTTGGCGTTCTTCTTAACTCTTCCAGCTCCCACGGCCACGCCACCGCGATTCCCCCGGAGGCGGAGGCAGCAGCAGGCTGAGATCAAAACCACGGGAGGGGGTTTGTGAAGCGGGTCCGGCACGGCACGGCCTCGCTGCCCGAGCAGAAGATTTGGGTTTATAAATCGGTGCAGATTGGGGCGATTTGTGAATCTCTAACGGGATTTGTAGAGCCACGGCAGGGTTAATAAAAACGAGGCTGAGATTTATAAACTGAGAGCAGGGTTTGCAAATCCATCAGTGGGGGTGGAAATCCTACAGGCCAACTCCTACAGCTGCTGAAGGTTTTTAGTCTCCATCTGATTTTTAAGAGTGATTTCTTGAAGCCAGTCTGCAAGAGCTGCCATGTGTAGGTGAGGTTGTTGAAATGTGAACCAAGAAATAGGACATTTCTTGGGGTTTAAGAGCAAGCCTAGAAAGGGTGGAAACTGGAAGAGTTTAAATGCATTTTTTTTGTGCATCTTAAATCTAGTTTTCCAACCTGTTTTTCCTATCTTAGCCTGAACGCTTGCTTCCTGCAGACCACCAGTTACTGCTGAGGAGGCTGCAGGGAGCCAAGGTTGGTTTTCGGTTGCCAACAGCTAGCACTAGAGTGATTTTGTAGATCACGTTCAGATTCAATCCCCAAGGATGGGATGGGATGGGATGGAGCGGTTCATTTGGAAGGGACCTACAAAGACCACCAAGTCCAGGTGCCTTAAGCCTGCTGCAGGAATCATCTGGTATCCAGCCAGGGACCTGTAAGCAGGGAAAGAACCCAAATCTTGGCCGTTGCATCCTGCGGGGTGTTACTGTATATTTAGAGGACGCGTAGGAGGGAGCTGTGCGATTCCAGGAGCTGCAGAGCATCCACGCCGCGAGCTTGGGCAGCGCGTGTGCGATGAGCTGCTGGGGTGGCAAAAAGCTCTGCTGCTGAGGACCTCGCCGTGGCAAAGGGTGCTGCTTCCTCCAGGCAGCCCGTCCTGAGCCTCCCCTGCCTGCCGGCCTCCGGGGAGGAGGCTTTGGTGAGAGCCTGGGAGGGAAAGGAGCTCGCTGCCCTCTTCCAGCCCAGCCCAGCTCTCCATCGATGGTTTGGGGAGGAAATGCTGGGGGTCCCAGCCTGCTGGTAGCCTCCCTTGTCCCCATCACAGCGTTGTGGGATGGGTGAGGTTGGCAGGGAGCTCAAAACCCACCTGGTTCCTGCCCACAGCCCCATGCAGCCTGGCCTTGGGTCCCCCCCCCAGGGATGGGGCACCTCCAGCTCCTCGCCACCCTCCTGGGGAAAGATTTCTTCCTGATACCTGACCCAAACCTGCCTCCAGGGGTACCTGGCTGGGGCTGCTGGCAGTGGCAGCAGGTTGTGGCCAAGGGCTGCTGTGGGGCTGACAGGGTCTGAGCGCTGCCCTCGCCCCGTGTGAGCAGCTCCCGATGCTCGGTGCCAGCGCCACCCGTCCCAGCAGGTCACTGGCACGGCACCTCCATCGAGAAAAGAGCTCTTCGTGGGGCAATCTGGTTCATCAGCATGAAAATGTGCTCAGTATTAGTCCTGGAAACATCACGTGGTGGTTCTGGTTATGCAAAATCTATTAAGAAAGAGTTCTTTTTTTTTTTTTTTTAGTTTTCCTTTAATTTAAAAAAATTCTTTTCATCACAGCCTTAAAATCAATCAAAGTAAACAGAGCTGCAGCAGACTGGAACAAAGTCCCAGAGTCTGTACATATGGAAGGTTTAATTGACATAAAAATCAGTGCAGATTGGTTCCAAAAGCAACAACCCATTCCACTCCCCCCCTCCCAAATCCCCTTTGTAAGAAGAGGAAAGGAGAAACTGAAATACAAGTCAGAGAGGAAAAGAATTGATAGATCAAGCAACAACAAAATCAGGTCTGTAAATATTCTATTGAGCAGTCGCAGCAAAAAAAATAGCACCTTCAAAGCCCCTTTGTACAATAGACGTGGAAACCAAGGCTTTCCGAGGAGTTTGACGAGTTAGAGGCAGGACAAGGTGTTTTGCTTATGGGCAAGAATCAGCTCCGCCAACTTCAGCTGCTTGGGCTTGTGCGCAGCTAATGGGAGGAAATCAACACCCCTGGAAGGTGATTTATCCATCCCAAGATGAGCGTCTGCGATAGTTTAGATTTACTGGCGATACCATTTCTGGGTAAGGATGTGAACTGACTGCTGGCAGGGAAAACAAATCCCATCCCCATCGACCCATCTTTTGGTGGCATTTCTGTTCCCAAACCACCGACACGCTCTCAGAGGTGGTGGGGGACCCAAGCCCTTAAATTCATTTTTTTTTTTTTTTTCCTGGAAACTTGTTTTGCTCTGGGCTGTGCCTGGTTGGGGGATGAAGCCACACGGTTTGTTAGCCGTGAGGATTCGTTATTCCAGGGTTTTCCTTCGCTCCCTTGGTTTGCAGACGATTTGACCCCTTTGGGCAGTGGAAGAAGAGTGGTGGAAGAGGAATGCGACCCGGTACCACACAGCAAAGCCAACCTTGGGCAGGTCTGACCGGGTGGGTGTTGAAATGTGCTCCCGATATCTACATTTTCTGTGCTCAGCCGCTGCTGGAGCTGGGTGATGGATGGAAACTAAGCGCAGAGGAACTTCGGGTGTCCGAGCAAAGCAGGAGACAGAAAACGGGGGCGGCCGCAGCCTCGCGCCGCAGCCAGGCGAGCTCCTTGGCGAGGGCTGCCCTCATCGTGGCGGCCTTCAGACATCTCCTGCAACCCACAGCCTGATCCTGGCAGTGACATCCCTGCAAGATGTGTGGTTGCTGTGAGGAGAAGCCGCTCGGAGGACGTCCGTGCAACCCGGAGCCTTTGGTGGGTGCCAAGCACCCGGCCCTGCTGACGGCTCCTCGTGGGCCGGAGCTCGTGATGTCCAGAAGAGGAAGGGGCTGGCCACCACCACCTCCCTGCTCTGCCCACGCCGCTGTCCTTTAAGGCCAAACCAACCTTCCAGCAAATAACTAAAAACCCGTGAGTCCCTGAGATCCTTTGCCAGAAGGCCGGGAGTTGGGCCTGGGCTGGGCTGGGGCGCAGCGCCCCGGCCCTCCAGCAGCACCGGGACCAAAGGCAGGCCCTGCCGGGGGGGACACCGGGCTCAGGCCGATGGCCGGTGCCCACCCAGCTCTGTCAAGGCCACGGAGGAGCCCAGAGGCCGGGCAAGGGCAGGGGCAGCCTTCCTGCTGCTGCTTCCTTCAGCCAGCACAGCGCGGCCTCCCAGAGCACGCGTCTCCAGGCCTCGGCCTCCTCGTGCTTTACAGCCCCATCACCGGTCCCTAAAATCTCCCCTTTTCTTGCCCCCAACTCTGCAAAGTCCCCGCTCCCTTCTTCCCGGTGCCTTTTGCTGGCTGTGGGCTCTTGGAGCTCGGGTGCAAACAGCTCCCAGCCCTCTGGAAAGCATTCAGGGGTTGTTTCGGGGGGAGGACAGGAGGCTGGGGGCTTCTGGCCGGCCCCTTCTGCTCTCAGGACAGGCAGACGAGGGAGAAAATCCCACAAGTGCAGAGCCTTCAAGTTTTCTGGGAGGCTGCAGCCAGAGCAAGGAGACAGAGCCCCCAGGGTGGTCCCCATGGGTGTGCAAGGAGGGTTGGGGGGGGGATGGTGCCATTTATTGGAGCCCCCCGAGCCTGACTGAACCGGGAAGGGGCCGGGGTTCCCGCTCCTTCAGAGAGCCCGTGCATGAAGCATGGAGAGATGGAGCAGGGGGCCGTTTTTCTCTAAGTTTTCTCTTCCTGCCTTTTTTTTTGGCGTGTTTGGAGGGACAGGAGCACACGTAAGAGGAGAGCTGGGGGGAGTTTCCCTACAAAATTGCCAAGGAAAGCTGTTTCCTATTGAAAAAGCCAGTAAATAGGTGCAAGCTTCTTTAACAGGAGCCCGCAGCAGGCTTGGGGCAGGTTCCTCGGCACGCTGCAGCTGTGCGGGAAGAAGGGAAGGCAGATTCGGGGAAGGGGATTTGGCAAAAAGTCTTAAATAACGCTCAAAGTTCGAACACCTGAGAAACAAGCGTGTGGCTGGGAGCCTCGGGGACACCGCATCGCTGTGTGTGCCACGCAAGCGGGACCCCAAGGTGCGGTCCCGGGGGGGATTTCAACAAAATCGGACCTCGGTGGGCACCTCGCACCCTGGTGGGCACCACAGCCCCTGCCCTGCGTCGCCCTCTGAGTGGGGAGTGGGGCTGGAGGAGCTCTGGAGGCCGGGCTGCAGAAGGGAAGGGAGGCAGAGGTGATGGGGGAGCAGGCGGGCGGTTTTCTTGCTTTCCCCAAGAGTCCCGGGTCCCTCCGAGAGCCCCCACCGGGATGAGGAGGAGGAAGGAGGCCGTGCTGAGAGCGCCGAACCCTCGGATCCACCGCTTTGTTGGCAATGCTTTCCCTTGTAAACGCTTGCATAATGCTGGGGATGACAGCTGAAAGGGAAGAAAGTCAGAAATCAAAACGAAAGGCCTTTGGAAATGTCCCTGAAGGAGAAGTTGGGAGCGATTTTCCGGAATAAAAGCCTGGAAATTTCCTTTTTGAAAGGGCGTTTCACAGCTCAACACCTCAATCCCTGACTTGGGCACGCACCGGAGTCAAACCGTGGTCAGCACTTGCACGGCACCAGCTCCTGTTTGCACCTACAGCTGCTCCTGCACCATCTCTTCCAGGTATTTGTCTTTTAGGCATTTTCAGCAGCTCTGGGCTGCTCACCAGCCCTCCAACGGGCAGGGACCTGGGGCTCTTCCTCCTTTGGTGACACTGGGCACGGTGCTGCAGGTGGATGTGGGGCCGAGCCTGGAGGACGGGCTCCAAACGCTGAGGTTCCCCCGGCTCGGGCACGCGAAGGGATCTTGCTCTTAAGTATTAAGAAACTCTTAATTCACAATTTCATTCACCTGGGGACATCTGGGCTCCCTGAAAAAAAATTGCCACCCAGAGCAGCTCCGAGGGGCTTTTTGGAAGGAGCAGTGATGCTGGGGACAACGGGGAGCTTCTCAGGGTGTCACCCCAGTGTCTTGTGCTTCAGGTGGGCTCCCGAACCCTCCTGACTCCAAAACACCTACTGGGATCCTTTGCAGAACTTTTTTGTTGTGGCTTGAAGGCTCTTTGTTATCAGTATTATTACTGGAAAAAAGCCAAATTTCTCCCCCCTCTGGGTTTGCTCGCTGGGGGCTGCACTCAAGGTGCAGCAGCACGGAGTGGCTGGCATGTTTTCCATGCACGTGCCATTCTTGCTCGTAATTGGCTTTTTGTCTCTAATCCCACAAGTCGGGTTGACAGGGGAGAACTTTGAAAATTTTAAAATAATTGGAAAAAAAATAAAAAGAATAAAAAGGGCGCAGAATTACAGCCCATTTGGGAGAAGGGGTGGGGGATCTTTCTACCCTTTCTCTTTGCAGTGGGAGGCGCTTGGTAAAACAAAATGTTTTATTTTGACTTGGAGCAATTATTAAGGGAAAACTATTTTTTTTTTTTTATAATACAAAAATATTCCCAAGTGAAAAATAGAGGTTTTATACTCTGAAAAGTCTTTTTTCTTTTTTTTTTTTTTCTTTTCCTTCATAAGACGCTCCCTTTCCCTGGGCCCTGCCAGAAATGATGCTTCCCAACAGGAGCAAATTCTGAAAGAAAGTTCAGCTTTGGCAACATCGAACCTTCCCTAAATCAGCCCCATCATCTCCTCCAAACCTCGTTTTAGTTACAAGGAAAAAGGCTTGCACGGGCTGGGCCAAAAAACTGCTATCATCCCATCGCTCTGCCCCCGTGCAATGCCTCCTGTGGGGAGCAGGGTGCAGGGGACGGCCAGGAGGATCCAGCCCCAAAACTTTGTTGAGGCAGAACCGAAACACGCTTGTTGACTTCACAAAACAGTGTTTTGGGTGACCTCAGTGCCTCTGGAACTGCTCAGGCTCTATTAATCAGCCGATTTCTGTATTAACGTGGCGCTGAAGAAAGACCAGGGGTGTTCCCATCCTCGCTCGTGGCACCTGTGCGTCCCTGCGCAATTCACACCGCCGGGCTTTTGGAATAGCTTTCCTGCTTTGAAAACAAGGCTAGCGTTAATGCTGAGCGTCACACCTGGAAATTATTTGCATATTTTTCTTGTTCTCTTGATCAAAGAGCTGAGCGGGAAGGGTTTTATCGGAGTGGCTCACGTGCGTTCCCTTTTAGTCTCTTCTAGGGATTACGCTTTTTCCTCTGATGCAACCAGACAGATCCTTCGAGTGATAACAAAGGTGAGGAAAGATGCTAGAAGAGAAGTGCTGGATGGGTGAGACGTGTTCCCCCGGCCTGCAGCAGCGTGGGCTCAGCAGCAGAGCGTGACCATGCCGGTGTTGCCATCCCAAAACCGTCCTTCGGTGACGGGCCAAGAGCTGTGCCAGAGCCGGGAGCGAGCAAGAGCTTGGCGCGAGGCTGGGTTTGAAGCCTGTCCGTAATGAGACCTTCAGGAACCCGGTGCCAGGAGTAACGATTCTGATGGGAAGGTGGGAGGAGGAGCAATGGGAACCGAGCAGAAATGCTTTCCTCGCAGCGCTGGCGTCTGCTTCAGCAGCACGGCACTGGGGAGCGGAGCACAAGTGACGGGAGCCGGGCTCCTGTCCCAGGGAGCCCGGGGTTAAAAGAAAATAGACAACACCGACTGCAGCCAGGAAATAACTCTCTTGGTTTTAATATTTTCAGGGGTTATTCGCAATGTAGGCAAGGGAATTGGATTTCTTTAAAAAAAAAAAATAATAAAATAATGATTGGATGTTATCACATTGGTGTACTCTGAGCCCTGCGAGACATCCTGACATCCACCTCGTGCCCTTCTGCGTAACGGCATGCGAGCTGAGCCCCGTGGAGCAAAGCCCTCGCCTCGGTGGGTCTGATCCTGACCCCAGGGAGCAGCAGGGACGACCCCCTGCCACCCCACCGAGCGAGATTCAAACCCACCAAAACTCCCTTTGGCTCTCGGTTTCCGGCTGCCGCTTGCACGCAACCCTGATTTTTCCATTTCCCCTCAGCTCAAAGAAAAGAGGAAAAATAAAAATTAAAAAAAAAATAAAAAGAAGAAATGAAAATGAAAAAGCCAGCAAACAACCCCGCCAAACAACCCGCACGGGCTGTCGGGTAGATTCAAGGCTTTCATCCTCTATTTGCACAGAAAGGAAGACGTGGAGCCGCTCACTCCCATCGCACGGGGCTGGGGGGGGGTCTGTAAAGCATCGCCGGAGCCAGGGCTGGTTTGGGCACGGATTGCATACCTGCTGCCCTCCCTTTGGAGGGCTGAAAAATGTACCACGAGACGAGCAGCCGCCGACCCCGGAGTTCACAGCGGGACCGTGCCCGGACGGGAGCCTCGCGGCTGCAGTCCAGCCCGTGCCGCCGCCGGCTCGCGGGAAACCTGAGGTCAGCCGGAGCTTCCGAGCATCTCCGAGACAGTTCCTGGGTGCTGGGGGACTTGCAAGCATTGGCTGGGACGGACACCTTTTGTTTGTCATTTATTTCCGAGAGGACAGTGAGGGAGCAAGACAAGACTCCTGGTCAAGGAGCTGCGGTGCAGGATACAGCTCGGTTTGGAGAGCAGCAAAGCCAGGGCTCGTACAGCGCAAGAGCATCCGTCCCCATCGTTACGCACGTGCTGCTCCAGGCATGCAGGGGCATTTTGTAGGAGCTGGTGCTTTCTGCCGTCCTCCAAGCATGACAGAAGCTGGGGGCCTGCGGTGCAAAGGGTGCTTTTTAAAATAGGAGGTATAAACTGCAACTGAATTTATTGGAGCACGGGGTCGTTTCACCGGGGGGGTTGGGGGGGGGTGGAGGGGTGATGGAGGAGAGGAAAGGTTCAAGCTTTGAGAAGCAAACTCAGGTGAGAACAGGCACCTTTTCACTCTTTCAAACACTGAAAATAATAATAATTAAAAAAAAGAAAAAGAAAAAAGACCAAACGGCCGCCCTCCCGTGTCCCTCCCTCCCCATCCCAAGGCTTGCCTTCACATCATGCTCTTCCTGTAGTGGGCCTGTGAGCTCTGTTTGGGCTTTGAGTCCGACTGCTGCAGTTCGAACTGTTTGTACAGGTCCCTCAGCTCCCGGATCTCCTGCAGCACCCTCTTGGCCTGGCTCCAGGTGGAGGAAGCCTCCCCCAGCAGCCTCTCGGATTCCTGCAGGATCCTCTCAGAGTCCGACTTGGAAGACGAGGAGGAGGAAGAGGTGGTGGTGCTGGTGCTGGTGTTGGAGTCCTTGGCCTTCCTCTTGCCCTCCCCGTAGCCCTTCACCTCCGTCAGCAGTTCCTGAGTTTTTTCCAGTTTCAGTGCAACCAGTTCTTGTATCCGGGACAGCTGCTCCGGCTCCGCGGAGGCAAACTGCGCCTCCAGCCCCCTCCTCAGCACCGCCCGGTGCGCGGAGGAGTCCCGCCGGGACAGGATTTCTTCCATGGAGGCACATTTATTCTTTTCCGAGTGCGAGAGCTTTTTGGGGACCTGCGGGGTGTACATGGTCCCTTTGTCAAAGGAGTCATTGCGCGGCGCGGACCTGTCCCACGAGGTCACCTCCCGCCTCGGGAGGCTCCCAGTCCGGCCCTTCTCCGGCGCTTTGACATTCTCCGAATCCGAGCGGCGCCGGCCGGCGGCGAGATGTGCCACCGACTTGTCCAGGTCCACCCGAAAACTCTCTTCGCAGGTGCCGTGGTCCTCCGGGGAGGCGTCCTCCTCCTGGATCAGGTCGAGGGTCAGCATGCCGTCAGAGGTTGAGGTAGATGCCTGCGGGGGGGCAGAGAGGTCTGGGTTAGGCTTGTGTTACCTGGAGAGGCACCGAAACCTCAGGCGTGCGTCCCCTGGGTGTGCGATGATGGAGCAGGGACAACAGCAAGCACCGGGTCCCTGCTCCTAGCCAGGGCACGGGGTGGACAAACAGTGGGATGTGCCAACGTGGGGACACCCCAGCCCCAGGGACACCCCCCAGCGGGACCCCGAAGGCGCATTTCGGTTCCAGCCCTGGTGACACGAGTGTCGGTGACTCTGCCAGACCTACACAACGCGATGGAGAGCGCTGCAGGACCGGGGGGCTGCTCCTGGCACCCAAGGGGAGCCCCGAGGCTCGTGGCAAGTCGCAGCTCGGGCCAGAGCTCAAGCACCCGCTGATAAATGAAATAACCACAGGGAATTTTACCTAACCGGCCTGGGGGTTGCCGTACGTACCACAGCCATCAAATGTCCCCGTGTCGGGGGGCGTCGGGAGTGCTGGATTTTTGCTCTGTCGCGCGTCGGGTGGGCGAGGTAGCTGTCCTCTTCGACAGTCACCTACAGCGGTGGCAAAGCCCAGTGAGCACCCAGGTTCTCGGGAAACCCAACGCTTCTGACGAGGGGTCAGGTTTGTTGGGGTCCCCACATCCATCCCCTCTGTGCCCAGAGTCATTCCTGGCCATTCCCACCTGCAGTGATTGATCGCCTCTCCTCACAGCCAGCCATCCCACTGCATCGCCGTCCCCATCCCTGCTCTGAAGCTTTTCCCGTGCTATGACCTAAGTTCCCCTTCCCTACAGGGGTTTGTGTCACCATCACGGCAGCCCTGAGTGTGGATGGGAGAGGCTGGGGGCTAAAACCATTGGCACGGAGCATTAAAATGTGAAACGGGGCTGAAACGCGGCGAGGGGCACGGCCCCGGCACTGGAGGGCTCGGCAGGATGGAGAGGGGCCGAGGTGGGGTGGCAGATGGTGCCCGTGGGCGGCTCTCAGCAGGGGACCGTGTTGGTTTTCAGCTAATTCCTTAATTCAGTTCCACTGCTTAAAGCTCCTTTGCAAACCCAAACGCACGGCGAGGACAGGAAGGAAGCTCTGGGAAGCCCTGAAAAGCTCTGGGAAGCCCTGGGAAGCCCTAGGAAGTCCTCCCCTCCACAATCCCAATCCCTGTGCAAGGCGTGAGGGCTCGCACGGGAATTCTGAGGCTACGTGGGGTCAAACCACCCGCAGCTCCAGCAGAGCCCACCCTACAGGCAGCCAAAAAGCATCGCCCAAAATATTACAGCTGAGATGTCGGCGTCCCGCTCACCTCGTCCAAGATGCGGTTCTTAGCACGAGTGATTGCGGAGTTGAGGGCGTTGATCCAGGACTCCTTCTCTTCCGGACTCACAGCCAGGAAGATGAGATTTGGAGCCTATAAAAGAAGGGACTCAGCTCAGAGCCTAAAGCCCTCCAGGGATGCTCACTTCTGGCCTCTGCAGAATTTTGTTCAGTTGTCCCATTGCTCATGTCACTTGGGGACGGCGCGGCCGCTTCCCATTTTCCCCCTTCTCCTCCCCGTCTGCCTGGCAGGGTGTTACCCAACTCCTCCCAAAGCCAGGGACGGCTCAGGACAGAGACCTCCAGGGTCCTTCTCCCAGGCAGCCGTGCCCCCATCCTGGCACTTTTTAGCTTTTTAGGCAGCGCTCGTGGCACAAATCCCCCTGCGGCTCTTTGATGCTCCCCTTGGCTGTCTTCTCTGTGCGACCCCACAGAGCCCCCGCTCCTCCCCGCAGCTCTCCCGCTGCCGCCAGCCCCGCGGTGGGGATCTGTGGGTTTTTAACCTCATTTTGTTCTCCTGCAGAGCTCAGGCCCAGCATCACCCCCAAAATTGCATCGAGCCCCCCAGAGCTCACGGCTTTCCGGGGCTGACCGCGTGCTTGCGTACCGTGTTTCCAGGCTGCCTGGAGTGGGCGAGGGTAAATTTGCTGTGGTTCTTTTTGCTTCTGCTTTTGGACTTCCTGAGCTCTTCACATTTCTCATAATCGCTCAGGTCAAACATTTCCTGCACATTTTTTTCATCTTTTACCTGCAAAACAAAACAGAAACGGCCGCCGGGCGGGTGTCAGCTGGAGCAAGTGCCGACGGACGGGGGGTGCCCGACCTGGGGTGAGCGTCGCCCACCCAGGGCACGAGTGCAGCACTTCTAGCTGGTGCTACGCTCAGTTTTGGGGGAGAAACAGAGCTTTTCAGCATGGTATCATTAACTCGAGTCGGGAGACGTATTTAGAAGGATGACTTGAAAATCAGTCTCCTGGGTTAGCTCCTGCTTTGCTCCAGGATTCCTCCGGGAACCCCAAGCACATCGCGGTCACTGCGCCACTTCCCCAAAGTCCCCGCGGGGTGGGCAGGCTCTGCCCGGTGCTTGCGGACCCCCCAACCGAGCAGGATCGGTGCCAGCAGCGTGGAGAGGACCCTGCCTGCGGGAGGAGGTGGCTACGAGGGGCGATCACGTTGGTGCTCGCTGCTTTTCCCGAGACAGCACAGCACCAGCCGGAGGGATGAAGCTTAGCGCTTCCTATTTTTAACCCGGTGGCATTAGCGCAGCCTGACAGCTGATTCGGGGGGGCGGGTGAAGCCCACCCAGCCCCGGCCCACGGCCACCAGGAGCGTGCTGCTCCCCAACGAGGGGCTCAGGGCTCAGCGAGGCACTGCCGGGGGCTCGGCCTGGGGTCCCGTGGGACATCCGAGGGGGAAGCGAGCGCCGGGGCCGAGGCTCGCTGCCGCAAGCATTTCTCAGTTCTCGTTGTGAAGCCACCTCGCAGCTGCTGCAAGATGTCTCTGCTTCCACATCCATGCCCCTAGCAGCCGTGGGGTGCAGCCTTCCCTTCCGCTGCTGTCCTTAGCAAAAGTCGGACCCCCAAACTTGGCTCCAGGCTCTAGGGCGCAGCCCCAAAAGCGCCTGATTTCTGCTCAAAGCATCCTCACGACAGCCTATGGGCTGTCGTGACCAGATAGTGAAGTCTCTGGCACATCGTGCCCGCTCGTATTCCCTCCCCGTGCGTTTCTAATCGGCTTTCCCCTCGCCGCAGCACCATCCCGAATCCACCTCTTTCCAAGAATCTTGGCTGAACTCAGCCCCAGCCGTCTGCGGCAGGAGGAGCCGATCCCCCCGAGCCCCGGCTGCGGCAGAAGTCCTTGCTCCAGATGTTTGCTCATGTAGGTCACTGGGACTTCCCCAGCCCTCCCCTCGCGTCTCAGACACCCAGAGCCTGCACGGCGGAGGCAGGCGAGCCAGACACCTTCCCTCCAGGATCCCAAACCCTTGCCTCTAGCCCACCTCACCCCTAGGACCACCTACAGGGGTCTGCAGAGCAGTCAGGCTTGAAGGTGGTGGGGGCAAACACCCTTCAGTTGCCACCAGACCAGGGCTGATGTGTGCCAGGGATGTGGCACCGCACTCGTCCCCACGGCACCGCCGGTGCCCTGCGTGCGCACGGACCTGTGACAAACCCTAAAGGGCTGAGCCCCATCCCTGGGCACTAAAGGGATGGTGTCGGGGTCCAGAACTTTAGTTTTGGGCCAGGTGGGCACGTTCAGCCCCCTGTGGGGGTTTTTGGCTCCGTGCAAGTAAAAAATCCTTTGGGTCCATGTTGGCTCTGCGCTAAGGTGCTTCTCCGCATGCTGTGCGTGATGTTCCCCTGCTGCTGCTGCTGCAAATATCGCAGCAATCCCACGGCAAACTGGGCAGAATCTGAGCTGCGAGGGGGCTCTCCTCGTTTCCACCAGCAGGGCTTTGGGCTTGGTGCAGCCATGCAGCACGCGGGGCTCTGGGGGATGTTTTGGAGGAAGGAGCCGTGAGCTGGAAGGAGCCACCGGTGCCCGTCCCTGGCAGCAGGGGGTCCTTTCTCCCCCATGGGTGTGATGTGGGGCAAGCAGACGGGTCTCAAACCTCCTGGACAGCCAGCTCCTGCCCTCTGCTCTGCAGCAAGAGGTTCCCCTCGTGATCCTTTGGTGGGATTCGCCCGAGCAGCTCCCCGCTGCGACACGGCAGGCTCAGCGCAAATACAGAAGGCTGCAGAAAATCACGAGGCACCGAGCAGAACGTACCCACCAGATATTCATGAGGGGCTCGGGGCATAACAAAAAACCTGCCAAGCCCGGCAGCCCAACGCTGGCAGCCCGGGGGCTGGCACCGACCAGCCTGCACTCCCCGAGCGGAGACGAAAGTTTCACTTCAGCTCTGCCACCCAGCAGAGGGACCGAAATTTCTGCACAGTTCAGCTGAAATCAGGCTATCGCTCGGCTGCCACCTTCTCCATCCCTTGCTCCCCATCATCAGCCTGTGAGAAATTCGGCTCTCGGAGCACCCTGCACCCATGGCCCCACTCCCCAACCTGCAGCCACCCCAGTACGGGACTGGGAGCGCTGGTGCCACCTGTGCCATTGTGCGGGACGGTGCCACCGAGACCTTGTGCCGAAAGTGTCCAAAGTGCAAAGCGTGGAACCGAGCTTGGCCGAGCAGGAGGAGGAGGAAGGTGGGGAGGGAGGAAGGAAGCTTTCAAGGTACAAGATGCAAGGAGGGAAGGGGCAGCAGGTCCCAGCTGGCCAAAAGCCGAAGCCTCCCTGCGGGCACGAGCGGCACCGGCACGGGAGCAGCACCTGCACCGGGGCAGCACCGGCGTTTTGCAGCCGTGGTGTGCACAGGAACCATGCACAGGAACCCCAGGCACTGCTCTGCACACACACGCACGCCCTTGCACACCCACGTGTGTGCACACACACATCCCTGCCAGGCGCCGGGCGTTTGGCGGTGCCGTAGCGAGTGGGGAGCGAGAGCAGGCGACTTTTCAAGTGCTCTCGTGGTAATTGAGTCGCCGCCGTTGGTAGCAAACAAGAAAAGGCTGAAGGAAACCCCGAGAAGCATTTCCTCATTAACATCTCGTCATCGCGGGGCCGTTCATGCTGTCTGGACAGCCCTGGGCTTCCTGGCAGGAAGTGGCAGGAGCCCAGCTGTGTGTCTGTGGCGGTCTGGCTGCAATTCCCAAGCGCGGAGCAGTAACAAAGCCGCGCTACAAACAGCAGAACAATTACCAGAAATTTGGGGGGCTGGGGGGGAGGCGAAGGGAGCCGGTGTGGAGGGGGAAGAACGCAGAAAATAGTTTGAAGGAGGTTTTGCTTCGCAGAGAGCCGCTCGCCTCAGCACATCTTGCCGCGCGTGTTGCTGCCCCGAATGGTGGTTTTGTTTTTTTTTTTTTTTGGCTGATGACCAAATGCTAAATAATGAAGGGATTTTTTGCCTAAGTTCACCGAGTTCGGCTGGCGGAGCCGAGCGCAGGCTCCCGGCCCTGACCGCGGGCTGCAAGCCCCAGATCCCATTTCGGTGCGTGCTTGGAAGGGCGAAAGGCCGGGGCTGGGAGGGCAGGTTCACAGCCTCCAGCTGATGCCCGAATGCAAGAGCAGAGCTCAGAGCCCTGCCTGCCTTTTCCAGGTGTATCAGCTGGTTAATAAAGCTCGGTTCCTCTCCTTCCAGACCTGGTTTCCACCAGGGAGAAAGCCCAGGCTTTTATCAGCTGTTTCCAGCACCTCCTAACCAAAATGAATAAACCACGGCCAGCCTCCAAGCACGGGTCCCAGGCAGGCCCCTGGAAAGCACAGGGATTCCCAGCAGGTTCCCATGGGATGCTGGTGGGTTTTTGGCAGCGTGACCCTGCTGCTGGGAGCGAGCCCCTTGGAAACCTGCCCCTGCCCCTTGGGGCTGAGCTCTGCATCCTGCACTGACACCTGTGGTGGGGGGCACGACGTCCCCGTCCCCTGCGCCACCGCCCTGCCTTCTGGCAAAAATTCAGGCAGACATCCCTAAATGTCTGCTTTGAATTCCTCAGCAGAGCTGAGGGCAGCATTTGACCCCCTTCTGCCTGTACCACGAGCAACGCGCCTGCTGGTCCGCAGCAGCTGCTGAGCTTAAGAGGAGCTGACAAGAAACACCGAGGTTAATGCCGGAGTTAGCTCCTGCGCTCCAGCCACCACATCCACCTTGCTCCGCTGGCTTTGATGGAGCGAAAATAATTTCGAGCAGAGGGCTTTGATCTTTTGCTGAAGCAGGCGATGGAGCTTCCTCGCTGAGTTTCCAGCTGCCTAGGGGCCGTTCCCACCAGAGCTTTCTGCCCGTGTGTCCTCGGGGTTCCCACCGGGTGATTCCCCCCTTGGCTGTGGCCGGAGCCCCACCAGCAGCGATTCCCGAGCGGAGAGGCTGCCTCCGGAGCGGAGCCTCCCGCACCGCTCACCAGTACAACCCAGCAGCGGCTCCATTTTCTCCACTGGGCATAATCTGGCGTGTGAAAACCCCAAAGAGGCTCCATCCTGTTCCACTTAAGTCCCAATTTGTTAAGCCACCGGCAGGAGCCTCAGGCACCTGCTGCCAGGCAAGGGGGCGCGGAGGGAGCCTGAGCACCGAGGGACGCGTGGCTCCGCGGAGGGGGCACCACGGCAGGTCCCAGAGCGGGTTGGTGTGTGGAGACCTGGCTCTGCCGAGGGTTTTGGGGTTAAAAGTCCCAGCTGCATTGAGCGGGAAGTTTTGGAAATGAGGAGCAGTGGGCAGCCACAGCAGGCGTGTCCATGCGCACACTGGACATGTCCACGTACAAACAGACGTGTCCACGCGCACACCAGACATATCCATGCACAAACCTGACGTATCCATGCACAAACCTGACATATCCATGCACACGCACATTATCTGTGCACACACACACACACCTGACACATCCATGCACGCACACACCGGACACGTCCCCATACACACACCCCCATGTGCAAACCTGAGACGTCCACGCACACACACCCCAAACCAGCACCACACGCCAGCAGCCAGAGCCACCTCAGACCCCGAGATCCCCGGAGCAGGGACACGGGTGGGTTTTTCATTCCCACAGGCACACACTTGGGTGCACGTGCACGCAGCCAGATGTTACCTCTGCAACCACATCGCTACACCACCGCGGATTCTTCCATATAAAGACATCGGCAGTCACTGCTGCGCGTTATTTATGGCCTTTCACACACATACCCGCATGCACACAGCTACAGCACTGCTTCAGCTGCACACACGCTGGTTTTTTTTTCCCCGGGAAGAAAGAAATGCACTCGCCCTGAAGCAACCTCAGGTGCACCCCGTGGCCACTCAGCCACACTGTGCCCGCCGGGATGCAGAGCTCAGGGCCGTTAATGAGACGCGGATGGGAGGGACGGACGGACAGACAGACAGCTTCTTCCTGCACATGTTCCCTGGTGGTGATTCCCGTATGAGTGCAGCCTCGCTTGCCCAGGCTTCCCTGCTGCTCAGCCAAGCAGAGCCTTTTGCTCCTGCTTTATTCTCTGCCCTTCAAAGACTCGGGGCACTGGCGAGCGACACCGCCACCCACCCCAGCACAGCCCCTGGCAGTGCAGCTGGGCCTTCGGGGTGGCCGGGGCTCTGGAAAACGCTCTCATCTTCCCAGGCACGACCCCGTGTGCTCCCCATCCCGGGGAGGGCCCTTTGGACTCGCTGGTGGGGACTCCTCTCCCCTTTGAGCACAACTCCATGTGGCCAGCCCATAACCAGGCTTCCTTCTGCCCCAACATCTGCCTCCATGCCACCTCGGAGCAGGGCCCTGGCACAGGAAAACGTTCCCCCAAGCCGGCGCAGGAGCATGCTGTGGGTGAATCCTTCCCCCTCCTGCTCATCGCCGTGTCCAGCAGGCCCCAAGCTCGGACCCCCGGCCCCAGAGGTTGCGAGAGCTGCTTGGCGGGAGCCATGCGAGGTGACTGGGCCTGCTGCTGAAAACACGTCCCCTCCAGCCCGTGTTACTTCTGGAGATGTGCAGGACTGCAGGATTCCTGGCCACAACGCCTGCCTCCTGAACCCGTCTCTCCGCCCAACTTTTCCCAAACCTACACTCTGGTTGTGTATTTGGGTGCCTCCAGTCGCTGCTCCTTCCCTTGTTTGGGCCCTTTGCCCTGCAGCGTTTATCCCCACCTGCGCTTTGCCGTGTCCCGTGACTCAATTTGCCTCTAAATCAAATTATGCATCGTGCTCAGGACCCCGTTATCTCTCCAGATCCTAAATTGGTCCTAAATCAATCAGACTGGGCCAGGCGGCATGCCTCAGAGCAGCCCCCCAGCCCTGAACAACAGCCAGACACCAGAGGCAGGGACCCACCAGGCCCTGACCCAAATGGGGTGTTTTTACCCCAATTTCCCCACCCTCTCACCCCTCATGGTGAGTTTTTAAGGAGGACTTGGAAGGAGAGCTCTTGCCTGGGGGGTCCCTTGCTGATAAATTGATCGAGACAAAACTAAGGGGGGGCAGCTGTGCGAGGACAGCCGGGGCCCAGCTGCGAGTCACATCCCATTAAATCTCACATAAACCCCACAGCAAGCCCCAGGCCCCAGCCTGGAGCAGGGGCACGCTTCCAGCTGCTGGGGAACCCCTTGAATTTCCTCATTTTTGGGGACAGCAAGCACGAGGACATGGAGAGGTTTGGTAAGGGGGGGGTCCGGTCCCGGCCCCTGGGGGCTGTGGGGGGCTTGGGGCTCGCGGCGCTTTTCATGTGCAAAGGGAAGAAGGGGGGGGGAAGGGAGAGGAAAATGAAACCGAGCCTACCTCCTTCTCCGAGATGTAAAGCTGATCTCCCTTCAAAACCACATAACGGTTCTTCCAGATTTCCCTAAAAATGCCTTTCCCGCAAAATTTCCGCACCCAGCCGATCTTCTCGGGCTGCGCAGACTGCTGGTTTCCATCCT
This sequence comes from Anas acuta, assembly GCF_963932015.1. Classification (NCBI taxonomy): domain Eukaryota; kingdom Metazoa; phylum Chordata; class Aves; order Anseriformes; family Anatidae; genus Anas; species Anas acuta. Next base: position 1,339,609 of record NC_089006.1, on the reverse strand, counting down.
GGTGGCCCTAACACAAAGGGAGAGGGAAGGAAACAGGGAGGAAAAATGGGGTTAATTCGTGCTTTCCTGCTCCCCTTCTCCCCCTCCCTCCTCGCCCAACTTCGCTCCCCGGCCCCTGGCCCCCCACCGCCGCTTGGCCCCGTCCCCTCCGCGTGGATTTTCCGGGGCAGCGACAGCGCCGGGGGGGACACGAGCCCCACGGGCAGGGTTTCACCCCTGCATTATATAAGAAAGCCGCCTGGGTTGCATTCGCCTCCCCCAACGTGCATCTGCTGCCGGAAAGAGGAACGAGGAGATTTGCAACTGATTATTTTTATTTATTTTTTACTGCAGTGGAAATCGCGTTTTTTGAGCCTTTTATCAACATTTAGTCCCAGAGGCGAAATCCATGCTCGGGTTTCTGCTTTGAGATTTCTGCCCAGGGGCAGATAAGATCTGTGGGCACGGCAGGCAACACGCAGGCGGCACCGAGCAAAGCGACAGATCGATGGTGTCTGGGTTTTTATCCTTTCCTTGCGAGCAGAAATGAAAACTGCCTGCCCACATCGCTCTGCCCTGAGCGGCGAATTGCATCTCCGGGCAAATCCGAGAGGAAGGAGAGGCGCTGGGCAGCAGAGGAGAAGGAGACGGCGCTGGGTTTGGGTTTGTTTTGATCCGGTTGGTTTTGCTTTTTTTTTTTTTCTTCTCGCAAAGCGAGGGGCTGTGGTGGGGAGAGGCGGCAGGAGGCGACGAGCCCCCCCCTCCCCAAACCATCCAGGAGCCTCCCCCACCCCACCGTGCCCCGGAGCAGAAGCGATCCGAACTCACCCTTTTGGCAGAATTGGTTTTTTTCATCATTCCTCGGTGCGCCGAGCCGGAGGGAGATGGGGAGGGGGTGGGTGGGGAGGGGGGGTCGGAGAGGGGCTCCCGGCGGCCTCCTCTTGGGGAGAGCGCGGCTGGGAAATACACAGGGCACCTCCGCTCCCTCCCGCTCCGTCCTCGCCCTCTGTAGATCACAGCCGCTCTCCAGTTACATGAGGACCAGCCCGCCTCTGTAACACATCCTTAGCCGCACAGACACCGCGTCCCCCCCCGGCAGCCAGCTCCACCACCACCATCACTGAGCTCTCGTGGGTTTGCACTGGGCTGGCCTGGGCTCCCGAGCTCCATCTATAGCCGTGCGCGTGTGACGTCTGGGGTTCACAATAAAGGGCGAATCGCAGCCCACGAGGGTTTTCTTCTTTGTTTCTGACTCGCTGATGATGGGCGGGGGGCACCCCGGCAGATGGGTGCCCAGCCGAGGTCACGGCAAAACTTCCAGGGATGTGGCAAAGCGGCCAGGAGGCACGGGCAGGGGGCTCTGCCCCGACAGCGGCTGAGATTTTGGATGCGTAACCACGGTTTGGGAAAAGAGGCAGCCCCTGGGGGGCTCGGAGAAGGGCCCACTGCCCAGCACCGATACCTGCGGGCAGGGACCTACGTGGTGAGATGTGGGGCACGGCCTCCCAGATCTAAGGAAATGCTTGGCTTTAAAAAAAAAAAAAAAAAAAAAAGCCCCTTTTTCTGCTTATTTGTTCTTCCCCGTTTGATTTCAGCAGGTGTTGCGAGTTGAGAACTCCCAGTGGGGGATCACAGACGGGGTTAGAGAGAGGCACATAAAAAAGAACAAAAAAGAGAAAAGGAGAAACGGTTCTGTTTGGAATGAGGCAGATAAGGAGAAAGAAATAGATCGATCAATCGCTGATCCATTGATCAATCGCCAATTGATCGATCCGCTGGTTGCTTCACGGTGAAAATTTTCCATCCGAGCCGTCAGTCTGGCACACGCCCACACTTTGCCGATTGCAGACTGGATTTGAACCCGAGTGCGCTGGAATTAATGCGTGGAGAATACTGATGGTGAACTCGAGCGGGGCCGCTCGGGGCTTTTAAGGTGTCGGATGGTGAGCGCAAATAGCGGAGTGTTTTGGGGGCTTGTGAGTGAGGAGCTGGAGGGATGGAGGCGAGCCCTGCTCACCACCCAAAAGGTGACCACCTACGGCCCCCGGTGCCTGGGGGGGAGGCTCTTTCCAGAAGGAGAGCTTCGTCGTGCCCTTGGAATCAAGCGCTGTGCTGGGGGGCTGCTCCCTTCCAGTGCCCTCCCTCGGGATGCTCAGCACAGCCCGGCGTTCGTGGCTGTGGATTTATGGATCTATGGATTTATGGATGTATGGATTTATGGATTTATGAGTGGGTTTTGACTTTTTGAACCAATGCGCAACGCCGGGTGCACCCGGGTGCCTTCCTACCCCTCTAAGCCCAACTACCTCTTGTTAATTAGAGGGTTCCAACAATTCCCAACCCACTCCCCCATCGACCAAAGCAGTGGAAAAGGGGCTTTGACAAAACACAGAAGGCGTCGGGCAGTGCAAACGGCCACGTCTCATCGCCCACCCGGCACAACCGGGCTCTGACGCGGTGCCGATGGCCGTTCCCGTGCCGGGAAGTCACCAAGCATCCGCCCATGGCCAAGCACCAGCACGCTCAGCCCAAGGAGGAGGAATTGAGCTGGAGCTGAAATCCTGGGGCTGCTTCGGAAGAGCCGAGGGGCGTAGCTGGCTGCGGCAGCCCTGTGGCAGTGACTCACGGTGGGAGAGGATGCGACCGCTGATTCAGGGCTGGAAACACCAGCGGCTTGCACGGAAGGAAGGGAGATAGGAGGGAGTCCAGCTCACGTTTCCGTGCCTGAAATGGGCGGCCCCGCTGCTGGCAGGGACCAGGACAGTGCTGATGTGGGGTTCGGAGGGCTGGGGATGGGCTGGTTGTGGCCTCTCTGAGCCAGGGTGGCACATGGAAAGAGGGTGATTCTGCTCGTCCCCATGTCCCCATCGCCGTCCCCATCCTGCCTGCAGCGAGCCTGGGCTGTCCTGCGATGCGCGCTCACAGCAAGGATGGCCTCGTGCCCAGACACGCAGGCAACCAGCCCCCAGTGAAATCCCCGCATCTCGCATACCGGAACAGCTGATGGAAGAATTTAGTCCTTTATTAGCTGCTAATGAACTCGACCCATCGTTTAACAGCCTCTGTGTAGACTGGATGCTGGGACCGTTTGTTTTCCCAGCTTGGCTTTCCAGTAGCGGCGTATTTTTTTATTTTTTATTTTTGCAATGGAGGCAGGATACATCAAAAACACCCGATAAACATCACCGCAGGAAAAAGCAGCGTGTGGCCCCGAGCTGGAGCGGCCCCTTGGGTGCGAGCAAGCCAGGGAGGAGCAGAAGGGTTCAGATCTCCTGTTAAAAACCCACGATGACCACTTCTGTAGCACTTTGGTGCTCCGAAGGGTCCGTGCAGTGATCAGGGTCCCGCTGCTGGGTGCTGGGATCCTGCACCGCGGTCTCTCCAGCACCCCCGACTCCTCACTGCTCCAAAAACTGACCTCAAACCCTCACTTTTTGCTTTCTTTTGCATGAGATAAATCCATGGCCCAAGAAACAGCTCCGCAGGGGCCCGCGGCGCTGCCCTGCGGCTTTGGGTTTGGTGGCACGGGGCACAAAAACCCCACTGAGTTCTGCTGGACCTGGAAGGGCAGCTGAAATTAAAACCTTTCCGCCCTCGTGGCTCCGTCCTTCTTGCTGTCCTAAGTCACCCTGTTGGCTCCTCTCAGCCCTGATGTTGCAGCTTTCCCCCCGACGATGTGTTGATTCACAACAGCTACCAAAATATCCTCTTGCTGCAAAAGCAGAACAACAAACACCCTCGGTTTATTTATGCACTTAACACCCCCACCTCACGCCCCCCCCCCTGCATCATTTTGCCTCTGGATATCAAGTGTGAAACTGCTGCTCAGGAAGACGAAGAGAGTTTAATTAGGGCACGCATTTTTCCTCGTTTCTGAGGACAATTACAGCAGTGCTTTTTGGACAGGGTCAGCTCAGGGGGGACGTCAGATTTTGCAGGGTTTGGGGCTCAGAGTGGCAGCGAGGTGGCTCCCGCAGGGCCCAGCACCAGGCAGATAAAGAACCGTGCGTGGAGCAAAATGCTTCGCTCCCGAGGTGTTGAAAGTCCTTCTGTTACAAAGAAAGGCTGAGCTGGGAAGAAAAGGGAACTTAATTTTATTCCGGGGGGGCCAAACTAGTTTGACGTTTGCCAAATGAAGTTTCTCCAAAGTTTTGATTCTGACAAAAAAAACCAACACCCTCAAACAGTTCAGCCGAATGCGTGAGCAAAGCGGTTCAATGCCACATTTGCATTTTGCACTGAAAAAAAAAAAAAAAAAAGGGCAGCTTTGGAGCAAAAAATTTCACCCGGGCTCAGCATCCTGCGGAAGCATCACCTCCCTTTCTCCCCAAACCACGGCTTTGCCCTTCGCCTTCCAGCAGCTGGGGATGGAGAAGCTCAAGGGGCGTCCTCCCAGCTCCTTCTGGTCCCTGCTCCTTGGGCAGACGCCGGCTGCGCTTCCAGGGCTCTTCCCTTTAGCCCGGAGCCTGCAGGAGCCGTGGTGAGGAGCGGGGCTTTGAATGGCCGAGGCTCCCCCACGTCGCCCCCGCCAGCGCGGAACAATGCGAGCCGAGCCACAGAAAAGCCCAGAGCCTCCCACCTCCTACCCAGGGCCCTGCTGGTTCCTTTTCAGCTCGGCGGTTTCTCCATGAGAAAATGCCCTGGGAAAGCGAGGCTTCGGGGCGGGGGGGCTTTTGTTCGTGATGCCCTAGACCCGAGCCGCAGCTTTTCCTTCCCAAGACGTCAGAGGAAGGCCCCTGGGAGCTGCTTCTCCCCCCCATCCGGCGTTGTATGGCCACCAGGAGGCAAATGAATAACCCCACAAAATGATCTCGGGCATCTGGCGGCACGGCGGAAAGCCCCAAAAGAGATGGGGGCAAAGCCCAGGGGCTAAGAAGCGAGGTGGGGTCGTTGTCACTCCAGTGCCGACCCCCAAAGAGACCCAGGGAGGACGGGCAGCCCAGGGACGGGTGCTTTGGGATGGACGGGGTGTGTGGCTCCAGCAGGTGCCATAAGGCTGTAGGAACACCGCTGTGGGGTCCCCTGCTCGTAGCGTGCAGCCTGGGGCAGGGGCAGGAGCAAAGCCCCCCCCCAGCTGCTGCCTGCTCATTTTGTACTCATTTTGTACTCATTTTGTGAGCTCGGCGGGGCAGAAAATTGTGGATGGCCGAGGGGAACGCCAAACCCCAGCGCTTCTCCGCGATGTGAGCCTCTGGTTTGCAAAGCCCCAAGGGTTTTGTGTCAGGTTTGGGCCAAACCTACGCTCGCCAGGAAGCCAAAATTGGGGAGATGGCAAAGGAAAAGGCTGAGGAGCAGGATTGACGTGGGAGAGGCCGGTGGAGTCCCAGCCCCCGCGGTACCAGGAGCAAAACTTCCACGGCTGGTGGGAGACGGAGCTGCCCGACGGGAACATCGGAGCCCGCTGGCTAAATAACAGCCGGGGCGTGAATCCTACAGGGAGAGCAGCAAAACGTGTCAGCTTCCGAGAGGCGCGGATGCAGGCGATGAGCTGGAAGCTCTGCCAGCACCCGGCCCGGCGCAAACAAAGCCCCACGGCCCCAAGCGAGGAAGGAAGCGGTCCCGAAGGGTGTGCGTGGGAACCCTGCCCCGTGCCCTGACCCCATTAGTGTCACACCACAGCCCTGGTGAGGCTCCCGCACGGAGCATCAAGCCTTCAGCACCACGGGGATGGTTTTGGGTGGATGGGCGCCCGAGCTCGGAGCGATGACCTTGCTTCAGGGAATGAAGCCAGAGAAATGAGTGCGAGTTCAAGCATTTTCCGTCCGCGGCAGCTCTGCAGAGCTCGCAGGGAACGGGAGGTTCAGTCCCGTCCGCTTACGGGAAGGCAGGAGATAAGGGAGAGCCCAGCTCCTTGGCAGCAGACGCTCGCAGGAGCCAGGCAGCCAGGCTGCTGACGTCTGTTCTGCCTCTTAACCTGTGCTGCTCTCCCAGTTCCCGCACCTAAAATAAAAGGAAATTTGGAAAAAAAAAAAAAACAAAACAACAAATCCTCCTTGCCTCTCCTGGCTGCGCCCCAGGAGCCCCTCCTGGTCCAGATCCGCGCTCGTGATGACAGCACCTCTGCTCCCAGCACTGCTCCAGCAGTGCAATGCTCTGCTTCTTTTCAAACCCACCTTGTTTTCGTACTGCTAGAGCAACTTTTACGAGGGAATCACAACGCTTTTTCAGCTCACAACACGGGAGCAAGTAAAGGGGCAGGTTTGTGCTGGTTTAAGGTAACCAGAAGTGAACAGAGAGCACTGAGGACGTCGTTCTGCCCCCGTGGCACTAGGAGAAACATCGGGAACCATTCACCAGGTGAGAGGTTTGGTAAAACGGATCGTTTAATAGGACTCAAAATATACAGACAGCTGAGCAGAGCAAAGGTCCTGCAGTGCCCATCACCTTCCAGAGATGCACCGGCCAGCGCCGTGCAGGGCCTCCGGGCTGCTGCAGGGACTTCTCCTGCGGGCCACAACTTGGAGAGGTCCCGAGAGCTGCGGTAGTGAGAGGGCAGCGAGGGGGCTGCAGCTTGGGGCATGCCCCGGTGCGTCACCTCGGATGCCAACGGCAGCATTCAGCAGGGTTTGGGATGGGAATTCCTCCGGGATTCATCGTCTGCTGCTTGGCCTCGGCGGCGCCTGGGAGCTCTCGGTGCTTCGGCCACGGAACCCTGCAGCCGTAACCTCCTCCAGGAAGCTGCCAAGAGAAGTTCAGGTGAGCAGAGGTAACGTTTCGCTCCCGGAGAGCACGGAGAGCAAAGCGCAAAGGGGGCACCACCTTTGGGGCACCCTGCCTGGGGCACCCAAAGGTGGGCAGCCCAGCACCGGGCTCACCGGGCCAGCACCAGCCCTGGGGGGACCCTGAAAGGCTCGGGGAGGTCTCCCCCAAGGCCAGGGCCAACGAGGCTCCCAGGAGGGCTCCCAGGAGGGCTCCCAGGAGGGATCCGTGTGGGCTCAGCCTGGCCCCGCTCACCTCTGGTAACAAAGCCAGGAAGGCCGGGCTCGGCTTTCTGCCAGCTCTCAGCCTTCCTGCGGGGTGATAAGGCAGGAAGGGGCAGGGTGGAAGCCTCCTGCTGAGGCATCCTTGGCATTTTGCAGCCAGGGCCCTCCGGAAAGCAGCCCCCGGAGCAGGCTGGGTCACGCTGCGTGCCTCATCACCGGGCTCAGCCCCGCAGCAGGACCCTGCCTCCAATTTCTGCCCTACAGACCGCAGGGTTTTAAGGATTGACATCTGAATCTGGCTAATGGAAACCTCTGAGGCACCCACCATTCATTCGGGCAGGTCTCAAGGAAGTTTCAGCTCAGTAAAAGGCTTAAACACACGCTCAGCTTCATGCCAGGCTCCCTGTGATTTCCCAAGGGACCCCAACAACCATGTCCCAGAGCAACGGTCCCGTCGGAAAGCCAAACCCAACACATTTGGGCTTCTCAGCAACCCCTTGGCCCGTGGAGATCAGCTGCTGGGGGCAGCTGCAGAGGGAAAAAAAGGCTGGGGCAGGCAGGGGGTGGGCGGCAGCTGGCGAAGACGTCCGCGGGTCCGGGTGGTGGGTTCCACATCCTGCCCCAATTCGATACCGAGACACCAAAATGGGAATTTGTGAGCCCGCCCAGAAGCAGCGAGGTTGGAAGAGACCTCCAAGACCACTAAGCCTTGGGAACAAGTTGGCTGACGAGGTCTGGAAGCGGGTTAGGGTCCGAGGTCCTTTTCAGAAGGAAAGCCCCTCGCCAAGGCACGGCCCCGCAGCCCCCACGGAGGCTCTGCTGAGGACGCAGCCCAGCGGCGTTTGGCACCCGAGCTGCGGGTAAGTGGGTAAGTGGGTCAGGGTAAATATCCCCTCGGGTTAATCCCTGCAGGTTTGTGCTCAACCTGCGCTCCGGATGAGGCGGCCCCAGGCGCCAGATGTTCCTCCATCGTCACCCTTCGTTTTCGGAGCTCTTCGCGTCCTGCGCCTTGCTGCAAGCGCTCCCAACCCCCAAAAATGCAACTTGGGGTCTTGAAATCCTCTTGGAAAGCTACCGAGAACCCGTGGGTTTCGCTCCAGCACAGTTCTGCCCAAATTTACCTGGCTCCTGCACGAAATTAGAGGCTGCTATGGTCCAGCACCATCCCGAAAACGAACTCTTACATTCACCATAAATAAAACTCAAAAACGTGTTTTTTTTTTCAAATGTGAACTACAATCCCCAATCTTCCAGCCCTTCTGTTACAGCTCCTTACATTACTGGGATAAAACCAGAGAGCTCTACACTCGGGCTGTCATTTATCAAGTGGTTCTACCCCAAACCAAAGCACAGAAGTGGCATTTTGGCCCTCCAGCACGGGGCACAGCTCTGCATCGAGCCTTCCCTCGGCTCCTCACGCAGGAAAACGCGGCCAGGAAGGTTTCCTTACCTTCCTGAGAAGCCCTAACAGGAGTATTTTCAGGAGGGCTGCCAAAGTTTCACGAGTACCAGCGGCAGCCAGTCTGGCCCGATCAGAAAAAACCCTGAAAATTCCTTGACAACACCAGATTTTTTCCACCCCGTTGGCGTTTCTCAAAGGATCTCCGAGCGCTTCCAAACGCGGCTCTGTGTGTCCTCCGGGCACTGCAGCGAGAGGGTTGCCTGGTAGTGGGCACGGAGGTAAAAAATAAATGAAAAATTAAGTGAACTGAAAGGGGACAGAACCATGTGCAGCAAACCTGAGCGTGCGCAATGCCGGACAAGGCTCAGAAATTGTCTCATCTTTGCATTTCTGCACTGCTCTGAGTTTCACCTGATTTTTCAGCACTCTGGATGCTTTAATGTGTTTTGTGTTGTTTTTTTTTGCTCCCAGCTCCTGGTTGCAGCCCCCTGGACAGGATGAGAAGACCCAGGGCACGCTCTGAGCCTTGTCACTGACCGGGCTGCCCTGGGTGATGCCAGGAAAGAGCCCGTGGAGTGGGAGCACCGCGCGGATTTCCCTGCTAGAGGCAGAGGGGGAAGAGAAGAAACACCAATTTTCTCATCTCCTGTAAATCCACGGGGATTTTTTTCCACTAGAGGAATAAACTCCACCGACAGAGCCTGTTGGCTTCCGTAGCCTGACTTCTTTCCAAGGAATCCCTTTGCCTACGTGCCTCATTTCAATGTGTGAGCACTGCTAAAAGATTCCTGCCCTTATTTTGTGTTCCTAGACACGAATCCAGAACGAGCAGCAGCGACAGATTCCCTTTGACATCGCTGCTGAGTGGAAGGGAACTTGAAACGGGTACTTTGAGACCTCTCTGCCAGCACAGAGGGTAGTGTAAGAGCATTTTCAGCCCAGTTTTAAGCCTCTGGGTGCAGCGCAGCCACCGGACGAGGCAGGGTCCCTTACACAAGGGACCTCTCACAACCTCACAGCTCCAACACCGCGACCAGCCCCCGAGGCTCACCCGTCTCCTGCTTCGCCCAAACGCTGGCTGCAGAGCCCTTAAGCCACCCCGCACCCCCCCAGACACAGATGTTGATCACAGTTTGAGTTGGACTGGTCAGAACAATGAAAGCAGGGGATTAGCGTGCTTACACGGGCTGCTCAGCGCATTAATAGAGAAATCTCCTTGTTTATTGTGACATATCAGCCCTAATCCCGCAGCCGTAAGCAACGGCTCATTAAAGGGAGGCCGAAGGATTACCGCAGGAGTTAGGGCGCAATAAAATCGAGGTTTCCTCGCATCAGACACCTCGGTGTGCTGCTGGAACACCCGGGAGCCTCACACTGCTTGAATTGGTGACGGGGAGCTTCTTTTCTCAGCTCGCCCTGCACACAGGAGGCCCCCAAAAAGTGCTCGAGATCCCTGCCAAAGTGCTAGCTGTTTTGTTAGCCCCACCGTGGCTTTTCATTGTTAAGGAAACGTGATTCAAGCCACGAGGGAAAAGAAACTCACCTGAGGCAGGGCTGCTGTCACTACAGGACCCTCAGCAGTCCTCATCCCGCAGCTCCCGGGCAGGACCGTGTAGTGATCAGCCCTTACCAAGCAATGTCCCGTTTTTCCCCTTTTTTTTTTCCCCAGCTTCGTTCTTTGAAATGCAAATTCTGATACAGCACCCTCGTTTTCCTGTAAATAATTCAGCGACTGCGCCAAAACGCCGTCACGGGAGAAGCCCTGGCTAGCTAACGTGACTCCTCACAGCACCGAGACGACGGGGAGCCCAGCAGGCAGCTGCAAATCTGGAATTTCATCCAGCCAGGAGCCGCTCAGAGACCTGCTGCTGCAAACAGACCACGAGGAGAGCTGCCCAACGTCACCTCCGGGGTCAGCAGCAGAGCTGGGATGGGAACCCGGAGCCGATCCCCTCCTTCCTCACCCTCCTGCCTCCTTCTCCTAGGTTTTCCCTGTCCCAGTGACAGTTTTTGCTGATTCTGCTACACCGAGACGCTTTCGGGGCAGGTCTCAACCTCCAATCTGGCGTGAAAAGCTACTCTGCCATCCCAGGCAGCTTCGCAGCGCTAACTCCATCGGTTTTGTTGGCGTTGTGCTCAGCATGGCGCGACGACGGCGCCATCCAGGTTCTCAGCACAGATGCTGGTAAAAAAAGTTTGATGCGGGCCTGTTGGTAAATGTCAAAATCAGCCTCAAAAGGCATCGGTTACCGCGGACGCAGGGCTGAATACAAACCAGGTTTTATTTTGCATCCTTGCAAGGTTTAAGCTGAAGGTTTAATTCCCTTCTTTTCCTAAGTCGAAGAGCAGCTCGTACGTCTGCTGGTCTCTTTTTGTGACTATTTCCTGGCTAAAACAGGATTTAGTTCAGAGGCTACTTTGTAAAGCAGAAGGTTGAGGAAGCTGGGTAATTTGGGCAGGAATCGGGCGAGATGTGGGCTAATACAGACTTGCCTTCGTAACCCAGTTCGTAAAAGCAATTTGCTGCTGGGCCAGCACCAGCTCAGGAGCTTTCCAATCATCTGTTATACCAAAGAAAGGCCCAATTTTGGAGCAGGCGCTGGGAATTTGCAGGGTTTGGGCATTTTTTCCTTAGCAAATGATCGGTCACTGAATTGCCTTGCAGAGGAATTGTTGCTGCATCTGTGCAGGCAGCTTTGGAGCATGGAGATCCCTCACAGGCATGGAAGGGAAGGGCAAAAGTGCAGAGGGTGTTATAAATACGACCCAGGACTCTAATACAGCAGCAGTGCACACACATGGCCCAAACCCAAGCCGTTTTTTAGCCTACACACCACGCTTGGGTCCACCTGTCAGTAACTGAGATCAAGGAGGTGCCTGGCAAACGCCTGCCTGCCACCCAGAGCCGTGGTGCTGGCGATGTGCATCCCTGGGGCACTGTGGAGGCTCCCGAAGCTGTCAGCTTGGAGACTTCATCCTAAATGCTGAGAAGAGTGACTTTCCCCTCTTCTTTAGGACTCTTTTTGCCTGTTTCCACTCGGGGACGGTGAAGCTGTGCTTCCCTCCCAGCCCAGAGCTCCTTTCAGGCTCAGAGCAGCTGCTGGACAACTCGAGGGGCTCGCCCCAGGCTTGGATTCCACCACGCTTCCTGCTGCAACACATGGGGGAGCCGGGGGTCACCTGTCACATTCCCGACGTTCCCCTCCTGCTGATAACAGCCCCGCAACGTCAGCACGAGAGGGACGGAGCGGTGCAGCAGGAGGGAGCAGGGCACGTACTAAAAGAATTCGTGGTTCTTTCCTTGGCTAGCAACAAGCTGCGCTGAAAAAAAAAAAAAAACCCAAGCAGGCTCAATTTTCACCCGTGGTCTCATACTCAGATAAACAATTTGGGTTTGGGATTTCCCCAAAAGACCCTGAGATTCCCTTGGGAGCAGCTCGCTGGGTGAAATGGCATCGATGCTGCCCGACACGAGCCCTCCCAGATACCCAAATGTTCCAGGGATGGTGACCCAGGAAATCAGGGAAGCTCAGCACGGGCAGGGATTAAGCCCTCACAACGTCTGGCCTCCCAAGAAGGCAACCCGGAGCGTAAAGCGAACCAAGAAGGAAAGCTCCTTTCTCCGGGGAGAAATGGAAAAGACACAGCCAATGCTCTGCAGGCTCGTGGGCGGCAGAGAGGCAGAGCAGTCGCAGAGCCCGGTTCTAATCATAGGCACAGCGGCTTCGCTGCCATCGCACGCAGTCGCTCCAGATTCCAGCAGAGGCAACGAGACCACAGCCGGGTCTGAATCCCTGTGTGCTGCGCTGCCTTCTCGTTCCTCCTGGGGTGCCTGGTGAATTCTAAGCAGGAGGAACTACACACATCTACCTCCCTGCCCTCGGATCCAGTAGGGCACACGTTAAACCCTCAGCTTGGTAACATAACGCACGGAGCAGGGCTCGGACCGTTCCCACACGTTTCTGTCTCTTACGGTGCCATAAAGATCCCTCAGGAATCACAAACCCAGGCCCACGTCGGCAGCTCTGGGTACCCGCTGAGGCCGTTACCTTTTGGTGTTGTGGATGGTGGTGCCCCCCAGCACGATGCGCACCCCCGGGTTGGTGCGGTTCAGGTTGTAGACGGCCAGCGCCTCTTCGTAGGTCGCCCCTCCGATGATGAAGACGATGATGTCCTGGGGCCTGCAACGAAGGCACGAGGGTCAAGGAGAAATCCTGCAGCAGCCAGGGGCGCCGAGGCACCGCTCCTGCTGCCTGCTCTCCCCAGGCCATGCCTCATTTCTGTGGTGCGTCCCCGAGCAGAGCACAGAATGAGACCCTGCACCTCCTGCTCTCGCACGAAGGTTGCGCCTTCCCCGCACCATCCTCCCTCACTGCTCCAGTTTTCTGCTCTCAGAAACCTCAGAGGGGATTATTTCTGCCGAATCTGCTGTGAAAAGGCCTGGGTGGCATCCTGGCAGCGAGGTTCCATCCACCACTCGAGCCGGAGTGTCTCGCTGCAGAGGACAAGGTCTCGACACGATTACCTGCCCGCTGCAGCCTCCAAAATGCTCCCTGCTCTCCAAATAGGTGCTTTTATTAGGGTACAGCCACTTGCTGCAGCAGCCAAGGCATCAGGCACCCCCCTGCCCTGGGCAAACTCCGGATCAGTGACAAAGCAACCGGAGCACGAGGCAGGGATGGCCCCGGAGCGCACCTGGGCTCCGTGGCTTCGCTTGCTCCCTGCTGAGCCAGCTCCCGTGAGGTGCAGGGGAGCAGCTCGGAGAGGGAACATCGGGGATTTGGGTCTCAGGGCTACAAGGAGCAGAGCTGCCATCGGCGTCCCCTGCACAGGAACAGGCTGTGAAATCCCCTGCAGCCTGCAGAGGAGCGGGGTTATATTTAGCAGCCACGCAGGTTCAGGCAGCTCGCGAAGGCAGACAAGGAGGGTTTTGCACCGCAGCGCCCGTCACCGAGCTGTCCCCAAGGGGACGGAGCAGGGCCCTGCCTCCTCCTCTGAGCTTTGGGAAACCAGACACAAACGTGCCCGAGTCTCTGGGGAATGGGACTCCAAGGGAAGGGGAGGCACGGTGAGGGAGCGATCCCACAAGCCGCTGTCGGTTGTCAGAAGTAGACCGAAAATCCTCACGAGCCCAATTTTGTCAGCTCGTGCAGTCCCCAGTGCCATCACTTACAAATTTCGGGTCAAAAGTGTTAAAGACCCGAGGAATTTAGGGGCAGAAGTGGCAGGGCTGGCTGCCACACACTCCCCTGTGATGTCTCAGCATGCCCCAGTCTGGATGTTTGCTGTCACCTTTCAGTGCCACCACATCCACCCTGCAAATCCTTCCCACTCTGTGGTCCCTGAAGCCTGTGCAGGGCTGGTCGCAGCCTTCTGCTAGGGGTCAGGGTCACGTTAATTAGCCTAACGAGATGTTGGAGTGCCACAGGTGAGGGTGAGGCTGTTACAGTCAGTGCCCGGGTTACATCTTGTGCACGGCTTCGTCACCGCGCATCGGCGGCTTCTGTCCTGGCAGAGAACGCTCGGAGGAATAGGAACAGATAAACTGACACCCCCAAAAAAATCCTACACCCAAAATATCCCAGACAGGTAGGGGAATGCAGGAGGAAGGACGATCCAAACGTGCCTCGTGGGGGTGAGCTGGTATCTGCGGAGTGAAGCGGGAGTGCCTGGGAGGTGCCGTCACAGGCAAGCTCCTGAAGCGCCCGGGGAATTGCTGCTTGTCCCAAGGGCAAGGTCAGGAATAGGAAGAAACCCCGGGACTGTTATGGGATGGATTAGTGGGGGAGCGACCTCCAGGAGTGCTCCTCAGCCCCAAGCTCACAGCGGAGCGCTCAGGCACTTCGGAGGGGAGGACAAAGCAACCTCCTCGAGCAAACAGCGACCCAAGCACAGCTCTGCCTTAAAAAACAGCCACAAAACCACCCCGAGCACCAGGTAACGGGTAGGATTAACGGGAGCAGCGCTTCCCCTGGTCCTTAGGGCAGCGCTGTGTGAGCTCAGACACAAAGGCAGCCGGGCACACAGCGCAGGCTGCGAGCTGAGGGCTCCAAAAAAGGAGATTTTGTGCTCGCTGCCCCAGGAGCTGCCTCTGGCCGCGTGTCAGCTGCAGGCACTTCCAAGGGGTCAGCCGGTTCCAAATTCTTCCCCTCAGTTCCAAATTCTTCCCCTCCTCGAGCGGGCAAAGAGGAACTTTCCCTTCCAACTGACCCAGCAGGGGCAGGACCCCGGCTTGAGGGCGCAGAACGCCCTGAACTGGATGAGAGCAGCGAGTCCTCGCGTCCCGCACCTGAATTCTGATGGGGTTTTCGGAGCAGGGCTCGCAAGAAGCAGGTGGCTGATGGCAGGACCTTAACAGCAGGACCTTCGGGGCTCTCCGAGGAGCAGCGAGCCCCAGAGGCTGCTGCAGGTCCTTGTTTGGTTTTCTAAACGTGGCAGTGACAGTGACAGAGCTGCCCCGCTTGGTTACGAGCTGGGCTCCGGCCATCTTAGGTAAGCAGGATCGGGGCCAGCTGCTGCGATCCCAAATGCCCTATTAAGAGAAATTCCCAGGCCGAGGCGTAAACGGAGCAAAAGCTCCACCCCAAGGGGAGGCCTGGGCAGAGCTCAGAAGGTCTCACACAGCTCACGAGGTGTTTGGAGGCTTCTGCCCCAGCTCCTGCTGCTCGCTGTGAAGGGGGAGAAGCTTTAGGAGCTTTTCCAGCCAGCAATCTCCAGCAGCAAGGCAGAGGGGGACTGCAGGCTTGTGGCACACCAGGAAGGTTGATATTTACCGCAGCGGGAAGGAAAGGAGGAGCAGAAACCAGCAGAATTGCTTCTTGCTCTCTCCTAGGAGCTCGGTGCTTTGCAGATTCCCTTTCCTTCGCTGCTGCCAGTTTTCACAGATGAATTTGGGCCACGAGCTCTTCCTCCCTCGCAGGAGCGTTGTGTTCAATGCAGAAAGAAATAGTTAAAAAGAATCCGTTTGCATTCTTTGCTGCTCGAGCCACTGCCTCCCTCGGATCAAAAAACACAAAGCCTTTCGCCCTGCCCTTGGGCTGAACCCCTGCCAGTTTCTGTAACGCCGTCCCCTGCCCGCAGAAAGCCAGGAGAAGGACAGCCCGGCTCGCCTCGGGCTCTGATTCAGTGCACAGAATTTGGGGAAATTATTAAACGTAAATCCCTTGCTCAACTCCTTTGGCACAAGGGCAAAGCCATAAAGCGGCCCTTTCTCTTCCAACCCTTATAGCTCAAACCCTTTTTTTTTCAATGAGACCCCGTTTTTAGGATGTTACCGTTTGGCAGCTCCTTCTCTTTGGGATTTTGTTTTACCAAAGCCCCAGGACTCACGGCAGTCAGCTACGGGACAAGGCTGCAGCTGCTGCGGGAAGGGAGCGAGGTGGAAACTTCATTTCCCTTCTTCGTCCGACTTCTGCTTTGCTTTAGTTCTAGGTAGGAAGCGAACCTTTCCCATGCGCCCCCACAGACGCATTATTTGGGTGCTCTTTGTGGCGGGATTCTCAGGGGTGGGTTCCTGTGCCTTCTTACAAAAACATTTTAAAGGGGAATTCCGAGTGAGACGCAGCTCAGCAGGGTGTAACCGAGCACTGACGGCCAGAAGATAAAGGTCAGAAGACCACTTCCAGCTTAGCTCAGCACCAGCCCAGGTCAGGGATGCGTGGGTGCAGCTTCTGCTGCTCCACCTGCTCCGTGTCAGACCCCATCCCTCAATCCTTTCTGCTGGCCTGAAATCCATCTCAGTCAAAAGCTGGTTTCAAGGAGAGACGACATCATTCCTGCTGCCCTCGCTGTCACACACTCATTGCAACCGCCCAGCCACCCCATCCAAAATCCACCATTTCAGTTTTAAAGGTAAAATGTGGAGCGAGGCAGATACCTTCCGGCCTCCCAAGGACATACCCAAACAATTTGTCTCTTCTATGACGAGAATTCATTTTTTTAATTCATAAAGGAGGTGATTTATATCCCCTGCCGTCAGCCTGGCAGGGAATTTGGGAGCTCCCCGTTACAAAACAGATTTTCCCTTTTATCAGAGGGAGGCAAATGTCCCAAGGCAGGGGTAGGGAGGAAGAGCAGCGTGTGTGTGCCTCGGGGAGCCAGCCACGAACGCTCACTCCCTGACACACCCTGACCCTCTCACCCCCTTGACACGGCTGGATCTTGGTCCCCAAACCCATTTCTCTGCCCACTCGGTGCCATCATCTGAGGCCCGTATTTATCCGTAATGACTTCACTGACAACAGATGAGCTGAGCTCCAGCAAAGTCAGCTCAAAGCAGGCAGCCAGGGCCCTTTTCAATTTCAGTTATTAGCCACGTTCAGCAAGATCCCATTCCGCTCAGAAATAGTAACTGGCTCAGAAGGGAGAGCTAGCAGTTGGGCTATTTTTGGGACTCTGCAAATAAACGCCAGATGGTATGGAGTGAAGTTAGGGGGCATGCTGAAATCCATCATGTGAACATCCCGGCAGCGTGGTGCAGTGGCATTATCCCTTACCTAAGCTCTTACAGGAGGAATGTCAGGTCTTGATGACTCGGCCAGCGCTGAACATGAAGAAAGGAAGCCTTATGTCTGCCTTAACAGCCCTCCCCAGCACCTACCTGAGAGCACAGCCACCACCTACACCATCAGGACATTTTTTTGACAAGCCCAAGGTGTTTTTTTCACCCAGGGACAAACGACAAAGCAGGTGGCAGCAGCAGGAGGAGCAGGCGTGCTCCAGTTCTCCAGCTCTGCCCTACAAGGCCCCACGTACCTGTCCCGGAGAGTGTTGGGCCCCAGGTAGGGGAACTGGCTGTCCTTGAGTTTCCCTTTGATGAGCTGGTCTAGCGTTTCTTGCAGGAGAGGCTGGTGCTGGGTATACACATTCTCAACGCCCTGCAGCGCAGAAGAAGCTCTTGTCAGGAATTAACACAGCGAGGCAGCAGGCTGAGATGATCAGCAAAGCCACGTTCAAAAAGCCCCAGCATTTATCTGATGGATACAGCAAGTGTTAGCCGTTGAGTCGAGGTTTAGGGGGGCTTTTCTGCAACCAACTCCCATCATCTACATGAGAATTCTGCCCTAATGCTCCCTGCACTTACTATTAAACGCTGAAAGCCACACCACGTGGCACTGCAGCCCATGAGAGTCCTGCTCTGTGGCTGTGATTCTGACTACAGCTGTTGTTATCTCACCCGTGGCAGAGCCGTACCTTCAGACCTTTGAGGAACTGTTTGGTGATGGCCACAGCGTCCTTGGGACTGAACAGGTCGCTGCCCCGGACCCGTTTCCCTCCGTACTCCACAACAGCAGACACCAGCTGTGCAGAGAGAGGCAAAACCAGAATCTTTTTAACACAGGGAAGCTGTTTCCAGGCAGTTACTGTCCACTCAGCACTCAGAAGAGACGCATTCCCCCTCTCCAACAAGAGCCCCAGCGCCGTGACGCTGCCTGCACAAGGAGAGGGGCTGTCGTTCCCGCAGCCTTTTGCAGGGCGAGCAGATCCTCCACGCGAGGTGACATCATTCTGCTTCTCCACCTCCTCTCCAGCTGCTCTCCGCATTTGCCAGGCGCTGCCACCCTCTCCCTCCCAGCCTGGCTCCTGCTGCGGGCTCAGCACATCCCTGCAGCCACTGCCTCGCCAGCAGGAGCTGGGGGCAGGCAAAAAGAGCACGCACCGGGCTCCGTGTCCATGCCCCACGCTGGTTGTAGCAGCCTCCTGGCATGCTCTGCTTCACCGAAATCCTTTGTAGCATCACTGCTTTTGGAACTGGGAATTAGGGAATCAGCTGTGAAGCAGCACCCGCAGGCCCCAGCTGACCTCCGGGCTCAATTTGAGGTGGAAAAGCAACAAAAAGAGAGCTGTGCTACGCCGAGACCCCACCACCAGGCACCTTCCCCCGAGGAACACATCCCAAATCTCCCTCCTGCCCCAGCAGAAGGGGAAACGTGGCAGCTACCTTGCGGTATCTGTCTGACACCCCTCTGTTCCTCAGGTCTGTCAGCAGCCCTGGCAGGCTGTTGCTGCTGTGGCGCTCGTAGTGCAGGGCGTAGAGCATCACCAGCCGCGCGGCGTCGAGCTCCGTCACCTTGGGGTTCTGCAGCAGGCGCCGCACGTTCTGCAAGAGATGGAGAGAGGGAGAGGCCTTTGAAGGATGTGAAATCGGACCGAGCCCACTGCCTAGCAACAACACTGCACGGAGGAGGGACGCGAGGGAATTAAATTGGGAGGAAGGAAGGAACGGAGCCGAGCTTCTGGAGGGCTCTGCGGTCAGGGCGAGCGGAGCACGAGCTGCTTTTGTGGGCCTGGGGATTCGTGACCCGGTCCTGCTGGGTTATTAACTCCCCAAAATGTGCTGCAGGGAGAGCTCAGCTTGGTGTGTGCCCCCCCTGCAGCAGACACGTGTAGGAATTTTTCATCTCTTCTCCTTCCCAACCTCAGTGAAGCAAAGGCTGGCCCGCAGGTTGACTGCCAAGAGCCAAGAGCACAACTGCAAGGATCTTGGTTTCTTTCGGAAGCTGTGGAGGAGCAGCATCACACTCAGACAGTCTTTGGGTGTGGGAAGCAGAGGGACGAGCACGAAGCGCTTGGAAGCGAAGGAAGGAAGGAATTAAAGCAGGAAAAGGCAAAGCAAAACGACAGCAGCGGAGAGGGAAATACAAAACCCACGGGTATTTCCTTCCAGCACGGAGATTGTTACTTTTCCTGCTGAAGGGAACACGGTGCCATGTTAAATACGAAGGGTGCACACCCCAAAAAGCTGCCTGTTGAACCCAGGGAAGATGTGGAACCCCCACAGGGGCCGTGGGCAGGATATAAAGGCTTGTGTAAGCTGGCAGCTGGCCACAGAAGCACCAGGGCCTCCTCATTCCAAGAAAAAGGACTTAATTCCTCTCCGCACCCTCTCAGTCACTGGGTAGAGCCTTGGAGCTACGAGAACACACGCGAGAGCCAGGCTGGGAGCTTGGGGGAGCAGTGGGAGTGAGAAGCTTCTCAGCTCTGAGCTCGGAGGTGGCTCTGGCAGAAGAGGCGCCGACTGCTGGAGGTGCTCGCGGGCATCTGGTCGGGGCTGGGCAGATGCTCGAGTACACCCCAGAGTCTGAAATTCTCCCCGTGAAAGCAAAACAATCCGCCTGCCCTAGCTCCAACGCAGGGAATTAGAGGAGCTGCCAGTTGTACAGCTGTGTTAGTGGCAGCAGTTCCAAGCGAGGGACGGAACCAGCTAGGATTGTTTCCACCCTAAGCAAACGTGACCTTGAAACGCTCCAAAAAGCCCAGCGTATCTCTGCAGGGCTCTCCCACCCTCCCAGGACAGATAGGCAGCATGGAAACATCCTGCAAACAGCTGTGAAACAATGTTGGGAAAGCGTTGCCGTTTCCCCAGCTGATTCAGCTCCGCTTGCCGTTATCTGCCCAGAAATAGGGGGTGAAATCCTGGCTTGGGGGAGGATCCCCGAGGCGAAGGGTAAAAACCTTGTTGAGGTCAGGACTTCACCTGTACAGGGAAGGACGGAGTCATCCCATGGAGATGTTGGCTTGAGAGGTTTTTGGCAGCACAGCAGCACTGCCCGTGCCCGTGGGGAGCTCGGGGAACAGAAAAGCTCTTGTCCAGCCCGGGAGGTGGGATCCCAAACCTCCCCTCGAGGCTCCCGTACAACGTGGGGATTAATGAGAGCGGGGAAAGAGTAACCAAAACGTCCTGTGCTTGGGGGCCCTGGCCGCCAGAGAAATTAACAATTGCTGAAGTTACGTCAGGGGCAGAACAATCCTGCCTTTATTTCGTGCTCTGCCTTGTTCATTGTGCCCGTGGCCTTGCCCCGGCGCTGCCGTTAGGAGACTGCGACAGGGAACGGGGCAGCTCCAGAGATGCTGATCTCTGTCTCGTGCAGAAAGATCCCAGATCGTTTTTTGCAACTTTGCAGTTATTTTCTAGCCTCTACATGGCTTTCAGTCCCTCTCAGTTGCCAGAAGCACACCAGAGCTCCTCCAGCATGGAGCTGGGAACAAACTTGAGCGCTGTGAGAAGGGCAGAAGCACCCATTTCGGGCAGGGCAGGACACAAACGAGCACCTGGGTGAGCTCCAGCAACCACCCTGCACCTATGAATCAAAAGCCATCGGATCACACCTCTGTGCTCCCAAATCTGGGTGGTTGCAGGGACTTTGATAGGCCTGTCCTGCTTCACACCTGCTGAGGACCTGGCAGTGCCTGAAGAACTGATCTTATCGCTCAGCCACCCACCTGGAGCACAGCGTAACAGCCTGAGAAGATGGGTATCTCACACCCGTTGGAGATGCTCAGCCTTATTTTCCTGTCCGAGTGTTGCTGTGCTGCATAAAGGAGCCCGTTACGCAGCGTATCATCTACCCTAGCCACAAAAAAAATTAAGGAATCGCTTTTTAATCCTGAAGCAGTGGCTGAACTCTGCTCCAACACAGCCCCTCTCGACAATGCTGCTATTTTCCCTGACCAGGCAGCAGCCCCGACCTGTCGTTACCGACGTGCTGTCAGATGGGAGGTCAGGTCGTGGAATCCAGCAAGCCAGCACGGGGTCAGACCTCCAGTCTATACCCAGCTATAACAGAAGCCTCTTTTAGGCTTTTGCAGTCCTCTTTGCCAATGAAATCTTTTCTCTAGGAGGCTTTTCACAGTTTTTTATTTTTTAAAGAAAAGTAAAACCTGCCACCTCAAGGAGCAGCCTGGTTTAGGCCACTTTTTGGTTTCCATTTTTCACCCAGTGCTGCTCAGGGGCCAAGCTTTGATTTAGCGGTGCCTGCAGGCAGCCTGCCAGGAGCCAGCTGACTGCATCTAACGCAGGAACGCGGCGTGTGAAATGCAAAGACAATCTGCAGAGATGCTTCTCCAGCCAGTTATTAACTATGATTCATCCTCATCTGAACCGAACGGGGAGGAGAGGAGCAATCCCAACCCCCAGAGCCCCAGCCCTGCGGGATATCTGCACACATCACTCCCCCTGGTTTTTGGTACCAAACCTCCATCAACCGGGGGGGCAACGGGATCAAAGCAGGAAGATTGAAGGTACCTGCAGGGCGCTGGAGTGGTCGTTTTGGCAGGCCAGCTCCTGCTCCACCTCCGACACCTCCAGCAGGTTGCGCTCGGCCACCAGGCGGGAGAGCTCGCCCACCACCGTCACATGCTTTGACACCGTGCCGGACATCTTCTTGAACTGTGGGTAGTTCTCCACAAACGCCTGCAGAGGGGAAAGCAAAGCAACCAATTCTCCAAATAACAGCAAAAACCATCCAGCTCGTCCCTGGGTTGCACGCAGGCACTTATTTGCCTCACCGTAAGCGAGCCTGGTGCCGGTATATGGATGCTCACACCCCTCAAATCCAGAAGCCCTGAAGCTTTCTTCAATTACAAGATGTTTGGCTGCACTTTTGGTTTACTCTTTAAACACAAGGATATGGAAAGTATCTCCAGAGACATTGCCAGGATACTTTAAATCTTCAGCGGTGACTAAATGAATCAGCCTGTGCTCAGAGCAGCTGCCAGGTGAGCCAGCTCAGCTCTAACCTCCGCACAGCCGTGCTGGGTTAAGCCAGGCACTTAAATGAGGGCTTACAGGTTCAGCTGGGGGGCTGCTGAGTTCCAGCAAGCTCTGAGCAGCAGCTTAGGGAGGAGGCAGAAGGAGCAAGCTTGTAGATCACACTGCAGAACAGCCTGGAGAAGTGTCTGGCCTCCAGAGAGACACTGCATTGTTGTTACCTTCATATCCGCGATGGATTCCAGCTTCTGCTGCTCCTTGGGTTTCCTCTTCTGGAAATCCTCCATCAGGTTCTTGATGTTGCTGCCGATCTCGGCGAAGTTCAGGTACATGTTCTGCAGGGAACAACAAGGGGATGTGAGAGAAAGCCACTCGGGCAGGAGCCTTGGTGCACTGATGTGCCACCGCGCATCATCTGCCCGAGACCCAACCCAGCAAGCAGCTTTGAGGCAGGCCCAGGTTTTATTTAAAACCCCGAACCAGCTGTATTATTTCTCATCAGATGTTGCTTGCATCACACCTTGATTCCACCCCATGTAAGCGATACATCTCCACCCTGATGCCCGAAGCGATTGGGAAGATCCTTTTGCATGGCAAAACCAAGCACGGGACCCGATTCCCAAATCCATCCCCTCACCAGGATCCCACCCAGCAGACAGCAGCACCTACGTTGGCGTAGAACTCGTCGTTCTCAGCAGACAGGACCACCTCCCGGAGATCCTTGCTTATGCCTGGCACGCGAGAGAGGTCGATGCGGTTGTTGTTGATCCCCAGCAGCTCGTGAACCATGGCCTGGTACGTCCACTGCCAAGGATGGGGACAGAGAGAGGTAAGTGGTGCTTCAGCAGGACAAACAGCACCAAAAAGCAGAGCTCAGGCTGAATTCCAAGCCACTTGGCTGCAGCAGCACACCACTGTTTGAAGCGTGCACTTCTCAAACTTTTGCCACCAGAATAAATTCTGTGGTGCTCAGACTGGCTCCTCGCTGGTGCAGACACAGGGGAAAACCACCCCAAAAAGGTGCTTGGGACTGATTGTTCTGCTCAGCTAGCTCTATTTCCTCCTCCGCCTGCAAAGGGCCACGTATTTTTGGCTGCAGAGCTTCCACGTTTGCAAACTGCTTAATTTCCTATGTGCCTCTGCGCTCCTGAGGCAGCAGAAGGGGTGTTTCCACACACCAGCGAGTCACTACATTTACCCGAGGAAGACAAATACTAATGGGGAGAGAAAACTGAAAGCTGATGGGAGCGCTGACGTGCCTGACGCTTGATCCGTGCAGGATCCGTGCTCGGCAGCTTGAAAAAAATCAAGCCAGGAGACAAGAGGGATTTGAAAAAGAGCAGGGGCAACACTCGTCTCCTTTTTTACCTTCTGAACGCAAACCCTGCCCTGGCAGGCTGCGAACTCCACCTCGCTGCTGCTGCACAGGGCTCTGTGCACTCTGAGGACTCCTGCTCCTCCCTCAGCCCCTCGATGATTGATTCACCTGGTTCAGCAGCGGGGTGATGGCATCGTCGGAGCGGTCCAGGATGAGAAGCAGCGGAGGAACCTCCGTGCGCCGAAAGTCAAACAGCTCGTATTCCTTAGTGATCACTTGCTGGTGAGAAAAGGGGAAAAAAAAAGGCATCTGAGCATAGGTTTACCTGGAAGAAGTTCCCTCTTGCTTTGGGCACGGGTGAACAAAAAGTTGTGCTGCTGCCTCAGGCTGCAGAGCTGCTGATAAAGCACGACCTGTTCTCAAAAGGCGCCAGGAAACCCACTGCAAATTGTAAGAAGTGAGGGTGCAAACTGTGAGACGTGTAAGAAATGAGGGTCTTCACCTTGTGTACAGGCTTTTCAGAGACCCTGCCCAAAGCCACACCAAGGAAAGGGCAACGTCTCCAAGAATCAGCTGAAGAAGGGTATTTCCTCCAAACACATCGACTTCTCAACAAGTTAAAATCAAACCAAGCTGCCAAACTCATCTGACATCGCGGCCAAGCTCTCACCACACCTTCACGCACTCGGCAAGCCTCTTCGCCGGCTCGGAAGAGAGCTGGTAGCGAATCATGGGGCATTTCTTCAGGGACAGCAGCAGAGCAGTCAGCCCTTGGGTCGTCCTGGCCAGCTGGGCTGGATCCCAGTTGCGGCCCTGGAAGGAAAGGTTCAATCTGACACGGACACACCACCCCCACGTGTTTCTTTGGAAGCAGAGAGAGATTTTGGCTGAAAGAGGGGGAAATAGCAAAGGCCCCGACCCCAATCTCCCGTTATTCTTCTCCTTGCCAGTCCCTTTGAAGGACCAGCTGCCCCTTCACGGACTGCACCCCGCCGTCAGCCCACCACTGCGCCCAGTTTGCCACAGCTACTGGTCCCTCTAACCACAGAACGAGGCCCCAGAGAAGAGCAGGGGCTTCTTCCATACCTGGCAGCAGCCCAAGAGGTTGAGAGAAAAAACGTGGGGGTTCACAGCGATGTAATCTCCGTAGAACTCCTGCCAACAAGGGGAAGCAAACGCAGTCAGGTGTCTTGCCAGCCCTTATTCAGCTCACAAAGGGACGTGATCTAGCACCAGCAGCACTAAAACCTAAGCATTGCCTGAACTCATCGACACCAATCATTTCTCCTCCCTGAAAAGCCACTTGCTGGTGTGTTTCTGTGCAGGGAGCTCTTTGTCGATGCCCCAGACATTTGGCAGCCTGGGGACAGGCAGATGACAGCAGTGGCTCTGACAGCAGAGGGCAGAGAGGAAAAGGACACATATGGGGTATTTATTTTTTTTTGCAGTGCTGCTGCGTGCTGTTCAAGAGTCCTCAAGCTTCCACCTTCACCTTCCCAGGGCTTCTGGATTGAGAAATCTACTTAAAAATATTCAAAAAATTCACCTGGACTTCTGCCACGACTTCCTGCTCATCAGCCTCAGCTAAGGACTTGATGTCACTCTTGCTGATCACGTTGCTGAAATCTGAAAGGGAACAACAGCACGAGCACGGTCAGGTGCTGCGAGCGGCACACGGCGCAGGAAAACTGCCTGACCTCATTCCCCACACGAGCAGATTGCCACAGAGCTCGTCTGACTTGACAGCCGTGATTATCACGCGGGCATTTCAGGCTGGAAGGGAGCTCACACGGCCACCGTGAGCCCTGCACCAGCTTTCTGCTGCTGGTGCCAGCACCCTGTGTGTGACTACTGCACTGAATGGAGGCGCAGCAGGATGAGATGGCTCTGGGAAGGCAGCGCTGGCTCCCTTCTCCCCTCTCTGCTCCACCAGGCAGCCCCACAGCCGGTAGATTTCCCCGGGTAAGAGACAAACAAGGTGAAACGGCTTGGGACAAGCATCTGGCATCGCTGTCAGGCAGGAGCTTTGTCCTGCGGAGCGACGCTGACATCTAGAGGCTGCTTCAGCTCCTTCCCCAGAACCTCACGAAGAGAGATGCTTCTGTGAGGCCTGGCCTTCAGCAGCTGTTCTGGTTGATTTCCAAAACCCCCCCAAATATTGTACAGCATGAGCGAGAAACGCCTGCCTGATGCAGCAGGCATTACAAGATGCCTGCTACAAGTTTAGCCCCAAGCTGGGCTGAGAGGCCTAACGCTGCCTCTAAATGATTTACCTTCAAGATTTGGGCCAGCCTCTCACCCTGTGCACTTGTTTCCCTTAGAATAAAGGCACTTTGCTGCCAGCATTAGCCTTCCCTCACGTTTATGAAGCAACACAAAGTAATAAAACCCCAGAATTTTTCAGAAGTAACCCATAACAGAGCAATGCCAACCTAAGGTGTTGCTTTGCAAAGATCTTTTGTGAGTAGTTTCAGTTTAACTGTTTTATTTCACACACACACAACCTTTGCTAAAATAATCTGGTGATTGAAATAACGTAAGAACTAGAACTCAGACACTTTCAGCATTTTGTAAGTGTCTGAGGGTGGTTGTAGTGTCTTGCATCAGCGTTTTCTACTGAGCATCAGGTCGGGCTCTGGCTGCAAAGCCTGACTTACCCGTCAGAACGGAATGCACTTACAGATAAAATAGATGCTGTACTTCGGCCTCCGCAGCTCCTGAATGAGATATTCCACGTTCTCCTGAACAAAAACAGGACGGGGGAGAGATTTAAAACCGCTGCTGCTGTGTCAGAGAGGAGGAGACGCATCCACGCCTCCTGCTCATCCCATCAGGGTCCCTCATTACAGCCTGTGGAGCAACAGCTCCATCCCCCTGTGGTATGTGATGACAGTGAGGTGAAGCACAAGCAGGACGCAAACCCAAGATGGGCACTGGGTGGAGGGTCAGGAGCGCGGTTGGGTTTTTGGGGAGCTCAAAGCCCACCTCGTTCCTGTCCCTGCCACGGGCACCAGCCCAGGCTGCCCAAAGCCCCTCCAGCACCTCGGGCCCAACGCTGCGCTCGGGGAGCTCTTTACCTTGGTGGGGCGCAGGAAGCAAATGGCCTTCAGGTGCTTCATCGGCTCCCTGTTGAAGGAGTCGATGCGCTCGAAGAGGTACACCTCCTTCTGCAGGATCTCCGACTGCGTGTACACCATGCTCACCACGCCGGTCTGCGGGACAGGCCGGCCCCACACGTCACCCTGGGGCCCCACACGTAGCTCCCAGCCCCACACATCACCCTGGGCCCCATATAACCCCCCCCCCAAGGCCCTATGCACCTTCCCAGCCCCACACATCACCCTTGGCCCCATATGTGTCCCCCCCCCCTCCAAGGCCCTATGAACCTTCCCCAGCCCCAGACATCTCCCTAGACCCCACACATCACCTCCAGCCCCACACATCCACCCCCCTCGGCCCCAAACATCCCCACAAGCCCCCTCAGCCCTCACACATCGCCCCCAGCCCCACATATCCCCCCCCCCCAGCCCCACACACCTTCTCTGGGCCCCACACGCCTCCCCCCAAACCCCACACTCCCCCACAGCCCCACACACTCCCCCGGGCCCCACACATCCCTCCAGGCCGGCCCCACAACCCCCCTTAGGCCTCAGACATCGCCCTCCGCCCCACATATCCACCCCCCCGGCCCCACCCCCCCCCCCCACGCTCCCCCCCAGCCCCTCTCTCACCGTCTCGCGGTCCATCAGCAGCACCTTCATGCCCGGCCCGCTGTCCTCGATCATTTTCGCCACGTACTGCTTCACCGCCAGCACCGCGTTCATCTTGGCCCGGCTCCGTCCTGCCCTACCCGGCCCGGCTCGGCTCGGCTCGGCTCTGTCAGGCCCGGCCCCGCCGCCTCCCGCCGGCCCCCTGGGACTTGTAGTCCTCCAGCCGCAGGTACCGCAGGGCGCAGCGCGGCGCCGGACTACAACTCCCGGCATGCCCCGCGGCACGGCCTCGCCTCCTCTCTCTCCGCGCCCCCCCCCGCCGGCAGGCCCGGTAACGGCGGATCCCCGCTGTGGGGCCGGGCGTTGGGCGCGGAGGGTGCGGGGCCGGGGCCGGGGCCGTCAGTCCTGAGCCCCCTGTGGGGCTGGGTCCCCGCCGTGGGGCTGGGTCCTGTCAGTCCCGATCCCACTGTGGGGCTGGGGTCCCATCAGTCCTGAGCCCGCTGTGGGGCTGGGGGTCCTCTGTGGGGCTGGGGTCCCACTCTGGGGTTGGGGTCCCGTCAGTCCTGAGCCCCCTGTAGGGCTGGGGTCCCCACTGTGGGGCTGGATGCTGTCAGTCCTGAGCCCCCTGTGGGGCTGGGGTCCTCTGTGGGGTTGGGGTCCCACTGTGGGGTTGGGGTCTCATCAGTCCTGAGCCCATTGTGGGGCTGGGGTCCCAATGTGGGTTGGGGTCCCATCAGTCCCGAGCCCTCTGTGGGGCTGGGATCCTGCTGTGAGGCTGGGGTCCCACTGTGGGGTTGGGGTCCCGTCAGTCCTGAGCCCGCTGTGGGGCTGGGGTCCTGCCTTGGGGCTGTCCCGTCCCCCCCAACCTCCCGAATAAAGTCCCGCACCCACCTGTGGTCCCGTCCCTTCCCTCCTCACCTGGCCGAGTCCCTGTTCCCCCTCATCGCGGGGCTGAAGGGGACTCAACCTTAGTAAGGGAAGGGACCGGGCACTAAACCGAGCTCTCCTCCTGCTCCCAGGGCTCCTCCTGAACATGCCGCTGTGTGAAGGCCGAGGTAGGTACCCAGCACTGCCACGAGGCGATTTCCAGCACATGGAAGGTAAAAGGGACGCGTCGAGACATCTTCGGGGTATCATGTGCAATTAACTAACCACCTCAGTTCGTTTGGACCCATAATTTATCCCTAATGCCATCCACCAAGCAGCCTGGCACGACTGGCGCCGGTGCCTGTTCCGCTAACCTTTAGCTCTGTGCTATTTATTCTGCTGCTGTTCTTATTCCCGAGCGTGACAATTTTGGGAAAGGGCTCTGATGTTCATAAAAATGTAATCACACAACGTGCGTGTTTCGTGCAGGAGGCGGTGAGCAGGTGCTGCTGAAAAATGAAAGCTATTTGCCCATCTTGTAAGTACCTTCTCCTAAAAGCTGACACGCAGGAACTCCTTCACGCTCCCAGCTCATCTTTTGTTCTGCCTGATTTACATTTAATATACATCCAAATACATCACGGAAATGCGGCTATAGCTGAAAATTGTTGTCTTTTATAGGAAAAATAAAGACCAGAGGAAGAGGCTTGTCCATGAAATCTGCTCCTTTCTAGACAGCAGTCAGTCCGTGAGTAACAGTTCCGAAAGCACTCTTGGGGACGGTCACAACGCATTAGTGACAGGCTGGCTGTTGAGGCTTGGGGACGGGGACGAGACGCGAAGTTTGCTCATGCAGCAGCGTGACCGAGCTGCTCAAAAGCGTCGCGTTTCTCCCGGCTGCGTTAAGCAGAATATTTTTCTCTCCTTGCAAGCTGTGCTCTTTTACCTTTCTAGTGAGTGAACGGGGTGCGATTTAAAAATCCCAATTCCTGCAGGCAAAAAGCAGTTGTGGTGCCTTTTGCGAGTCCAGGGACAATCTCCGCAGTCTAGTGAGTTGAGGAAGTTTGGCTTATAAACACATAAAAGTGTGTGAGTGGGATTTAGCGAGCGTAATACCGTCCCTCTGCAGTGTGCAGGTTGTGCACCTCGTGGCCGCTGTCGTTTCTGCAGAGAGGGAGCTGGCACATCGCAGGGTGTGTTGCATTTAGAGAAAAGCCACCCTTAATTCTGGAAGAATTGGGTGTTTTTGCATTCTTGTCTGCATCTGGAACGTCGTAAGCATTGCAACAGCAGAAACACAAGCGGTGCAAGCAGAATGTTTGTTAATTTAAAGAAATTATATTGGTTTGGCATCGATTTCGTGTTGTTTTCCAGAACAGCCTGCATCATAAAGACTAAAAGGCAGTTATAGATGTTCTAAAGTCAAAGACGCTTGTTCAGCCCTACAGAAAGCTGACGTTAAGGATGTACCACGCTGATACTGATCTCAGTGCTCAAAACATGATGTTTGTTTCCTATCCCAGGTCCAGGAAATTGATGCTTTGAGGACAGAGAATAGGAAGCTTAAAAACGCGGTACGTGTTTGACTTCTCTGTGTTGGTGGGCAGCTTGGTGTAGCACAGCTTTTTGGAATTGCACACGCATCAGTTTAACACCTTTGGGTTTTTTATTAGACGTAGATTTCACTGTTAATGTTTCTGTGTTTGTGCTCAGTGCTGCTTTCATTCTGTTTTCTCTTCCGCAGAACTCCAGACTGCGATATAAAACAAAAGGTAAATTGTCCACGGTGTGCCTCAGCATCTCCCAAAAGGCAAATCTTTATCGTTAAGATTTCATAAATTAGGCGCTGAACTGAAGAGAAAACGTTTGTTATTAACAATCTTTTAATACACAAACATGAGAGGAAAATAAGGGGGGAGAAAATGAAGTCAGTGGGGTTTGCACAGGGGGTCTGACTGCCTCACACCCTGCTTTTGGAGTAGCCCTCGCTGTACGTGACACCTTGCAGCCAAACACATGAGCCATTCGTAGCCAAATGCACTGAAATGAAAGAAAAATCCAGGAAGCTATGGGTGGGATAACCTGTCCCCATCCTTCTGCGCCATCTGGTTCCACCATGGGTAGGAAACGGTGGCGATTCCTGCTGCGTTTGGGAAAGGGAGCTTCACTTTTTAGTTTGGGTAGCAAAAGTAACGTGTCATTCCTTTTTCTTCCTAGATTGGGCAATAAGGAGAGAAGAATACAAAAAGTAAGGATGAGGATTATCTTGCATCGGGTTAAAAATGATCTACAGCTGAGCTAAACCGATGTGGCTTTGTGGTTGAGAAGGGCAGAGCGAATTTCACCCGCAATTAATAAATCTTCCCAATTTCTGGTGCCTAAAGTTCTGTGACGAATCGATGCCTTTATCAGCTTTGTACCTGAGAATGGTTCTGTCGAGTAACGCAGCTATTTGCATTTTGCTTTCTTTTCCAAGTGAGATCGAGAGACTTTCTGGCGAGATCTCCAACTACTTAAATGTCACCAACTTCTGGGTAAATATGTCAGTGCCTTGACAAATTCTGGGAGGGCTCTGATGAGATTACGGGTCCTCTGAAGCATACAGCTGTGCTGCTGTGACATGAAAAATAGTCAGAGGAAGGGAAGGAAGCCCTGGAGACATTAATTGTAAAAATGATGGGAGCTTGTGCCCTTTTTTGTGGAGATGAGGCAAGCGTCAGGAACAGTTTTAAAGAAAACAACAACAAAACCTTTGTATCCCAAAAGGGAGCAAAGGAAGAGCAGCTATAAACTGGCCCCTATCTCCTCTACCTGCAGTAGGGAAACATTTGTTTGTGGGGCATATGAGAAGCACAAATGAAATTCCAAAAGTGGGCTTCCTAAGACTTGTAAAAAAAGCAAAAACTTGCTTTTTTTCTGACTGCTTCTAAACTGAATTCTCTCTCCTGTGTAGGATGAAGAGTCTGAGCAACTGAACGGCCCAGGTATGTTGTCTATAAGCAGTGAGAGGACAGCTGAGAGTGTTTTCCTTTGCTGTGTCACCCTGGTAGAGCTGTGCTCAGAGGCTCAGCTCCGTGCTGCGTTGGTGCACGTCCCACCTGCTCGTAGCCACCACGAGCTTAAGTGATGGAGCTGTTTCAGCTGTTACAGCTGAAACGAAATTATAAGCAAAACATTTGGCATTCCTAGTCATATCTGGGATGTGAAGCATGCAGGGAAGTTGGAACGTTACAAGGATTGTGCCTCTGTTTTTAACCTAACAGATAAGAGAACGCCACGGGACCAGACCAAACATGCGAGGTGAGCGAGGGGAAAGGGCTGCTTAACCAACACCTCTTGAAGTAATAACAGGAGATCGTGAATTGTGTCATCACTTGAAAAATGGCTTTATTTTTTCTATCTGAATTAATTAGGTATATTAGTAAGAGGAACAAGTCTGCTTTTCGGAGTCCTAAGGTGATCCATCTACCAGCTGATTCACAGAAATTTTGGGTGCTTTCCAAGGTGTTTTCACAAATCCAGTGGCTACATAAATGTATTTATTTATTTATTTATTTATTTGAAACACTTAGATTTGAGTTGTAAAACGTTTCTTTAATTTGTTTTGTTCTGTAAAAAAAAAAAAAATAGAAAAGCACTGACACCCTATTTCAGTATTATTTCGCTATCAGCTTTAATTAAAGCCCTGGAGTTTAAGTGGGAGCTGGCAGCAGCTTAGATTAAATAACTAATTAAGCATAAATAGCCCCAAAATGCAACTGCTGGAGAAAACTACGGAAGATCAGGGCGTTTTGAAATGATTTTGACTGTGCTTGAATTCCTACAGCACTCAGACAGAGGGCGCCTGCGGAGCGGAGGAGAGGTAAGGGCTGGGAAAGAGGGGCTGGAGCGGGGCTGCCGTGGCGCTGTCCTGGCCCTACAAAACTCAGCAGCTTCTTGGTCATAAGCCCTACATCTCTTGGGACATGACTCACCTGCCTTTAAAACTGCTAGGTCCTGTAGTGAAATCTGTCTTGCCAAGGAGAGAGGTCTGGAAAAAAGGAATCTGCTCACGAAAGCCGGGTGGTGGGAAAGTTCTGACATTGTAGGTTTTTATTTGGGACACCTAAAGATGGCATCGGAGCCTTTTTTCCCTTCGTGTCAACCACTCAGACACTTCTGCAAATCATGTGTTTTGAGAGGTTTTGTCACCCCCTCTCTTCTTTTCCCCTGGTTCCCATCTCTTCCTCTCCCACCACTGGCCCTTCTCCTCCTTCTGCCCAAAATTGCACATTTTTTCTCCAATTCCTGTTAAAGTAGCTTCATGCATTTGCTGCGAGGCTGATTTCAAACCCAGGCGAGCAGCTCGCTCTGTAAGACAGAAGCATTTCAGCACTGCACGCCCTCTGCCAGGGGCTTTCAGAGCTGTCTGTGCTCTGGTGCTGACGGCTGTGCAGGGTGGGAGAGCTCGGTAAGTCCCAAAAGTGTGCTTCCAGGCTCAAAGGACAAGGAAGTTACCTAGTTCTGCTGAGAATTAGGTAATGCTCCTTTTTAATCACGCCAGTTCTGGTTCGGTAATGTTGGAGCACCCGGAACAGCCTCTGGTCCCGTTAATCTCACAAGAACAGCAGCTGGGATTAGGTGCTATTTCCAGAGTGCCGGAGCTAAAACAGAGCTAAACAAAACAGAGCCCGAACTGTCACCTCCCTATTTATAGCAAAATGGATAAAGGACTAAACCCTGCCTTTCGCTTCCAATTAAGCAACTCCCCTTTCCTTCGTCAGGTGAGCTCCTCGCGTGTTGCCTGCTAAGCATGCACTTAATTACCACCCGAGGTCCCGTTTTAAATTTAATTTTGCTGTTGGAAATGCTCAGGGTCGCATCCTGCAGAGTGCTTAGAGCAGGTAGTCCACGTCCCTACGATGCTTTGTCCAAAAAAAAAAAAAAAGATTTTGGTGTTTTAGCTGCAAACTGAAAGCATCGATATTTAATTGCATCCTATTGTTTTCTGGCCTTGTTTAGATTTTAAACGATTCGGTGTCTGGGAAGTACTTATCATTTAATTATTTGTCCGGTTTCCTTGGAAATGCTTTTGTGACGATGTCAGCGATGATTTTTCTTTCAACTAAATAAGCCGAGAGTGTTGTCTCCTCCTTAAGCACATCCCTTAATTGGCCTTAGAGGAATACAAATGCCTTTTTTTATGCTTTTGCCATTTTCTTTAGTGATAGATTTGACTTAATGAATTAAGAAATCAAAAATATAATGTGAGAATTATGTTGTTATTTTAACATAATATTTTACTCTAAGAATTCAAAATTTGTGTAATTACTGGGGGTGGAATATTCTTTCATTGCAGGACTGTTGCTACTCAGACAGGTGAAGAAAGCTGAAGGTAACGTCTTACAGAGTGAATGCAGTGGGTTTGTTTGAAAAATCTGCTCTGTGGGCTGTAAATTGTGTTCACATTCAACATGTAAAGTACGTACAGAAATACACCAAGCTCTATTTTTATTGTCGAAACCTCTCGTTACATCAAAAGCTGTAACAGCAGCTCCGTTCCAGTGCTGATTGTCGACGTCGAGACGTCAGGTACTGATTTTTGGACATATTCAGGTAGCATCAGACCCATCTGAAAAGAAAGTCTGATGCTCACGAGACATCCAGCCGTAGAAAAATACCCAAATTGCCTTACACTGCTGGATGCTGACTAAATGGCCAGCAGAGGGATTGCGTTTGAAACGTCTTCTCAAAATCCCTCTGAGTCAGGGACTGTTTGTTCTGCTGTAGGGCAGAGCCAAGCAGCTGGGCTGGCACCGAGCTCCCCCAGGTTTCCCTGAATCAGACGTAGAAAATAATTTGAAGATCCCAGCAGCTTCTTGCAAAGGACAACCAGGCAGGAATAGTGAGCAAAATTAGAGGCACGCTAAGCTAGCAACACGGAGCTTTGGTTAATTCATCCAGTTAATTTATCTCAAAAGACAAAGTGGGTCTCTTGATGCAGATTTTACCTTTTTTACCTCTCTTTATTTGTCTTCTAAACTTGGCCAGATGGTTGGAGAGTCGCCGGCCCAAGTAATGCAGCTATCTTGGCTTCATGTGGATGCAGCAAATTGTGCTCGGGCGCTGCTCATTTTTGATCTCTTTTTGTTTTCCCCCTGCCACGCCTGAGCTTTGAGCAATAGATGAGCAAATAATGGGGGTGGCAAAACTTCCTGCCGCTAACAAAAGAAATATTCCACGGTAAAAATGGTTCCCGTGATTATTTTATCAGCTACTGAGAGTGAAAATGTCCATCTCGCTTTTAAGGTGTTTAAGCTTTATTTGCAGAAAAGATGTTTAAAGCGAACTTGTTTTTATTTTTTTTATTTTCTTCTCCTGCAGGATGACTTCGGATTGTGGAAGCGTGGTTTAATGTCAACATGAATTGTTGCAGGCCAACAAAATGTTTGACATCGGTTTTAGCTTAACTCTTACTTAAGAATTTATTCAAATAGCTATGCAAATAAAGTTCTGCTTATCTCATTAATGATTATTCTAGTCCAATTACTATTTAAACAGCGTAGCAGACCTGGGGCAGGTTTGGGTGCCTTGGTTTAGTCAATAGGATTGTCCCGGGATTACGGGGGTGCCTATTTTAAGAGAGCAATTTTTATCTCCATTATTTAAAAAGGAGAAGGTTTTCCTTTTCTCGTTTCCAAGGGGAAGTAGGCCAGGGTCTGCTGCGGTGGCTGGGACGTCACGCGCTGCCGTGTCACCGTCGTCCTCCTCTCAGCAGCCTCTGATCCCCGCGCCGGTGTCACGCATCGTGACAGCAGTGCTGCTCCTTTCTTCATGTAGGAAAAAAGGAATCACCGCCTGTGCTGTGGCAGATAAGCCTGGCTCTTCTGCCAAATCCGAGTAGCTGTCCCCGCTACCTAAAGGATTTCAGGGTAGCTAATCGGAGGAATCACTCCGTAGGGATGTGAAACAGCAAAAACTGGGGGCTAATTTGGGCAGAATTCCTCGTGTTTGGAGAAACTGCAGATTTGTGCTTTGCCTAGCTCGTACTCCGTGTTTTATCCCCCTGTTTTCTGTTTGAGCCACATGTCTGACCAGTGACATCACTGGCTTGGGCTGCGCCTTCCTTCTTCCTTCCCACTCCAAACCAGAGTCTTTAAAGGCATCTCTTCATCTCTTTAAAGGCCCTGAACACCTCAAGGCAGCAGCCTTTTAGCCGGAGAAGTGCCACGAGCATCTCTCTCGAGTCCCCTTGCTCCCAGCCCGGAGGCTTTGTCACTGCCGACACCGGGACCGGGTCAGTCCGCAGCGAGCACAGCTCAAGAACTCGGGCTTCGTGCCCGTAAATTAATGTCTTCAGCAATGTTATTTTCCTCTCGCGTCAATAAAAGGGTAAAAAATAACATCGGGCACAGGAGAGGAAAAGCAGATCGCTGGCAAAGCCAAGCGCTGCCAGCAGAGCAGAGCTGGAATTCTTGCAGACTTGGAAAAATGGCAGAGGTGCTCGGAAACGATTGTGCCCGCGTGGCTCGTCGCGTTTTTCTTCCCCTGGTTTTCATCGGTGTGAAATAATTTTCTTTCTCCCTCTCCCATGTGCAAGAGAGGCTGCGTAACTCGTGGCACTGGCTCCGGGGCTGGATTCTGGTGGCTTGGGAGAGCCTCGGAGCCCTTCTCTGGGTCAGCCCTTTACCGGGGAGGGATGCTCGGGTCTGAGACATCTCCTGCCGTAGCGCTTGGGTCTCCCGAGGAAACGTGCTGCAAGAAGAGGCTCTCAGCAAATAAAACGGGGTTTGGATGAGGCTCTGTTTTTGAAGAGCTTCAGGCCTCCGCAGCCCAAACTGAGTTTGTTTTCCTGCTGGCTTTACGCATCGGCTGCTGTTTAACCCTCTGCTCTTCCAAGCAAAAAGAAAAAGTCATCGCCCCACGAGGAGGCATGGCTTTCTTCCTCCTCAATTATCTCTCATTAGTAAGTACAAGCAACTCCATTTAACTGCCTTGGGAACAATTTCTGCATCTATTGAGCCGGCCTACAGTA
Source organism: Anas acuta (assembly GCF_963932015.1). Lineage (NCBI taxonomy): Eukaryota > Metazoa > Chordata > Aves > Anseriformes > Anatidae > Anas > Anas acuta. The sequence continues at coordinate 1,303,907 of NC_089006.1, read as the reverse complement.
AGTCTTGTGGTTTCCTGTTGGCCCTGGAAACTGAGCACACTTCATTATGGGCAATGCTTTACTGCACCTCATTATTTTTTCATAATCTTATTGTACTTCTCCTTTTAACAGCGATGGAGGGGGGGGGGGATGGGGGAAGGGAGTAAACAAGCAGAGGTCCTTTTGGGTCCCGAACCTCCCCAACCAGCTTTTGGAATCTGCAACCATGCATCGGCGACGTTGAGTTAATTGGCCGCTCCAGCAGCTTTTTGGGAAAAAAAATCAGTGGGTTTTAAGGTAAGGAAAGCTCCTTCAGCACCCTGCGAGCTCAGGCCTTTAGGAATCCTCTTCACAAACGGGTCCAGAGCTCAGTGGTCGGGTCCAGGAGGAGGCGAAACGGCGCCGGCACGAACCCCGGCAGCGGCAGCCCCGCTCTCGCCGGTGCCTCGCCTCCCTTGGCCGGTGTCTTGGCAGCGCTCGCCATCTGTTCCCGTCTTTATCCTCGCCGCCTCCAACCCCTTATCCTCTTTACGGCACTCTCCTGCTTTATCCTGCTGTCCCCTGGCAAATCCCGGCGAGGCGCCGCGCTCAGCCACGGCCGCGCTTTAATCTTTTCGGCATCCTCGGCGGAGAGGTGCTGCCGTGTCCTGCTGGTAGGGACAGGGGGGGGCCGTGCTGTTGTCTGGCATCTCCCCCGTGGGGTTTGGCCGTTCCTTGTGCCCACCACCAACACCCAAAGCCCCAGACGAGGTGGAGGAGTTTTTGGGAGATGAGGGGCGCTGGTGCAGAGTTTGGAAACCGAGTCCGTGCCACCAAGTCCGTGCAGGCGGGCATTTAACCTCCCTGTTCTCCATGGAAGGGGCACTGGTGATGGAGCGAGATAAACGTGGCTCGGGGCTCGAGTTCGCCTCTGCCTTAAGGAGTTTTGAATCAGTTTTAGGATGTGATTTTAATTTCCGAGGCGTTCAAACCCAGACGGCCCGCCCCAGCCGTCACAGGGGTGTGCCGAGGGTGTCGCAGCAGGCCCGGAGCTCTCTCAGATTTTTGTCCTTGCGATTTGGGGTTTTCCAAAGGGAAGTTCAGGAACGGAGTGAGAACAGGGTTTTTCAGCTCAGGCTTTTGACGCTTTCCTCCTCAATTCCCCCTCCTGACATTGGCCCTCGCATCTTCTCCCCCTGCGCCCGCTCCTTGCTCCTGCTCCCGGGAGGATGAAGGCGGGGGGCGACGCTCGGGCCGTGCAGTTGGGTAGCAGCAGCTGGCAGCGGGCTGCCCAGGCTTGGAAAAATCCGATTTTTTTTTTATTTTTTTTTTCACTTTCCGCCGTTGCCAATTAGGGCTGGATGCGGGGAACGCCGTTCTCCTTCGCCAGCCTCGCAGCTGCCACGCTGGGAACGCAGACGAGTCCATTAACCTCCCCGAGCCGAGGGCTGCCTCCCACGTCTGCGAAGTGAATGGAATAAAACCGAATAAAACCGGGGCCTGGCGGAAGGGTTAAGGCATTACCATATGTGAAGTCCTCAGAAATCCGCAGATGAAAGGCTCTTTAGAAGTGCAAAGCGCTATTATTGGGCTGGCATCTGCGGAGCAAACTCGCGCAGGAGCCGCCGCCGCCGCCGCTGCGAGGTTTCCAGCTAGGAGGTTCTGAGGCAGCTTTCATCCAAGGGGGATAAAAAATATTAAAAAAAAAAGGGGAAAAAATCCAATCCAGAAACAGATTCCGGAGGGTTAGAGGGAGCGGGTTGGGGCTGAGGTAGGTGGGGGAGATCCCACACGGCCTGCAGCAGGGCCCTGGGTCCCTACGGGGCTGTCCCGGTGTTTTGGGGCCTGGTGTTTTGAGTTTGTTCCCCCTGCTCGCGATGTCCCCATGGTCCCGTAGCAGCGGGTTCAGCTGACCCCACAACCAACCCGCCTCGTCCCTCCTCCTGGGGGTGCTCCCTGCCTCCCTGGAGGGGCAGAATTGGGGCAGGTTGTGTTAGCACCATGGGGCCCCAAAGGTATTTGGCACTTGGCTGGGCACCGCTCAGCACCGTGTCCCCGTTCCCCACCGAGGGGCCAAGCGTAGCCTGGAGGAACATCCACCACCGGGACGGTTTTGGGACATCCAGCAGGACCCCGGGACGGGGCTGGAAAACCCCAAAGGAGCAGTTTGGGTGCTGTCGTTTGGGGTCATGGGGTGAGGGAGGAGCCGCTCGGGGGCCAACCCCAATGTTTCGCTGGCAGCCTGGTGGGCTCGGCTGCGTGAGCAGGGCTCTGAACGGGGACACTGGGGACAGGGAGGGGGTTTGAGACACCACAAAAGGGTTTTTTTGACAGGTTTGGCTTCTAGGGCACTGCTCGGCCCCGGTATGATGGAGAGGGGCTGCCCCACACCACATCCGTACCCCATGGGCACCAGCGCGGCCCCAACGCACTCTGCCCATGGGGGACAGCCTCATGGACCCCATCCCTCACAAACCCCACAACGACGCCCGGTTGTGGCGACAGGAAAAGGTTGAAATTAGGCCAGCAAAGAGGCGAGATTTTAGCTTTATTTCACACCCCGCTGACCCCTGATGAGGGAGGACGGGGGCACCAAGCCCGCACCTCGGGGGCGCTCAGCTCCTCCGCCCCAACGCTGCGCTGAGGGGGGTGAAAAACCCCAAAAAAAGCCTCTCCCGAGGCCGGGACCCCGCAGCACAGACGGTTCTTTCTTCGCCGGGTTTTTCTGCGCCCCGGCCCCGTAAACAATCCCATTGTGCGAGGCACAAACAGGGCGAGGGCGAGCGGGGAACAAAGGCGGCCGTTGAGGGGCCGGAGCAGCGCGTGACGGCCCCGCGCCGCTCGGGGCCGTGGGGGGATCGCCGTGGACCCGGCACCGCCGGCCCCGCTCCCGGGGGAGCGTCCCGAGGGGGTTTTTTCCCCCCTGTGAAGAGGCCTCGGGGTCAGTCGGGTCCCTCCGGGTGGCCGGGGTGCTGCTGCGTAAGGTGTGTGGGCCCCATGCAGACCCCATAAAGGGTACAGGCCCTGCACAGACCCCATACAGCAGCTCAGACCCCATAGAGGGGTGCGGGTCCCATTAAGGGCCTGTAACAGGTACAGACCTCATACAACACCCGTAACAGGGTCCAGACCCTATTAATGCCCCACACAGGGGTACGGGCCCTATAGAGGGCTGCAGACCCCACAGAAACCCCATAGAGGGGCCCAGGCCCCATGCAGGCCCCATAGAGGGGTGCAGACCCCATAAAGACCCTATAAAGGCCCCATAGAGGGGCCCAGACCCCATTAAGGTCCCATTAAGGCCTCGTACAGGTATGCAGACCCCATTGAGGCCCCATAAAGGCCCTATAAAGAGGTGCAGACCCCATTGAGGCTCCATAAAGGCCCCATACAGGAGTCCAGACCCCATAAAGGCCCAATGAAGACCCCATAAAGGCCCCATACAAGGGTGCAGACCCCATTGAGGCCCCATACAAGGGGTGCAGACCCCACTGAGGCCCCATAAAGGCCCCATACAAGGGGTGCAGACCCCATACAGACCCCATAAAGGCCCCATAAAGAGGTGCAGACCCCATTGAGGCCCCATACAGGCCCCATAGAGGAGCCCAGACCCCATAAAGTCCCCCTAAAGGCCCCATTAAGCCCCCATACAAGGGCGCAGACCCCATAAAGGCCCTGTAGGGGCCCCATACAGGAGCACAGACCGGGCACAGACCCCATAAAAGCCCCATACAGGGGCACAGACCCCCCTAAGCCCCCATTAAGCCCCCCCTGAGCCCCCATCCCTGCCCTACAGAGAGGCCCCGCCCCCAGGCCCCGCCCCCAGCCCTGAAGCCCCGCCCCTCCCTCCCCCTCCCTCCCCCCCCCCCTCCCCCCCTCCCACCCCGCGCATGCGCCCAGCGCCGCCGCCGGGGGGGGGCCTGAGCCGCGCCGCCATTGGCTCTGCCCGGGGGGGGGAGGGGAAGGGGGCGGGGCGGAGGAGGCCGCGTGCTCCCGCGAAAGCGCTCCGGGCGGCCGCGGGGGCGGCGTCAACGTTCCGGGCGGGCACGGGGGCGGTGCAAGGCGTTCCGCCCCCCTCCGCCGCCCCCCCCCCCCCCCTCCCGGTCCCGGTCCCGGTCCCCTCCGCTTCCTCCGGGAGCGCGGCCTCGGCCTCGGCGGCGGCAGCGGCCCCGGGTGCGGCATGGAGCCGCTCGCAGGTAACGATCCCGGCGGCTCGGGGCGCTCTCCGGGTCCCACCGGGCCGTAGGGGTTAGGAAGGGGGGGGGGGGGTGCCCGGTACCGGGGCCCCGCCGCCGGTTCCCGGTGGGGCCGGGGCCGGGGTCGGGGTTGGGGTCGGGCCCGGCGGGGTCCGCGCTGCCCCTTTGGGCCCCCAACTACCGGGCCCGGGGGGTCCCGGTGAGGCCGGGGCCGTGCCCGGTGCCCGGTACCGGAGGCTCCGGGGGGGGGGTCCCGAGACCCCCGGTAAGGCCCGGCCGCTCCTCTCCGGGCTCCCCCCGGGCTCCCCCCGGCTCCGGGAGGGTCCCGCACACGGCCCCGTGGGGGCCTCGCTGCCGTCGCCGGGCCCCGAGCGCGGCCGCGCCCCGGGGCCGTGGGGCCCCGTTAGGAGCCCCCCGAGGAGCCCCCCCCGGACACCCTCCGGCCCGGTTCGGCCCCGGGAGGGTGTCCCCGGCCCCGGTTGTCCCCGTGGGGAGCCCCCCGAGGAGCCCCCTTGCCCCGTTTGTCCCCCCCCCTTGCCCCGTTTGTCCCCCCCCCGGCCCCGTTTGTCCCCCCCCGGCCCCGTTTGTCCCCCCCCTTGCCACGTTTGTCCCCCCTTGTCCCCGGTTGTCCCCATGGGGCACGCCCCGAGGAGCCCCCCAAGGGCCCCCCCCATCCCCGTTTGCCCCCCCGAGGATCCCCCTGTCCCCGTTTTTCCCCCTGAGGAGCTCTTGAGGACACCCCCCCGTCCCCGAGGAGCCCCCCCAGGGTGCCCCTGTCCCCGTTTGCCCCCCCGATGAACCCCCCATTCCTCTTCAGCCCCATAAGGAGCCCCCATCTCTCTTCTTCCCCCCCCCCCGAGGATACCCTTTTCCTCATTTGACCCCTTGAGGAGCCCCCCTGAGGACACCTCTGTCCCTGTTTGTCCCTGTGAGGAGCCCCCCCAGGAACCCCCATCCCCGTGAGGAGCCCCCCAGCACCCCTCTGTCCCCATTCATCCCCTTGAGGACTCCCATGTCCCTGTTCCTCTCCATGAGGAGCCCCCCCAGCACCGTGTGTCCCCCCCAGCACCCCCTGTCCCCATTCATCCCCCTGAGCCCCCCCCCCCAGCCCTGTTTCTCCCCACGAGGAGCCCCTGAGGAGCCCCCAACCCTGTGAGGAGCCCCCCAGGACCCCCCTGTCCCCATTCACCCCCTTGAGGACTCCCGTGTCCCTTTTTGTCTCCATGAGGAGCCCCCCAGCACCCCGCTGTCCCCATTCATCCCCCTGAGCCCCCCCATCCCTGTTTCTCCCCATAAGGAGCCCCTGAGGAGCCCTCATCCCTGTGAGGAGCCCCCCAGCTCCCCCCCCAGCCCTGTTTCTCCCCATGAGGATCCCCCGGCCCCCTTCTTCCCCACAAGGATCCCTCGAGCAGCTTCTCCTCCGCTTGGGTCCCTGCCGGCCGCGGTGCCTCTCCCCCGATGTGCAGGTATCCGTGTCCGTGTCCGTGTCTCCTGGCGGAGCTGGACCTGAATAATTCAGGCTCGAGCAGCGCCCTGGGGAGGACACGGGACGGAGGTGGAGAGGGGTTCAGCTTGGGCTCTTCAAACGCCCTCACCCGCAGCGATTTCGTGCCAAAATCTCCTCGCTTTCCCCTGGCGTCGCCCAGAGCCGAGGGGATTAGCGCTCTGGAAATCCACGTGGCTTCGAAGCGCCGCGGTTGTGCTCAAACCGGAGCAGGAGGACACACAGAGTTCGATCCTGCCGAGGGTTTGGGGCTGTGGCAAAGGTGTCGGGGGCTTTTTGGGACGGTTTTTGGGTGCTGAGCACCCTGGGCACTGCCAGGAGCTGTGGCCCTGCTCGGAGCACGGTTTGCAGCTCGGAGTCGCGGGGCTGAGCACAAATCAAGCTGCTGCCCTCAGCTGAAGTGGCAGAGCAGGAGGAGTGAAAGTTTTAAAAACTTTATTGGGATTATTGACATCGGGTGGCTGCTGATGTCGAATTTCTCTCCTCTAGGAGCCGGGGTTTGTTTTCTGCCTCGCCGTTCTCGCAGCCCCCGGAGCAGCGGCGGCACTCGGGGTGTGAAAACTTGGTGTGCTGCTTTGGAGGGGGGAAAAAAAAGGCAAAAAAAAACAAGAAACAAAAAACACAAACCCGCCTTGTGGTGCTAATTGTAAGGCCAGGCTCGGAGTTAAGAGTTTCAGCTTAACAAAAGCTGACATTTCAAGTGGGTGCGAGGGAAGCAGCTGGCAGGGTGAGGCGCAGCGGCAAAGTTGGGACGGGAGCGCGGGCAGCCGGCTCCTCTCTGCCCCTCGCGAGTCGTCCCCACAGCGCAGCGAGGAAAAAGCTCCTCGCTTGGGAGATTCGGGATGTTCCTGATGGAAAATGCACTGGCAGAGCTGCTCTTTGGGGAAATTTGGTGTTTAAAACACACGAGCGCGCGTTGTGGGTTTTTTTTTTGCCTGCTGCAGAAGCTGAGGGACCACAGGGGGAGGTGGCGAGGAGCTGTGTGCCCAAATCCTTGCAAAATTTGGGCTGAAATCCTCCCAGAGCCTCAATTTTGTGTCCTGGTGCCAGGAGTTCGCCGTCCTCCTGGCTCTCGCCCCGCTCCCGCGAGCCCCTCCGATATCTCCGTCGGCCTCTCCGGGTGAAATTTCCACCAAGGCTTCAGCGGAGGCTTGGAGCAGAAATTTTGGCTTTAGGATTTCTCCCGAAAAAGCCTCTGGGAAGAGGAGTTGCTGAAGAACAGCGCCCGGTGGGGCGGGGGGGCAGCAGGGCCTTTGAAGCCGGCTTTTCCGTGGCTTTGCGGCTCTGTTCCCGTGCTGCTGCGGGCACGGGTTTCGATCCGAGCTGGAGAATCGTCTGGAAGTCGAAATTAGCGCAGCTGAATTTAGAGCAAAGGCGAGCAGGTGGCTGCGGCCCGTGGAAATAGGACAGGGCGTGCTTCTCAGGGAAGCCGCGCGCGTGAAAACGGTCGCAGGGATCCCGGCGAAAGTTTCCAAAAGGCGACCCTCGCCTCGCTGCTGCCTCTCCTGCGCCCTGGCCCTCTGGAGGAGCAGCGTTTTGGGAAAGCTGCTGCCCGTTGTGGAGGTCCCATGGAGTTTTTTTTGTTGCAAAAGGGGCTCCTTGCACCGAATTCGGGCACCCCGGTGTGTGTGGGGTGACCTGAGTCGCAGCGGGGGCTCCTCAGGAACTGGGGGCAGGAGGCAGCAGCGAGGAGCCTCCCTCGAGGCTTCCCGTCCAGCTCATTTGGAGCGGAGCCACGCGAGGAGCTTATTTTGGAGGAGCTCTCTTGATAAGGCTTATTAAGTAAAGAGCAGGGCTCGGGCAGCACGGCCGGGGGGCTGCTCGGGGCGCTGCAGTTCTGGCCTCTGGGTTGCATCACGAAGCTTTCGTCGGCCGCGAGGCTGGGCCACGCGGGCAAGCTCTGCTTTGCAGGTAAGCGCCCTTCAACGCCGCTTTTGGGGTCGATTTTTTGAATTTAGGAGCAACATCAACTTCGCATCGAGGTCTGCTGCTCGCTTCGGCTGCTGGGACCTCGCGGGGGAGCCCCGCAGGGCAGGAGAGCAGCAGCTGGGGGATTCCTCCCGGGGCATCGTGGCAGCGAGCTGCTGCTGGGTTTCGGGTCCTGAGCTGACAGCACCTTCTGCAGCATAGAGATCCAGAAAAAATCTGTTTCCTTGTGATTTTTTAGCGTTTACAGGACTTGAGCCAGCTTTGAAAACACCTCAGGTGCGTGGTGAGGGCTTTTTTTCTCTCGTGTGGTTGTTAAAAACCAAAAGAGCCGTGCGTTGGTTCTCAGCAAAGGTCCCCAAGTGCTCCGGAGGGCCCCGCTCCGAGGTTTGCTGCCTCCTCGTCCCGGAGTTAGGTGGAGGCATCCCGGCGGTGGCTGCCCAGCTTTCACTCTCTGTTTCTATGGGTGTGGTGACCGAGCAAGAAATCCTGTTTGAGGATCAAGCTCATTACGGCGCCGAGCCGCGTGTGACTCACGGCCGCTCGGCGTAATCTCTGCCTCGCTCCGCTGGGTCCCGGTGCGCGGCGAGGGGCAGGAGCACGGCGAGACCTTGCTGAAAAGGAGCACGGAGCAGCGCAGAGGTAACGTGAAAAAATCTCGGTGCCGTCTGTAGGTGGGGAGCTAGCAGAGCGCGGAGTGTCCCGGTGCGAGGCTTCTACCCGTGCCTCGCGAATTAAAGCGATCAGTGATGTGAGCCTAGCGATGGATCGGGCAAATTCTGCTTCCCAAAGCCTTTGTTGTGGTCTTGTTCGCCCCCATGTAGCCCACGGCCTCGCTGTTCTTCGTTCTGCTCCTCGTTAGCTGACGTTCGGTGACTCAGAGGCTCCCTGCGACCCCGCGCGCTCGCCGTTGGCATCCCCAATCGTAAGGAAACAGCTTTCAGCACCCAGCCCGGGAAACGCGCCCGTCCAACCCCAATCCGGCTTAAAATCAAAACGCTGGCAGTGCAGAGGAGGAATTCAAATGCACCCCGGGATGAAAGTCATCTTTGGTGGCTAATACCTTTCAAGATGTTGACTTAAAAGCCGGAGTTTAAAAGTGAAAGGCGAAGAGAAGTGTCTTTTCACACAGAAGGAAGTGTTTTCCTTGGGCTGAAGCCGTGGAGTTTCCTTACGTGGTTTTGGTTGCTGCGTCCTGCTGCCTTGGGTGAACGGGAAACGGACGCCCGAGCCCTGAAGGCAGACACCTTTTTCTTACTTTCGTTTTATTTTAGGACCCAAACATACGTGAGGCACCTCCGAGAGCCCTCTCCAGTGCTGGTGGTCGGGTTCGGACCTCGGGAGCTGGGGCTCGTGGGTTTGCCACCCTCCGACCCCTCCCTCAGCATCAGCCTGACGGGCAGCTTGGTGAGACCGGCTAAAAAATAAATACTGCTCCATTTCTGCTCCTATTCACCCCGCTTTTGTGCTGGGACTGACGATTTCATGCTGCTGGTCTTGGTAAGATTGGCCTTCAAGGAACAGGGCAGAGCTGTTGCCCAGGCAAGTCGAGATACGACGGCTCCTAAATGTCTGCAATTTGGGAGGTTTTTAGCAGCGGAGCTGTGTCCAGGTGTAAGTTTGTGTCCCCGTGCTTCCCTCCCTTGTGTGTTTGCACAGAGCTGATAAAGCGGCTGGCGGGTCCTGCCCGGGGTGGTTCGGTGCCAAGCAGAGCCCTGGGAACAGTTTCTGGAAGCGCTCGGTGCGTCACTGTGAGGTGCCGAGGAGATTTAATCCTCTCTGGAGGTTGCGGGGACGAAACCTCTGGTCTTGGCTGGGGGGAGAAGGTTTTCTCATGCAGGAATCATCTCTGGCATGAGCTAACGCTGGCGGCTCGTTCCCTTCCGAGGCTGGTAGAGGACCCATGCTTGTGAAGTATGACGGCGTGTTCAGACACGACAGCAAAACAGGGTGAAATATTTCCAGTAGCAATGAACTCAGTCATCCTTTCTGGACAGGACAATGAAAAACAGTGAATCAGGCTGAAACCATTCGCTGGCAGTTCTGTGAAACGCCTCCGAGCCCGATGGGGGATCTCGGTGCGGCGGCCTGAAGTACCCACGCGTACCAGGAGGGGTGCTGGGTGGTTTGCTAACCTTTCCTCTTCTCTTTTCCTTCCTTTTGTTGATTTAAGCAACACCCTGCGGCTTTGGCATTTTAGAAACAGCTCATGTTTGGGGGGATAATTTGGTAATAGCCTTTTAGCTTTGTTTTGAGTCTGCGCTGCTGAAGCCCAGCGCAATAAGAATGGCATGAGCAAACAAGAGAGCACAATATAATGCCAATCTTTTAAAACAAGCCCAAACCCCATTGAAACTGAATTAATACACTTCCGAATACGGTCTTCAGAGATGCAAGCGACTAATTCTGCTGTACCTAAACCCGGGCCTCTTTGGGAGCTTGCCCACACAGAGGAACTTCGCACCACGGCGTTCATGGCAGGCTCGGGGGAGAAGCTCAGCCTGCGCCCGGCCGTGCAGATGAAGGACTCTTGGTCCTGGTGCCAGGGGCTGTGATTTCTGCAGATCCTCCTGGAGGATCCTGCTGTGAGCTCTCCCTTCCCCTGCTTTGGTTAGAAGTGGTCCCCAAGCGGAGGACGGTGACGTTATGGGTGCAGCGAGCGCGTCCGTGCAGGGCAGCAGCACGGGGTGCTTAGCACCTCACCAGCTCCTGCCTTATCTGCTCCCTGCGAGCAGTTATTGTGGCAGCACCGAACGCACACGCTTTGCCCTCATGTAAGCAGGTCGTAAAGGGCTTTTTATATGCTTTGGAAGCAGAAGCCGGGGAGGCTCCTGGCGGCGGCGGCTCTTCAGTCGTGCAGCTGGTGCTCGGTCACGTCAGGATCCGTCCCTGCGCGTGGTTAGGTTGTTATTTGTTTGATCAGATCCTTGGGCTCTTTTGCAGGTGAACATTTAAAATGCTGACCGGGATCCTTGCCTCTGACTGCGAGGTGAATGCTCTTGATGCTTTTTTGGGGTTTTTCCCCAAGATTATTTCTGAAACATAGACGCTTCCCGGGCTCATGCCCGTGCTGCGCGGTGCTGGCTGCTGCCTGCGCAACAAGCCTGAGAGTCCTTCCAGTGTCTCATAAGGGCGAGGCTTAATTAAGCTTTTTATAGCATTTTACAAGCATTAGCTAACGCAATATTGTGACATCCCTGTGGGGTAGGTGTTTTGCACTCGTCCTAATAAAGCTGTTTCTGTCTGCGGGGGCACTCAGAGAATTGCTGGAAAGGGGACGCCGCTGAAGCGAGGGGGCTGGCGATGGCCCTTCGGTGAGTCCAACGACATGCCAGGCTGCCCTAAAAATGTGTGAATTCCCAGAGGTTTGGGTTTCCTAACGTTATTGCATGTCCACGTGCAGCATCCTGTGGCAGGTGATGTTGGGAAGAGGCTCTTGGAGATGTTCACAGCCTCAAAAAGGAGCCAGTTTTGGGACAGCGCTTCCTTCCCTCCAGGTTATGGCAGCCTCCAACATCACCTGTCCGTCCAGGCCTGGCCTGTCACCTGTTTGGGGCAGAATCTGAATATTTTGGCTCTGCCTCAGGGGACGCCGTGCTGAAGATAAGGAGCCGCAGGCCGCAGACCTGCCGAAGGTGCTGCTGGTTGCCTGCTTGGGGGTTGGCTGGACAAAGTATTGAAAAGCTGCATTTTCTGAAGAAAAAGGAGAATAGAAAGTTAGGTGAACGTGCGCCACGTGGGCTCCGTGTGAGCAGCGCTGAGCTTTTAGCTGATTCCTTATCTTTATGGCCCTCGGAGAGAGATTGTGGGGTATGAAAGGAGCACGGAGGTTACGGGTTCTGGTGTTTGGGCTGAGGGAGAGGAAAGGTCAGCTCTCCGAAACACCCGGTCTGGTTTTATCTGGCTGGCAATACGGCAAATTGTGAGGAAAACTGCAACCCTGAGGCCTGAAAGATGCCAGTGTTTGCCTCGGACGTAGGCTTCTCCTCGTCGTGAGGGGCGAGCAGCGCGACGCCGCATAGTTCCGAGCTGGCGTCACGGCAGCAGAGGCGGTGAACTCCAGGAATTCCTAACAGCCCAGGACATTGTGGTTTCTACAATGAGGTGGGCAGGCTTTCACGAAAATATTGACACCGGTGTCAGTGGGCTGGGGCTTGGTTGTCGCGTCCTTCATGGGAGCCCTCGGCCGAGCTGCGTGGCGCCGCCGAGGTGAGGAGGAGGTTGGCTGGCTCTTGGGCTTTTCGGACCCTTCTGCCTTGGTGTTTTTTTTTTTTTGTTTTTTTTTTTTTGTTCCTTTTGGTTGGTTTTCAGTTTAGCTTTGTCACGTTGCTTCTTGCTTTGGGTCTCCCTGTGTTCCCCCGGGGTCTGTCACGTTGCTTCACCGACGTGCCGGAGGAGCGGGGCTGAAGGCCGCACGCGGCAGTGAAGGAGGGCAGCAGCCAGGCCGGTCGCCAACGTGGCCTTAAAATATTTGATAAGAGTAATTGGGATGAAAGCCTTCCGTGAAGTCAGTGCTTTTACAGCTTCTGGTGGGGGGCAGCTTCTTGTGGGGGGCTGTCGTGAGGTGAATAATCCCCGGCTGTGGTGTTTCATCAAAGCGCTTTGAGGAGATGCGGACCGTGGAAGAGGAAAATGTGAAGGAAACGCAAGCAGCTTTGCTGCCTGCCAGGCGGGAGCCTTCTCGTGTAGCTTTGAGAAGGGTGTTAGTGCAAAATAAAGAATGCTTTCTTATAACAAAAAAGCCTCTCAATAATAACCCTTCACAAGTTGACTTCTTGCGCGGGCCGCGGCTCGCTGGGCAGAGGCGGCGGGGCAGGCGCGAGAGCAAAGCCCCCAAAACTCACATTCTGTGGTGACCAAACTGTGTTACGGTCAAATTATTCCCGTGGAAGTGAATTTCCACACTTGAAGGCAGAGCTGACTGTGAGGGAAAGGGAATAAGGCACTGCACCCATCCCTCCACCACCGCTCCATCTCTCTGCTGCTGTTTGCGTGCAGGGACATGGCCCAGAGGCCAGCAGATTGCAGAAATGGGTAACTCCTATCCCCTGGGAGTCTGGAAATCCAGCTGGGTGTAGATTTTGCAGTGTTCCCCCCAAATACGCTGGCTGCTGGGTGAATACACTGGCTCCCGATGCCCCGTTCTGGGCGGTTTTACCGACGGGGTGCCAACAACAATGTGCAATTGTGAGCTTTACAGCAGACTGTTCATTCAAACAGAAATCTTTCTGAGGATTTCAGTGCGAATGAGGCACTCTTCTTCCCCGGAGATCTATTCTGGGCCTCGATGCAAGTTTTTTGGGAAGGATGCGAAGCCTCGTTGATGTGAGGCCAGCCCTATAGATGTAATCCTTCCCGGGCAGAGCTGCCTCCGCATCCCAGCTCCCACGGCATGGTAGAGGTGGTGTCACCGATACCCCATCTGCAAAGAAATGGGAGTTTTGTGAAGTTTTGAAGGCCTCAGCGAGGTGAGCGTGACGGCCACCCCGTTGCCGTTCTTCCTTAGATAAATCGTTGCACGTAAATGTGTCTGCCGCTTCCCAGCGCGCTGCCAAGATACCGCAGGTACATAGCCCATGGGGCTGCGTGTAATAGGCGATGGCTTTGGGCCCGGAAAGCTGTTTACAAAGCATTTACCCCAAGGTGCCTGCCTGCCTGGCACTTGTGCTTGCTTTATCCGAGCACCGATCCTGCGCTGTTTGGGCTGCAGCGCCGTGCCGGTGCCAAAAGCGGCGAGAAAGCCTCTTGCTTCTCGCCAAAAAGTGATTTGGAGGAGATGATAGGGCCTTATCACAACAGGGGGATCGCTGGGAAGCGCTCCTGCCTGGTGTTTAAATGTGATGACTGTTTTGAAACTCCGAAGAGCGTGGTTGGATTTGGAGCCTTGCTGGTCCCAGGCTGCGCGAGCTCCCCGAACGCCAGGAGCTGGTTGTGCTCCACGCCGTCGTTTCCCCCCCAAAACAAGACTTTTATTGGTTTGAAGGGCTCAGAGTTCCTTACTCTCAACTCCTTCTCATGCCTGAAAATGCAATTAAGGGGAACACGTTGGCTTTCCACAGTCTTAAATTAGCGCCTTGCTGCTCTGCAGCCCCACGGTGAAATTAAACGAGAAAAAGTTTGGAGGGTGCGCAAGGCTTGGAAATGCCTCAGAGTCGGGTAGGGGCTGGGGGCTGTCTGCTAGGAGGGAAATAAAAGGATTTTGGGGACAGTGGCTTGTCCCAAAGCACCCTTTGTGAGTGTCTCTGGGTATTGGGAGCTCCCCTTCCACTCAGCATGGGTGAGGAGGGGACCTCCAGGGGATGGGTCCGACCCAAATTCCTCCTGTCCTTCCCATGGCCAGGCAGTGTGCGGGGAATCGTTCTAATTTAAGCCTCTGCGAATTAAGGCAATTTGGTTTTGGCTCTTCACCAGTGGAAACGGGGAGGTTTGGACGCCCTCCTTGTGACGGGAGCGCCGTGGATAGCAGCAGGAGACAGGGCTTGGGACATTCAGCTGGTGCTTTGCACAACGCCTTAAACAGCCAAAGCTTCGGGTGTGCAGAGCATTGCTTCTGGTGGCATTTTTTTTTCTCCTGGAATCGCTTAAAATGTAAATATTTGGAAAATAGTGTTTCCTCGCTGAGCGCTGATTATGAGGTGTTTCTGGGATGGCTTAAAGAAATGGACTTTATAATAATGATGGGGTCGGGAGTGACGTCCGTGCGGTGGGGATGCTGTCCTGGACCTGCCTGGCTTCCTGAAGAAGATCAAAGCGTGAATATTCATGGATTAATTTGCTTAATTCCTGCGTCCTACAAGTAACGGTGGAACCGCCTGCCTCTCGGGCCCGTGGGCTCCTGCCGTTGCACCCCGGTGTCCGTAACGTGGTGAGGAAGCTGCTGGTGGATTACAGCCAGCGCTGGAAGCTGCCCTAATCGCATCGTAAACGCCTACGTGCGCTCACACGCACGCATGTACGGGGGGATTTTGGCCTGCTTGACACCTGTGGGACTGACCCTGCCTGCTCCAGCCGTACCCAGAGCGATGCCGGCAACGCGTGGAGCTGCCTGGTGTGTAAAAAGAAGCATCCTAAAAAGGATCCCATTCAGCGAGGGACCGGGGATCCCGTTCGGCGAGGAACGTGGGATTTGAGGATTGCCTTGGGATGACGACAGCCCCGAGATCGCTCCGGTGATAAATGACATCAAGGAGCTTTTCTGTGTAAGGAGTGTGTGATTAGAGAGCGTGGATTTAACCGACAAAGCCAGGAAATTCCCGATTAAAGCTCGTGTTTCACTTGCTGTGCTTGGTTTGGGAGTCGGTGCCGTTAGGGACTTTGCCCCATCTTTAGGAATAATCCTCACAAGTGGCGGTTTTGAGGCGCCAGCGGAGAAAACGGGTTTGCTCATCCGTGCAACGCTGAAATTCCCTCTGCTGCTCTCAGGATGGCAACGCCGCTGTCAAGCAGCCTTACGTGGTTTTTCCCCTCTTACTCACGTGCCAGATTTCAGCTTAGGAGGAGTTTTTTCCAGCAGGTCATGCTCCTTGACAGTCGATTTCTCTTTTTTTCCACGATAACCCTTTAACTGCAGGATCCCGCCGAGCGTTAGCCCGGTCCCGGCCTCGGCCGAGCGTGCTGCTCTCCATCTGTGCCGCGAGGAATGCAGTAAATCAGGATCTGAACGCGAGGCACAGCACACACCTACGTGTGGCTTTCTGGAGCTTAGGACCTGCTAAAAAGGAAGGTTTACAGCATGCACCTTCGCGCTGGCTGGTTTTGTTCCCTTCCGGGAAGGAGATCGGCTCTCGGAAGGATTTCTGGGGGGCTGCCTTTGGTGGAGACTTTGGGGGCAGCAGGGTCTTGCAGCCGGGGCTGCCCACTGACTCTCATTTCCCCCGTTGTGTCCTTGCTGTCTTTGCCAGGTGGATCTGCAGGGCTCTCAAAGCTGCGAAAGGCAAAGGAGGCTTTTGGAAACAGCCCCGCAGGTCCGCGGCACCGGGGCCGGTTAAAATCAAGCGCGGGAGAAACCGAGATGTTTCCCCTTCCTGGAGAGCTGGGCTGGGGCGTTCCTGTTCCTCTGCAAGAAGAGGAGGTTGCCCTGTGTGCCTGAAAGGCTTCTGGGTTTTATTTTCCGTAGGCGACTTCTGCTAATTGCGGCGCTTCCTTGGCACCGTTGCGCGGCGCGGGGCTGCCTGCCCCTGGAGGGGTCGGGCGGTGTGGGCAGGTGGGCAGAGGTGAAAACCTTTCTGCCCCCAAACCACCTCATTTCTCCTCCTGGGTGTTCCTCTGTGATTTTATGAAGAGGGACTCCCCCGAGTCGCTTTGAAATTGGAATTATTCCTCCCCAAAGCTGCTGAGCCTTTGGTGTGCCTGCGTCTGCAGCATCTCTCCGGCTCTGCCCTACAGAGGGCGAAGCCCGGGGAGGCCAGCAGCAGTCCTACAGCACGGTTATTTGGGGTTATTTAGGGGGTGGGAGGCATTCCCCCCTCCTCTGGGGGCACCTGCCATCGGATAGTTCGCAGCCAGCTCTGAGGCTGCTTCCCCGGGTTAATTATTTTGTGCCCTGTAACGCGAGCCGCGTGCGGTGTTGCTCTCTCGTTCCTAGATTGAGGCCGAGGTGCTGATCCGGGCGCCGTCGACCCCAGCTGCCGGGAGGAATCCATGAGCACACGGCCTTGGCTATGGACATCGTCCTGTCGGATTTTGTTCGCTCAACGGGGGCAGAGCCGGGACTGGCCAGAGACCTGCTGGAAGGTAAATAAAGCCGGGGGTAAAAGCAGGGAGGGGGCTGCTGGGGGTGACGGGGCTCCAAAAAGGGGCAGGGAGGCTGCTGGAGGGACCCGCGGGGCTGGAGGTGTCGAAGCGGCGCCGTCAGCAGCGTGGTTGGTGAAATTCTGCCCCGGTTTCTCGTTACGCGTCCAGCGGCTAATGAATTTCACATGTTTGGAAGGAGAACGTGTCAAAGAGAGCCGCGATATCCCTCTGCTCATCCTCTGTTCGCTGCCAGCAGCGGTCCGGAACGGTGGCAAAACCTGGGGGTTTCTCCTGTGCCTTCTGCAGGATTGGAAGCACAGCACTAGGAGAAGGCTGCCTGTACTTTCCGAGCTGCAGAGGAGTAATTATATAGGCAAAACCATGCTTTTACTGGTAGATCTTGTTCTGCTTGTGAAGGAGGTTTGATTATGCCCGTATAAATTGCTGTTTTGGTGCTATCTCTCCGTCCGCACCGCGAGCGGCGTGCTGCCGAGCCGCTGACCTCTCCCGGCAGCGTCCCTTTGGAGCCACGTCCAGCACCCGTCACGGGACGCTCCCAAAAGACACGAAGATGCTGAGGAATCGCAGACAAGGCTCAAAAATCCATCATCATCATCATCATCACCACCTGTGTCCAGTCCGTTCGCTTTTAAGCAGGCAAGGCAGCCCCCGGGAGGCTCAGCACCCCACGCTGGCAGCATTCCAGTGCTCTGCCTCCCTGCAGAACATTTGTGCTCACCCTAAAACACAGCCTGATGTCAAATCTCTGTCCCCCAACCTGCACGAGATCGAGAACTTGCTCGTTAGCGGTCGTGTTGAGCGTAGAGGCTGGGGGTGATCTGTTTGGTCACTGGGAGCTGCGGGAAGGGGGAGAGGAGAGAGGCTGCCAGGCCCGAATTTTGGGACCGGGAGCTTCCTTGCAAGCGTTGCCTTTGGGTTCATGTTGACAAAAGGCTGGTGAGTAAATATTGCTGTAATGCTGGAGGACAGAAACGTTGCATGTGGAGCAGAGAGGGCTATGCTTGGCAGTTAATTAACCAATATGCAATTAGACGACACAAGACCATGCTTGCTGTGATACCTCGGCTATAGAATCATCCTCTCGTCTTCGGAACAAAGGTGAGCCTGCGAGTTTGACTTCGCTGCAGAAGCTGCTGCAGGTTGCTGCTGAAGAACAAACTCCCACCTGTTTTTTGACCTCATTTTGGGGGTGTTTCTGCCTCCCATCCCTTTTCTTGTGTAGCTCAAGCCCAGGGCTTGCTCCTGAAGCATCCACACCATCTCCTCCTCTTGGTGCCATGACAGCGAGGCACTCAAAGCCCTGAAATCATTGCTCTAATCCGTGTCTTCAGGCAGTTTGCTCCAGCTCAGGGCCAGCAGGTGGAGGATTCCTTTCCTCACCCAGCTCCCGTGTGCTGGCTGCAGGACTTCACCCGCTCAGCGTGCGGCCGCGGCATCGCAGCGGAAGTCTGGCAAAGCTGTGGCTTTTGTGGCGCGTTTATGGCTTCTGGTTTTAGGTTTCTTTGTTTCACGTCAGGATTTCTAATGGTATCTTTCAGAATTAACACTGAGGCTTGCGATGGAAAAAAGTTAAAGCAGGTATTCCTCCAAATTTTCTCTCTCTCTCCCACTCTGGCACACCGGTTGATTTATTCTGACAGTTGTTTTGCCTCGTTTTCACGATGCGCTGCTGAGCGCTGCTGTTTTTCCTGTAGTCTCTGTGGAATTGACAACTCCACGTGTGGAAATGAGGCGAGACAGATTTGTCTTTCCTTTTTTTTGGTGTGCCTTAGTAAGGTTGTAGTGTGCAGTCAAACAAAAGAGCTGTACGAAGCGAAGTAGTCAGATGTGAAGTTTGAGGACGAGCTGAGGAACTTGTGAGCTGTGGTTTTCTGCTCGTGCTTGGAGTTTTGTGCACGTTTCGATGCTGATTCTTTGGTTTTCATTTAAAAAATAAGAAGGCTCAAAAGGTGAACCTTAAAATAACTTTCTACTTGGAGACAGTCACTAAACGTTGCGAATTACATCTCTCAAAAGGATTTAAATACTTGAAAAATGTATTTCCTTTTGGGAATTAGGCATAACGATTTCTTTTATTGTCTGTGAGCTATCACATAAACCAACTGACAGTTTATATCTCTCTTCTGTAGTGGAGTTACTATATATAAAGCTGGCTTGCTTTCTACGCTGTCTGCTAACTTGCAAATTTAAGAGCTTAGATTAACAGTGTTCATAAAAATCACAATTTTTGCAAATGTAAGCCATATGGTAGACTCTTTTTTTGCTATATATTCTTGCTTTTGGAAGACAGTGGCTTCTAAAAGGTCAATTTATTGCATACATGAGAGGCTCGAGTGTAGTACCATATATTCTTCCAGCCCGCTGGGTAGTGTGAGCAGGAAGTGGAACTGCTCTCAGGATTCACCCGACTCCGCTAAGTTCAAGCTGAATAAGTTTTACTGAATAATTCATCTGCCTTGTAATGGCTTGAGCCTGCTGAAAAGTGTTGCAGCTACTGCCCAGCCTGGCTGGCACCTTGCTTGCTCTTTTATTTTGGGTGTCAGCTGGAAGAGAGGTGGGTGGCTGCCTCCTAAAAACCCCGGACAGGCGCTGGAGAAGTTAGGAACCCTCAGCTGCTGAGGTCGTGCTTGCTCCAGCGTTATCCTGCAATAACGTGGGGGAGCTGAGAGCTGTCTGCTGCTCGACTTGGTCAGCAAAGGAGCGGCGTCGGCATCACGGCGGATTATCTTCACTGCAGCTTACGAAACAGCGCTCGGCGTGACCTGGAGCAGGGGGCTGCTTGCCTGGCACCGCTGGACACGGCACAGCCCGACCTTCCATTTTATGTTGACCCTGCCCTTCATTTTGCAGCCAGAAGGCTAATTCGGGCAGAACCCAGGGTCTTGGGGGCTTTGTGGAGGTTTGGTGGACGTCCAGCCCTGGGAGCAGCAGCTCTCTCTGAGCTCAGTGCGCTTGAGGCACGCATAAACCACCCCCCGTGGCACTGGTGGCAGCACACCCAACGTCTTCTGGGCACTTCACGTTGAGTTATATTTCTTTCAGAAACCCAGATCCTGGTTAAATACATCTTCAAATCCAACGGGTAGATAAAGGGCTGTTCTTAGCTTTTAGCGTGGGTGGTTAGGAGCTGACTTGATTTCTCTCCCGTGATGGTGACCGCTGGTGATTCCTCCCAATCCAGGTAAAAACTGGGACCTGAGCGCAGCCCTGAGCGACTTCGAACAGCTACGGCAGGTGCACGCGGGGAACCTACCGCCCTCCTTCAACGAAGGACGCAGCTACAAACCCCCCGAGAAGGAGGCAGCCCGCGCGGGGCGACCGCCGCTGCAGCGGCAGGATGACATCGTGCAAGGTAAGCGCGTCTCGCTGCCCCGTAGCCCAGTCCCAAAGCTGCTAGGGAGCAGTTTGGTCTTCTCCTGGTGGCTGAAATATTTGTCAGAGCAATTCAGCTTCTGGCGACCAAAAAACGCTAGCTGAAGGCAGCGATTTTAATAACAGCTTCTGCGGAGTTTGCTGCTTCTGCACCGTTCAGGTGGTTTTTTCATCTTCTTTTCCCTCTCAGAAAAACGTCTGTCTCGAGGCATTTCCCACGCCAGCTCTACCATCGTCTCTCTGGCCCGTTCCCACGTCTCCAGCAACGGCAGCAGCGAGCACCTGCTGGAGATGCCCATTTCCACCTTCCAGTTGCCTGACCTCACGGTGTACACCGAGGAGTTCCGCAGCTTCATCGAGCGAGACCTCATCGAGCAGTCGATGCTGGTGGCGCTGGAGCAGGCTGGTGAGCATTTACACCCCGAATTCTTATTTTTTTTTTAATGCTAATGCAGCCAGTGGTGGCAATTTGCAGCGGCACTGACTGGAGTGTGCTGGCACACAAGCCTTAGGCGGTGGAGAACCGAGCAAGGGCGCGTATCTGTGCTAGATATTATTTCATCCCTTTTTATAGCGTGGTGCAAGAGTTGAGCAAGAGGCTGCTTCGCTTCGCCTGCAGACACCAAATGTAAATTGTGTGAGCCTGTCGTCATCGCTCATGCAGCTGAATGGTAATGCTCAGGGAAAAAAAAAAAAGCTGCATTATCTCACCACCTAAGCTTCCCCGTGCCCTGCGCTATCCCAGCGGCTTTACTGTGAGAAACTGGGAGGGGGGGGGAGAAATCATTGCATAACACCACCAGCAGCTAATCATCACGGACAAATATCAGCCGTGATTACAGACGTTTCAGATCGATGATGCATTTTACACGCTTGCTGCTTCAATGCAGGGAAACTCGTCGGCTGGCTTTGTGTGTGTGCCCGGAGAGGAACCACGTCGGGAGCGCAGACGGGTTTGTTTTCCAACAAGCTGGTTTCCTCCTGAATAGTTGCTAGGTGATCTGTAAATAAGATTGAGCTGGTGAATGAAGGGGACCTCCGTGCTGGCGGGGAACAACCTAATCCGTGTTACCAGGACGGCGTGCAGTTGGGACAGGGTGGGGAAAGAGGCAAACCAGGCGAGATCTGGGGAGCCCTTGCACCTCTCCTTTATTTCTGTCAGCAGCCCACACACCTAGAAAACTGTTCCTTCAAGGAGAACGTGCGTTCTTCATGTCAAATTTTAGTCCCATCCCGCTCAAGTGTTCCTGTAATAAATATTCTCATGTTTTGGGAATGAACACTTGATCCAAGCGATCTCGTTACAGCGGCGTTGCTCTTCGTTGACTGTCAAGCTGTCGTGTCTAATGCAAATTCAAATGCACTTATCTGCATCTCTGCATCCAAGCAGGGCCCGGGCTGGGCATTGGATTGCTGCGTTTCAGCACAAACTCCGGCCCAGAGAACTCCGGTGCTTTCAGGCAGTTAGCAGCTAGTTTTCAGCACAGATCTCTCAAGCTGTAATTCACCCGAATCCTTTCTGTGAAGACAAAACACGTTGGAGGCATGTCTGTGACCCCGGAGGAGGAGGCACGAGCTGTCAGCAGGGCAAGCAAGAGATTCCTGTGGCCTCAGAGGGAGCTGGATGAGGCCTCTTGGCTGTGCTTTTTCATCCGAGTGCTGGCGACACTTCCCAGTGTTAATGTTTAGTAATTGATTTTTTCGAAAGCGCCATCCGAAGGCAAAGCGTGCCTGCGTTATGTATGTGGGTTCGTTTATAAATGAATGTTTATCTTTAACAAAGGGCTGCGCTGCACGTACGAAATCTTCCAGGCTTGATTTGAAGTCGGGTTTTGAGCACGGTGCTGTGATCTGCACCGATATCCTTTATTAATTTAGTACGCCCTGTCCTTAGGGGATTAAGCAGATATTTTATAGACCAATAAACGCGAAGATAACTCTTTGTGCTCTATCCAGAGCTCCCTTTACGCCAATGTGGCAGAGCAAGCACGCTTTCAAGTGGCTGTAAATCCTAACGCCGTCCTCTGGGGAAGCTGTTAACGTGCTCAGCGTTCTACGAAAAGGCCTTGGAGCTGAAAATTTGGCCCTCGCTCCAACCTCAGCGCTTTTTGTTCGAGCCCTGCATGGTTTAAGCCTTGCCCCGTGTTCTGCAGGTGAAGTGTTTTCCTCGCCGCGCACCTGGGGGAGCAGCAGGCAGCGCCTTGCCCTGGGCTGTCCTAAAAATCAGCAAGAGTTGGAAGAAACTCCAGGCTGAGTTGCTGAGCCTTTGCTCCAAGGTCGGGCTTTCTGCCTGGGGTCAGGGAAGCAACTCCAAGCGCTTCTCCAAAATTCCCCCAGCGCATTGGCAAGGAGACTTCTGCTTCGCTCTCCAGGCTGATGCTGCAGTAAACATCTGTAGGTGGACTGTTAAAAACTGCTGAGTGAAGGGTTCGGCTCCTCTCCTCCCCGCCTGCTTGCTTCACTGCCGGAACGGTGGCAGAGGACTGGCGAGAGCAGGTTCCTCGTTCCTGGAATGCAAATCCCCTGCGTCTTGGAGCGAGCCATCAAAGCCACCGGCGCACGTCCGTCCCTTGGGAATGCATCACCCGGCTCCCGAGAAGCTTCTCAGCTGGGTTTAGCCCGTGCGTGGTCACAGGCACGTGTGTGCACGTCCCCCCCTTACGCACTAGCGTCCCACTTGCAAAAGCTCCTGCAAATATTTTAGCCCGTCAGTCACTGGCCAGCCTGGCTTCCCCGACAGGAGAGACGAGCTCACGGCTGGGGCCACCTGGCTCTGAAAGGCAGCTGACGTTCTCTTCCTTCGCACAGCTGGTCGTAACACACCGCAAACCTTCGCTTCTCGTCCCTCCTGACCTGTGGAAGAGGCTCAGCATTGAGGGAGAAAACCGTTGGGGATGGGTCAACGCGTTAGGAGCAGCTCTTGTTGCTGCCAGATCCCAAAACAAAGGTTTTTTTCCTGCAGGTTTCATTTAAAGGAAAATTCGGATCAATTAGAAGAGGGAGGTTACGGGTATATTGTCGAACTTCAGATGTGATAAAGCAGCTTGCCACTTCCAGCTGCTCTTCTCCTTTATTTTTTTTAACCAATAACCTAGTCCCAGGTCGTAGCCCCGCTCCTTCATCTCCAGCTTCAGCAAGGGAAGAAAAATCTTCTGCAGCAGCCTCCCAAGCACGGCGGCGGGCGGTGGCGTCAGCCCGGGGAGCCCGAGGACAGCTCATCCCGGGAACGCTACCTCCGTCACGCAGGGAGCACGGCCGTGTCAGCACGGCTCCGGAGTCCCTGGGTAGCCCCAGGGAAGCCGTTTGGTTTCTCCGTGAGTCAGGGCTGGGCGCAGGGCGAGGAGGAGCATCGGGGCTGCTCCTTCCTCTTGGCGTGCCCCATTTCCGTGGTTCCTGTTGGAAGCACGTGCGGCGTTCCACAAAGCAGCGTTTGCGCACAGGTTCCTGGTCCCTGCTGGATTAAAGAAACGTTCTCCCCGTGCCACAAAACGTCCTAAAACGTCCCAAAAACAGCTGTGTGGTGGGGCTGCGTCCCGTGGGAGCGGTGGTCCTGGTGTCCCCTGCAGAGGGGAGCTCCTGATCCTGGTTTCAGACGCACAGAAAAGCTGTCGCTGACCTCCCGGGCTTCAATTCTGGAGCTGTGTCAGCTCTCGGCAGGGCTTTTCTGCCAGCCAGCGGAGACAGCGGGGTGACAGCCTGGAGCTGAAAAGCAAAAGGGCAAACGAGAGGCAGCCGGGAGCTGGGGACGCTGCTGCGAGCGAGCTGGAAGCCAGCAACAGCAACTGCTTGGCGCTCGTCTGCGTTTGTCCTGCTCCTTGCAGCAGCATTTCTCGTGCTGCCGCGGAAGCGCTGATGGCAGGAAGATCCATTGTGCTCCCAAACAAAATTGTTTTCCCTTCTGCCTGCACGCAGAGCTGCCCGGCCCCGCCGCTCAGAGCTGCGTGCAGAGAAATTTGGCGTTTTAAACACTCGTAGGGGGCCTCGTGGCCTTTTTACTGCCTGGACACAAGCGAAACGCCCGGGGAGCGGCGATGTCCCCGAGCTCCGCGGTCGAGTCCGGAAAAAGAGCAGCAAAAATCCTCCAGGAAAAAAACGTGCAGGGGATCAAAAAGCTCGGCGCTGAGCGCGGTAGCCCCGCGTTTTTGTTTAGCTGTTGGGAGATGCTGGGTTTGCTTCTCGCTCTGCTCGCCTGGCGCCGCGCCACTTGGCGCGGGTTTGCGCCTCGGCTGTGCCAGGAGCTGTGCCGAGCGAGCCCAGCCCGCTTCTCCGAGCGGAGCTATTGTCTCCGGGCTGTGCACTGAACCCTTTTTTCAACTCCAGCAGGTTCCTTCCCTGACGCTGGGATGAGAAATTAGCAGCATCACGCCGCAGTTAGCCCTGCCTGCTGCGTTTTCCTGCCTTTATCTCCCGGCGGTGTTGGAAAGCAGCTTTCTGTCAGTGCCCCCGCTTCTGCTGCACAATTTCGATAAATCCTCTGCTCCCGTGAGAGCCGGGGTGGCTGCCAGGGGCCGTGCTCGGGAACAGGGATATTTGTTAGAAATATACGGCTGGGCGAGGCTCAGCCTGGCTGGAGTTGTGAGCCTGAGGTGGTAATTTTGTGCAGTTTTGTTTCCTGGATAAATGTTTAACTTCTAGCGTTGAGTTTAACTGTAGTGGGTTTGTTAATTTTTCCGAGCTTCTATTTTTAGACGGTCTGAAAACCTTCTCTCTTGACTCGTAGTAATTCAAGCGCCTGGTATTACCCAAAAGTTGCTATTTTTAAACCCGGTAAAGCGCCGTCAGTTTGCATTTTCGTTGGTGAAGCTGCTTAGCTGCTTGGCTCAGCAAAAGTTCCTGACGATTGTACCGAAACCAGTGAGCAGGGAAAAAATGACCGATGCTTTCAATAGGAGGGATCTGGTTGCTAAAAGCAACCCCAAGCAGCCTCGTTATTAGCTGGAGAAACTGGAAAAGTTGTTGGGCACCGTTTGGGACCGGCGCCCTGGATGTGTCCTCAGCAGGATGTTTGTTTTTTGGGGTTGGGGGGAACTGGATAGAAGGAGAATGCTGCTCTGGGTTAAAGCCCTGGCTGGATTTGCTCCTGTTTTCAGCTTCCTCTCTAATTTGCATGACCTAAAGCAAGGATTTTGCATTTTCCTGCCTGTCCTTTCAACCCAGCTACCTCCCCAAGTCCCCACACTCTGCCCTTTTTGGTGCATTTCCATGGCTCCTTTCTTCCAGGCACAGACCGGGCACGCAGCTCGCATCCGCAGGCATCCCCCTCGCAAACCAAGCAGGCTGCACTCCTCATCTTTCTTTATTTTTTTTCCCTTTTTGAGCAGATGAACCCAACGGCCCCGCGGCGCGTTAACGGGCCCCGTTTTCACGCTCTCCGCTATCTCCCCAGGTCGCCTGAACTGGTGGGCGAACGTGGACCCCAGCTGCCAGCGGCTGCTCCCCCTGGCCACCACGGGGGACGGGAACTGCCTGCTGCACGCCGCCTCCCTGGGTAAGAGCCTTGTAGGGTGCAGGACTGGAAAAATAGCCACATGGTTCCCTCCGACCCTGGTAAGGAGCTTGTTCACACCGCAGAGTGGCCCCGCAGAGTGGGGAAGTTTCCAGGGCCTGGGTTTGCCTCCTGTGACTTCACCTTGTCGAACATGACAACCTTTTTGGAGGTTTCTAGACTTCTAAATCACCCGGGTTGGGCATTTCCTTCGTGTGGCCGGCTCTGCTCAGACGCAGCAAAACCACAGCCTTGTTTCACCTGGTCTAAATTTGCCCTCGACACATCAGCCCGGCGGAAAGCACCGTGTGATTTCATGAACAAATATTTTGCTTCATCTGGGACATTCCTTAGAGCTGAAGGCAGCAGCTGCCGCTTTTAGCCGCGTAAAAACTCGCTGCGGGTGGGAAAGGCAGGCTTTGGACAGGGGGCTGGGGGCTGTTGAATTTTTTCCCCGGTTTGGCCCTGCTCACCTCACATTTCTCTGCCCTTGTTTCCCAATTTACCACTTCCCTTGGTTTTGTGGCAGGTTGTAGGAGTTCAGCCATGAGATAGCAGAAGAAGATGGGGAAACGCCAGCTCTCGCTAATCCTCTGCTGCTTTTTCCTCCCCCCCCCCTCTCTGTGCAGGTATGTGGGGTTTCCACGATAGAGATCTCATGCTTCGCAAATCCCTTTATACCTTAATGGATAAAGGTGTGGAAAGGGAAGCCCTGAAGCGGAGGTGGCGCTGGCAGCAAACGCAGCAGAACAAGGAGGTAGGAACTGAACGCGGTCCTAGGAGCAGAGGGGAAAATCCTGAGAAAACATCCCGTAGGGAGGAAAAACAAACAAAAAAAAAGGTCTTGAATTTTGGGCAAGTTTGTGGCTTGCAGCACTCGGCCATGCCGTGATGAGAAATATCCTCCCCTCTAAATTATGGCTGTGAAGCTTTGGTGAAATGCTCTTTATTACAAGGGAGGAAAACCCCTTTATTGGCTCAGTGTTACGTCCACTGCTGATGGAAAACAAACGTCACCGCTCCCCGAAGATCCAGCCTCGTCCAGGCTGCGAGGGCGTTGCTGGCAGTGCCAGGGCACGATCGCTGCTGTGTTTTTAGGAGAAAAGAAGAGCTGTCGTGTAGGTCTCTCCTGAGATAAGATCACAAAGCTGCGCCTCTGTCGAGGCGTGGAGCAGCCTCCGCCACTAAAAAAGGAAACGGCGAGCTCGCCACATGAAAGGCTCCTCAAAGCTGCGATGTGCTCCCCCCCGACAGCAGGGCCGTGGCTTTGTCAAGGCGGAAAGTTACCAGATGTCCCCAAATCGCGCCGTGGTGTTGTGTGAGCAGAGTAAACTTTTTTGTTTCCACCTGACACTGAAGGATGGTGTTTACTTTCCAACTTCCTTTTTATTTTTGGAAGGGCACGGAGATTAGCATCTCGACAGGCTGTAAAAAAAAAAAAAAAAAAGAGCTATTTCCCTGTTTGAAACAAAGTCGTCGATAAATAATTGGAGGTTTGGCTGCTATTAAAAGCACGCTTTTGTTGCATCTCCTTAAACTGCGTGCTCAGGGCTACCTCCAGAACTAGCCACCAGCAACGCACTGGGACTTGCAGACCTTAAAGGGCTTGAAAATACTCGGCGTGCGGGCTCATTTGTGTCCTTCCCTTCTAATAACCCTCGGCAGAAGCTTCTTGGAGGCAGGCGGGTGTAGGTGGTGCCTGCAGTCAGGTGCAGCAGTCCAGCTTCAGCCGGTGTGGCAGGTACTGTGTAAGGGGTTGGCTGGAAGTCGGGGATTAGGAGCTTTTCCTTTCCAAATAAATTTGGAAAGAGGCAGCCCAGGGTGATGGAAGCTGCTCCGGCTTGCCTAACCCACTCTGGGTACAATTCTCCTCCCTCTCTTTGCTTTACGCTCAGATCGATGATGAAAGAAGTCCCACTGGAGGCTTAACCAGGAGCAGGGAAACTTAATTAATGCCTTACTGAACGAGCAGGGAGCCGGCTGGGCTGTCAGCTGCTTCTGGTTCGTGGCTTGAAGGCTTTCTTGGCAGCTTCGAGGGCTGAGGATGTTGTGTTTGGATGCTGGAGCCCAGGAAGAGAGGAGGAGGGCAGGGCTCTCTGCTCTTCCTCGTGCCAGTTTCAGCAGCTTGCCTCGTGGCCTTAACATGGCAGGCTCAAGTGTAGCTTTGTGTTTTGAGGTATTTCTCCCCTCATTTGGGATTAATAAGGCTTAACGAGCCCTTTAACTCCTTGGGACCGTGTTGGAAAGCTTCTCCATCGAGCAGAAGAGCAGCTTTTTGAGGAAAGGGCCGTGCTTTGCAGGGGCTTCCCTTGCGCTGATTTTGGGGGTCTCGTGGTTCACGTGGTGTGACTGCAGAGTTGATGTTTGCATGCTCAGGAAATGTGAGTAAAACCTCGGTTTGAGTGCATGGACAAACAAGAAAGGACTGAAGGGATAAACAACTCAGCTTGACTGCAGTTCAGAAAAGAATCTGCAGTGGCAGAAAAAACGCATCCCACTCTTATAATTATCCACCGGGTCTTGCCTGTGCTATGGGCCTTGTGCCTCTTTGGAGAGCTAAAAAAGGATCAAGTGTGTTAAAATACCCCAGCGAGCCTTGTGTCGGATCCTTCTGGGCGTTACGGTGCCTTTCTTTTGTTTTCATAGCTCAGTAAGGAAGGAAAATAACTTCTAAAGGCAAACTTTAGCCGGTCCTGTCCTCATCCTCCCACTGGCGCTTGGCTGTAGGTTATGTCAGTTGTAATACTGGAGCAGTTAGAGTAAGAGGAAAGATTTCCTCTCGTTTTGGGGGTTGAAATGTTTATTTCCACCCCACCAGGCTGAAAACTCTTCATTTTAGGCAGATTATCTCCCTGCTGGCTTGAAACTGCTGACTGGGAAATGTGTGCTTTTTTTTTTCACAGAATCAGGGAATGTGAGGGCTGTGTGCTTTTTTTTTTTCACAGAATCACAGAATTTAGGGGTTGGGAGGGGCCCTGGAAGATCCCCCAGCCCAATCCCCTACTCCATTCCCTCCTTCAAGTCATCGATGAATACATTGAGCAGCGCTCGTCCCAGTACCAACCCTCTGGCTTCTTTCCTTCAGCCAATTCACAGCCCACCTCCCACCCTGATTGTCCAGACCACCCTCCCTCAGTTTAGCTTTTTTTTTTGCGTAAAATATTGATTATTTTTGCATAAATCCATAGAGAGATGTTATGGCTGCGTGTACAAAGCATTGCTACAGAATTTGGGGAAAAAAAACTCACGTTGAGGACTCTGTTCTGTCGTTCCTTTCCCAGTCTGGTCTGGTTTACACCGAAGAGGAGTGGCAGAAGGAGTGGAACGAGCTGATCAAGCTGGCCTCCAGCGAGCCCCGCGTGCACTACGGCACCAACGGAGGCAACTGCGGGGGGTACGTGGAGCAAAGTGGCTGGGAGGCTTTCCAGCCTTCTGGCTGGGGTGTCCAGGGCTTAGGTGGCCATAATGAACATGGGACAGGGGTTAAAACCAAAGGGAATATCTTCCGTAAATGTAAAGCTTGGAATAATTTTCCCGAGGGCAGGTCCAGGGACCTGGCTGGGAGCAGCAGAGGGATTTGCTGCTTTGGTCCCGCTTGTATGGGAGGGTTTTAAGGGGAGGGTTGAAGGATTGTGAAAAACAATGAAAACATCCATTAAAATGTTATGGAAAGCCATCTCTCTAAATGCTGCCTGACCCCTTTTGTGGGGTAAAAGCTCTTTTTCCAGAATTGAACAAAAACCTAATCTTTTCTCACGTTTCATCATGTTGTTGGCTCCAAAATGAGAGCGATAAACAAAAGCTGAGAATTTCTGCAGTGTTCTCTCTCCCTCGGTGTTTCAAGGGCACTTTATCGCTGCAGCTATCCCAAACAAACACAACTTTTGAGGTTCTTTAGATAAGAGCCTCCAAGAAGTGCCAAGCAGCAATGTGGTATTTCCTGGAAACAAACCCTTGCCTCAGAATAGGACATTTTTTGGATCTGTCTCTGGGTCTAAAATACGAAATTAGAGGAAAGATGAAACTTAATGCCGTTAATATGATCCAAGTCCGTGCTGTTGCCTGTAAAGAACGCTTCCTGTCTTTAAAAGCAATGATTAAGTGCACAGAGGGTGAAAAATTGATTTATTTCTTGTTTCCCAGCGTTGAAAGCTCCGAGGAACCTGTGTACGAGAGCCTGGAGGAGTTTCACGTCTTTGTCCTGGCCCACGTGCTGAAGAGACCCATAGTAGTGGTGGCAGACACGATGCTGCGGGACTCGGGGGGAGAAGGTAAGAATTGCACTCGTTTGTCTTTATTAATTGTGCGTGCTCAGGCTGTTTATTGCCTGTACACTGCTGCCACGGGCTCTTTCTGCTCCGTGGAGCCTGATTTTCAGCTGTCGATGAGCATGGGGCTGGGTGTGACTGTGCTGGAGGCTATGAGCCACAGAGCTGAGCATCACCGGCTGATCTGCTGCCTTTTCACACTGACTTTTCATCTTCTTGTGCCCCTACGCGTGTGTACAGATGGGAAATTCCGTTCCCTGCATGTAGTATTTTCCACTAGCAGACTTAATTTCCTGTCAGAAAAGATTCATCAATTACCATCACTCTGTGTGCAAATTTAAGTTGTTTTTTTGTGTGTGGAGGCTTTTGTAGAACCTACAGATTCATCCTGCAACTGTGTTCCTCCTGATATAAAACGGATGTCTGGTTGGGGTTTGTTTTTGTTTTGTTTTTCTTTTTTTGCCCCTCAAGTTGATAGCTAATTGCAGGTAAAACCTAGAAGTGAAACAGCCTGTCCTGGAGCAGTTTCAGGATAAACAAGTCTTAACTCTTCGACCTATTATGAAAACTAATCAGCCCGATTTCTTTCCAGCCTTTGCCCCTATTCCCTTTGGAGGCATCTATCTTCCCCTGGAAGTTCCAGCCAACAAATGCCATCGCTCCCCTCTGGTTCTGGCGTACGACCAAGCCCATTTCTCTGCCCTGGTATCCATGGAGCAGAAGGAACCCACGAAAGATCAAGGTAGGTGATGAACAAGCCCAGTGATTTACGCCCTGAGCCTGGCAGTCACAGCAGCCCTTGTGCACGCTTCGGCGCGCCACCGGCAGAACCGACACCGTTTTTGGGGATCGCCCCGAGCTCGGCTGCTGATGCTGTGAAAAGTTGCCTTCTCATGGGGTTGAGACAGGCTGGAGGAAGAGGGTGATGTGAAGAAAGCTTAATTTATGTGGGGAGCATGCTGGAGATCGACGTCAGGCTTCTGTGTCAACTGCAGTTCGGGCGACTGATGGGAGACGCGGCGCAGAAGTGACAGGCGCTGTCGCCTGGGCGCAGCGTGCCAAACCTCGTCAATTCGGGCAGTAAGTGGGCTTTCTGTTCTCCTCCTCCCGCAGCTGTGATCCCCCTGACAGACTCCGAGCATAAGCTGCTTCCCGTGCACTTCGCCGTGGATCCCGGGAAGGATTGGCAGTGGGGGAAAGACGACAGTGACAACGTCAAGCTGGCCAGGTCGGTTGTCTGCACGCCGGAGCGGTCGCAGCCGCGCGGTTCGGTCTTTATCACGAGCACTGGGGGGTTTCTTGTGTCTGGGTGGAAGTCGTGCTGGGGTATGAACCTACTCAGTGCAGACAGAGCAGCTTTTTCTTTTTTTTTTCCTTTTTTTTTCTGATGTCCTGAGTGTTTTGGTATATTTTGGGAAGGGTGGTGACATCTTATCGGCTTCGATAAGGAGGGTCAGGGATTGTAGCCTGTGTTCTCCAGCACAAAAAGGTGCATTTTACCCTTCCTGCATCCTCAGAGAGAACAAATACCTTTGCCCGTGAGCCCCAGGAGCCGGAGGGATGCTTGCAGGCAGACACCCGTCCTGGTTTGGGCTCAGACCACGGGCGAGCTGCGGCACGGTTTGGTAGCAGCAAATTTCCTGTTATTGAGCCAGGAGTCACCAACAGTGGGCGTCGTGGTCGGAGAGCTGGAAGCATGACTTGGCCATCATATGACTTCGGGTTAGGAAACGTAAAAACCTCCAAGATCAGCACGTTTATTAAAGCTCAGGGCAGGTTTTAGCGACACGGTATTGCGCGGTACAGATACTTCGTTTTGAGTTTGTTTTTTTTAAAACTGATAGGAAATACTGTGTGTTTTTGATGGAAACAAAATGACAAATGGAAATTGTTGAGAAAACATCTTTGCTTTTCTTTTCTGAAGTTGTTTTTGTGGAGAGGAAAATCATTTTGAAACTAGCTCTGTTTAGATCTGTGACATCTGCTTTTTTGTTACTCGTCTCGTGTACCTGTAAGATTATTTGCCAGGTTGGTATTAATTTGTAGCAAACCCGATTCTGACATACAGGAATCTTCTTACTTATTCATTTTCTTTTTAATTAAAAGGCTTCAAAAATGTTACCTTTTGTATTGCTGCTGCCTTGATGGTTTTTACCTGTTAAAACATGCATTTTAACATAAATACAACAGGCAAATGCCTTGGTAAAACTTGACTCTGACTTCTTGTGCTTGTTTCAAATTTTAGTGTGACGCTATCGTTGGAAGCCAAGCTGCACTTGCTGCACAGCTACATGAATGTTAAATGGATCACGCTGCCTTGTGACACGCAGGTAAGGAGACGAGGGGGGTTTTCTTTAATTATTTAAGCCCCCCTTCTGCAAGGGCCCAGCGGGAGCGAAGTCGTCATCTCCCCAGCCCTCCTTCACGTGAGGTTGTCTGTGCTTCCATTGGAAGAGGCAGCAAGCGCAGCTCCGAGCAGACAAACAACTCGTGTTTTTGTGCCTGCGCGTTTCTCTCGAGCTTTTCCTGCCTGTTTTTGTCCTTCCTGCAAAGCTGAAGCTCAGCCCTCGCACGTCCTGCTGAGCGGCGCAGCCTGCTGTGTAGGTGTCTGGCAGCGAGGCCGGCTGCTGCCTATTCCAAGACAAACACAAACTGTTGGTTTGTGGCCACCAGAAGCTGACTTGCGGCTTGACTGTAATTTTCCTGGGACCTTTCGTTGTCGGGACTGACTCGTGGAGCTCTGGGAACTTCTGCCTGCTTCCAACATCCCCGTGGCAGCAGCCTTAGCAGTGTCACCGGGCTGCCAGGCGCGAAGGATTTCTTTGTTTGTTAGCTTTTTATTGTTTGCGTTGCTTTTTTCTCCTCCTCTCTTTCGGAGAAAACTCCCCAAACTTACACGTGAGCTGTTCTGATCTGTCTGAAAGCAGCACACGGCCAGGGCATGTGCTGAATTCTGCGGGTTGCTCCTTGGCTGCAGCGCTGACACGAAATAACTCCGGATCTGAGAGCCACCACTTGTCCCCTCTGTTCTCCTAGCGAGTGCTTGCCTCTCCATTATTTCACCTTCAGCCTGAAAAGGTTTATCTGAGGAACTTACCTGACTTTGATATGTGTTTTCTTTCTCCCTAGGCGCCTCTGGCCCAGCCAGAATCCCCCACAGCCTCTGCAGGAGACGACGCTCGATCAGCTGCGGAGTCAGGGGAGTCCGACAAGGAGTCGGTCTGCAGCAGTTCGGCGAGCAACGGCGGCAGCAGGGGTTGCAAGGACAAAGAGAAACCAAAGAAAGACCGAGAAAAGGACAAGGAAAAGGATAAAAAACGAGCAGACTCGGTTGCTAACAAGCTGGGCAGCTTTGGCAAGACTTTGGGAAGTAAGCTAAAAAAGAACATGGGAGGGTTGATGCACAGCAAAAGTATGAAGGGAGGCGTGAGCAACGGGCAGGGAGATACCTTGGAGAAGAAAAAGAAGGGATCCTTGAAGTCAAGGAAAGGAAGCAAAGAGGAATCTTCCCAAGGAGACTTGTCGGCTCCCGTGGAGAAAACCTGCCCAGGGAAAGCAGCCCCCGAGAAGCCGTCGGACCCCTACAAGTACAGCAACGACGTGAGGCTGAGCCTCAGCATCCTCCGGGCTGCCATGCAGGGAGAGCGCAAGTTCATCTTCGCCGGTCACCTCAAGACCAGCAACAGGCTCCAGTACCAGGAGGAGATGATCCAGCAGTACCTGCTGGACGCCGAGGAGCGCTTTTTGGCCGAGCAGAAGCAAAAGGAGGCAGAGAAGAAGGCGCTGGCAAGCGCTGCCCCCGCCAAGAGGCTGGAGCCGGAGCTGAACGCCCACAAGGGCGAGGAGGCGATGCTCAGCCCCGCGTACCCCCAGCCGCCTCCTGCTTACGCCATCCAGACCCCGGATTTGGCCCTGGGCGCGAAGATGGCAGCTTTTCCCTCCAGCTACTCGGGCGTCTTCACCTTCCCCCGGCCCTCGGTGGCCAGCAGCACCGAAGGATCTCACCCCCCCGGCTTCCCCGACGGCCGGCGCCAGGTCGCGGGGGGGCCCTGCAGCAGCCTCCCCCCTTACGCCACCCTCCCCAGGCACTGCGGCCAGCCCCGGCCGAGCCCCCACTCCTCCAGCCCATCCCACGCCGGGCGATTTTCCCCCACGGACACGGATTCTCAGCCCGGTTTCCCGGCGGCGGAGCGCGAGGGACCTGGCGGTTCGGCCCCGCACAGCAACGGCTGCCGGGAGCACGCGGAGCAGGACGGCTCGCAGAAAGGAGCGGACAAAAGCAGGGGCCGGGCTCTTTATAACGTCCAGCAGACCAAATGCAAGCAGCCCAACTGCAGCTTCTACGGGCACCCAGAAACCGGCAACTTCTGCTCCTGCTGCTACAGGGAGGAGCTGAAGCGCAAGGAGCGGGAGGCTCTGGTGCACAGGTTCTGAGCGCTCTGTGCCCGCGCTGCTCTTCGGACCCGTGGCACGTGGGGGCTGCAATAACGCCCGGAGTTCCCCCCCTCCCCTCCCCACGCTCCTCTCCCTGTCTGTGGAAGGAGGGAGGTGGCAGGAGCCTGGCCGGGCTGAGGAGCGCGATGCCCTCCTCCCCGCGGCCTCGCCACGAGCACGGGCGCCTTGGATGGGCTCTGGTTAGCCAGGGGGGGCTCTGGTTAGCCAGGGGGGGCTCGGGTTAGCCAGGGGGGCTCGGTAGCCAGCCGGGCTGGGGTTAGCCAGCCGCCGTGGAGGGCGAGCTGAGGTCGGAGCACGAGGTGTGGGGGCTCCTCGCCGCCCATCCAGACCAAAGCTTCGGGGGGCAGCGAGCGCCCCACGGGTCCCCCGGCCGGGCTCCACCCTCACTTCTCGTAGCGCTTCTCCCGAATCGAGCGAAAAATGCCCCAGCAATTTCAGTTTAGAAAGTCTCAGACCTTTGAATCGAGAGGTTTTAATTTCTTTTTTTTCTTTTTTTTTTTTTAACACCGCTTTTATTTTACGTGATGTTTTCTGGTACTGAGAGGAGCTTAGTCGGAAGAGGACGTTATTTTATTTTATTTTATTTTGTTTTTGTTTTCGGTTTGAACTCGTCTGAGCCCAGCGGACGTCTCCCAGCACCCCGCAGCAGCGGGCTCGGGGCGCTGCCCTTCCGAGGGGCTCGGCTCTTTTGTTTTTAAACCTTACTTTCAAATTCTTCTTGGGGTGGGAGGGGGACGGGGTGGTCACAGCGCTGAGTGGCTTTGAGTTTTCCTGCAGAAGCGCTGTGCAGAACCGTTACCGGTACAGTCGAAGCGACTTAGAATCGACGGAGAAACGAGGTCAGTGTCTCCACCCAGCAATAACCGACGGCGTGGAGAAGCAGGGAGGACAAAGAGCGCCCCGAGGCACCGGGAGGTAAATCTGCACCGGGCTGCCCTTAGCTTACAGCTGTGCGTGGCCACACACACACGATAACTCTTTCTACTTGAGCAAGCTACTTCCATACTACCTCTGTTCTGCTGAATAGAATTAACTCGGCTCCATT
Source organism: Anas acuta (assembly GCF_963932015.1). Taxonomy (NCBI): domain Eukaryota; kingdom Metazoa; phylum Chordata; class Aves; order Anseriformes; family Anatidae; genus Anas; species Anas acuta. The sequence continues at coordinate 1,268,944 of NC_089006.1, read as the reverse complement.
TTGCTGAGCCACGTTAACTGACCTTAGGCTGAGTAATATTAAAGATATTTTTGATAATAGGGCTAAAGAGTGAAATGTAAGAATAACGAACCCGTTCCTGCGTTCCTCCCACACTCGCTGTGGTCCATCCACTACGTCCCCTCCTCCCCGGCCGAGCCCCGCGGCGCGGCACGAGCGCTGCCCCGAGCTCCCCGTTTTTCGGGGCGGGTGTAACTTTAGCACTGCAATGTTTGCACAGATCTTTTTTTGTAACTGTAGATCCCGAACTGGACTCGATCCTCGTTCCAGTCCTGTATAGAGCAAAAAGTTCAGCATTTGACCGCGTGGAAATAAAACGTGAATTACGCTGATGAGTCAAAGCTTTACAACATTCCCTCGTTTTTTGGTTTTTCGTTTTTTTTGTTTTTTTTCAAAAGGCACCAAACTATGCAATCCCTTCCCGCGCTGATCCCCCCCCCCGCCCGCCACGGGGAGAAGGGAAAAGAGAAAGGGGCAGAGAGGGTGAAAGTGTACTTAACACTGGGGACTCACCTGAAGCCTTGTTCTCACAAATACACTAAGGCTTTCTTCTAACGTACAAGTTTTAAAGGTTTAAAGTACGTCTAAAAAAAACCAACCCAGCCCCAAAATAAGGCTTTTCCTGTCGGAGATGGCTGCTTTTGGCTTTAAGATAAGCCTTGCCCGGCTGCCAAAGGGGCACTGAAGTAAGGTCGATGCAGGTGGGGTTTTCTTTAGGGTCCCTTTTCCCAGCAGCGTGGGGCCGTGGGGCTGGCATGCGGTCGGGGAGGTGTTCAGGGTGAGTGTTTTTGGGCGTGCTCTGATCCTGGAGTGATGCAAGGAGGCGAATTTCTCCCTGGGGTTGGCTTCAGGTGCGTTGGATTCACTGCAGGGGCGAGAGCGCACGTGGTCGGTTCCGTGCCGGCGGCTCTGCCCCCGGTCACCCCGCATCAATCCGCTGGTGTAACCCAAATATCAACAAACCCAAGTGGTTTTATTTTAAAAAAATGAAACAAAACCCAACTTGGTGTGCGGGGATCACTTTCTGCCTCTTCTTTTTCCTGTGCCCCAGAGCAGCAGAATCCTTTGGGGGCTGCCGAGAGCACGAGGAGCGGGGCCGCTCCGTGCCCCCCACCCAAAATCACAGGCAGGGGAGGACAGAAGGCACAAATCGCTGCCCCTCTCCTGCTTTTTTGGGGAGAATTGTCCCCATTTCGGCCAACCCCAACCCACCCGAGGGGTCCATGCGGAGCAGCCGGTGTCAGCCGGAGCTGCTGCTCCTCCTCCTCCTGAGGGTTTTTGGGGGAGAAAAGGGGATTTTGGACGAGTGCTTTGTGCCCACTGCTGATGCCGTGGCCCTGCCGGTGAGGTTTGGCCGCGGATCCCCGACGGCCGCAGCCCCGGGACCCTGGGGGTGGAGGTGAGGGGCGAAGTTCCCCCCAAATTAATTCCCCAATTCCCCGTTTTGGGGTCGGTTTTGAAGCCCAGCCCCGTGGCTTGTGCTCGATCTGCCGTTTTTATCGCCGTCACTACAGTTCGTAGCTTTTTTAAAGTCAAAACGGGGGAAAAAAAACACAACTTCAGGCAAAATTAGGTTTCCAATGAAAAGAGTAAAATAGCAAAGAGTATTTTTTCTACGAAGTGCAGAATCTCAGCTGTTCCCCGAGCATCCCTGAGCCCAAACCTTCCTGCCTTACTCACCGAATCGAGGGAATCGGCCGCGTTTCTTCAGTACTGCTAAGGATTTTTTCAGGTCATTTTTGTTTCCTTTATGGTGAAACTAATGATTGATTTTTTTTTCTATTAAATACAACTTATATATTTATTGGAAGACATTTACCAACCACCCGTTCCTTTCCGTAACCACGCTAAAGCCCCTGCCCACGCCGTATTTGAGGGTTTTGATGTATTTTAGGGGCTCGATATATTTTTGGTACCTTTTTTTTTTTAAGGGGGGTGGGAGGCACCAAACCACCGAGGGTTTTTCTCCTGTATTTGCCCCGCCGGCGTGCGAAGGAGACGGGGAAGGGGAGGCTGCGACTCGATCCCAAGGTCTCGAAACAAGTGCCCTTAGCGGTGTAATGGGAAGAAACTTTGCTGCCATCGGGACCTGGGGGGTTCTGCACAGCCTGGCCCTCCTGCAGTAAAGGTCCACGACCCTTTTGGGCCATTTTTGTTTTGTCTTAGCCCCGGCTCCCGTCCTGCAGCCTGGGTTTTGGCCCCGTCTCGCCCGGGCTCCCCAAACAAGCTCCGTAATGTCCCCCAGGGAGGTGTTGGGGGGGGATGCTCCGGTCTTCACCCATCGCACTAGAGGTGACCTGAATTAATTCTGCAACCGTTTATCCGCAAAATCCTTTTTTTTTTTTTTTTTTTAAATTAATATCGGGTTGGCGATTTCTACTCCTTGTTCGAGCACTGCTGTACTGAGCACTAGATGGCGCGTTGTAATCGGGCTGTTCACGGCACCCTTCATTTATGCTACCCTAGATTCACTGACAATAAACGACGTTCGACTAATTACCACCGCCGGCGGCCGTGCCTCCTTCCTTCACCTCGGGACGAGCGTCGCCCCCACTCCAGACCCTTCCACCACGTCCCCCCCCCAACTGTTTTTTGGGGACGTGTTGGGTTTCTTGGCTTTTCCCATCCATACGGGGAGTTTGGGGAGAATTTCTTCTCTTTGGGTGCTCCCTGGGGGGCTGCTTTTAAAGGGGACCCCCCCCAGCTGCTGCTCCAGCCCTGGTCACATCCCTCGTCCCCCTTCTGGAGGGGCCTTCCCCCGGTGTTTTGGGGCGGTCAGGCGAAGGATTTAAAACCCACCCAAAGGCTTAGCACGGCGTGGTGATAAAATCCAGCTCCTTGCCAACGCCGGCTGCTTCGGCGGGTTCCGAAATTAGGAAAACCCACGGAGCTGCGGCCGGCTCCATCCAGCCCCGGGGCCGTGCACGCCTGCACCCTCTTCCTCCCCGTGGCGCTATTTTGGGGGTGAAACGGGGTTTCTGGGTGCAGGTTTGGGTTCAGAAGGCATCAGCGGGGCGAAGAGCAAAGGTCTGGGTGCAGCAGCTGGATTGATCCCCGCGTGGACTCGCAGGACTTTGGCCAACGCTCGGAGGCTTCGCCCCGGCTCCGGGTGCAGCACCCCTGGATTTTAACCGTGGGGCGTTACGGGGGCGCCCCGGGCTGGGTGGGACGGCTCCGCTCCCTCCTGTGGGGCAGAAAAAAATGCCAATTATTGCAGTTATTGCTCCATCCACCTGCCCCCACGCTGCAGCCAGGCCTGGCTGGGAGCCCAAGGAAGGATTCTGCTGATGGCCCCCAGCCCCGTGCCTCCCTTTCGGGGACGTCCCGGGGGTGTCCCGGTGCCATCGAGCTCCCCACATCTTGGAGCTGCTTCCAAACCCCAAAGCAGGCTGCTTCCCCCCTTTGTGCCCTTAATAATGCAAATTGGGGGGTGTTTGGGGTGTTTGCTGGCTGGGGGACGCGGGGTGAGGTTTTGGGGCCGGTTGGAAACGTGCCGTGGTGCTCCCGGGCGCTGAGAGCCCCTGTGGGGTCGGGGGAGCTCAGAGCAGGTTCCTGCGGGGTTTCTTTGCCTCCCCCCAGCCCCTAGAGCAGTGGGATTTTTTTTTATTCTTGCCCTTGGCACTTTCCCTTCCTCCCAGGGCCGTGCTCAGCGCCACGTCGGTGCCGGCTCGCCAATTTTCCTGCAGCTTTCGGGGCAGCCCCACGGCCTGGGCTGACCCCGAGCTGGCGCAGAGGCTGCCCCAGCGCCGATCCCTGGCCTTGGAGCTGGTTCCTGGCCCCAAGCCCCGCAGGAAATTCTTCTCATCTGCAAGGTGCTGGAGCTGGGGACCCATCCAAGCCCCCCCCCCGGGGGCCCTGGGGCTGTGCTGCTGGGTGATTTTCCTCCAGGTGGAAAATTGGGGTGCACGACGCTGAGGCTCCCCCAAAAAGCTGGAGGCAAAAAGGGCCCCAAATAGGATTTTAGTGCTCCGACGCCTTCCCAAGGTTTAGCCGGTGCCAGTTCTTGGATCTCGGCCACCCCAATCCTGCCCTGGCCAGAGGGGCTGAGCCAGCGGGGTTGGCTTTTGGGGTCCCTGGGGGTTCCACCTGCTGCCGGGAGCGGGGTCAGGACCCCCGGAGCCCCCCAAGGGGGGCCCACGCGGTGCCGCTTGGCACGGCACGGCCAGCGGCAGCTTTTCCGGGGTTGGGAGGAGCTGGCGATGCCTCAGCGATGAGTCACGGAGCGCCTCGATCCTCCCCGGCACCGCCGCTTGGCCTCCGTGGGGAGCCTGCGGGAGCCTTGGGGTGCCCCCAGGGGAAGGTGTGGGGACGGGACGGGGGCACCCGAACGGGACCGGGTGAATGCCGGATTTGCACGGGTCCCTTGTGGGGTTTGGGGAGCTGAGAGCCCTTCCTCCAGCTCCTTATGGGGTGTGGGGAGCTGAGCATCCCCTGCTGCAGCCCTTATAGGATTTAGGGAGCTGCGTGTCCTCCCCCCAGCACCGTGAGCCCCCTGTGGGGTGCCAGGAGCTGTGCACCCCCCTCTGGCACCAGTGATGCCTTTTGGGGTGCCAGGAGCTGCAGGTCCCCCCCGCACGTCCCCAGTACCGGGCGTCCCTTCTCCAGTGCATCCCCCCAGCACCAGGCATCCAGGGAGCCGCGTGCCCCCCCAGCACCAGGCATCATTTTTGGGGTGCCAGGAGCTGCGTGCCCCCCGCACCCCCAGCACCCCGCATCCCTTTGGGGGTTCAGGGAGCCGTCACCCCCCCATGCCCCCCAGCTCCCCACATCCCTTTGGGGGTGCCGGGACCTTGCTCGGAGCCCCCCCCCATGCCCACAGGGGGGCCCCCCCTTCCCTCCTTGCCCCACTCATTGAACACCTTCCCCCCCCCCCCTCCAATACCGCGGGGGGAAACTGAGGCTGGCGGCGAGCCCCGCGCTGCCGCCGCCGCCTCCGCTCCGCCCTGGCCTCCCGCTGCCAGGAGCCGGCCTCGCTCGGGGAGCGGAGGCCGCGGGATGCCGGGGGGGCCGCGGGCGGCCGAAACGGGGCGGTTGCTGCCTCCTCGGGTTCCCCGCTCTCCTTCCCGGCCCTTTCCCGTCCCGCCCGGGCGGGCAAAGTCCTCCGCCATGAACGGGGAGATGGGAGGCAGCCGCTCGGCCTTCCCCGGCCTCCCAGGTAGGAGCCTCCGTCACCGAGCCTCCGCCGGCCGCGGGCAGGTGGCCGGATGCCGGGGGCCTCCGCGGTGCCGGAGCCTTGGGGTCGCCAAGGGGGGCACAGGGGGGGGAGGCCGGGGACACGGGGACCGATGGCGAGGGGGGTGTTAGGGGGGGTCACCTACAGCCTGCAGAGACCCCCCTGGGTGTTGGGGGTGTGGTGGGGGGCATGGTGGGGGCACCCCCCCGTGAGCCCCCTCCTCGCCGGAGGCCAACCGGCCCCGTCCCGCAGGGGAGGTGGTGCTGGAGGAGGCTGCGGGCGTGCGGCTGCGGTGCCGCGAAGGGGACGGCTCCGTGCCGGGCACCTTGGTCTGCACCAACCTCCGCGTCGCCTTCCTGGCCGCCCCCGGGCATGGCGTGCAGGTGGGGACCCCCCCGTGACCCCCCCCCAAAAAGATCCCTGGCAGCTCAGTCCGGATGCATCCCCTCCGCCCCAACCCCGACCTCGCTGCCTCCTGGTCCCAAATCCCGGTCCTGACCCTCTGCTGGCTGCAGCCCCGTCCCCAGCCGGCCCCAACGCGGCCGTGTCCTGATCCCATCTCAGCTGCATCCCAGCCCCAGCCCCAGCACATCCTGACCCCATCCTGCTTCGATCCCAGTGGAATCCTGGCCCCATCCCGACCCCAAACCCATCCTGACCCCAAACCCAGCCCCATCCTAACCCCAATCCCGGCCCCATCCTGATCCCAGCCCCAGCCCCATCCCGACCCCAAACCCAGCCCCATCCCAGCCCCAGCCCCATCCCGACCCCAAACCCAGCCCCATCCTGACCCCAGCCCCATCCTGACCCCACACTGATCCCATCCCGGCTGCACCCCTGCTTCATCCCATCCCCATCCCGGCCACGTTCCCGACCCCATCCCCGTCCCCCCCCTCTCCCCTTGGACGCAGAACCGCGAACCCCATTCCCCCCCCACCCGGGGAACTCCTCGCTGCAGGACCGAGGGGGGGGCACAGGGGCTGCCGCGGGTCACGGCACCGGCTGGACGGAGGCCGTGGGGTCCCGGCTGCGGCCCCGTTGCCTTTTGGGGTACGGGGACGGCTCCCCAAATCCCCAAATCCCCAAATCCCCTGCAGCCTCCCGGCTCCGTCGCCCCGCTGCAGAGCGAGCACAACGTGGCCCTGCCCTGCATCCGCAAGCTGGTGGCAGGTAAAGGACCGGGAGGGGGGAAACAGCACCCAGGTGGGACAAATGGAGTCGGGGGGGGGGGCTCGGTGGGTGCTGACGGCCGCCCCCATCCCGCTGCAGGCAGCAGCTTCACCAAGGCCAAGGTGCTGACGGCCGCCTCCACCCTCAAGTTCATCCCCGAGGAGCTGCTGATTTTCTGCCGGGATTTCCGCCTGCTGCGCTTCCACTTCCACGAGAACGGGCTGGCCCCACAGGCGTACCGGGTGAGCTGGGGGGGGGGGAGACCCCGGGTTTAATTTTAAGGGGTGGGGGGCTCACACGCCGTCCCCGTCCCCTCGCTCCTCTCCGCAGTTGGCCAACGCCATCGCCAAGGCGCGGGAGACGGCCACGTGGCCATGGGACAGCGGGGACAGCAGCTGCTGGGCAGAAACCAAGCCGGAGGAGGAGGAGGAGGATGAAGAGGAGGAGGAGGAGGAGGGTGATGATGAGGAAGGCTCGGCCCCCACCCTGCTCTTCGAGAGCCTCCTCGACTGGGAGAAGGAGCTGAAGCGCCAGGGCGCTGCGGGCTGGAGGGTGAGCGCCATCAACGAGCGCTTCGACATGGCCCCCAGGTAGGGCTCCGAGGGGCTGCCGGCCCCCACCCCGCTTTTTGGGGGTGGGGGGCACCCACCCCACACACCCCCTGCCCCCCGCCCCCCAATTTGCCCACAGCCTGCCCCGCTACCTGTGGGTGCCCAGCGGGCTCCTGGACCACGACCTGAAGCGGACGTTCGCCCACTTCGAGGAGCGCCGCGTGCCCGTGAGTGCCGGGGCGGGAGGGAGGAATTGGGGTGCTGCCGAGGGAGGGGTGACCTGGGGGGTGTCCCCCTGTCCCCCCCCCCGTCCCCGTCTCGCCCGCAGCGGCTGTGCTGGCACCACCCGGGCGGCAGCGACCTGCTGAGATCCGCCGGCTTCCACGCGGCTTCGGAGCCGGGCAGCGAGGACGTGAGGTGAGCCCCCCCCTATCCTTGGCAAGGATTTTGGGGCCGGGTCGTGAAGTTTCGGGGATGCTTCCCAGCCCGAGGAGAGGACGGGGGGGTAAATTTTCCGTGTCCCCCCCCCTCACCCAGGTGCCTGGAGGCGCTGCTGCGTGCTGGCCACGGGCCGTGCGTGCTGGCCGACACCGCCGAGCTGCCCACCCTGACCGACATCCAACTCGCCCACCTCAAGCTGTGGGCGCTCTGCCTGCACGGTGAGAGGGGGACGGGGACATTGGGGTTCCCCAGAGCTCATTCTGGGGTTTTGGGGCGTGGGGGGGGACACCCCAAAGCTCCTCGCCCTGCCCTGACCCCCCCCTCCTTTTGCCCGCACGGCGCAGGCGCGGCGCCCGAGGAGAAGTGGCTGTCGGCGCTGGAGGCGACGCGCTGGCTGGACCACGTGCGGTGAGCGTGGGGCGATTTTGGGGTGCGACCCTCAAAATTCTCCCCACCCCACCCCGTTTGGCCCCCCCACCCCGTTTTGGGGTCCCCCCATCACCCCCAGCAGCCGCAGGGTGACGAGGCGCCGCGGTGGAGGGGTGGCTACCCCGATCCCACGGTTTGGTGTGGGGGGGGATGGAGACCCCCCCAGGCAGGCGGGGGCAATATTTTGGGGTGCCCTGACCCCCCCCCGCACCCCTCTTCACCCCAGCGCCTGCTTGAGGAAAGCCGTGGAGGTGGCATCGCTGCTGGCGGGGCGCCGCTGCTGCGTCCTCCTGCAAGGTAGAACCGGGCGGCGCGGCGAGACGGATCGGGGAGGGGGGGGCACCCCAAAAACCGCCCCCACCCCCTAATTTTTCACCATTCCAGAACCTTCCGACCGCGACCTCAACTGCCTGCTGGCCTCCTTGGTGCAGCTCCTGGCCGACCCCCACGCCCGGACCCTCCCCGGTTTCCAGAGCCTGGTGCAGCGCGAGTGGGTCGCCGCCGGCCACCCCTTTCCCCGCCGCCTCGGGCTGCGGCGCGGCAACCCCCGGGAGGAGGTGGGCGACCCCCCAAAAAAACCCTTAAATCCATCCGAAATCCCCCAAATCCCTCGGAGATGGGGGGTGACGGCTCGGGACCCCCCCCCAGGCGCCGGTGTTCCCGTTGTTCCTGGACTGCACGTGGCAGCTGGTGCGCCAGTTCCCGGCGGCTTTCGGCTTCACCGAGGCGTTCCTGCTGGCCCTACACGACGGCGCCTTCCAGCCCTACTGCGGCACCTTCCTCTTCACCTGCCAGCGCCAACGGGGCCGCGGCGGCCCGGTGAGCGGGGTCAGGGGCTCGGCGACCCCCCCGAAACCCCTCCATAAGGTTTAGGGGGGCTGGGAATCCTCCTCGCCCCCCCAAAGTGGCTGCATCCAGCTCGCGGTTGGCGCCCTGCCTCGGTTTCCCCATCCGTGCCCTAAATTCCCCCCTTTCCCCAAATTTTTTTTGGGGTTCACCCCGTTATTTCTCCCCTCCCCGCAGCAGCAGCCCCGCGGCCAGACCTACACGCCGGTGAACGGCTGCTGGGACCCCCCCCCGGGCAGCCGCCTGCCCCCAGTTTGGGACTGGGCGCTGCGCTACAGCCCCCAGCAGCGGGCGAGATTTCGGAACCCGGCGGGGGGGGGCGGCACCCTGAGCCCCCCCGACACCGAGAACCCCCAAACCACGGCCACGGTGAGCCAAGGGGGGGTCTGGGGGGGGATGTGGGTGCTCGAGCCCCCCCTGCATTTTTTTCCCCATTTTCCCTAACCCCCATTTTTTCCACCCCCTTTTTACCCAAACCCCTATTTTTTCCCCCATTTTCCCTAACCCCCGTCTCTTCCACCCCCTTTTTACCCTAACCACTGGATTTCCCCCCATTTTCCCTATCTACCTGCTTTTCCACCCCCTTTTTACCCCAACCCCATTTTTTTCCCCATTTTCCCTAACCCCCATTTCCCCCCCCCCCTTTTTACCCTAACCCCTATTTTTTCTCCCCATTTTCCCCAACCACCACCTTTTCCACCCCTTTTTCCCCTAACTCCTCGTTTTTTCCCCCATTTCCCAGCCCCCCGATTCCTGGCCAGGCGGGGGGGCCGGGGAGGTGTTGGCGTTGGCCAAGGGCTCGCTGTGCCCCCAGCCCCTCCCGTGGCGCAGCGGCCGCCCCCCCCCCCGGTTGCTGCGCTGGGCCCCCTCCCTGGAGAGCCTCAGCGAACGGGGGGGGGGCTCTGGGGGCAGCCCCATCCCCGAGCCCCCCCGGGGGCTGCTCCTGCCCTGCGCCGCGGGACCCTCGGTGCGGCTCTGGCGTCGCTGCTACCTGCGGGGCCTGCCCGAGAGCCAGGTGGGGGGGGGAAAAGGGGGTTGGGGGGGGGGAAAAGGGGGCTTAGGGGGGGAAAAGGGGGCTGGAGGGGGTCTGGGGGGGGGGGGGAAAAGGGGGCTTAGGGGGGGAAAAGGGGGCTGGAGGGGGTCTGGGGGGGGGGGAAAAAGGGGTCTGGGGAGGGTCTGGGGGGCAAAAAGGGGGCTGGGGGGGAAAAGGGGGCTATGGGGGGGAAAAAGGGTCTGGGGGAGGTCGGGGGGGGGAAAGAGGGGATGGGGGGGAAAAGGGGTTTGGGGGGAGAAAAGGGGGATATGGAGGGGGTCGGGGGGGAAAGGGGTCTGGGGGGGTCTGGAGGGGGGAAAAAAGGGGCTGGGGGGCAAAAAGGGGGCTGGGGAGGGGAAAAAAAGGGGCTGGGGGGGAAAAAGGGGGATAGAGGGGGTCTGGGGGGGGGGGGAAAGGGGGCTAGGGGGGGAAAAAGGGAGCTGGGGGGGAAAAAGGGGGCTGGGGGGGTCCGGGGGGTGCTGGGGGGAGAAGTGGGGGGAAAGTGAGTCATGGGGGGGGAAACGGGGTCACAAGGGGGGAAATTGGGTTATGGGGGGGGGGGAATAGGGTCCTACGGGGGAAGTTGGGTCCCTGGGGGGGCAACTGGGTCCAAGGGGGGGAAACTGAGTCCCGGGGGGGCTGCGCGGTGCTGGGGCCCCCAGGTGGGCGCCCCCCCGAGGGTCTCCCCCTCTCGGATCAGATTCCTGCCCCCCCCCAGCCTGTGCGGGATGGGGTTTTGGGGTCCCACCCTGCCCCCCGTGTCCGTCCGTCCTAACGGGTGCCCCCCCCCCGCAGCACGGCCGCTTCGCCCCCCTCCCCGGCCGGGCTGGCGGAGGAGCTGACGCTGCTCCAGGACCGCCTCAGCGCCTGGCAAGCCCAGGGACCCCGCACCAGGGCCGCCGGCAGCCCCCTGGCACCGTCGCGATAAGTCGCGACAGCAGCGGGACAGAGCCGGCCCCTCACGGGGGGGGTGACCCCAAGGCTCCCCTGTGGGGTTTTTTTGGGGGGGAACAGCCCCCAAAGCGCCTCGTGGCCTCTCTACTGCTGCCTCCCTGCTCCTCGCCGGGGCTCCTGGGGCTTTTGGGGCTGGGGACAGCTTTTTGGGGCTGTTTTGCAGCGTTTTGGGGCCAGCGCTTGCTTTTTGGGGCCGTTGCAGGCTTTTGGGGCCAGCGTTTGCTTTTTGGGGCTGACGCAGGCTTTTTGGGGCCAGTTCCTTCCACGCTGCTCCCCGGCTGCTCTGGAAGAGGCTGAGCACCCCAGGGGTGCCGCGGGCGCCCCAGCACAGCCGATTTTCCCTTTTTTTGCCTTAAAATCCTTGCTACCTCCATGTGCCTCGGGGCTGGGCTCACCACCCCAGGGCCGCGCCTCCGCCCCGCCGCGGGGTCGCTTTGCTCCCACAGGGGCCGAGCTTTGCTGGGGGCCCAGCGCCACGCCCCTGTCAGCGACACACTGTCGCGATATGGGAGGGGCAGGGACCCCAGGGCTCGGCTGGGCTGCCGGGGCTGTGAAGAGGAAAAGGGGGCTCTGAGCGCCGGCAGCCCCGGGCCGTGCACTTTTATCGAGGTTTGTGTCGGGATCTCGCCCGCACGCGGCGGTTTGCACTTTTTATCGCGATTTATGTCGGGGAGCTCAATAAAGCGGCTCTGCGGGCACTGCGGCGTGGCTCTGAGTGAACGACCCGGGCTGGGGGCTCTGGGCTGGGGTGGGGGTGCCCGGTCCCAGCCGTGCTGCCGGCCGCGGGGGGCGATATCGCCGCATATCGCGGCGGGGGCTATCGCGACATAACAGGCCCGGCCCCAACATGGCGCCGACGCCATTTCCGGCCGGCCGCGAGGGGGCGGGGCTAGCGCCTGGCGCTGACGTCACGGCGCGAGGCGCTGCGTAGCGTTACGTAGCTTGCGTTACGTAAATTACGTTCCTTAGACTGCCTTGTGCTGCGTTACGCATGTTACGCAGCGTTGCCCTACGTAGCTTGCGTTACATGGGTTATCTCTTGCTGCATTACGTAGGTTACGTTACATGCGTTCCGTTACGCAGGTTAAACGGGCTGAACTACGTAGTTTGCGTTGCATATATTACTTTGCGCTGCGTTACGTAGATTACGTGACGCATGTCACATTTTGCACCGTTACGCCGTTTACTTTCCGCTGCGTTACGCAGCTTGCGTTACGCGGCTCACATCGCGCTGCGTTACGTAGATCGCGTAGACTCCCGGCCGTCGCGTTACGCTGCTTGCGTTACGCGCCTGGCGTCACCCCTCGCTACGCAACTTGCGTTGCGCCGCGTTACGTAGTTTCCGTCCCGGCGGCGGGAGCGGGCCAAGATGGCGGCGGGGCCCATCTCGGAGCGGAACCAGGGTGAGCGGCGGGACCGGGAGGGGAGCGGCGGCGGGGCCGGGGGGAGGTCGACGGGGGCTGGGCACCTTCAGCTTCCCCTCACGGTTCACCCTCGGGGGGTCCGGGCTCGGGAGGCCGAGCTGCGGCGTCCCGCTAGGCCGCGGCCTACCCCCGCCGCCGCCTCCTCCTGACGGGGGTGCTCGCTCTGTGCCCCCCTCAGACGCCACCGTGTACGTGGGGGGCCTGGACGAGAAGGTGAGCGAGCCGCTGCTGTGGGAGCTCTTCCTCCAGGCCGGGCCCGTGGTCAACACGCACATGCCCAAGGACCGGGTCACCGGGCAGCACCAAGGTGAGGGGGCTCCGGGGGGGGGGGGGGGAGGGGGAGCTGGGGCTGAGGGGGGGGTGCTGGGGGGCAACAGGCCTGCAGGGGGCTGGGGGGGGTGGATCGAGGGTAACAGGGTGAGGTTTAACACGGCCAAGTGCTGGGTGCTGCTCTTGGGGCACAGGGACCCTGTGTAGGGCTGCAGGGTGGGGGCAGGGGGGCTGGAAATGGGGCAGAGGGAAAGGGGAAAGGGGCTGGGGTGTTGGTCAGCAGCGTGCCCAGGTGGGCAGAAAGGCCAGCGGCATCCTGGTTGTGTCAGGAGTAGTGCAGGGCGGTGAGTGTCACAGAATCACCTAGGCTGGAAGAAACCTCCAAGATCACCGAGTCCAAGCTCTGATCTAACACCAACAGCCCTCCGCTAAACCATATCCCTAAACTCTACATCTAAACGGCTTTTAAAGACCTCCAGGGATGGAGACTCCACCACTTCCCTGGGCAGCCCGTCCCAATGCCTCCCAACCCTTTCTGTAAAGAAGTTCTTCCTCAGATCCAACCTAAACCTCCCCTGGTGCATCTTTAGCCCGTTCCCCCTCGTCCTGTGAGGCCGCACCTGGGGTGCTGCGCTCATTTCTGGGCCCCTCACTGCACGAAGCACATCGAGGCCCTGCAGGGAGGTGAGGGGTGGGTGCTTAGCAGGGCAGATCGCTGCTCTTGGGCTCTGTTTTTAAAATAAGCAGGGTCGGAGGCAGCAGGGAGGAGCCCGAGGCTGTGCTTCTGCCCCTTCCTCAACCTCTGCCTCGTTGCAGGCTATGGGTTCGTGGAGTTCCTCAGCGAGGAGGACGCGGATTACGCCATCAAGATCATGAACATGATCAAGCTGTACGGGAAACCGATCCGCGTCAACAAAGCCTCGGCCCACAACAAGAACCTGGACGTGGGGGCCAACATCTTCATCGGCAACCTGGACCCCGAGATCGACGAGAAGCTGCTCTACGACACCTTCAGCGCCTTCGGGGTCATCCTGCAGACGCCCAAAATCATGCGGGACCCCGACACGGGCAACTCCAAGGGCTACGCCTTCATCAACTTCGCCAGCTTCGACGCCTCCGACGCCGCCATCGAGGCCATGAACGGGCAGTACCTCTGCAACCGCCCCATCACCGTCTCCTACGCCTTCAAGAAGGATTCCAAGGGCGAGCGGCACGGCTCGGCGGCCGAGCGCCTGCTGGCAGCCCAAAACCCCCTCTCGCAGGCGGATCGGCCCCACCAGCTCTTCGCCGACGCCCCCCCTCCGCCCTCGGTCCCCACCCCCGTGGTCACCTCGCTGGGCCCCGGGGTCACCCCTCCGGGTGGGTAGGGGTGGTGGGGAGGGGGTTCTGTGTCCTGTTGGGTGGGAAGGGGGGGGTTTTGGGGCTCCTGTGGGGGTTTGTGGCAGCAGCGGGCTGCAGAGTGGGCTGGGGAGGGGTTGGGGGGGCAGCAGGTCCCTGGCACCCACCTGGCTCAGCACCCAATGGTCGGATCCTGAGCTCCTGCTTCACCCCGAGGGGTTTTTTGGGTGTTTTTTGGTCCTTTTCTGGTCGTTTTCTGGTCGCTGTGGCCGTTTGTGTGTTCAGTCTCCTCCCCAGTTGCCCGTTTTTGTTGGTTTTTGTTCCTTTTTTAAACTTTTTTCATGCTGCACCCAACCAAACCCTCTCTCCTTCTCTCTCTTCCAGGCCTCCCCCCGCCAGGATCGTTCCCCCCGCCGGTGCCTCCCCCCGGAGCGCTGCCCCCCGGCATGCCCCCTGCCATGCCGCCCCCCCCGATGCCACCAGGAGCAGGAGCCCCCGGCCCCCCCTCGGGGGCTGCACCCAGCGGCGGGCACCCCCCTCACCCTCACCCCTTCCCCCCCGGCGGGATGCATCACCCAGGTAAGCTGCGAGCTCGGGAAGCCCAAATCCCTTTCTGCTGCAGGGTGTCCTTGCGTAAATCCCCCCTCTGCTTTCTTCCCCGAGGTGTTTTTTGGGGTAAAACGGGGAAAAATCGGCTGCTGTGTGTGGTAGGGCGGGCAGAGAGCTCAGGGGGGAAGATCCACAGTTGGCTGCTGAGCAGCAGCCTGAGCTCCCCGGGCTGAAAGGTGCAGAAATAACTCAGTGGGGTTTTCGGGAGGTAATTTAGGGGATAATTCCCTCCTTGATTTGAGTTCCCTCGAGCTGCCGAGGCGAAAACGAGACCGGGTTCAGCTTCAGGAGTCCCCGGTGCTGTGCTGGGAGGCTGCAGAGGAGGCTCCGAGGCGTTTTTGTTTTCCTCCAGCTCTTGATTCCTGCGTGAGGTGTGAACCTCCCCAGCGCAGCCTGCGGCTCCGCCAGCCGGGAGCTCGTTGGAGCGGCGAGAACAAAATGTTTTCTCTGCTTCCCTCCCATTTTTAGCCCCAGACATCCAGGCTGCAGTCTGGAGCGCAGAAATTCAGGGAAATTGGCGTCGGTTTGAGAAAAAGAGGGGGGAAAAAAAGAACCCTGCTTGAATTTCTTCTCCTCCTGCCTGCTCTCAAGCAGCCCCTGGCTCGGGATCGTGGTCAGGGCTGATTAGGGCGCTCTGTGAGCAGCTGGCTGCTGCTCTCCCCGACCTCAAGCTGCTTTTCCAGCCTTCAGCCAGCCAATTACCCTCGGCTTGCCTCGCTGCAGAGCTGCGCCGGGCTCTCGGGCTCCTCAGGAGGAAAGGATTTGTGGATTGGGGTGAAAAAGGATAAAATTGTAGGGAAACAACAAAAAAAAGAGGGTGGGAGGGACGCAGCCACGCCGAGCACGTTTTGAGGTCATTGCTGGGGGCCCTGCCTGAGACCCCCGAGGGGGGTGGTTTCTCTCTGAACCCTTTTGAAGGGCCGCACTGTGCTTGCTGGCAAGATTTCACGTTTTTATTTCCTCTCCAAGCGCTATTTCCTCCGCTTTATTCCTCAGAACTCGCCCCCTGCATTGGGGCAGAGCTTTTTCCTCCCCCCCCTCCGTTTTGATAGCAGAAAACTCTACACAGTTTCTCCGCCTGATGTTTTAACCCTCACAAACTCCCTTTTTCCCCCCTTCTAACCCTTCTTTTCCCCTTTTTTCCCCCCAGGAATGCCCCCCATGCAGGTGCACCACGGCCCCCCCGGCATGGGCCAGCACCACCCAGGACCCCCGGGCTCCGGAGGGCAGCCCCCGCCGCGCCCCCCGCCTGGCATGCCGCACCCCGGCCCCCCTCCCATGGGGATGCCGCCCCGAGGACCTCATTTCGGGTCGCCCATGGGTAAGTGGGACCCCCCCGAGAGGCTGCTGGGGGGCTTTGGGGATTTGTGGTCCCCTCTGGTGCTGTTTCCTCGTGGGGAGGTGTCTGGGGGCAGGACCTGGGGGCTCTGAGCGGGGTTTTCCTCGGATTCCCTGCGGTGTGGGGCTTCTCCTGCGGGAGGCAGGGCTGCCTGGGGGAGTTTTTCCCATGTCCCAAGCGGGGAAGGTTAAAAAAGGGGGGGTGCTGAGCGCTGCTGCGTACTTTAACCCAGTCTGGGGGTCCTGGGGGGGCAGCAAGGGGCAGCCTCGTGGCCCTCAGAGCTGGGCACCTGCCTGCCTCGGGGGCTGTGGGGGATAAAACCCATCATTATGGCACAAAAAGACACTGCCCAGCGCTGAATTTTGAGTTTTGGGGTCATCCCTGGGGGGTCACACACACGAGGGGCAGCTCCGCTGGGTGTTTTTGGGATGTTTTGGGGTGTTTTTGGATGTTTTCTCCAGCCGGGCAGCCCTGTGTGGCGAGGATCCCTCCCCCGAGCCCCCCCGGGGTCGCGGTCAGGGGGCTCCCACCAACCTGCGGGCCCGGGGTGGGGCCAGCACCCAAGGGTGGGGTTTTGGGAGGGGTTTTGGGTGGGCTGGGCGGGTGCTGACCCCTTTGCTCTGTCCCTCCAGGTCACCCCGGCCCCATGCCGCACCACGGGATGCGCGGCCCCCCTCCGCTGATGCCTCCCCACGGCTACAACGGCCCCCCTCGCCCCCCACCCTACGGCTACCAGAGGGTCCCCCTGCCCCCCCGGCCCGCCCAGAGGCCCCCCGGGGTGCCCCCACGGGGTCCCTTGAGGGGCCCCCTGCCCTAAAAGCAGAAGCTCCCTGCTGGGACTTGCTCCCTCCCCATCCTCAGCCCTTCGTTCCCCCATGGACTGAGGTGTTTGTGCCCGAGAGGCGTCGCTGGGTCCATCCCCACCACAGCTCCTCCCTCTTTTTTTTATTCCCCCCATCTTTCCCCCCGTTTCTTTTTATAGCGTTCATTTTGGTCGTTTTTTTTCCCTCCTCCCTCCTTTTAACTCCACCCGGAAGATTTTTCACGGGATTTTTAATGGGATTTTGTTTTCTACGTGAAGCCCATTTACCAATAAACCCTCTGACGAGCAGGGGGCCGTCCCTGCCTCGGCTGCTGCCTGCCCTTTCCTTGCTCATCCTGATGCTCTGCGTCCCGGTGAGGTGCTGAATTGGGGCTCCAGCCCCCTTGCAGCAAAGAAAAATGGTGAGGAAACCCTAAAATCCTCTGCGTCCTTGGATATTTGTGCCACAGCGCCCAGGTAAACGGCCACGCCGTTTGGAGGAGAGATTTGGCAGTGAAAGCTGCTCTCCCCAGTCCTTCCCTGCTCAGATCCCCGTTTTGATACCGCTCACAGCCATGGGAAACCGCTCCAGCTGCGGGTTTGGGGATGATATGACCCACGGGGCAGCAAAATTTTGGGGTGAGTGGGCTCTGGGGGGCAGGAGGTGGAGCAGGTCCGGTCCCTGCATTGTCTCCGTGCGCTCCGGGTTTTTTTGGCTATAGGGACTCTTCTCGGGGAGCTGCTGTGGCTCTCCCTTCTCCTGCAGAGAAGCCGTCTCGTTTCCAGCCCTGCTTTTCCTCTCTGCTGGTTGCTTTCTGCTTCGTTTGAACTTCCTAGGGCTAAAGCTGACCTTTAGCTCCCATCTCTGGTCACCCTCGTGGGCCGAAGGGAAAGAACGGTGCCGTGCTTCTCCTCGCAGTCACGGGGTCGCTCGGGACGTGCCTGTGAGGTCTGGAGAGATCCAGACCCTGCTGGGGAGGCAACAAAACCGCTCTGCGAATTTCGTGTCACCTTCGAGGCAGGAGGCCCTCCGAGTGCTGCCTGCGCTGCGCGGCTCCGGCTCCTCCACCTGCACCAGGAGGAAAAAAAAAAACGGTTTCACAGCTATCGCTTCGAGGAACGGAGCTGAAGGGGGAGGAGGAGATGTCTCAGGTGTAAATCAGCAGTAAATCCTCGCTGGTTAAGAGGCCAGAAGCTGCCAAGGGCTCTGCTGCTTGCTCCTGAGCAGCCGGCAGCTGGGCTGGAGGTGTTTTTTTTCCTTCCTGATGAGCTCTGTTTACCACACGCCCGCTGTTTGGACCGCTCTGCCCAGGCGTGGGGCTGTCGTTTGCCTTCCCCGCTGTGGTCTGCGTGCTGAAAGAGCTCCGCCGCGTGTCCTGACGTTCCCCCAGCCCCAGCTCTCTCACCTCTAGGCCTGGAGAACGTGGCTGCAAGAGCTGAAATCTGAAATCCAAACGCTTCAAACGACAAAACGCCGAAACCCCCCCGCTGCGGGCGATGGGTGCAGGGGAGGGCGCGTTAATGCAGCGCGGAAAAGCACCTCTGAAGGCGAGGAGACCCGAAGGGAGTGAATTTGCAGGGCTGTGGGGTTTGGCTTCTGGGGTTTAGCTTGCGATGGGCGCGGAGGAGCCGAGGGGGGCCACCCATGGGTGCTCGACCTGCCTGTGGAGAGCTGGGCGCAGAGAGCAAACGGCAGCCGTGATTTCGCTGCCAACATTCAGGTGACCAAAGCCCCAAATCCCCGCCAGCTCCCGTGGTTGTGAATGTTCCTGGAGGGGCAGAGGATCGCGCCAGGGAGGGAGGCAGCTTGCCAGCCATCGATCAAGCCTCGACGCGGGCCACGAGCGAGGTGGCTCAGTCGCTCCTGCGCCGGGGTGACCTTGGCAGCCTCCTGCGAGGCTCAGCACCACCTTCAGCCGCTTTCCCCGTGCCACCTCCTCCTGGAAGCTGCCTCCCGAGCAGCGGGGCTGCTGTCTGCAGGAGCTCCAGCGCGGGATTCAGCCCTCGCTGCTGATTTGGGGCCGTCGGCAGCGCAGCCCTCGGCTTTCGTTTCGTCGCCACCTTCGCCTGCCGCGCTGGTTAAGCCTCTGCAGTGTGTGTGTGTGTGCAGGGAGGGAACGGCTTCTATTTTAATAGCTGTTCCTGGCAAAAAAAAAAAAAAAAAAAGATGCCTTTATGCCTTTTTTTTCCTCCCTCCAGTGAGCTGTCAGGGTGGGGAAGAGCCCTGCTCCAGCCCAGGTGGGTCCTGGGGGGGACCCCAAGAAACCAGCACGTCCCAGAAGGAGCCACCACCATGCCCCTGGACATTACTCGAGGGCAGCCACCAGAGCCCACCTCGGGTTTTTATCCCCTCGTGCCCGGCTTTTTTAGGCCTTGGTAAAGGAGAAAAGCTGAGAAGCAGCAGCTGGGGGGAGAGGGACAGGCTGCCCCCCCCCAGCCCTGCTGCAGTGCGTGTCGCTTTTCTTTTTTCACACAGGAGCCTCGGGGCTGAGCACGAGCTCCCGGCTGCTGCGCCGAGGGGAAGGGGACGCGGTGGCAGCGTGGCACATGAGTCAGAGCTCGGTGGGACGTGGCACCCGGAGGGAGCAGCGCTCACCCAGCACATTTCGGGAGAGCCCCCCCCCTGCCAGAGCCAGCCCCGGCTGGGCTGAAGCCCCCCCTTTAGCTCAGCCCCGTTCCCTGTTGTAGGATGGTTCCCATCAGGGGCTCCTTTGGTTGTGGGGCTTTTCCCAAATCCTTCCCCACGCCCCCTCTGGTGCACAAACCCCATTTCCCTGCTCCCCGACCCCGTTGGCCTCCTGCAGAGCCCACCCAGGCCACTCGAGCTGCCCCTCGCCCTGTTCCTTTTGGCCTTCGGCCTCGCTCGTACCCCGAGCTCCTCGGCCTCGGAGCAGGAGGACGGGGTCCTGCTGGGTGCTGAGACCTGCCCAGCTCATTGCACGAGGGAAGGAGCAGGGGGGGGAGCAGGGGGACCAGGTATGCCCCCCCCCAGCTCACTGCACGAGGACGGGGAGCGGGCACGGCTTTTTAGGGTCCCCCCAAAAAGAGGGAGACCCCCTCCTGGGCACCCTGCATCCCCCAGGAGGGAGCTGGGTTATGGTTTTTTTTTTGGGGGGTGGAGTGCTCCAGAGCTGATTTCACCCCCCCTGGGGCAAATCCTTCATCGGGGGGGGGGGGAATTTGGGGTTTGGGCACCCCCCACCTTCCCCCACCCCCCGTGCCCACGCTCCTCCCAGCGCCGTCGGGAGCGTTTGTGCTGCATCACGACGGGAGGGCCTCGCGCGGCCCCGTCCAGGCGGACAAAATTTGATCGGAAGAAATCGAAATCCCCCCCCCCTCCTCCATTCCCCCCCCCCCACCATCCCCCCGGAGGAGGACGTGACTCAGATTGTGTGCGTGTGTTGGGGAGGGGGGGTTGGCAGCTCCTCGCACCCCGTTACGACCCCCCCATTTCCCCTCCAGCCCCTCGGAGCACGGGAACCCCTCTCCCTCGGGATCCCCCCGGGGGTGTCGGAGCATCGCCGCCCTCCTTGCGCCTTGGCGAAAAAACGGAGAAGGTAGAGCCCCCCCCCAGCCCTGCATCGCTGGTAGCTGAAGCACGGCCCCCCCCCTCCCTCCTGCTGCCTCCCTTCTTGCAATGGACTCTCCCAACGCTCAGCGTGTGTGGCGGAGGCTGCGGCGTTAGCGCTGGTACCCGCGAGCTGTTTTCCTGCCACATCCCTGCCGGAGCATCCTCCCGCCGCCGGAGAGGAGAGCGGGGCCACAGCAGCAGGTAAGGGGGAGAGAAAGGAGGAAAAAAAGGAGAAAAATGGAGAAAAAAGGAGAAAAAAGGAGAAAGGAGAAAAAAAGGAAAAAGGGCTTCGGGGAAGGGGATTGCCTTCCTCCTCCTCCTCCTCTCCTCGCTGCCTTTCCCGAGCATCCTCGGGGTTGCCGGCTGACGGATGAGGGGTTCGGCTTCCCCTTTCCCGTGGCTGTGGCCATTTTGTCCTGAAAAACCTTGCCTCCGGCTTCGGGTTGTCTTGATTTTTGTTTTTTTTTATGTATTTTTTTTAATGTGCGTGCTTGGCAGCCCCTCGGCATCCCTGCCCTGTGGCCGGGCTCCAGCACCAGCGGGGATTTCGTTGCGGGCACGGAGATTTCTCCTGGGGGCACCGGCGGGTTTTGGGGAGGGGGAGCCCCTCGGCTCTTCTGGGGGTGCTGGGGGGGGGGCTCGGCAATGACCTTGGGCACCGGGGGGGTTTCCAACTCCTCTCCCTTGTCGCCATGTTCTGGCTGCTCTGCGGAAAGGCCGGGGGCTGCGGGGGGGACCCAGACATGGGAACCCCCTTTTTTGGGGGGTGGTCTTGGGGTGCGCAGCGAGGCAGGGCTGCGCCCATCACCGGCACCTGGCAGGAGGAAAAGGCTCCGGAGCCCCCCAGCCTGGCTGGGGGCTGGCAGTGCCCCCCCGGGCTAACGCCACCGATGGGGTAGGGGGGTCAGCGGCGCCTTTGTGCAGCCAGGGGAGCATTTTTGGGCCCCCCCCTTTTTACCTACGGGGCGCCTCGTGAGATCAAACCCCTCGTCTTGACAACCTGCGTGGTGCCAGCTCGGCTCCTCGAGGCTCCCCGGAGCCCAGCGGTGACCTTGGTGCACGCGGACGGGCCCCGTCCCCCCCCCCCCCCACCGGTGGCTTCTCGGCCTCCCTTCTGCTCCCCTCGCCCTTTGCCAGCTCCCTGCTGCTGCGAGCCGTGTCACCGTGCCACCTGGGGGGGGGCAGCCCCCACAGGGGGCAAAATGACCTTGGCGCTGCCAAGGCCACGGCTCCTTCCAGCGCCTTCGGGAGCCACCCGGGGGGGGCTCCCCAGGATGGGATTTTTTTTGCTCCCCACCCAGCCGGGGAACAGAGGGCGGTGGGCGTCCGAGGGAATTGAGGCTGCCTGGAGGTCCCTGCCCGGCTTCATTCAGAAATCAGCTCAGGAAAAGGGGGGGGGGGGAATGAGGGAATAAGGGGGGGGCCGCGGCGTGCCGCAGCGCCGGCACCGCACCGTCCCCGGGTGCCTGCGCAGAGCCGGCGTGGGCGCCCACCCCGGGGGGAGCGCTGCTGACGGCCCCGGCTATTTTGGAAGGGCTAATTTTAGCTCGCCGCCGTGCCCTGTCCCCCCTCTCTCTCTCTGTCGGTGGGGGGGGGGGGCGCAGAGGGAAGGAGGGGGGGGACACACAAACACACGCGCGCTGACGGCTGCGTCCCTCTCCCTGCGGCTCAACTTCTGCGGCGCTGGCCGCGCGTGGCCGCTGCTGCCCGGAGGGTTTTGTGCCACCGGGGGGTCAAAAATAGCAATTTGGGGGGGTTGGGGGGGTCGTGACGGGCCCCTCAGCAGGGCCAGCGGTGCCCGTACCCGCTGGTGTCTGGGGGCCGTCCCTGTCATGGGCTGGGCTGAGCTTTTGTGGGGTTGGGGGGGGTCCCAGCGGGACGGCAGCACGGGGCCAGGGCTCCGGCCGAAGGCTCTGGTGAAGCCGCAGCCAAATTTTTTCTGGAAGCCTCCCCGGGGAACGTGGCCTTGGGCACGTGGTCCCCGGCGCCGCCTCTGCCACCGCGGCGAGCTTCGGGCACCTGGATCGGGGTTGGGGACCCCTCCCCAGGGCACCCCCAACCCCAAACCTCCTTCGGCACCCTGCTGGGGATTGCTCACCCGGGGCACCGATGCCAAGTTTGGGAGGTTTTGGGGACCCCTGTGGTTTTTGGGGACTGGTCCCCCTCGTGGTCCCTGTGGGGTCGGTGGTGGCTCAGGCTGCGTGGTGCTGGTTTCTCTCCGTCCTGCCCTTCCCGAGGGATTGGGGTGGTTTTGGCACCCGGAGCCGGCCTGGTTCCTGGCGGTGACTTGCAATCCTGGCTGAACCCGCCGGGGACGCGCTGCCTGTGGCCTGGTGGCAGCGATGTCCCCGATGTCCCCTCGGTTTCCTTGTCCCCTGTCCCTTGAGGGTGAGGTGGGATGTGGGCTGGGTGACCCCCTGGAGATGGGCAGGGGTTTCCCAAGCCCTCGCTGTCACCGGGACCCTACCCCCTGGGGGGGCACCACGCGCCCTGCTGGGGCCCACAGAGTCCCGGGGTCCCCATCCCCAGGTCCCCGTCCCCAAGGTCCCCTCCCCAGGGTCTCTGTCCCCAAGTCCCTATCCCTGTCCCCATCCCCAGGGTCCCCTCCCCAGGACCCCATCCCCAGGTCCCTGTACCCAGGTCCCCATTCCCAAGTTCCCTTCACCAGGTCCCCGTCCCCAGGACCCCGTCCCCATGTCCCTGTCCCCATGTCCCCATCCCCGTCCCCAAGGTCCCATCCCCAGGACCCCATCCCTGTCCCCATCCCCATGTCCCTGTCCCCAGGACTCCATCCCCAGGTCCATGTCCCCATCCCTGTCCCCATCCCCAAGGTCCCTTCACCAGGTCCCTATCCCCATGTCCCTATCCCCATGTCCCCGTCCCCATGTCCCCATCCCTGTCCCCATCCCGTGACCCCCTCGCCCTATGGGTGCCACGAGCCAGGGGCAAGGGGGGGAGGTAGGGCAGGTGCGTAGCCACACCCCCCGCAGCTGATTGGCCGAGCAGCTGGGCCGTGCCCCCCAGCCCCATTGATGCCGGTGGGGTGGCCACGCCCCCCGCAGCTGATTGGTTCCCGGCCCAGCCCCACCCACCCGGCCCCATTGAGGAGGTGGCGCCGCCTTTTTCTCAATGGGCTGATGGGGAGCAGCGGGAGGCACTGGGGGGGTCCCATGGCCTGGGGCTCCTGGGCTGTCCCTGGGTGCTCGGAGGGGCTGTGGGGCCCACCTGCACCCTCCTCATCCCAATCACTGCTGGGATTCCCTCTGCGGGGCCTGTCCCCATCAGGGATCCCCCCATCCCCACTGGGGTCCCTTTTGGGGGGGCCATTGAGGCAGGGGTGAGGTGGCCCCATTGGCTTTTGGCTCGCCCATTCTCCTGTGTGGGTCCATCCTCCCTTTCCCCACATCAAACTGGCCTCCCGTGCGCCTTGCTCCCTCCTCACCCCCATTTATTTTTTGCTCCCAGCCCCGCGGTGCTGTGGAAATGAAGCTCGGGGGGTCCCACAGACCCTAATGTGTGCCCCCCCCTCTCATGGGGAGCATCGCCCAAGCAGGGCTGATCCTGGGACCACTGCCCCAAGGCTGGGATATGCTGGGGGAGAAGGGACCAAGGTGAACAAGCCCCGTGCTCAGCCGCGTTGTTGGCCGCTGGGGAATCCACTTTGGATTCCAACGAGGCCAACGGGTGCCCAAAGGCCACCGAAATGTGACTGCGAGAGCTTTGCTCCTCCGAATGAGCGTGGTTGGGGGGCACTCTGAGAGGTGACAACCCCCCCTGGAGCTGCTCCCGCTGCTTCCCCACCCCGTGCCCTGCTGCGGGTGCCTGACCCCAAGCCAGGCTCTCCTGCCCGGCTCCCTGCAGCCTCACCATGGGGCAGAGGTGCCCCAAATCCTCCCGTCTCCATCCAAGCCGGGAGGAAAAGTGCTGCAAATTGCGCCGTCCTTGGGCCTCGCAGACCTTGGAGGGGCCGTGCGGGGCCGTTCCCAACCTAACTCGGGCTCCGCTTGTGTCTGGGCTCCCCAGGTCCGGGGTCCCCCCCCACCCCGCGCCCCCTCCCAGCCTTCGCCACGTGGATGGGTGGCGGCGCCGCCGCCCGGCCCCAAACACCCCACTGCCGAGCACGGGCGTGAGGGCGCAGCCCCGACGCGGAGCCCCCCTCCCCGGCCTCAATTCCTCACCGGTGCCCAAACCCAGCCCCCTGGCACCATGGATGAGAGCTTCCGAGACCGGACGGCGTTCATCCGGGGCGCCAAGGACATCGCCAAGGAGGTGAAGAAGCACGCGGCCAAGAAGGTGAGCAAGGGCATGGACCGCATGCAGGACGAGTACACCAAGCGCTCCTACACCCGCTTCGAGGAGGAGGAGGACGACGAAGACTACCCGCCGCAGGACGGCTACTACCGGGGGGGCGAGGGGGCCAACGAGGAGGAGGGGGCTTCCAGCGATGCCACCGAGGGCCACGACGAGGAGGACGAGATCTACGAGGGCGAGTACCAGGGCATCCCCCGGCACGATTCGATGAAAGGCGGGGAGCGGCTGGGGGCCGAGGCGGCCGCCGGCGCCTTCGATGACACCGAGGGGCAGCGGAGGAAGGACAAGGAGGAGCTGGCGCAGCAGTACGAGCTGATCCTGCAGGAGTGCGGCCACGGCCGCTTCCAGTGGACCCTCTACTTCGTCCTGGGACTGGCCCTGATGGCCGACGGCGTGGAGGTCTTCGTGGTGGGCTTCGTGCTGCCCAGCGCCGAGAAGGACATGTGCCTCTCCGACTCCAACAAGGGGATGCTGGGTGAGCCTTGGGGGGGGGCTTGGGGGAGAGGGATGGGGGAAAGGGGGCAGGGAGGGGATGTGGGGGGACAGGGGAGTGTGGGGGGGGGAGTGGGAGGGTAGGGGGACAGGGAGGGACACTGGGGTATGGGGGACATGGGGTGTGGGGACATGGGGTATGGGGACATGAACAGATTAGGGGACATGGAGGGGGACAAGAGAAAGTAGGGGGGCATGGAAGGACACCTGGGATGTGGGGGACACGGAGAGGGAAATGGGGTGTGGGGGACGTGAGGAGAGAGGGGGACAAGGAAGGGGACGTGGGGTATGGGGGGGGGGAGCAGATAAGGGGACATGGAGGGACACTGGGGTGTGGGGGACGTGAGCAGAGAGGGGGACGTGGGGTTTGGGGGGCCATGAGGAGGTTGGGGGGCATGGGGGGGGCACGTGGGATATAGAGAGGCAGCAGCCGGAGGGGGGGGTGAGCATCACTGTGCAGCCAGGCACTGCTTCGTGCCCCCCCCGCAGCTCCAGGCTTATCTCCCTGCTCCTGCTCGGGGCTGATAAGGGGACGCTGAGCACTCTGGGGGGGGGGGGCTGCGGGCGGCTGCGTTGGCTGCACTGCGGCACCCCCCCCCCTCCCATCCCCCCCCCCATTGCAGCCCAAATTCCGAGTGTTATTGTGTGCCCCCCCCCCCCAGACCTGGCAAACTCAGGGCAGGAGGAGGGGAGGAGGGGGGGGGGGGCTGGATGCAGACAATGAGAGGATGGGGGGGGGCTCTGGGTTGATGCTGGGGGGGGGGGATCTCTGCCCCCTGCACCCCCTCAGCACCCCCCAGTACCGAGTCCTCGCCCCAAGCACCGCCAGTGCCGGGGGTCCCTCGGTGCGTGGGGCTGAGGGGCTGACACCGCTGTGTCCCCCCCCCTTGTCCCCGTGTCCCCCATCCCATGTGTCCCCCCCCCCCCCAGGGCTCATCGTGTACCTGGGCATGATGGTGGGCGCCTTCCTGTGGGGCGGGCTGGCCGACCGCCTGGGCCGACGGCAGTGCCTCCTCATCTCCCTCTCCGTCAACAGCGTCTTCGCCTTCTTCTCCTCCTTCGTCCAAGGCTACGGCACCTTCCTCTTCTGCAGGCTGCTCTCGGGCGTGGGGTAAGGGGGGGGCACGGCGCCCTGGGAGGAGGTGGGGGGTGTCCATGTGTGTGTGTTTGTGTCCCCCTCCTCGTCCTCAGCCTCCCCTGACGGCCGCTCTGCCCCCATCCCCAGCATTGGCGGCTCCATCCCCATCGTCTTCTCCTATTTCTCCGAGTTCCTGGCGCAGGAGAAGCGCGGGGAGCACCTGAGCTGGCTCTGCATGTTCTGGATGATCGGGGGCATCTACGCCTCGGCCATGGCTTGGGCCATCATCCCCCACTACGGTAAGGGCGCCGGCGCTCGCCGGGCTCGCCGGGGCTCGGTGTCACCTCCGTGTCCCCCCCGCCGGTCCCATCCCATCCCGTTCCCGCAGGCTGGAGCTTCCAGATGGGCTCCGCGTACCAGTTCCACAGCTGGAGGGTTTTCGTCCTGGTCTGCGCCTTCCCCTCCGTCTTCGCCATCGGGGCGCTCACCACCATGCCCGAGAGCCCCCGCTTCTTCCTGGAGGTGACCGGAGCTGGAAAAGGGGTGCTGGGGGTGTCCCGTCCCCCCCCCAACCCTGCCTCGAATGGGTGCTGGGGATGGAGGGTGGGGGGGAAATGGGGCAGGGGTGGTCCCATGGTGAGCCCGGGTTTTGTTTTGCAGAATGGCAAACACGACGAGGCCTGGATGGTGCTGAAGCAGGTCCACGACACCAACATGAGGGCCAAGGGCCACCCCGAGAGGGTCTTTTCGGTGAGAACCCCCCCGCCCCACACCCCCATACCCCCATACCCCCCCCGCCACCCCCCAGCTGCCGCCTCCGGGAAAAGCACCCCCGTGGAGAGGGTGGGAGGGGGGGGCGCAGCTCTACAACAGCGGGTGGGGAAACTGAGGCACGAGGCTGGGCTCACGGCCACCGTGCCCAGAGCGTCCCCCCCCCCCCCCCGCACCCGCAGGTCACCCACATCAAGACCATCAAGCGGGAGGACGAGCTCATCGAGATCCAGTCGGACACCGGCACGTGGTACCGGCGCTGGCTCGTCCGATTCCTCAACCTCTCGCAGCAGGTGGGGACTTGGGGGGTGTGGGGGGGTGTGGGGGGGTTGGGGGTGGCCCTGCTGTCCCCCTGCGGTGTCCCCTCGTCACCTCTCGCCCCCGTCCCCCCGTAGGTTTGGAGTAACTTCCAGCAGTGCTTCGCGCCCGAGTACCGGCGCATCACGCTGATGATGATGGCCGTGTGGTTCACCATGTCCTTCAGGTGGGGCTGGGGAAATGAGGGGGGAATGGGGGGTGGCACCCATGGGTGGGGCAGCTGGGGATGGTGGTATGGGGATGGGGATGTGGGGATGTGGGGACGGGGATGGTGGTATGGGGATGGGGATATGGGGGTGGGGATGGTGGCACGGGGATTGGGATGGTGGCATAGGGATGGAGATGGTGGCACGGGCATTGGGATGGTGGCAGGGGTATTGGGATGGTGGCATGGGGACGGGGATGGTGTAATGGGGACGGGGATGGTGTAATGGGGACGGGGATCATGGCACAGGGATGGGGATGATGACATGGGATGGGGATGGTGGCATGGGGACAGGGATCGTGTTGTGGGGATGGTGGCATGGGCATTGGGATGGTGGCACATGATTGGGGCTGGTGATATAGGGACGGAGATGGTGGCATGGGATGGGGATGGTGGCACAGGGACAGGGAAGGTGACATGGGATTGGGATGGTGATATGGGGACGGGGATGGTGGCATGGGATGGGGATCATGGCACAGGGACAGGGAAGGTGACATGGGGATTGGGATGGTGATATGGGGACGGGATGGTGGCATGGGGATGGGATCATGGCACAGGGACAGGGAAGGTGACATGGGGATTGGGATGGTGATATGGGGACGGGATGGTGGCACAGGGATGGGATGGTGACACGGGGCTGGTGGCACAGGGCTGGGGGCTGGGTTTTTGGTGATGGCCGGGCTCAGCCCTCTCTCACCCGCAGCTACTACGGGCTGACGGTTTGGTTCCCGGACATGATCAAGCACCTGCAGAACATCGAGTACGCCTCGCGCACCAAACTCTTCACCCGCGAGAAGGTCCGGCACTTCACCTTCACTTCACCCTGGAGAACCAGATCCACCAGGGCGGCGAGTACTTCAACGACAAGTGCGTGGCCACCAGGGGACGGGGACACCGGGATGGGGGGGGCTCGGGGGACGGCAGCGAGCCCTTTTCCCCCCTCTTTTTGCCCCATTCCCAGGTTCATCGGCCTGAAGATGAAGTCGGTGACGTTCGAGGACTCGCTGTTCGAGGAGTGCTACTTCGAGGACATCACCTCCAGCAACACCTTCTTCAAGAACTGCACCTTCATCTCCACCGTCTTCTACAACACCGTACGAGCGGGACGGGGGCGGCGCAGAAACCCCCCCTCGATCCTCGCCGCCCCTTTTACGACCCATTTGGGGTCCGTCCCCCCCCCCTCTTTGCAGATCTCTTCGAGTACAAGTTCATCAACAGCCGGGTGCTGAACAGCACCTTCTGCACAACAAGGAGGGCTGCCAGCTGGACTTCAGCGACGACAACAACGCCTACATGATTTACTTCGTCAGCTTCCTGGGCACCTTGGCCGTGCTCCCCGGGAACATCGTCTCGGCCCTACTCATGGACAAAATCGGCCGCCTCCGCATGCTGGGTGGGCACCCCAAATTTTCCCTCCCCCCCCCCCCACCAGTTTTTTTTTTTGGGGTCCTGGACCGTGGCAGGTGATGCTGCGCTCAGGCACCTCAGGTGGGGAGCTGTGTCCCGTTTTGGCTCCCCAGCGCAAAAAGGATGGGAGGTCCTGGGATGAGGCCAGCAGAAGGCCATAAAGGTGCTATAGGGCCTGGGGCATCTTCCAGGTTTTGGGATCTGGGGGCGGTCAGCCTGGGGAAGAGGAGGTTGAGAGGGGATCTCAGCGTGTGGGGTGGGGGGCAGAGGGGTTTGGGCAACCTCATCTCAGCGCCCTGTGGGGACAGGACAAGGGGCGACGGCCATAAAACGGAGCCAGGACTTTCTGCACCAGTTTCTTCCCAGTAAGGCTGACGGAGCACTGGGACGGGCAGCCCAGGGAGATTTTGGGTCACTTTTGGAGATTTTTGAGCCCCATCTGGACGCCTCCCTGGGCACCCCCTCTAGGGAACGGCTTTGGCACAGGGGGGACCTTTGGCACAGGGGGGACCCGATGCTCTCCGCAGCTCCCTCCCAACCCCTCCACCTCCCCAATTCTTTAATTCTCCCCTTTTTGGGGGGTGCGAGGTGCCCCCAGCCCTGACGCTGTTCCCCACCCCACCCCCCCCGCAGCCGGCTCCAGCGTGATGTCCTGCGTGAGCTGCTTCTTCCTCTCCTTCGGCAACAGCGAGTCGGCGATGATCGCGCTGCTCTGCCTCTTCGGCGGCGTCAGCATCGCCTCCTGGAACGCCCTGGACGTGCTCACCGTGGAGCTCTACCCCTCCGACAAGAGGTGCCGGGGGGCCGGGGGGGCCAGGGTGTGGGGCGCAGGGTGCCCGGGATGAGGTTTTGGGGTCCTGGTGTGAGGTTTTGTGTGCTAAATGTGAGGATTTGGGGGCTGGGTGCGGGGATTTGGTGCTGGGTATGAGGGTTTTTGGGTCCAGGTGCAAGGATTTGGTCCAGGTGTGAGGTTTTGGGTACAGGTGCAAGGATTTGGGTGCCAGATAAGAGGTTTTTGGGTGCCAGCTATGAGTTTTGGGTGCCAGGTACAAGGTTTTTGGGTCCAGGTGCAAGGATTTGGGTCCAGGTGTGAGGTTTTGGGTACAGGTGCAAGGATTGGTGCCAGATAAGAGGTTTTTGGGTGCCAGCTATGAGGTTTGGGTGCCAGGTACAAGGTTTTTGGGTCCAGGTGCAAGGATTGGGTCCAGGTGTGAGGTTTTGGGTACAGGTGCAAGGATTTGGGTGCCAGATAAGAAGTTTTTGGGTGCCAGGTATGAGGTTTTGGGTGCCAAGTGCAAGATGTGGGTGCCAAGTCTAAGGATTTGGGTGCCAGATAAAGAGGTTTTTGGGTCCAGGTACGAGATTTTGGGTGCTAGGTGCAAGGATTTGGGTCCAAGTGTGACGATTTGGGTGCTGGGTATGAGGTTTTTGGGTCCAGGTGTGAGAATTTGGGCCAGGTGCAAGGTTTTTAGGTGCCAGGTACAAGGTTTTGGGTGCTGGGTACGAGGTTTTTGGGTGCCAGGTGCGAGGTTTGGGGGTCCAGGTGCAAGGATTTGGGTCCAAGTGTGAGGTTTTGGGTACAGGTGTGAGATTTTGGGTGCTGGGTACGAGGTTTTTGGGTTCAGGTGTGAGGTTTTGGGTGCCGGGTTCAAGGATTTGGGTCTAATTTATGAGGTTTGGGTGCCAGGTTCAAAGATTTGTGTCCAGTTTATGAGGTTTTGGGTGCTGGGTTCAAGGATTTGGGTCTAGTTTATGAGGTTTTGGGTGCCGGGCACACAATTTTGATGCCCACCTACTAGATTTTCGCACCCAGGCTCAAACTTCTGGGCGCAGATGAACCAAAACCCTGGAGATCATCCCGGATGGGCACCCCCCTTCCTAATTCCCACCCCCCCAATTAATTCCCCGCAGGACGACGGCGTTCGGCTTCCTCAACGCGCTGTGCAAGCTGGCGGCCGTGCTGGGCATCAGCATCTTCACCTCCTTCGTGGGCATCACCAAAGCCGTGCCCATCCTCCTGGCCTCCACCGCCCTGGCCCTCGGCAGCTCCCTCGCCTTGAAATTGCCGGAGACCCGCGGGCAAGTGCTGCAGTGAGGGGGGGTTGGACACAAAAATGGGGAGAGGACCCCCCCCTCCGCCAGCCCCTATCTCGCCCCTCATCCCGGCTCTCCCCTCCTTCTCCTCCTCGCCCCCTCTCCTTTTTATTTTTATTTTATTTTATTTTTATTTAATTTTATTTTATTTAATTTTAATTTTAATTTTTATTTTTAATTTTTATTTTATTTTATTATTTTATTTTATTTTATTATTTATTATTTTATTATTTTATTTATTATTTTATTTATTATTTTATTTTATTTTAATTTAATTTAATTTTATATTTTTTAAATTATTTTTTATTATTTTATTTATTATTTTATTATTTTATTAATTATTTTATTATTTTATATTATTTTATTATTTTATTAATTATTTTATTATTTTATTTATTATTTTATTATTTTATTATTTATTATTTTATTATTTTATTTATTATTTTATTTATTATTTTATTATTTTATTATTTTTTATTATTTTATTTTTTGGGGGGGGGGGGCTTAGTCTCGTTACACACTGTGAAACGTCTTCTTGGAGCATTCGGGATTTTTTTCGGTCATTTTGCACTTAACTCCCCCCCT
The DNA here is from genome assembly GCF_963932015.1 of Anas acuta. NCBI lineage: Eukaryota > Metazoa > Chordata > Aves > Anseriformes > Anatidae > Anas > Anas acuta. The sequence continues at coordinate 1,237,715 of NC_089006.1, read as the reverse complement.
CCAACCCTTTTTCCTCCCCCCCCCCAAAAAAAAACAACCCAAGCCCCCCCCCCACCTCCCCAAATTTTTCTCGGTGTCACCCCGTCTGTGCAAAGCTGCTCGCTGCTGGGGGGGGGGACGAGGGGAAGGGGTCAGGGGCACCCCCAGCTTTGTGGGCTGGGGGGAGGGGACCCCCACACCCCCCCCCCCCCCCCCAAATCCTGCTGGGCTGGGGAGAGAGGAGGAAGAGGAGGAGGAGGAGGAAGGCTCAGCCCATGGCTCTGCTGTGGGGTTGGGGCTGGGGGGGGGCCGTGATTTGGTTTCCCCCCCCATGGCTGAGGCTGGGAATATTGGGGTGCTCAGCACCTTGGGGGGGGATTTTAGGGTGCTCAGCCCCTTGGGGGGGGGGATTTAGGGTGCCCACCACCTTAAAGCACACGATTTGGGGTGCCCCCCACTTTTTGGGGTGCAGAGCCCCCCAATTTTGGGGTGCAGAGCCCCCATTTTGGGATCCAGAGCCCAGTTTTGGGGGTGCAAAGCCCCATTTTGGGGTGCAAAGCCCCAATTTTGGGGTGCAGAACCCCGCACCTTGCACCTCCCGGTGCAGCAAACCCCCCCCCCAGACCCCCCCTTTATCCGATTTGGGGCGCTGGGGATGAATTTGGGGTCTGCCCCCCGCAGCCCCAGCCCCATTCTTGGGTGGGGGGTGGGGGTCGATTTGCAGGGGGAAGAAGGATAAATGTGCCCCCCCCGGGGTGTAATCCCCCCCCCCCGCTGTAGGAGGGGGGCACGGCTGCGTTTTGGGGTGGCTGCAGCGTGGGGGGGGGCACCTGCACCCCCCCCCATTTGCTGCTTCCTTTTTTTTCCTATTTTTTTTCCAATTTTTCCTTCTTTAGCTTTTAAAAGGGAACAGTGGGGGGGGGCATTTAAAAGGGGGGGGGTCAATCCGTGTCGTCCCCCCCCCCCCAAAAAAAAAAAACAACCCCAGCCCAGAGCACAAGCCCCCACCCCAGCGGTTCGCAAAGCACAAAAAGCGCCCCAAAAAGCGGGACCCCAAAAAAATTGGGGGGGGGGGGGGGTGGCAGGGCTGCGCCCCCCCCCCCTCACTTTGGGCACCCCGGGGAGGCTCAGCAGCCCCCCCCCACCAAGGAGCAGAGGCTGAGGTCTATGCAAAAAGCACTTGGGAGCCCCCCCCAGCCCTCTGAGCTTCATCTCGTCCTCGTGCCGTCCTCCTCCTCCTCCTCCTCCTCTTCCTCATCTTCCTCCTCCTGCTCTTCCTCCTCCTCCTCCTCCTCCTCTTCCTCGCGGCCCCCCCCCATTTCGCTGTAGCTGGTCTTTTTCTCGGAGCACACCCCTAGTTCTGTCCGTATGCAGTTCGTGCCGTGCTGTAGTTTTTAGATGTTTGTAAAGAATTAAAGAAAAAAAAACAACAAAAATGATGAAAACCACGGAAACGACAAAAAAAAAAAATGAAATCCCCCCCCCCCCCCCCCTTACGCCGACCTCCCCCCCTTACGCCGTGTTTTTACCCCAATAACACCCAGCGGAGCCGCTTCGGATCAGGACCAGGAGCTGTTTATTTTTGGGGTCGGGGTTTGGGGTGCGGGGGGGCGCGATGAGGGTTGGGGGGGGCAAGATGTGCACGGGGGGGGGGACGCCTTGAAGGTGGCGTGGAGAAAATCCCCCAAATCGCCCCCCAAAAAAATTTGGAAGGGGATTGAAAATCCCCCAAATCGCCCCCCAAAAAAATTTGGGATTGGATTGAAAATCCCCCAAGTCGCCCCCAAAAATTTGGGAGGGGATTGAAAATCCCCCAAATCACCCCCAAAAATTTGGGAGGGATTGACAATCCCCCAAATCACCCCCCAAAATTTAGGAGGGGACTGAAAATCCTCCAAATCACCCCCCCAAAAAATCTGGGAGGGGATTGAAAATCTCCAAAAATTTGGGAGGGGATTGAAAATCCTCCATATTGCCCCCCCAAAAATCTGGGAGGGGATTGAAAATCCTCCAAAAATTTGGGAGGGGATTGAAAATCCCCCAAATCACCCCCGAAAATTTAGGAGGGGATCAATGGGAAGGCGCAGCGCGGGCTGTGTGTGTGGGGGGGGTCACCCCAAAAGCTGCGCCCCCAGATCCTCCATACC